>NC_067398.1:245896029-247096029 GCF_016432865.1 Antechinus flavipes | reverse complement strand
ATCTGAGCTCTGTCTCTTGGGTTTTTAAGACTAAGTTTAGCTAACCTATCTCCCTAACATAGAAACATAGATTTAGAATTGAACGAGATCTTAGTGGTCTTGGGTTGGTAGATTTAGAGCTGAAATGGACTTGAAAATCTTCTCCCCCTTCCCTTTTATTTTATAAAGAAATTAAGATGAAGTCAGGAGGACCTGAGTTCAAATCCAGCTTCAGACACTTAATACTTCCTAGCTGTGTGACCCTGGGCAAGTCACTTAACCCCGGTTGTCTCAGTGGAAAAAAAGAAAGAAAGAAAGAAATTAAGACTCAAAGGGTAAAGGATCTGCTCAAGACCACAAAGGTAGTAAGTGACTAAACTGGGGTTTCGAGTCATGCTGCTTCAGCTATTCCAACCCCTTCACTTTAAAAATAAGGAAATGGAGACCCAAAGACTTGATTAAGTGCACACTGGTAGTAAGAGACAGACCCATCATTGTCTTTACCAGGGACTTAGAAACAATGTGAAGTTGATGGGATAAATTCCCAACATCCTCCAGCCTCACTTTTACTCTTCTGTTAGATGGCTCAGGGAACACCCACCCACCCACATGTCCCCTCTGACCTCTCCAGTTCCTCTATTCATCCTGATCTGATAATCTCATACCTGCTAAGGTGTGAAGGACTTAATGTGTCCTACCTCTCAGAAGGTGGGTGTTTTCATTTTATGAGAAGGCAAAAGAATGAATCACTAATAGTGAAGTTTCTAGTGTCACTAGAGATAATCTGGGGTGGAGAGATTTAAGCCAAAGACCCATAAATCACATCATGTACATCCACCCCATAATATTCAGTAGTTATGGTTGAGTTTGTTTTTTTCTCTCTGCGGGAAAAAAATATACTGAGCACAAGGAGAGGGCTGGAGAATTTCAGCTTAGCAGCAAAGTTTCCTGGTGTACACACACACACACACACACACACACACACACACACTCAGAGGAACACCTTCTACTATACTGTTCCTGAATGTTTCAGGTTGAGACAAAAGTATTTGTGGACTCATATATAGGGTCCAGTGAAACTACTGGCTTCCTATGTCTTCTAGGTACTTGCTTCAGATAATTATAATAGACTTCTGATGGAAAGTGCTATCCACATCCAGAGAGAGAGAATTATGAAGATTGAATGTCAATCAAGCATCGTATTGTCATCTTCTTGTTGTCATTCGCTTGTTTTTTTTTCTTTCTCATCTTTTTTTTTCCCTTTTTGATCTGATTTTTTTTTTTTTTTTTGCTCAGCATGATGAATATGGAAATATGTTTAGAAGAATTGCACATGTTTAACCTACATTGGATTACTCTCTTTTTAGGGGGAGAAAAATTTGGAATAAAAAGTTTTGCAAAGGTGGATGTTGAAAACTATCTTTGCATGCATTTGGAAAAATAAAATACTATATTAAAAAGAAGAAAGGTACTTGCTTCAGTCAATAACTCAAATACTTGAGTATTTTTTGTCTGTCCACAACTGTGAGGCTTTGAAATCCTCACTCTGAAGGAACTTTCAATCTATTTCAGAAGCCAAAATAGACACAGGGCAATTAGAAAACAATAAAGAAGTAAATTGTGTGGCTGATTATTAGCCCAATAGGAATAAGGAAAAAGAGATCTATAAAGATGAAAATAATCAGGAAAAAGTCTTCTTGGAATAATAATAACGACAATGACATTATTGATGACAATAATAATAGCCAACATTGATATAGCAATTTAGGTTTGTACAGCATTTTACAGGCTTTATCTCATTTGTACCTCACAAACATGAATGACCCTTTGAGATGGGGGACTACAGCTTTAATTAAACCTATTTTGCAAATAAAGAAAATAAGGCTGAGAGTAAAGTCTATAATCATAGCTAGTCACCCCCAGAAGCAGAATCTGAACCCAGATTTTCTGGTTCTAAGACCAATCTTCTCCACTAAGAGAAAAGAATTGAGTTGAGTCTTTAGAAGGATAGATAACATTTGAGTAGATATGGGAGAATAGACAGAGATGGGTATAGGACATGGGGAAACAATAGCATGAATGAGAATTATAGAATTTTAGATCTAGAAGAGACCTCAAGCATAGTATGAACAAGGAGACCATTCTGGTTGGGGCAATAGTATGTGTTGGGGAACAATGGGGAATAAATCAGGTAGGTTAGGTGAAGTTTAATTTGTAGAGAAAAGTATGGATCATCCATTTCCATTTATGCTATACAATTCACCGGTAACAGATAAAAGTTGCCATTCTGTGTAGCTGTTGCAAGCCCCAAGGCAATCCTTCTATCCTCAGTAAGAGCTAGGATTTTAGGTCTAGGTCAAGAGAAATGATACTTAGAATGATATGCTGTGATTTTTTTTCTCCTCCATCCTTTTGTGCCTGGAACAGGCTGCCTCCCTGATCTCCTAATAGCCTAAACTAGCCCTCCTACCTTTATCTATTCCCTTTTCAATTCATTCTTTACATTGCATGGATTTAATGTCAATCTCATCTTCAAAAAAAAAAAAAAAAAAAAAAAAAAAAAAACCTTTGTTGGTTTTCAACTGCCTCCCAAATAAGGCGTGCATTCCTTATCCTAGCATTTCAAGGCTCTAACTTATGTTTCCAGTCTTATCTCGTTCTACTCCCTTCATGTACACTATGATCCAGGCTAATTGGGCCATTGCTATGCCCTCATCTCACCCTCCCCAGTTCCATCTCTGTGTCTTTGCTCACATGGTTCCTCCAGACCTGGAATGAACTCCCTTGCCATCTTCAGGTGCAGACACATTCTTCCAGTCCTTCAAAGCCCATCTTAATTACCACCTTCTTCAAGAAGCACCATAAACCCCCAGCCAGGATCAGATTAGCTCTGCCTCCCTCTAGCAGAAGAACTTTCATTTCTCTCTACCCTCTTATCTAATGGAATCACCAGAATTGACAGAGGCAGTATTTGAACCCAGGTATTCTAATTCCAAAGCCACTCTCTGATTTAATGGTCTTTATGTAGATCTTTTTTTGTTTGTTTTTTGAAGCAATTCAGGTTAAGTGACTTGCCCAGGGTCCTATAGCTTATAAGTGCCTGAGGCTGAGTTTGAACTCAGATTCCCCTCACACGGGGCTCAGTACTCTATCTACTATATGAAGCTTTAAAGTCTGCAAAGCACTTTTCATATACTATCATATTTGAGTCAATCAAAATGTATCTATTAATCACCTACTGTATGCTTCTAGAGTGGGGTGGTAGAATAGGATTTCTTGGCCTTTTTTCATATCATGGATTGTGTTGACAGTCTAATGGAGCGCATCTATCCCTTCTCAGAATATCATTTTTCAATGTAGAAAATAAAATATGTGACATTGCAAAGGAAATTAGTTTTATTAAAATACAAGGTTTCCCAAAAATCTTACTGATGTTTTAAGCTATTAAGGCTTTAATAGTTGAAAAAAAAGTTTCAATTCTATTAAAATATACTTACTAAAATACATATTAAGAAAAATAACAAGCTCATGGACCCTAAGTTAAGAACCTCTGTGATACATTCCAGGTCTCATAATAATCCCTCTGAAGTAAAGATCAGAGATATTGTAACCCTAATTTTGCACATGAGGAAACTGAGGTCCAGAAAGGCTCATAAGATCATGGATGTAGATGTGGAAGGGATTGTGGAGGACAGTCAGATCCTCTTATGTTAAGATGAGGAAATGGGCTCAGAAAGATTAAGCAAATTGTCTAATGTCACACAATAACATAGATCAGCTTTTGAATCTGGGACCTCTGACTCCAAATCCTTTGAGTTTTTTTTTTTTTCCATTGCCATTTTTTTTCCATCATGACTTTGTCCATGGTCTCATACAGCATCAACTTTGACATTTGAACCTAGGCCTTCTCTCTCCAAATCCAGCACTGTTCCCTCCACCCCACTCCCTTTTGTTTCTGTCCATCACTTGCAGCTGGGCTGTGACGAGATTCGGATACTTAACAAACATTTATTATTCTCGACTGGGAAAGAAACTGAACTTTCTACTTGGAAGCTCCATAGGAACATAAAATATCAGGAGTTGGAAAAATCCCGAGCATCTGTCTAACCCAATCCCCCTCATTTTTCAGATGGGGAAACTAAGGCTTGGAGAGATCTGAGTGATTTGCCCAAGATCATGCAAGGAATAAATGGGTGGCAGATCCTATTGGCACAATCAGGCCTTTTTTTTTTTTTTCCTGTGCAGCTGTTGAGAACGTGGGAAGGCGGCCAAAGGAGATTCAACAGTCGGGACCACCCTAAGGGATGAAGAGCTGAGACTCTGAGAAAAGAAGGATAAAGGATTCACAAGCCGGGATTGGGGACATGCGCCTCCAAGAGCCAGAGAGCTAGTGCCAAGCAGGAACGGGAGACTCAGCATCCCCATCTCCTTTGTCCTCAAGAAACCCTCTTGCAGGGAAAATGATCCCCTTTTTCAGCAGGCTCAATTCAATGACCCACCTGGGGTCACACACTGAATCTAAGACTAAGCTAAAAACAGTCTCCGGATTCCATCCTGGCTCCCTTATGAATTAGTTAATTTTTTGTTATTCTGACCTGAAGTTTTAACAGGATTTCAAGGTCCCTGAGATAAACTTCTTCTTATAGTTTCGGGCAATTAGTTGCCAAGAGATACTAAGAGGTTAAGTGATTTATCCAATGACATCTAGCGCCTATGTGTCAGAGGCAGAATTTGAATCCAGTTCTTACTGATTCAGAATCCAGCTTTATCCACTATGCCATGTTAAGTCTATTTGCATAATAAGAACTGCCTTCAGTCAGTCGATAAAAAATTTATTAAACACCTATTATGTGTCACATCCTATGTTAAGAGCTGGGGATACAAAGCTAGATATAGATAGTCCCTACCCCCAAATTATTCATTCTAATGAGGCTTTAAGGCTGTCAGATGAAAGATCTCAAAGTATGTCCTTTTTGATTGGGTATCTCGAGAGAAATCCATTCAGTCACAAATATTGTTTTGTGCTCAGGATCGTGGTAAACTGGAAATAAGGAGGTTTTTCTTCTTTTTTTTTAATTAAAGTTTTTTATTTTTGAAACATATGCATGAATAATTTTTCAACATTGACCCTTGCAAAATCTTTCGTTCCAATTTTCTCCCCTTCCCTCTATCACCTCCCCCATATGGCAAATAATATAATATATGTTAAACATGGCAAAAATAAATGTTAAATTCAATATATGCACACATATTTATACAAGTCTCTTGCTGCACAAGAAAAATCAGATCAAAAAGGAAAAAATGAGAAAGAAAATAAAACGCAAGCAAATAACAATATAAAGAGTGAAAATACTATATTGTGACCCACACTCAGTTCCCACAGTCTTATCTCTACGTGTAGATAGCTCTCTTCATCACAAGATCATTTGAACTGACCGAAATAATCTCATTATTAAAAATAGCTACATCCATCAGAAATGATCATCGTATAATTTTGTTGTTGCCATGTATAATAATTATAGAGATTTTTTTTTAAAGTTCCCATCTCCAAGATCCCATTCTAAAGAGGGAGACAACATACAAATAACTGGTTACGTACATGATATATACAGAATGTTGTTGTTCAGTTGCTCATGATTCTGTGGATTGTACTGTCTGGGAGGTTTTCTTGGCAAGGACACTGGAGGGGTTTGCCATTTCCTTGAATCCCCCCATAAGCATGGGTGGGTGGAAGGTGCTTTTATATGGAAAGCATTAGCAGTGGATTAGGGGGAGAGGGGACTAGAAAGGCCTTTTCCTGCAGAAGGTAGGATTTCAGTTGAGTCTTAAAGGAAGCCAAGGAGCAGAGGTAGAGCCCATTGCAGGTGAGGAGGGATAAGAGGGGTATGAGGAACAGTCAAGAGGCCCTTGTGGCTAGGTTATAGAATAAATGGTAGGGGGGAGAACTCAAGTGTCAGAAGACTGGAAAGTAAGAAGGGGGCCAGGTGTGAAGGGTTCGAAAGGCCAGAGGGAATATTTTGTCTCAGATCCACTGAGGCAGAGTGTTAGCAATGGGGTATTCATTCCTGGACAGCAGAGTCAGTGTTCTCAGATTGCTCTGTGGCGTCTTCCTTTACCCAGCTTAGAGAGGGAAGGAGCTGCGTAAATCCCTTGAGGGGCAGGCTTTTAGACAGAAGGTCAGGGAGTTGTCTGTCTCCAGAAACACCAGCTGGAGGGGGAAGCTTTTAGGCAGAGCAGACAGAACTGCAGGAGCCTGCCTGTCTCCATCACTTCCCACCCCCAGCCTGCTCAGTTTCAGGGCGTCGGAAGCATCCTCAAGTGACACACCTCCTCAGGAACTCCGCTGCAGGCCGTGGGGCTGCGAGAACTTGTCGGCCTTAAATGGCAAAATTGTGGGGTAGGCCCGCTCAGCCAATCAGGGCCGGACACCGACCCCGCAGGAGTTAACGGAAACAGGAAACCACCGGGGCAGCCGAGCCTCCTACCCTGCCTGTCTGACAGCTGGAGGGGTGGGGGTGGGGAGGATGGGCTTTGTTCCTCTTCCCCTCTCCTCACAATGGAGACCCTCGTCACTGCTTTCCTTCCTCCTTCCTCTCTTCCTTCCTTTCTTTCTTTCCTTCTCTCTCTCTCTCTCTCTCTCTCTCTCTCTCTCTCTCTCTCTCTCTCTCTCTCTCTCTCTCTCTCTCTCTTCCTCTCTCTCTGTCTCCCTCTCCCTCCCTTCCCCTTCTCTCTGTCTGTCTCTCCTTTCTTTCTCTGTTTCTGTCTTTGTCTTTCTCTCCTCTCTCTCTCTCATATTTTCCTTCTTTCCCTCTTTCTCCCTGGCTAGGCCAGGAGGACAGCCTTCTTCCTCTCCTTTAAAGGCTAAAAGGAGCATTTTATCCTTTCCTTCTCTTTCTATCTCTTTCTTTGTGTCTTTTTCTGTCTCTGTCTCTCTGTCCCTTTATCTGTGTGTGTCTCTGTTTCTGTCCTTTTGTTTGTTTTCTTCCTTTTCTCTTTCTCTTTGGCCAGGACAGATGGTCCTTCCTCCTTGCCTTTAAAAGCCAAATAAATCATTTTATCCTTTCCTTCCTTCTTTCTTTCTCTCTCTGTTTCTTACAGTCTCTTTTTCTGTGTCTCTCTCTGTTTGTCTCTGTATCTCTGTCTCTCCATCTCTCTTTGTCTGTCTTTGTCTGTTTCTGTCTCTTTCTTTCCTACCTTTCCTCTTTCTCCCTAACCAGGACACGTGGGTCTTCATCCTTTCCTTTAAAGACCAAACAGAGCCGTTAATCCTTTATTTCTTTACTTCTATCTGTCTCTGTCTCTCTGTGTGTGTCTTTTTGTCACTGTCTCTGTCCATCACCACCTCTTTCTTCCCTCTCACTTCCAGGCTAAGAGAGGTGGGCAGCCTTCCTCCATTCCTATGAAACCTCTGTTTTGGGTCAGCTTAGAAACTTCATTGTTTCTATTCATTCATTCTTTCTTCTCTACTGGGTTCAAGTATATGGCAGTGGCACCTTCTTGATTGGGTTTCTTCAGGGAATGGTGACCTTTCTCCTTCTACTCTTACTACAAGTTGATCAATTCATATCAATTCACCAAGTATTTATTAATCCCCTCCTAAAAGTAAAAAATTTAAATAACACAGAGTCCCTGTATTGATGACTCTTGACTGTAGCAGGGAGATAAGATGACAACACAAGGAGAACAGAATACACACTAATGCATAAAAAGACCAAGTGTGGTCAAGTGGAGATAGGGCTGATCTGAGAGTGAGGAAGACCTGGGTTGAAGTCCCTCTTCTGGCCCTCAGCAAGCCCCTTAATCTCTTAGTGCTTTAGGCCCTTGTCTAAAATTATAAATTTCACAGTAGATGCTAATCTGAAAGGCAGAGGGAGTTTCCACCCAGGAAATTCCTTATTCCAATAAAATCATGAGTCTTTTTTTTTTAAGTTAATCAACATATAGTTAGTAAGTCCTGACCAAATGTTAGGCCCATGTGCTAAGTAAACTCTGGAAAACACTAAGAAAAAAGAAAAAAAAAAATCCTGCCCTCATGGACTCCTCAGGATTCTAATAGGGGAGAGTTACATACAAGATACAGGCAGCAAAGGATAAATATTGATATAGTGCCTACCATGGGCCAGGCACTATGCTGAACATTTTACAAATTGATACAACAACCCTTCAAATGTAGGTGCTGTTATTACCCCTCTTTTACTATTTTACTTGCCCAAGGTCATAATACGGAAGGCTAGATTTTAAATCAAGTCTTCCTGATTCTTGCCCAGTATACTTCAAAGGAAGGAAGAGAGTGGGATGGAAAACATACCTTTGGAGGAAAAGGCACTAGACATCTAGAGGGAACTACAGGAAAAAATCCAATGGTTGCAAAACAGTGTCTTGTGAGGTCTGAGAGAGAAAATCTTTGCTAGCCTTAAGGGATTAGTGAATGAATAAGTAAATGAATGGAAAAATATTTATTAAGCCTTTACCACATGCCAGGTACTGTGCTAAGTCTGGGGATTTAAATATAGGAAGCCAGAACATCCCTGCACCCAAGGAGTTTACATTCTTTTAGGAGAAGATAAACTATATAAGGCAGTGAAGACCCAGAAGGAATGTTTTGGTCAGAGAAGTCACTAGGATACTGATTGGTGATGGGAGTGATAAGGCATTTGATTGACAGGCCATTTCCAGGAATGGTAGTTTTGATTTTTGTTAATGTGCTCAGAGCTAGACTTGGAAAGGAAGAGGAGAAAGGGTATCCTTCCAAAGTAGGACTGAGTTAGATGGGGTAAAAGCTCATCAATCAAAAATTCAGGATCACAGGACAGGAGATGGAGTGTTTGGGCAAAGGTAGAGGCAAGGTCTCTGAAGCATCTGCATTAGGAAGGCTACATAGTAAAGAAGGATTCATAAAGAAAACATCTGGATCAAAGGATAGGTAAGAAGTCAGTGAGAAGTGGGTAAATAAGAGTGGAGAAAACATCTCAAGTGCACAGAATGGGATATAAGGTGAGTAGGGTAAGACTACAGATGGGAATTCTAATTTGCCTGTAGCATCACCAGGGTTTTTTAAATGTTTTCTATTCATGATCCCATTTTGCCTGAGAAATTTTTACATGACCCTGAATATATAGGAATATAAAAAAGGTACACAAATCAAGCATTTACTTATACTCATAATTTCATGACTTCCCACATTCAGTTACAAGACCTTGTATGGAGTCATGACCATCGTTTTAGAAGCTGGGGCATAGACTAATAGGAGACCAATAACTCCCAAAGAGTGATCTTTCTCTTCTCCCTGTGCCAAGTACAGTAGGACCATTTGTGTCTCTGAGAATGTACTCCCTGATGCCACTCAAGTGGCACCTTCTATGTCAAGCATTCATATCAGCCTCAAAACAATTCTATGAGTTTACAGATATTATTATCACCATATTACAAAATGGGGAAACTGATGTTCAAGAGGACTAAATGGATTGTCTAATTAAGTGTCAAAGGTAAGACATGAACTCTGATCTACTCAATTCAAAGTCCAGTGAGCTTCCCAATTTACCACAACAACATGGCTCTTTTGCTTCCATGTATAGAAGAATAGATTTATATTCATCTGCAAGTAGAGTTCCTTGATTTATTTTTGCTTTAAATGCTCTTCAAATATCAGAGTCCAGGGGGTGTTGGACCATTGAATTCATCCATCTCCTTCATTTTACGGAGAAAGAAACTAAGTTCATATGTGTAAAATGAATTGGGGACAATGTGTATGGAGAAAAATATGGATAAGAATGGATACTTCAAAAGAAAAGATTTGAGGAGGAAAAGCCAGAAAACTATCACCAAAGATGTCACATAAAAGAAAGATTTTTGTGTGTGTGTTGTTCCAGTGAGGGAGAGTTAGGACCAGTAGGTTCCAGCTTATTTTGGTTACATGGAAGGAGCAATTTTCTTACAGTGAGAATTATCCAATAATGAAATGGGCTGCCTCAAGGCACACCAAGTTCCCCATCACTGGATATCTTGATAGATATATTCAAGAAGAGATTGGTTAAACATTTGC
The DNA here is from genome assembly GCF_016432865.1 of Antechinus flavipes. Classification (NCBI taxonomy): domain Eukaryota; kingdom Metazoa; phylum Chordata; class Mammalia; order Dasyuromorphia; family Dasyuridae; genus Antechinus; species Antechinus flavipes. The sequence continues at coordinate 247,086,008 of NC_067398.1, read as the reverse complement.
CAGAGAGACTGTAGAGAAAATCATTGTACCTGTGGGGAATGGCGAAGAAGCTGAACAAAATGACCTTTAAAGTCCCTTCCAACTATGAGATTCTCTTGTTTTGTGAAACTGAGGCTAAGTATAAGGAAAGGCAGCCAGATGGCAAAGTAGATAGAAAACCAGGCCTCAGAATTAGGAAGATCTGAATTCAAAACCAGCCTCAGACACTATGTGACCTAGATACTTAAACTTCTTCCTCAATAGTAAAATGGAGATAATAAGAGCACCTATCTCATAGAGTTGCTATGAGATTTGTAAAGTGCTTAACACAATGCCTGGAACATAGTAGAGACTTAATAAATGTTTATTCCTTCTCTCCCCCACTTTGATACAGATAATCAGAGGCAGGACAGCAGCACAGATCTGATTCTCTGGTTAAGTATTCTGCCCATCATCCACTGGACCACACTACCTCCTTTAATACAAAGCAGTAAATAGAGAGAATAGAGATTAAACGAATCAAAACTGGTATGTACCATATGGAAGAAATGGGACCTGTAGAATTAGGCATATGAGAGCTGGGAGGAACCTCAGTTGACTGTACCATCTGACCTAAAGATGCAATAAAATGTTTCTCCCTTGAAAAAATAATGAGATGGAAAAATATTAAAGAACATCCAAGGTTACTCCTGAAGTACTTGGCTACAGGAGTAGGACATTTCCCTATGGCCAATCTAGAAGAAAAATTTGTCTGTCATAGTTTGCCCCTATGAAAATTATTCCCTGCTTAAAAGCAGACTGGCTGCACCTTATGAAGAAGATAGATTTCTAGTCCAGACTGATCTGTTGCCAAGGACTTTCTAAAGTTTTGGATCCAGAAAGGACAGAGTTTTATCGGTATAGACTAGGAAAACTGGCTTAAATTAAAAGAGGGATTTGATATTGCCTAATAGCTTCTCCTCTCCTTCTCACAGGATCTTAGAGCAGAGTGTACCCCACAAGTTATCTAACTCAAGCCTTCTCTCGTGCAGAAATTGCTGCTACCAATCCCTAACAACAAGATAATGGGGCTTGAACACTTCTATATGACAGCAAGCTCAATACTTGAGCTTGAGGCCATCCATTTTAAATTCAATTTTTAAAGGTGGCTTCCAAATGTTTTAGATTTTCCCCCGGCCCCTCACTTCCCCCTTCCACCCCATTATGAAACTAGTATTAGTCAAAGCATACCTCTCCCAAAAAAAAAAAAAAAAAAAAAAAGCTGCTCTAGGTAGTGAAAGTTGAAACAAAGTTTCCTTATAAGGTCTGCAGTAGGTGGTATCTCCCACAACAATGTTACAAAGAAGTAGTCACTGAGATGAAATCTGCTAACTTTAGGCTTCCAGCCCTGACCCTGAAAAAGTATACATTGGTGGCTCTAGTAGCAACAGTGTGTACAGTAATAATAGTAACAAGAAGGAGAACACAAAGGGGGAAAAAATGAGGAAAAGGGAATTGGTCAAGTAGACAGAGTGAGCTTGACCTCCAGGAGATTGAGGAAGATCTTAGTTAAACTCTCACCTCTAACATATTTTGGCTGAGTGATTCTAAGCAATCCACTTAAGTTCCTCAAGAACTCATAGACGGCCTAAACAGCTGTAGCTGATTCTTATTGTTTGAGAGGGTTTCCTCACCTCCTTCCTAGGAGTTCCTAGGGAAATGGGGAGGGGGGGGGGGGGAGAGGAAGAAGGGAAAGGGGAGAGAGGAATATTAACCTCCTGTTTTTATAGTACTTAAATTTTTTTTCAAGATTCACGTTTATTGTTTCATTTTAGCTGCATGACAACTCTGTGAGATTAGTAGGGCAAATATACACACACACACACACACACACACATATCTATTTTTTTATATTAAAGCTTTTCCCCAAAAAACATATGCATGTACAATTATTCAACATTAGCCCTTGCAAAATCTTGTGTTCCAATTCAGCCCCGCCCCTTCTCCCATGTCCTTGTCCCCTAGATGGCAAGGAGTCCAATATATGTTAAATATGGTAGAAATATGTTAAAGTCAATACATATTTATACAATTATCTTGCTGCACAAGAAAAATCAAATGGGGGGGGGAGGGGGAAGAGAGAAGCAAAATAAAATGCAAGCAAGCAACAACAAAAAGAGTGGAAATGCTATGTTGTGAACCAGTTCCCACAGTCTTCTCTCTGGGTGTAGATAGCTCTCTTCATCACTGAACTGGTTTGAATCATCTCATTGTTGAAGAGAGCCACATCCATCAGAATTGATCATCGTATAGTCTTCTTGTTGCCGTGTATAATGATTTCCTGGTCTTGTTCATTTCACTTAGCATTAGTTCATGTAAGTCTCTCCAGTCCTCTCTGTATTCATCCTGCTGGCCATTTCTTACAGAACAATAATATTCCATAACATTCATATACCACAATTTATTCAGCCATTCTCCAATTGATGGGCATCCATTCGGTTTCCAGTTTCTGGGCAAGTATTTTTATCTCCATTTTACTGATGAAGTTAGGGCTTCCAGAGATATCACAGGCTAATGGTATTGAGAATTAGGAGTAATCAACAATCAGTAATCAGCTGATTATTAAATTTTCAGGGTGAGCATCCCTACTTCCCCCCACCAAAAAACACTTCAAGACTTACTTTGTTGTTTTGTGGATTGTCTAGATTTAAGAAAGTAAGGAAGAAAATGGTGAAGATTATATGGGAAAATGGTATCCTGCAGATATTCCCTACTCCACTCATCCCAACTGGTTTTTAAACTTTTTTCCAGCACATTCTTGGCTAGAGGTGATCTTTAGAGATAACATAGTCTGGCTCCCTCATTTTACAGATAAGGAAACAACTTCAATGAAGGGAATTGACTTACCTATAGCCATATAGTTATCATGTGTCATTTGAATTCATCTTCCAGGCTCCTGGGGTGACATTGGGGAAGAATGAAGTTTGCCTTCAAGAACTGGTATTATTACACTAGCTCTTCTCCTGAGGCTTGATACCAAAGCCATTTCAGGTAATAGTAAATGCTGACACAGGAGCAAAAAAAAGGGATCTAAAGTCCTTGATGGGGGAAGCAGTCCTGGAGAGAAACAGGACTAAAATAATAATAATAATAATCACAGCCTATATTTGTATTGTGCATTCTGTTTACAAAGTACTTTCACATTCAATATTTCATTTGATCCTCGTAACAACCCTGGGGGGTAATCAGGATGAGTATCAGTATCCTCATTTTATAGAAAAGACAATTGAGGCTTAAAGAAATGATTTATCCAAGTTCACATAGCTAGTAAGTAGAAGAACTGGAACCTGAAGGCATGTCCTTTGATTCCTTGTCCAGGTGATTTTTCTATTACAATTGAATTATTATAATAGGCTACCAGTTTTTAAAAATATTTTAGCCTTTGAGTTTTTTTTTTTTTTGCATTATAAAAATATTGTATTTTAACTAACAACTATTTTCTCCTTTCCCTGCTCTTATCCAGTCCCCAAACTGAAACAAAGAAAATGCTTGTGGCTAATACACATAATTAAGCAAAACAAACTCCCATATTGATCATCTAAGATGTATATGTCAGTGCTGTTAACTTGAGTCCATCTTCTATAAGTTAGATGTGGGGAGTACCTTTGATCATGGATCCCTAGGAATTATAGCTATTGCATTGATCAGAATTCTTTTTTAAAAATTTATTTGAACATTCACATACCATAACCTATTCAGCCATTCCCCAAATGGTGGGCATCCATTCAGTTTCCAGTTCCTTGCCACTACAAAAAAAGGCTGCTTCAAACATTTTTTCACATGCGGATTGTTTTCCCTTTTTTAATGATTTCTTTGGGATTCATGCTAGATCAAAGGGTATGCACAGTTTGGTAGCCTTTCAAGGCAGAGTTCCAAATAGCTTTTTATTTTTTTTAAATACAAGAAAAGATATTTTTCAACATTCATCCTTGCAAAACTTTGCATTCCAATTTTTTCTCCTTGCTCCCTCCTCTTCTCCCTCTCTAGACAGCAAGTAATCTAATATAGGTTAATCATGTGCAATTCTTCTAAACATAATTCCACATTTTTCATGCTGTGCAAAAAAAAACCAGTTGATCAGAGTTTTTCAGTTTTTCAGAGTTGGCCTCTGTTCTGCAAGCCCCTTGCAAACCAGGAGAGTTTGTGCTGATTTGATTCAGTTCTCTCAAGGCTCATCAGCAGATGTTTAATGCTTACCAAGATTTTTGGTAAATGAGAAAGAGCTCTGCCCTGAGAGAGAGGTGACCACAGAGATCATAAGACTAGATGGAACTTTAGAGACCATTGGAGTCTACCATTCTTACTTTGCAGAAGAGGCCCATGGAAATATAATGATTTGCCTAATATCACAGAGGCAATAAGAGTCAGAGGTGAGATATGAAACCAAGTCCTATTATCTGAATGAGACCACACTGTTCTTTGATTTTACTCCTGACTTATTTAATAACTCATGGTATAACCTTGGGAAAAGTCTCAGTTTTCTCTTCATTATAGTGACAGGGACCAGATGATTCCAAATTTATTTATTTGTTTTGTTGTTTATTTATTAAAGTACCTTCTGATATTGCAGAATTCCATGATTCTATGATGATGGAACTAGATGCCATTCAGATGATAGTATAAGACAAAAAATTTCATTAAAAGCCCTGATCCAGAAGAAGACCATAGATCCTTCAAAGAGGAAATCACTACCTTCTGGGAATGTCAGAGTAAGGACAGGCTTAAGATAGAGTTCCTAATCAACTGGTGAGCAGACACAATTCCAGAGGACTCCCTAGGAAACATGGTGCTTGGCTCCAGATAGAAGGCTGATGGACTCAGAGCACAGACTAAAGTCCATGTTTTTGCTTTTGTTTGGACATGGCCAGTACAGGAATTTGGCTTGACTATATATGTTTGTAAAAGGTTTTGTTTTTGTTGCTTTCTCAGTTGGATAGAAGAGATAGGAGAAAGAGATTCAGACTAGAAATTTTAATTTAATGTTTTAAAAAAGATAGAATTCCCAATAGACAATTATTGATAATGATCCTTTTAGTTTTTAATAACACTTTTTTCATTCCCATTATAAATATAAAATTAAATATAAGACTTCATAGAATCACAGAATATTAAAAGATGAAAACAACTTTGGGGACCATCTATTGTTTTAATCTTTTTGGGTCATGGACCACTTTATCAGGTTAGTAAAGCCTCTTTCTTAAAAACCATTCTCAGAATAGTGTCTTTAAATGCATAAAATAAAATATAAAGGATTTCAGTGGAAATCAAAATTAATGAAAATCAATATTTTTTTTCTCACACAAGTTTTTGAATCTCTTGAAATCTATCCACAGATTTCTTGGGGATCTGTGGAACTAAAGTAAAAAACCTTTGGCCTTATCTAATTCATACCAAAACAAAAATTCCTTTCATAACATACAAGTAGCTATCTAGCCTTTGTTTGTGAATAAGGAATTATCACCTTTCATGGTAGACCATTCCACTTTTGTATAGTTCTAGTTGATAAATGGGATAGCTAGGTGGCAAAATGGACAGAATGCCAGATCTGGAGTCAGGAAGACTCATCTTCCAGAGTTCAAATATGATCTCAGACACTTAATAGCTGTGTGACCCTGGGCAAGTCACTTTATACTGTTTGCCTCCATTTCCACATCTGTAAAATGAACTAAAGAATAAAATGCCAAACCACTCCAGTATTTCTACCAAGAAAATCTTAAATGGAGCCAGGAAGAGTCAGACAAAACTGAAAATACTCTAACAAATTGATAGTTTTTTTTGACATCAAGTTTAAATTATCCTCTCTATAACATTCACCCATTCATTACTCCCGGTTCTGCCTAATAGGACTGAGAAAAGTAAGTCTTTTCCCTCTTCAATATAACATCCCTTCCAGCACTTGAAGACTACTACACTTTGTCCCCTAAATCTTTCCTTCTCCAGGCTGTTATTGCCAGCACCTTCAACCCAGGCTAAGTTTGTGATGATTTCAAGTTCTTCCATCATCTTCTTTCAGACACTTTCTAGTTTATCAGGGCCCTCTAATTTATCAATGTTCAACTCACAGAACATAATACTACAAATGTAGTCTCATCAGAGCAAAGTACAGTAAGCCTCCCTATTTCTCCCTAGTGGTGGACACAGTGTACCAGTTAATATAACCTAAAATCACATTTACCTAGCCACACTGAGTTTTTTTTCACTAAAGCTTCAAACAGTTCCTTTTCAAACAAACTGCAGTCTAGCCATGCCTTTTTTTTTTTTAATCTAGAAGTTATGAAATTAATATTTTGAATCTAAGGGTAATTTCCATTTTGTTATATTCAGCCCAATATTCTTACTTATCAAAATCTTTTTTGGTTACTGACTGTCATCTCATGTGTTAGCTCTTCTTCTAGTTTGATGTCATCTAAAATTTGATGAGCATTGTTTATGTCTTTATTCAAGTCATTGATAACAGATTAAACAGTATAGTGCTAAACTAATCTGGGCTGCACATATCCAAGGCACTCCATTAGAAAGCTCCTTCCAAGTTAAAATGAAATCCCCCACTAAGGACAATTCTTTTAAGTCTGACTTTGCAACCAGCTCCAAATCCATCCAATGAGACCTTTGTCTAGCTTACATATCTCCACCTTATACACAGAAGTATCCCAACTCAAATGCTTTGCTGAGATCTAGGTAAACCATATCTGCTGAATTCCCCTACTCTGTCAAGTCTACTAATCCTTTCAAAAAAGGAAATGATATTAATCTGGTATGACTTGTTCTTGATGAAGTCATACTGGCTCTTCAGGATCACTGCTTCATTTTCTAGCTGTCCACTAATCATCCTTTTAATAATATGCTCTAGACTTTTCCCAGAAATTGAAGTCAAACTGCTTGGTGAAGAGCTTGCAAAATCTTTCTCTCTCTCTCTCTGTCTCTCTCTTTCTCTCCTCTCCTCTCTCTCTCTCTCTCTTTTTCTTTGTCTCTCTCTCTCTATGTCTCTGTCTATCTCTCTCTGTCTCTTTCTCTCCTCTTCTCTCTCTCTCTTTCTCTCTCTCTTTCTCTTTGTCTCTCTCTCTGTCTCTGTCTGTCTGTCTCTCTCTGTCTCTGACTGTCTGTCTGTCTCTCTCTCTCCCTCTCTCTCGAAAATGAGATATTTACTCTTCTCTTACCCTGAGATGCCTCTTCTGTTCTACATGAACATTCACAGATCACTGACAGTGGCCCAAGAATCATACTCACAAATATTATTAATACTCTAGAGTGTAGATCAACTGTGTAGACTTATCCATCTTAGATCCTATCGAAGGGAACTTAGTTACTGAAGTACAAGACCCTGTGATGAGTCAGATAGCTCTATCTAAGCAAGTCTCATAGCATGGCCCCTAAGGATAGTTATAGCATGAACATTATCTTATTCATATTGGGGAGCAGAAAGAGGAATCTATAGGACAGATGCAAAATGTGAAACACAGAGGAGTCAAGGGATCTGCTAGAGGTTACATAGTATGTTGGCAGATTGTAGCAGAGATTAGAATTTATGACTCTGGAGCCCTGAATGTAATTCCTTTTCCCCAGCCAAACTATTTGCAACAAATCCAGTAACAGTAACAGGCATCACTAGTTCACCAGAGGAAAGCTATGTTCCTTATACTTTAATTTCACAGTTTAAAAAGACAGAAATTTATAAAAATCATGATCTTATGGATAAATGGACAAAGAATGGGGCAAATAATTTTTTTAAAAATGTATTTATGTATTCAAAATTTAAATGAAAAATGAGAAAAAATAGAAAAAGACAAAAAAAGAAAGAAAAAATAAATATTGTCATGTCTAACAGAACATCAGGGAGGATTCAAAATATGTAACAATAAATTTCCATTTCAAGAACACATATATAATAACAGAAGACTTTGCTTCTTTGTAGGTTTTTTTGTTATTGTTCTCTGCTATGCACTTTTCACTTTGTTTTTTTTTTTTTCTCCTTTCTTCCCTCTGCGCCCCACAAGCAGGCTACAGTTAAACATGGATATATTTATGTGTGTCATAATATATATATGTGTGTGTGTGTATGTGTGTATACACATATATACATGCATATATATATACATATTTATAAACCTACATGCACATACATATATATACCAGCATATACATACATATCGAGTACAAGATGAATATGGTTGACATATAATATAGATTTCTCTCTTCTTTGAATCTTTTAAAAATGGCTACTACCCCTACTTTTTTTCCTTAATAAATCTTATTCCTAATCATGTATATATCTCTTATTTCCTATCCTTGCTAACTCTTCTACTTTGCTTCTACCTATTAACTGGGCAGATAAGTTCTGAGGGAGGAAAGACAGATGTTTAATAACTATTTGAGGAATTATTTAAACTTTCTTACAATCAATGATATGAATTTTGAACAACTTTGAAGACCTCCTTATTCCCATCGAGTTTAAAGTGACCAAAATTAATTAGTGATAGGGCTGTGAAAAAACTGGAACATGATAGTATTGGTGATAAACCTGAGAACTGATGCAATCTTTTGGGAGAACGATCTGGTAATACACAATAAGAATTATGAAACCAATCATATCCTTTAGCCCAGTAATCTCACTACTGGGACTGTATCCCAAGGATGTTATTAGAAGGTGGAAAACAGATTTCACTATACAAAAATTACACATTGGGAATTTACTTGTAATAGTGAAAAGCCAGAAACAACTTATATATCCAGGCATTGGGGGATGTTTGATAATCTCTGTTACATCAACAGATCTGGAGTCTGTTACATCAGTATAATGAAATGTTATCATACCACCAAAAAATGACAAATATGAAACAAGCAAAGAAAGATGGAGAGAGTGATATGGAGTGATGCAGACCAAAAGAGAAGAATCAGGACAACAACACACCCTGATTGGGACCAAATAAAGAATTACCTGCAACAAAATCTGATAAGTTCCCAGACAGAAAGAAATCAGAAAGGGAAATAGTAGACAGAAGATGTCATTATTATTATTTTGGTAAAGTTTTTTTTTTAATTTCTGCTTAGTAAATTGCAAATACATCAGAATTTACATTCCTTGTTTGGCTTATATATTTGTTTTGTTGAGATTACTGAGATCATTAAGGTTAAGTTTATTAAAAAATTATTAAGGAAAAAAAACAGCTGGTGAGCACTTCCTGGGAGTTGGCTATATGGGCCCTTATTAAGTTCTATGGGATGAGTGGTGACCACCTATTGATAGACTATCTTGAATTCTTTGCTAATGCAATTGTGACCAGATCCCTTAATAGACAGATGCTCTTTATGGAATGACACATTAGATACTTTCTGCCCTTAGAAAAAAAACGCGCTTGTTCCAACCCAGACAGCTCCCATGAATTTGCTGAGTGATTGAGAAAATTAATAATATTTTTAGTTTTGGGGCAATTTAATCATTAACAAGGCAAACAAGTTATTAAATTAAAAAGAATAGTCATTTGCCCATCTCTTTTAGACCAAAGGCAATCAAACTAAAGACAAACACTTCATCAAGTGAATAAAGACAATGTGAAAGGAAAAATGCATGGCACTTGACAAAAATCAAAGAGGGCAATCCCCTTGATAGATGTTTTCTTTTATAACGTGATTAACGCAGAAATGTTTTGTATGACTATACATGAATAACTTATATCAAATTGCTTGTCTTCTCAACAAGGCAGGGATAAGTAGAGAATAAGAGAGACAATCTGGAACTCAAAGTTTAAAAAACAAATGTTAAAAGTTGTTTTTACATGTAAATGGGAAGAAAAAATTAAAATGCCATAGAATGTGGACTATTTTCTTACTAAAGTTATACCTATAATTCCCTTTATTGGCTTGCTCTATCATCCATTCAGGTCCAAGCTCAAGTATTCCATGGAGGCTCCAAGCTACAGAGATTTCCCCCTTCCCCCCAATAATAAACAACATTTATGCAGCATTTTAAGTGCTTGTAATAATCACTTCAACATCTCATAACAACTCTGTGAAGTATACACTATGGTTATGATTGTCCCCCATTTTATATATAAAGAAACTAAAGTGGAAAGAAGTGACTTTGTCCTCTAAGGTATAATTTGAACCCAGATCTTGTCTTTCTGAGTCCAGCAAGCCATCCTTTGAGCTTCACTATCTTTCCTCATTTTAGGAATTATGCTTTCCAGTTTATTATTTTAATATATTTAATATTCAATAACAAAGTATTAATACTCATAATATTTATATATTATAGTAAATATTCTTATATATTTGTTTTTATATGTATGATAATAATAAATATGTAATATTAATTAATTAATAACATCATAAATAAATACATAAGTAATAGCAATATATTTGTTATTATTATTATTTTATTATCAAGTTTAGCACATAACTGTTCTGTTTCATGGTTGTTAAATCTCATCTCCCCAAATAGAGAGTAAGCTTCTTGAGGACAGAGGACATCTTTTACTGGGTGTCTTATGCATTGACATGTAATAAATAAAGGCTTGCTGAATTGACTTAAATTAAAACAAAAACGGAAGGAACTTGAGAAAAGTTAGCTCAGTCTCTCACTCAGTGCCAGATCTCTTCCCCAACATCCTTGGACAAATGCTCACCTAATCTGTGTTTAGCTAAAATCTCACCTTCTGTATGAAGCCTTTCACAAGCCTCGTACCTTTCTCTATGGATATCTTCAATTTATACCTTATATATTTTATTAGATAATAAGCTCCTTGAGAGACATTATTTTTCTATGTATCCCCATTGTTTAGCACGGTACCTAACATGGTACCTAGCACATAGTAGGCACTTAGAAAAATGCTAACTACTAAGGTTATTGTTACTGCTGTTGTTGTTATTGAATTGATCAAGACATCTGTGAGGACACTTACTAGAATATTTATAAATATTTACCTACTAATATTTACAAAGATAATATTAAATCTTTCTCTGATTCCTCTTTTAAATGGAGATCAGAATATTTACATGCTAAATGGTACAGTGGATAGAGTACCACTCCTGATATCAGAGTTAGAATGACTCATTTTCCGGAGTTCAAATCTGATCTCAGACACTTACTAGTTTTGTGATTCTGGGTGAGTCACTTAATCCTATGGATCTCAGTTTCCTCATCTGTAAAATGAGCTGGAGAACAAAATGTGAAATCATTCCAGCATCTCTGCCAAGAAAACCTCAAATGGAATCACAAAGAGTCAGACCTGACTGAAAAATGATTAAAGAACAATAATAAACTTGAAAGTCCTACAGGAATGTGTTGTTATTTATTATTATTGGCAGGAAAGGTTCTTGTCTCTTTAGAGTAGCTGAAGTGTGAAGGTGAGAAGATAAAGGAGGTAAGCAAGGTGACCTCTCCCTCTACCTTGTAGTGTGTGTGTGTGTGTGTGTGTGTGTGTGTGTGTGTGTGTGTGTGTTCCCAAGGCTGGTTCAGGTTAACATTCATTTTCATTTTTCTGGCTGGTTTGTTCTCCTTCTCAAGTTACCCAACCCTGTCCTAAGGAGAGAGACTCTACGTCACTGTGATTTCTGAACCAAGAAAACACCCTGCTTGGGATTTTGACAGGTCTTTGTCTTCCTGAGAAACTGAAGCTGGGATTTCCTAGCTTTCTTGCAGTTGTGAGCTTAAACTCTTTGGGGGTAGGGAGGTAAAGACCTGTCTTAGAAATGAATAGAAAAAAGTCCCTGATTCTGACTAATTCCCTTATTGGGGATCCTTGGATGATTGATTTCCCTGAACTCAACTGTAATTGACTCAGGCATAAAGTTGGCTTGATATAATTAAAAGAATGCTCCATTGGCAGGCAGAGGACTTAGATTCAAATTCCAGCTCTGTTATTCACAATCTGTATGATTTTTAGCAACCCACTTAACTTCGATTTCCTCAATTGTAATGATTAGAATAGATGGTCCCATCCAACTTTGAATCTTTGGAATTCTGATTTTTGAGATCCCCAATCAATTCTAATTCTATGATTCTGTATATTTTAAACTTTTTTCTTTCTTTTAAAAAATGGCTTTTTAATTTTCAAAACATATGCAAAAATAGTTTTCTTTTTAATTGTAGTTTTTTTATTTACAAGATATATGCATGGGTAATTTTTCAGCATTGACAATTGCAGAACCCTTTGTTCCAATTTTTCCCTTCCTTCCCCCCCACCCCCTCCCCTAGATGGCAGGTTGACCAATACATATTAAACATGTTAAAACATAAGTTAAATACAATATATGTATACATGTCCATACAGTTATTTTACTGTACAAAAAGAATCAGACCAAAAATAGTTTTCAACATCCACCCTTGCAAAACCTCATGTTCCAAATTTTTCTTCCTCACTTCCCACCTCCCTTCTCCCCTGGAAAGCAATATAGGTTATTCCAATATAGGTTAAACATGTGCAATTCTTCCAAACATATTTCCACATATATCATGTTGCACAAGAAAAATCCGGTTAAAAGGGAGAAAAAATGAGAAAAAAAAAGCAAGTAAACAAACAAGGACAAAAAAAGTAAAAATACTATGCTCTGATCCACATTCAGTCTCTATAGTTCTCTTTCTGGATGCAAATGGCACTTTTCCATCACAATTCTATTGTATTTACCTTGAATCACCTCATTGTTGAAAAGATACTATTACATCATAGTTGATCATCACTTAATCTTGTTGCTGTGTAGGTTCTACTCACTTCACTTAGCATTGGTTCATGTAAGTCTCTATAGACTTTTCTGAAATCAACCTTCTGATCATTTCTTATAGAATAAAATTCCATTACATTCATATACTTTCTTTTCTAAATGTTCAAAGAGACTAAATGTTATTTGGGCAAAAAAGGTAGAAAGCCTAGAATCATCAGAAAAACTGAAGATGAGGAAACTGAGTCTTAGAAAAGTGACAGGATTTGCTCAAGGTCACACAGGTGTTTCTGACAGAGCAAGCGCTATTATTCAGACAGGTCAGTAGAAAAAACAACAACAACAACAAAAACCCAAGAGGGAAATAGAAAGTGAATGACATAGCATCTGGTTGAAGGAGCCTGGGACTAGAAATAGGAGCTCAAAAGTAGAGCCTTAAAGTTGGGAGGATCATTTATTTTATTTTTTATAATAACTTTTTATTGACAGAACCCATGCCAGGGTAATTTTTTTTACAACATTATCCCTTGCACTCGCTTCTGTTCCGATTTTTCCCCTCTCTCCCTCCACCCCCTCCCGTAGATGGCAAGCAATCCTATGTATGTTAAATATGTTACAATATATTGGGAGGATCATTTAATCCAGTATGCTCATTTTACAGATGAGCACAGGGAAGTTAAGTGATTATTTAAGATCACCCAAAGAATGCTGAGATTTGGGCCCAGCTCCTTTGTCTACAAACCCAAGCACTTTTTTCACCACACCATTCTCTAGAATTGTGTTCCAGCCTTTACTCCTAATTTGTTGGGTACCTCTCAGACTAGTAAAATGGTGGGATTGGATGAAACAGCTTCTGAAGTCCTCATCAGCACCAATTATGAACAGCAAAACATTAGACTTCTCTGAGATTTGGTAATATGGAGATAGAAATACCCATACTACCTATTCATGGATGCCTCCTAAGGGCCAAGACAAGATTCTTGAAAGTACTTTGCAACATGTTTAAGCTATATCGAATTGCTTGCTGTCTAGGAGAAGGGGAGCGAGAGAGGGAAAAAAATTTGGAACACAAGGTTTTACAAAGGTCAGTGTTGAAAATTATCTTTGTATGTATTTGGAAAAATAAAATACTATTTTAAAAAAGTACTTTATAAAATAAAAAAGTTTATTTATTCCTGACCTCTCATTTTAGAGGTTCAGACTCTTTTTTTTTCTAATTTTTTTTTTGTTTTTTATTCTAAATTTAATAAACGTTAAATAAAATGGGCATTTCAATTTGTTATGTAAAACAGGAGAATCAGATGTGTGACATCATCTCATGATTATGTGCAGCTTGGTTTTCTTATAAATATATAATAAATTCAACATGTAACTTTCCTACTCATTTGTGATTATTTCTAGCTTTTCTTTTATTCTCTTCTGTGAATTAAACAAATGATCTTTTTTTCTTTTTCTTTTTTTATCCTTATCCCCACCATGCTTCTCATCCCAATTGCAAATTGTAAAAAGAAAAACAAAGACCTTGTAACAAATATTCATAGATGCAAACAGCTTTTCAAAGATTCGTTGCTCTCATACCTGTAAAACAAATGAATGAATGAATGAAAAAAAGCATTTTTTAAGTACTTACTTTGTGCAAAACCCTATGTTAAGTGCTGAGAGTCTCTGTTCACAATCTAACAGGAGAGACAACACATAGCATTTTAGCAGCAAGTCAAATGCAGATTAAAAAGCTCCCACAGTTCTTGGGCTACAACAACAAATTTCCTTCTTCACTGTTATTTCTACTTACAAAATCTTATTAGTTTCTGATGCTAAACTATTTGCAGTAGAAATCTGGTAATAGGCTTCTGAAAGCTGGTCATAAGAGGTGACTTAGTACTAATATTCACGACTGCAGGTTCAGAGGTGAAGTTAGGAAAAGCTGACGAGGAAGCTGGGCTAGCACTGACATTTCACTGAGAGCTGAAGTTCTCCCCTAACCCTATTCCCCTGCTTTTAGATCTCAGGGCCTGAATCCTGAATACAGGGCAGGGACTGAGGTTATTCCACCAGGCCCAGCCAGGGTTTCTGTTCGGCTCCTCCCAGCTCCACCCTGGCCTGGGAAGTGTTACCTGCAATCCTTTCATGGAAGGGAATACTTCATGCTCACATTCCATAAACTGTGGGTGGGTTGGGCTGTGCACTAGGATCAACTCCTAGTGATCCAACTTAATTGGCATAAGAAAAGCATGGACAATGGGAATTCAAAGATAATTATTTTTTAAAACAGAATGTTCCCCCAAAGTTCCTAATTACAGGACCTGCTCCTAGGCAATGTTGTAAAGTGGAGAAAGTTTACATTTAGGGGCAAAATCCTGTCATCTGGTCCTTCACTGAGTTTCCTAGGTCTTCCTTCCTTCAGTTTCCTTGGCTACCCACATGGCATAGTGAAGAGAGTGCTGAATTTAGCATTAGAAAGAACTGGATTGATTGTACATATATAAATCCATATCAAATTGCATACTGTCTTAGGGAGGAAGGAGATAATGGAGAGAAGAAAAAGATTTGCAAGTCAAAATTGTTTTTAAATGAATGCTAAAAATTGTCTTTATGTATCATTTGGAGAAAAATAAAACACTATACATATACATATGTATGTATGTTTATATATGTGTATATATGTATGTATGTTTGTATATATATGAAATAAATATAAAAATGTCATTATATGAAAGAATTGGATTCAAAATCCAAATCTCTGGCACAAACTGTATGACCTTGAGCAAGTTATTTCTCTGGGTCTCAATTTACTTACCTGTAAAGTGGGTTGGACTAAATGGGCTTTAAAGTTCCTTTAACCCTAGGTTTATGATCTTATTAGCCTATGTCTCACACACACATACACATTTTCTCTCTGTACACATATGTGTGTGTGTTATATATATTATAGATTATCATTGTATTATATGTTATAATATATACATAATTATATGTACACACATGCATGTATATGTATATATATACACACACATATATAAATATATACATATCCACACACTAAAAAAACATCTCTCTGGACTCTAGTTTCCTCATCTGTAAAATGAGAGGGTTGGACTAAACAGCCTCTGAGGTCTCTTCCAGAAATAAATCTATAATCTTAGGATTCTATGTATATCTTGCCTTGCTTTTTTCTGACAATGGTTCTTTCCCCAGACTTTGACCCACCCTTATCCAGTTTTTATGCTATACTTGGAGGCCCAATATGATTTAAAATAATCTAGTTAGAAACCTCCCAGTCATTGATTCTCCAAAAGGGTGAGATGGAATTTCACAGAGGCAAAAGGAAAAAAAAAAAAGCATAGCTTGGCTGTACTCTGCCTAAAAAAGTTATCTACTCCTAAAAGTCCCTAAATTGTTCATTTTTTCAGTCTCCTTTGGATGTGACAGGTTCAGTTCCTCCCAAAAAACTTTACAAACCACAAACAGACAGGGCCACAAATTCCCCTCTTTGCATATACTTATGCATAAAGCTGCCCAGAGGTCCTTGAGACTTTGCACTGTGTTCTGGGTATGTCTTTGTTTTTACTGTTTTATTGATGATCTTTGTTTTTTATATTACATTAATTTGTCAGCATGTCCTACTTCCTGGCCGGGAGGGGGGGGGGGGGGGGGGGGGAGGAGAGGTAAGGAGGAAGGGAAGGGCAGCTGAATGGTATGATAGATTTTGGGGGCTGAAGTCAAGAAGACCTAAATTCAAATCGAGCCTCAGATACTGTGTGACTGTGGGCAAGTCACTTAGCCCTGCTTTCATCAGTTTCCTCATCTGTAAAAATGAGTTTGAGAAGGAAATGGCAAACCACTCCAGCATCTTTGCCAAGAAAACCCCAAATGGGTCACAAAGAGTTGGATTTGATTAAAAACAATTGATCAGCAATAATCTTCTTCCTACCCAACCAGACCCAAAACCAAAGCTTTTGGGAGGTGTTAGCAGGACCTTCAGGCATATCAGCAGAGTCTGACAGCATATACATCATTTTATATGCATAGAATTCCTGATTTTAACTGAAGTTCTATGGATCTTCTGTCTGTTTTCCTTCCCCTTTTTCTCTCAACTTATACACTGCTGTTAGGTGTTTCTCTCTTGTGACTGCATCTTGTAAATTGTTTTATGTCTCACAGGTAGCCAAAATCAATAGTTAAATATCTTGTGATTGGAGGCATCATAACTTGTCACCTACTAATTTGTTATGGTCAATGAAATTCTTATTCTTTTTTTCTTAAATCTCTTCTTTTAAGCAATATACTCTTCTTCCAGAGGGTCTCTGCCACAATATGATCACCTCTCCAGAACTGAGCCAGCTGGAAACACCTACTTCTCTAAGAAGTGGAAAGAAAAAATAATATATTTTTAATTTAAAAAAAAAGAGAGAGAGATGAGAAATAGAAGATAAATAGCTGTCCCATAATCCATTCACTCAAGTTCTTGAAATTTACTCATTTGGTTCCTCAAACACTATTTATTCTTACTTTGTATACAGTTCCAACAAATTGTATACAATTCCAAAAACTATGGAAGATTAGAATTGGAGGAGAGGAGCTATTATCCTTCAAAACTGATTGAATTTAGAAATGATAATTTGATATTGAAAGAGTTAGATAATAATAAAAAATAAAAACATAGTTCATGGTACAACATCCTGGAATCACTTGAGCTACAGCAAAAGGTTATATACATTTAAATAGCCATTAACATATAACTATACTATAGTTTAATCACGGTTGTTTCTAATGATGATTCTGAATCACATAGAAAAATTTAAATTATACTCAGTTTTTTCTGTTTATGGAGATAGGGATGTGTCTTAAAAAGATTTCCATCTAAATGGGTTCAATTTTTTTAACAGTGTATGACAATTCCAATAAACTTGTGATGGAGAGAGCCATCTGAATTCAGAAAAAAGACCATGGGGACTGAAAGTAGATCACAAAATAGTAGTATTTTCACCTTTTTTGTTGTTTGCTTTTTTTTCCTTTCTGATTTTTTCCCCTTTTTGAGTTGATTTTTTTATACAGCATATTAAGTGTGGAACTATGTTTAGAAGAATTGCACAAGTTTAACCTATATTGGATTACTTGCTGTTCAGAGGAGGGGATGAGGGTAAGGAAGGGGGAAAATTTGGAACACAAGGTTTTGCAATAGTGAATGTTGAAAATTATCTTTGCATGTATTTCGAAAATAAAAAGCTAATTTTAAAATTTTTCAAAAGGGTACATGAAAGAATGAAGCCTCAATTATCCAAAAGGAATCATTTCCCAAAGGTGTCACATTCCAATTTCTTGTTTTATCTTTTACTATAATGTTACTTAGGAAAGGATTTGTAGGATCATAGATTTAGAGCTGGAAAAAACATTCGAGCTCAGGAAAGGACCGTGTAGTTCAACATCTCTTTTTGTGAATAAAGAAATTGAGATACAGAGAAATTAAAAATGAGTTGCCAATGATCACATAGCTAAAAAGTGGCTGAGATGATGCTAGAACTCCAATCTTCCTGACTCAGTCCTATGTCTTAATCATCATTCCTCTCAAGGGAAAATGAGTTAATTCATTGGTAGTCATTGGCCAATTCTCATAAATGGAATTTAGCCAAGATGTATAAGAATCTGGGCCACTAATTTACTGTTTTACTGACATTTCCCTTCTCTGATTCTCAGGTTCCCTATCTTTAAAATAATGGTGCTGGAAATGAGATTTTTGGACATGGACAATGCTGGGAATTTGTTTTGCTTGGCTACATGCATTTGACAAAGACTTTTTTTTCCCCTTTTTAACTGGGATAGAATGAAGAGAAAACAAATGCTTGTTAATTGAAAAATTAGAACAAAATAAAAAGGCTGGACACACCCAAGCAGTTTTGATTAATGTGTGATCTGAGCTCTGAACAGAACTGGACTTGGGGGTGAGGGGGAAGTCTTTAATTCCCTAGGAAACTAATCCCTGCTTCCTTCTAATCCTAGCTCAGTCACACATTAATTTATATGACCTTGATCAAGTCACATTCCATTTCTGTGTCTATTTCCTATTCTATCAAATCAAAGTGTTGAATTAGATGATCTCAACGGGCCCTCTCCACTCTAAAATGCCATGGCTGATGTTTATTGATTGGAAGGTGGAAACAGGAGAGAAAAACAGGATGAATCTATGGGAAAGAGAGAGAAGGACACAAACAGCTGAAATTTAGAACTCTGGCAGCTGTGCTTAGTTTGGATGAAAACATCAAAAATTTCCTTTCTTCTATCTCCCCACATGCACTTCCAAGAAGCCCAGTTGTTTCACAATAGACCCCCCATTTCTGCTTTCTTAAGAATTACTTCACTCCAAAGAACCATGGCAACTTTTCCCCTTACAAGATTCCCTGTCCCCCCTACCCACTCTGCAAATCTTTCTCTGCCTCAGTTTCTTCAACTGGAAGATTGGACTAGATGGCCTCTCGTCCCATCTTAAAATCCATGGTTCTATCACAAATTTAGATGGGATCCAAAATCCATTATCTGTTTTGCAGATTCCATCCATGAGATCTATGATCTTTCAGAACTCCATGGCTTTTCCCAGGCTACAGGGAAAAGTCACAGCAGGCAGTAAAGAGCAGAGCAGCAACAGATGCCAAATTGTCTGCCTGCCATGGGCAGCCCGGATGAATCAGAGACCAGCAGATTAGAGTGAGGTGAAATCCTTTAAATTCTAAAGTCAGTTTAGAGTCATCCCTTCCTGTATATGTCATCAGGAGTTCTGGCCCTGAAGGTGGGGATGGGAAGAGTATAAATAACAGTAACCAATAAGCAGAAATTTTCTTTTTTCTTTCTTCCTTCCCTCTTTCCTTTATTGTCTCCCTCCCTCCTTTCTTTCTTTTTCTTTTTTTCTTCCTCTCTCTCTCCCTCCCTCCCTTCTTTCTTTCTTTCTTTTTTCTTCTTTCCCTTCTTCCTTCCTTCCTTCTTTCCTTCCTTCCTTCCTTCCTTCCTTCCTTCCCTCTTTCCTTCCCTTCTTCCTTCCTTCCCTCTTTCCTTCCCTTCTTCCTTCCTTCCCTCTTTCCTTCTCTCTTTCTTTCTTTCTTCCTTTTTTCTTCTTTCCCTCCCTGCCTCCCTCCTTCCTTTCTTCTTTCCCTCCCTCCCTCTCTCCTCCCTCCCTCCTTCCTTCCTTTCTTCTTCCCTCCTTCCCTCTCTCCTTTCTTCCCTCCTTTCTTTCTTTTCTTTTCTTTCTTTCTTTCTTTCTTTTTCTTTCTTTCTTTCTTTCTTTCTTTTTTCTTTCTTTCTTTCTTCTTTCTTTCTTTCTTTCTTTCTTTCTTTCTTTCTTTTCCTTTCCTTGTGCCTGGACATCTCTTCCTTCTCATCTCTGCCTATTAGCTTTCCAGCTAAACTTGGACTTACCTTCTAAGTCCAGATAAAATTCCACCTTCCATAAGAAGCATTTCTTAATCCACCCTTAAGGCTACTATCTTGTCTCTGTTTAGTATATCCTGTCTATAGCTTTTTTGTACATAGATATGTGTTGTCTCTCCCACCTGTCTGTGAGTTTCTTGAGAACTGGAACTATCTTTTGTTTATACCCTCAGTATTTAGAATAATACCTGGCACACTGCAGATGCCTAGTAAATGTTCATTGATTGATTAACTGTATTATCTCCATTATCCAATGTCAGTTTGGTTTGGTAGTTAATAATCAAAAGATACCTGGGTTTGAATAATGCCTCTTAAAAGATACCTGGGTTTGAATAATGCCTCTTAATCAACCAATCAATTAAGAAACATTTGTTGGGTGCCTTATATGCCAGGCACTGGGCTAAGCAGTGGAGATGCAAAAAGAGGCAAAAGACAGTGCCTACTTTCAAATAGCTCACAATATGATGGATCATGTACAAGATGTAACTATGAACAACTCTCAGACCTGTAGCTGCAATGGGCCTCAGAGACCATCTTATCCAATTTCTTTATTTTAGAAATGGGACAAAGATGCCCCAAATCACAAGGTAAATCAGAACTGTATTATTATACATAGATCTACCCCAGCCCATTTCTTCCAGTAGGTAGCACTGCCTCTTTCTCAATAGATACCTGCTTTGATTTGAAATCAAGCAATTTAAGAGTTAAATTCAAAGTGTGTAAGGTCTGAGTATACCCTCCGATCATATTCAATTCAGTTCTTTTTAAATTAAAAAAAAAATTCAGAATTTAACAAATACCTAATAAAATGTCCTTTTCCTTTGCACAGTAGAATTAAAAAAAAAAAAAAAAGATGTACACAAAACTACAAATCTCCATTCTGTATAACTGGCTTTTTTTTTTTTTTTTTTAGTGTGTCTAAGTTTAGCCTGTAGAGTTTTCAAGGCTGACTTGTTTGCCATTCAGTTCAACAAGCATTTATTAGGTATCTACTGTGTGCATAATACCATGTTTTGAATATGAATCATGAAAGATTTAAAAAAAAAAAAAAAGAATTGAAGAGGAGCACATTTCTGTATCTTCCCTCCAAATCACTTTGTATTTATTTTGTAAATGCTTCTATATAAACAAGTTGTATCCTCTGTCCAGAATGTCAGGTTCTTTGAAGCTGGAACTGTTTGCTCTTTTGTCTTTGTATCATCAGGAATGGCGCCTAGCACAGAGTAGGGATTTAATAAATGTTTGTTAACTAACTGATTGATTACAAAAAGTGTTCTGGCTCTCTCCAAGGTGTCAGATGGACTCTGGCCAAACTTCAAGTTCTTTGGGGTTTTATGGAGGAAAGGAGACAGGATGGGAGCAATAATGCTGATGTTTATTGTTTTAGGGGCATTTAAGAGAATGTATAAAATCCATGATAACTAAAAAATACTTATACACCTTGCCCTGGGTGTGTCGATGCTCTGTGAACCATTTTGTTGTTGTTATTCTTGTTTTAACCTTACTAGTTTTAGTCTTACCGTTCTCTCTGGCTAGCTCTGAAAGGCTGTATAGTTCAAAGATGGAGAGGTAACTGGCTTCTCTTTGAAATTTGGGGCAAAAAGAAGCATTAAGACTAATCAAGTCTGAACTCAGTGAGAATAGTCTGAATTCTCCTCTGATTTCTAAAGTAGTCAACCCTATAATGTTGGACATGGACATGGCTCTTAGGGATAATGGAAAGCTTTAAATTGGAAGAACTAGGTTGAATCCCCAAGTTTCACATATACTATTTATGTGGTCTAATCTGAATTTCTTCAATCAAACATTTTGATAATAATCGTTGTCTTTTTCCTGAACCTCTTAATAATGTTCCCTAAGATGATTGCCTTGGTTTTCTTCTCTCTCTGTCTGTCTTTCTTGTTAAGCTCACAATTTCAAACACTATTTCTGTAGGGATAACTCCAAAATCAATGTCTTCATCTTTGTACATTCTTTCAGACTTATTCCTGCAGAAGACTTCCATTTGGAAGTTCCACCAACTAGAGGCAAATAGGTGTCTAAGTGGACAGTGGGCCTAAACTCAGAAAAATCAGAGTTCAAATCCAGCCTCAGACACTTTCTAAATGTGTGACTATGGACAAATCAATCATCTCTATCTCAGGTTCCTCAACTGTAAAATGAGAATAATAATAACACCTAACTGTCAGGGTGGTTATGAGAAACAAGATATTTACAAAGTACTTAGCATAGTGTCTGGTACATAATAGGTACTTAATAAATGCTTCCCCCCAGTTCCTTATTTACTACTTCCCCAAATTCAAATTTTTCATCCTTCCCTCAAATTTATCTTCTATCCTATCTTCCCTAATTCTTTCAGAGGTATCATTCTTCACCTAATCTCTCCTGTTGGAAGCCTTTAGTTTTTTTTTTTTCCCCTTTTTCCTTTAAATCTCCTCATCCAATCATTGTCAGATCCTACTGAGCCTCTGTAATAATGTCTTTCCCATCTATCACCTATTTCTATTGCCATTCCTTTACACCAGGCCTCCAGTACCAGCACATGGATTGTTTTGATAATTGGTCTTATTGCCTCTCTTTCCCCAGTGGAATCCATTATTTTATGTTGGGAAATAATGTCTTATTGATGTGTTATTCTTACATCATAGTTATGTCATTTCCTGATAGAGACAATAAGAGAACCATTGAAGGGATCCAGCCAATAAGGGAACCATTGACCTGTCTGATCCCTCTCAATGAGTGAACCCTTTGTAACCAAGAAAAACAATTCATCACAACTACCTAACTGAGCAACTGTGTCTGAAAACATGTGGATCCATGTTTAATTCCTCAGCTCTCCATCGAAAGCGGGGAGATTCATTTCTTCATTTCTTAATCCTTACATCTTTCCTCAAAAGTATCCTATATGTATTTTGTTTGTACATAGTTGCTTGTGTGTCACCTCTTCCATTAAATGATGACTTATTTGAAATAAGAACTATTTTTTTCTTCCCTTATGTTGTATCTATAATGCTTAGAACAGTATCTGACACATAGAAGGTGCTTAATAATTGCCTATTGATTTCTCCCAAGCTAAGACCCAACTCATTTCTTTAAACCATTGCCAGTTTTATTCTTCTTATGCTCTGACTCCTTGCTATCCTTCACCTATCCCTATAGGTACCTATCAACATTTTAGCTTTCCTTTTTTAAAAATAGCATTTTATTTTCCCAAATACATGTAAAGATAGTTTTCAATTTTCATTTTTGTAAAACTTGATTCCTGGGAGGAATCTGCTATTATTATCCCTATTTAACAGTTTAGGAAATGGAGGCAGAAGTCTCATATGAGTCTCATAGACCCTTGTCTAGGGTCACATAGCTAATAAACTTAGGTGTTCCTGACATCTTAAATGTACAAATTAAATATCATCTCTTCCATGAAGCCTTTGTAATGGAGGAGGATGGGTAACCCAGTCTTTCTGAGCCCAGCAGGGTTGTTACACCATATCACTAGAATTATCTGCCCCCTTACATCTTGAATATGGCCTTCCTCTGCATTTATTGTCTGTCATTTTGTGTCCTAATTATTTGTGTATGTCCCATCCTTTCTGTGAGAATAGGAATTCCACAAGGGCAGAATTTATGTTTCATGTGTCTAGTAGAGTGCCCTACACCCAGGAAGTCTTAGTAGATGCCTGTTGGAGCTGAATACCTACTCTGCCTACCTCCTGTGGTTGTTGCAAAGAAAGTCCTTTGTAAAGCACCTTATAAAGATTACTATTAAGTCAGTGATACCACAATATAACTGGCGCCAAAACAGCCCTTCCCTCACCAGGCACCCAAGTAAGTACTTGAAACTCCCACCATTGTAGTTACTCCTTTGAGTGAGGGCATTGTCTGCAGAGGTCCCAGCTGAAATGCACATGGAGTACCAGGAAGGTAGGGAAGAGCTAATCCTCTCCCACTAACAAATCAGCATTCATTGGTTGGGTTAGTTTATCTGATTAGACAGCTATTTCATTGAAAAACAAAGAATATTCCTCAAGGGAACTCTAGATGCCCCAGAGGAAGATATATCGTTAACAGAGATATGATAGAGGATGGGACATCTAAGGATGGCCAAGGCCCCTGGGCAAGTAGGAAAATTTGATGTTACCAAGTAGTTCAGGAGGTAACTGAAAGGGAGAGCCTGTGTACTGGAGCCTGTTTTGTCCAATTTCCTATTTTTGCCCCAGGGCCTGTCTTGGTTAAAAGATTATTCATCCTCTGCTACTGAAAGAATGCATGTTCCAGAGTGAGGCAAGGTAAAAATGTTGGATTTGGAGTCGGAAGTCTTGAGTATGAATCCCCACTCTGCTATTTATTACCTGTGTGAACTTTGTTCAAGTCTCAGCCTCTCTGGGCCTAAGTTTAGGGCTCTATAAAAGGAGTAATTTGGACTAGCTGACTTATTATGACCCTCCTATCTCTAAATCTTTCATTATAGAGTATTACATGTGGAAGGGACCTTTGAAATCATTCATTCTTCAGTCTTCTCATTTTAGAGATGGTAAAACTGAGACTCACTTGGGGATCAATCAGTGGCTGAATCAAGCTCAAAATCGGAGCTGAGATGCCAGGAAAGGGCTGAGGGAGACAGAGGATGTGGGAAATGTTATTTTTCTGGATGGAAGAGAAGCAAATGCCATCTCTGCTTGTGGTGTTTTGTTTTTTGTTGTTGTTTGTTTATTTTCAGTGCAACCAGGTAGGCGGAAAAGGGAATATTTAACTGGATCTGGACTTAAGAAGACCTGAGTTCAAATGTGGCTTTACACACTTCCTAGCTGTATAACTCTGGTCAAGTCATGGAACTTAAGTATGCCTCAATGTCCTAAGCTGTAAAATGGGGATAATGATAATACCTCCCTCTCAAGAGTTGTTGTAAAGATCAAATGGGATAATATTTGTTGAAAGTGCTTAGCATAGTGCCTGGCACACAGTAGACTCTTAATTAATGATCAAAAACAAACAAATAAACCATGCAACCTTTCCCAGTTAACCTATTGCCTCTCTTTGGAGTCCTTAAATTCTGGGGGAGGGAACCTACTCCCTCCTGGACACATTGCAGTCCTGTGATTCTGTTGTTGAAATTCTTATCTGGCCTTCTCAGGAACAGAGTCAGCTTCATAAGGATGGCAGCAGATTTCACATGGGGCCAGCACGGGGAGGAGCCTGCCGGTGATATCTGATTGATTGCTGGACGCTAGGATTGCCTTGGACGCTCGGGCAGTCCACTTGGGGACTTTGTGCCCGCAGTCCTCCCCCAAACTCAGCTGGGAGAACCAGGAAGAGGCTGAAGGACCAATGATTTTCCTCCTCTGACACCTGCCCTCCCTCCCACCCCAGGCTGCCTTCCTGCCTCTGACTCCTCTGCCCATCTGACCTGACTTCCTCTCCATAAATGGTGAGGTTCTAGAGAGCCAGCTCCGATGGGAGGGGGAAAGGGGGAGGGGGAGAGGAAGGAGAATGTAAGGAATGCAGAGCCTGATGGGAGCAGTGCTGTTCCAATCTGTTGGCCCTACTGGGGAGGAAGAAGGGGGAAAGGGGAAAAGAAAAAGGGGAAAGGAGACAGGGGAGGAAAGAAATGGGGGAGAAGAGAGATTGAAACAGAAGAGGGGGAGGGGAAGACACAAGCATTTAGAGAAGTGGGAATGAAAGGAACTCTGACCTCCACTTTCACACACAGACACTCTCACCCACCATTTCTCAATAGATTTTAGCTTAGGGTGGGTGGGATATCTCTATTCATATTGTAAGTTTCTTTTTTTTTTTTCTATTCCTGAAATTCTTAGTGAAAATGCCTAGCCCTTGACAATCCTTTCATTTCTCTTTTCTCCTCAAATCTTATCTCTCAGGGACTTTCCATCCTTTCTATAAAATGCCCATAGTAATTCTTATTCATCTTCTACCTTGTCACTGGTTCCTACCCCATTTCATTTACAGATACTCCCCCCACCTCAGTTACATAGATTCAATAATAAATACCTAAACTCTAATTCAAGGGGCCCAGACTGACATAAGAAAAAATATAGATAGATAGATGGAGAAAGTTACTAACAGGACATAGACACATAAATTAAGTCCCAATATTCAGTCAGTTACATTTACTGATACCTGTATGCTACTGTACAAAGAGATAGAAAAAGTGATGTGTCTATATAAAGATCTCTATTTCTATCATTTCTCTGAATTCTAAAATTATCAATCTTCAACACACACACACACACACACACACACACACACACACACACACTTTATACAGTTTTCAAGTCCCCATGGATAGAAGGAGAAAGATAGGGAAATTAAACAAGTGGATGGCCTCTCTTTGCTACACACAAATGGGGTGCACCATCCCCAAGTGAATAAAGAAAGCAGTATCCTTGGAATGACCCAGACAACTGCTTATTCATTCTCTCACTTTGTCTATGAGGTAGGTAGCCTGATGCCCATTAAAGAACTGTCTGGGAGTGTTCTACCTGAGGTCTCCTCCCTGGGTGTGTCAAGGAGAGAGTTTGGCAGAGCCCTAACCATCCCTTCCTGCCTCACAGGTCACTTAATCGACACCCTGTCCCTCTCTTGTTCATTCTTATCTGTCTTCAAGACTACCCTTTACCCTTTGTTCTCCAGGATAAAGTTGGTATGAGAGAAGGGAGGGGAGAGGGAACTTGTAATAGAAGCGGGAATAACTAATTGAACTCTGTCACTGATTAGCAAACTTTCCCTGCCAGAAAGAAGAGTAAAAATGAATTGAGGCAGCAATGGGGTCTTGGGAAATATGATTGTGTCCACCAAGGCACCTCTCCCCCTCAATCAATTTTTCCAGGATGTCAATGGAAGGCCTTAGAGATGGTTAAAAAAAGACTTGTCTCTTCTTATTGAACACCTTTCATGTAGGGCTTACCTATAGTATGGACTGACAAAAAGAGGGTAGATGTGGATGGATGGCAATGGAAAGTAAGGTACATAAACATATAAGAAAAGCGATTTTGATCAGAGCTGAGACCACTGCCCAGATCTCCTTGAGTTGATGAACCCATGCTTTAATCTTGACTAGGAGAACTGACTCCTTGTTATTAAAAGAGGTAATGTTCTAGATTAGCATCATGATGTTTCTATCAAGATCTGGAAGCACTTTGTCATTTATTGTTTTATTTACTTTTCTAATAGTCCTGGAGTTAGATATACAAAACGAGGGTTTATTTGGCCCCCATTTTTCATATGAAAAAACTAAGGCCTGGATCACTTAAGTGACTTGCAGAACTTAGACACACACACACACACACACACACACACACACACACACACACCCTATCACTGTGGCCTATTTCGAATAAGAAGATCATTGTAAAAAGGGTTTGTCATGATGTGTCCATATTATACTCAGAATGGATTATTAGCTCAAGGTCTAGAGTACCAAATGTCTACCATTTCAAAATAGTTCAAACAAAGTGAATCAGATAGTTCACATAGATTGCTCTCTGGCTCAGAAAGCAGTTAGATTAGTGGTATAATGGAAAACATGTTGGATTTGGAGTCAGAGGACCTGAATTTTTGTTGTCATTTAGTTGTATCTGATTTTTTGGTCACCCCCCCGATACTGTAGCTGTTTGCTATTTCCTTCTCCAGGGGGGTCTCCATTTTACAGATGAGGAACTGAAGTAAATAGGAATCAATAGGATCATATAGCTAGTAAATATCTGAGTTCAGATTTGAATGCAGATCTTTCTGATGCCAGATCTGATGCTTTGCTGTACCATCTAGCTGTCACCAAGCCTGTGACACTATCTTGATCCTAATGAGAAAGTTACTTGACATCTCTGGTACCTCAGTTTTGTCATATGTAAAGTAAGGATTTGGCTTAGATGGTCTCTCTGGTCACTGTCTTATGATGACTTCAGGTGGTGAATTGATTTGATGGTTGCTATTTCACTGAGTCAGAAGTCAAAGACAGATTCCTCTGAAGAAAAAGATGGCATACATTAATTTGCCAGCAGCTAGGGGTCAAGGTGGAGTGGGTGGAGGAGACCATAGAGAGTCAGTTTAAGAGGGAATAAATATCCGCTATCCCAATGCAACTGGTTTCAACCTTCCCCCACATCTGTTACCTGAGGGAAGGGCGAATGAAAGGGTGGGGTGAACTCAGGTAAGAGTTTCGGAACTGGGACATGGGCAAAGAGCTACCCTCCTTCCTTCCCCCCCACCCCCAACATATGATCAGCCAACAGTGGAGCATGGAAGCCAGGGCCATTGGTCCCAGTGGCACCTCCCCAAAAGGAAAAGGGAAAATTACAAATCGAGGTCATGTGAAACCAGCCCTATCCGCAGAGGCATTCAGAAAGATACACAAATGGAAACTCGACAGGGCTCAGGAATGTGGGGGCGCCGGGTCCTGGGTGCAGAAACCAAGGCAGCCTTTGTTAAACTGTTCCCACTCCCACGGGGCCGGCAGCCCCGGGTGATACAGGATGATACACACTGCTATCTCCTCACAGGAGCCTTGTTCGCACACGTTCACCCCCCGCCCCCCACGCGTGCACCCTAGCACACGCACGCGCCCCCTCTCACACCCGGACTTTCTTCAGAAAGTTCATTCATTCTCTGGGCCACCACTCCCTCGGGAGACCACTCCCCTTGGCCCCTCCCCCTCCTCCCCTCTCTGTCCTCTTGCCCCCTCCCCTCCCTTGCTCTCTTTCTGCCTTGTCCTTGAACAGACACCCTCGGACTTCAGTTCCTGTCATATAAAGTCAGGGTGGATCCCTTTCGCTTCTGCCCCGCGCCTCCCCAGCCCAGCTCTCAAAAATCCTCCATAAAAGGAAAAACAGCCGGCAGGTAGCACTGCCAAACTTAGTCATCCCCCGTCCACCAGCCCCAGCGGCTCAGCTCGGTCAGCAGCAATTTCCTCGCAGAACTTCCCGTTTTCGGAGGGGGGGAGGGGGAGAGGGGGGAAGGAGATGGGGAGGAGAAGGGGCAGCCTCAGAAGTGTGGGCCCAATTCTTTCGAAATGCTCGGCAGTTTCGCAAAAGGCTTTCCCCCCCCCCAGCCCCCACCCCAATTTGTTTGTTAATTTCAACTTTTTGCTTAGCTCTAGGCTCCCAAATTGGGACAATTTGGAGGGGACCAAGAAAGGGAAGGATGTCTGAGATTCTTCTCTAAGGGAATGGAAGGTTAGGCGGGGGTTGGGGGGAGAAAAGGAGCTGGCTGCCCTAAGGAAAAGAGCTTAGTCAGGAATTGGCTTGGAGGAAGGTTTTCCTGAAGCATTGCTTTAGTCCAAAGGAGCACGTGTGCTAAAGAGTGGAAATGAGGGGGATGCAAGAGAATCGTCTCAGTCTAGGAGTTTTGCCCCTTAGTTTACTTTCCACAATCCTTTATTGAAACATGCCCAATTGGGTTCCTCTGTTTGGCTGTATTGGGGACTTCCCTACTGACATCTTCATCTTGTTCCATTAAGTCTCAACTATCTATAACCTGATCCTACTCCTCACCACTACTTGCTTCTTAAAGACTCTTGGTATCAGCACCCAGAAAGGTGAAGATGAAAGACATAACTAGGGCACAGAATTTTAGGGGATCCCAAAGAGATAACGTAGTGAAATTCTTTATTTTCTGAAGGGGAAGACTGAGCCCTATAGAAGTAAATTTGATCATTAAATTAAATGCCCAAATCCAAGTCCAGGATTATTTAGTCTTCTCAGCAAATGAGCTTCAAGAAGCTTAGACCCATAGAATATTAGAAGTAGGAGTGACTTTTAAGATGATCTAAATCTAATTCTTTCATGTACTGGAAAAAGAAACCCAAATTCTAGAGGTGTCAAACAGCTAGCCCAAAGTCCACACAGCTTCTGAATAGTGGAGTCATCCATCATAAAAGTGGAACTCAGACTTAAAATTTTGACTCTTAATCTTTGTGCTGTTTCTACCATACCAACCAACAAATCAACAAGCATTTACAAAGTGCCTACTATGTAACAGTTATTGTACTATGATGTTTATACTAATCACATCTGGATGAGACAAATTTGGAGTCTTGAACACTTCGTCAGGGATGATCAGATATGGCCACAGTGTAGCCATAATATGGCCATAGTATATATGGGGAGGGTGAGGAGGAAGAGGGGGGATAGTGCTTGGGAAATGAACAATAAATGACTCAAATCTCAAATGATATGACGAATCCCTGCTCAGACATAATGTTGGAAAAGGAGACAGGTTCATTCTAAGGGAAAAACATTTTTTACTTGGGATTTGAGATTTCCAGGCCCTTCTTTTAACTAGGATTTGCTTTTCCTGGGCTTCTCCAGAGAGTTAGAGGAGAGTATGTGAGCTAAGAGAGTCCCCAGTTCACTCCCCAAATAACCCCCACAGAAAGTGGTCTGGATGGTGGCTTTTTTTTCTGGCTTCTCATCTTTTAAAAGGAAAGGCTTGTATTACTGGCTAATGGGGCCAGCCAGTTTTCCCCAGCTTCTAGGTCCCTCTAGTTGGGGTTAAATCAGGTGAGAGAGCTTGTTACAGAGGACTTCATCAAGCTCTTTCTCCTTTCCATGACACACCCTTTTCACTACTCTCTCAGGCCTTCTCTTTTTTAATCCTGTTTTCATACGTTCTGTTCTCTTTCTCATTTTTTTTCTCGTTATCTGTCTCTTTCAAAGAGACAGAGAGGCCAACCTGAGGGATTGGAGTTCTTTCAATTAATTTTTTTCAAGTCAACAAGGATTTATTACATACTTCCTATGTTACTAAGTGCTAGGATACAAAGAAACACTAAAATCCAGTTCCTGTTCTCAAAGAGCTTACATTCTTTAAAATATATATATAGACATATTTTCAAGGAACAAGAATCCATTTTATCTTCCTCCCACCTCCCTTTTCCTTTGGAAAAAAATAAAACAAAATTCTTTTAACACATACACATAGTTAACAAAACACATTTTCACATTGGCCATATCCAAAAAATATATGTCTCATTCTGAATCCTTAATCTTTTCACCATCAGTTCTTTGAAGTTATTGCATTATGCATATCATGCATTAATCTCAGGTCTTTCAAAGTTATTTGTCTTTATATTGTTATTGTATAAATTGTTTTCTTTGTTCTGCTCACTTCAATCTGTATCCATTCATGCAAACCTTCCCAGATTTCTCTGAAATCAATTCTTTCATCATTTCTTACAAAATAGTGTTCTATTTCATTCACATACCATAACTAGTTTTTATTATGATGATGATTACTGATAGAATCAAATATTTATCGAGCCTGTTTTACCACGAGAGTTCATTTTGGATAACTTGCCATCTAGGAGAAGGGATGGGGAAAAGAAGGATAGGGGAATTAGAACACATGATTTTGCAGGGGTTAATGTTGAAAAATTATCCACGCATATATTTTGAAAATAAAAAACTTTAATTAAAAATAACAACAAAGAGTTCATCGAGTATTTATTAAGCACAAATTATTAAGCACAGAAGTCTAGTTAGGTTTAGGAAGAATCACAGGAAAGTCATTCCCCAGCTTCCAGGCAGGCTGTTTTCAAGACCCAGTTGGTCTCTTTCTAGGGAAGGAAACTCAGGCCTTCTCTTGCTTCCCAGCTTTCAGAGGTGACAAGTTGCTTCCTACATCATCATTCAGCAAGAAGAAACCTGTGATTTGACTGCTGAATCTATTAGCTGTTTACAAAAAAAAGCAGGGAGATACCCTCCATTCCTTTCCTATTCTCTCTCATCACTGAAAAGGCCATATTTGTGAGTATCAGAGGGAGAGGCATCATATGTAGTAGGACAGGAAAAGCCCTTGGAAACACCCTCTCCTCCTGCATGATTGCAGATCAGGCCTCAGGCCCCAAAAGCCACTTAAAATCTGTAAAAACTGAGCAGACTCCAAAAGCCCCACTCCATCTCCCCACCCTCTAAACTCTGGAACGGCTCATAATGAACTAACTGCTTCCAAAAGCACTTAGGCCTTGAGGCACCAAATTGCTGGGCAGTGACTGATCCTCTTGTAACTTCATCTGACTGGGGACCACAAACATAGGCCATTCATACTGAGGGCAGATGGACTGACTTTGTCTCTCCCCACTTCCTTCAGGCCAGAATATTTCTCTGGGTCAAATGCTGAAGAGTGGGTTATTTGAGAATTAACCCTCCAGGAATATCTACAAATAGCTGTGCTAAATGTAGTTGACTTGTCTGGATGGAAAAGTGAAGGGGGTTATTCAGGAGAGGGGAGAGGGAGGGAGGAGAAAGGAGAGAAGATAATGAAAAGATTGTAGATGCAAGCCTGGCAGAGGCTTTAGAGATCTCCTCATTTTATAGAGGAGGAAACTGAGTCTTAGAAAGTTTAAGTAAAAATCAGAAGTGGGGCTGAATTTCAAAGTTCTTGGTTCCTATACAAGCACTCTCACTGGAGAAAGAACACTGGCTGGAGGGTCAAAAAACAGGTCCTAGTGCTTGGATCTTCCCCTCTTGGGGCCTCCTTATTCTCTGCAAAAGGAAAAGCCTCTTCTAAGGTCCCTTCTAATTCTAATCTATTCTGTGATTTTCTATGAAAAAAGAAGAGGAAAAAGATTGGGAGAAAGAGAAAGTGAGAGAGAGAAGAAAGATCAGGAGATTCAAAGAGAGGGATAAGGGGACAAAAAGGGGAAAAGAAAGAGAGGGATCCATGGATTCAGAAATGAAAGGAGAGCATACCATTCATAGCTGAGCCTGCGGGGAAGCAGATGGGTGAGGAAGGCCAGGCTTGGCCAAAGCAGGCCGGGTCTCTAGTGTAAGGCTGCCGGGGGGATCTGTGCCTCGAAGGCTCCCTCTAGTGGGGCGTTCTTTCTTCGGCCCCTCTCTGGTCAGAGACCAGGATGCTTGACTTAACAAGTCTATCTTGTGCTTGCCTTATGGAAGACCTTGTTGGGGTTCCAGAAGCAAAGATGGGACCCCTGGTTTCAGGGATCTTACTTCCCAGTAAAAGGAAATTTAAAAAAAATTCCAGGCAGGGAATATGGTGAATCTAGGAGAAAATTTACTGGCTGTGGGAAATCTCAGTTCAAAACCATCCTTGCCACTTAGGCTCTATATGACAAGAACCTTAATCCTCCTGGGCCTTCATTTCCTCATCTGTAGATTATATGGCTTCCAAGCATCCTTCTGGCTTTATCTCTATAATCCTATGATAACCCCTGGCTCCTGACCTTTAGATTTCATATTATATTGTTGTTTTTTTGGATATGTTGAATTTATTTTTTTCTCTCCTTACCTCCTTCCTTACCTAGACAGCAAGTAATACAATATAGGTTAAACAGGTACAATTCTTCTAAATATATTTCCACCTTTATCATGCCGCACAAGAAAAATCAGATCAAAAAGGAGAAAAAAAATCTCATATTATATTGTTGTTGTTATTCAGTCATTTTTGACTCTTTGTGACCCTGTTTGGGGTTTCTTGTCAGATACTGGAGTGGTTTGCCATTCCTTTCCCAGCTCATTTTACAGATGAGGAAACTGAGGTAGAGTCAAATGATTTGCCCAGGATCACATACATACAGTTCAGTAAATATCTGAGGCCAAATTTGAATACAGAAAGGTGAATCTTGCTGATTTCAGGTCCGATATTCTATTTACCCTTATACCACTGCACTTCTTAGATTTGCTAGATTTTCCCTTCCCTAAACTCTAGAGATATCAATCAATAACCATTTTATTATTTACTGTGTGCAAGTTCTATATTAGATGCTGGGGATATAAACGTGAAAGTAAGATGATTATTTCTCCCAAGGAACTTCTGTCTAAACCCACAGGAGGATTTCAACTTTCTGGACATAGGTCTGTTACCCCTAGCTCCCAAGGTCACTTCCCAGTTCCACTCATGATTTTATATGTCTAAATCTTTAGAACATGGAATTATAGATTGAGCTATTCATACCCAGAGAAAGAACTGATTGTGTCTGAATACAGATTGAAGTATCCTCTTTGTTTTTTTTATTTTATTTTATTTTTCTTGAGAGGTTTATTTTTTTGACAGGGGGAGATCTATATTTTCTTTAACAACATGACTTTTATGATAATTTTATATGTGCATTCTTAAAGGGAGGTAGGAATGGGGAGGAAGGGAGAGAATTTGGAACTTAAAGTATTTTTTTAATGTAAAAATTATTTTACATGTAATTGGGAAAATAAAACATATTAAATAGAATTATATCTTGAGATTTTGTTGAGATATCTAATCTAACCTGGTCATCTTACAGATGTTGGTACTGAGGCACAAACTATCTTGTCTAAGATCCCTCTGGTACTAAGTGGTAAAGCTGAGATTCCAACCTAGATTCTCTGATATCAAATCAGTGTTCTCTTTTGTTTTCTATTATACTACTGTGGTTCCCAGAGAAGCTAGTTGTTTTTGTTTGTTTGTTTTTTTTTAATGTATTGATGGCTGTGTTTCTCCTGGGCTAATATCCCAAAGAGATCTTAAAGGACGGAAAGGGACCCACATGTGCAAAAATGCTTGTGGCAGCCCTTTTTATGAGGCAAAAACCTGGAAACTGAGTGGATGTCCATCAATTGGAAAATGGCTGAATAAATTATGGTATATGAATGTTATGGAATATTATTGTTCTGTAAGAAATGGATGATTTCAGAAAGGCCTGGAGAGACTTACATGAACTGATGCTGAGTGAAATGAGCAGAACCAGGAGATCGTTGTACACAACAACAACAATGCTACATGATGAGCAATTCTGATGGACGTGGCTGTCTTCAACAATGAGATGAAGCAAATCAGTTCCACTTGTTCAGTGATGAAGAGAATCAGCTACACCAGAAAGAGGGAGACCTACACCGTGGGAACAGAGTGTGGACCACAATATAGCATTCTCACTCTTTGTTATTTGCTTGCATTTTGTTTTTTCTCAGTTTTTTTTCCTTCCTTCTTGATCTGATTTTTCTTGTGCAGCAAGACAAGCGTATAAATATGTATACATATATTGGATTTAACACATATTTTAACATATCTAACATATATTGGACTGCTTGCCATCTGGGGGAGGGGGTGGGGGAAGGAGGGGAGAATTTGGAACAGAAGGTTTTGCAAGGGTCCGTGTTGAAAAAATTACCCATGCATATGTTGTGTAAATAAAAAGCTTTAATTCAAAAATAAATAAATAAATGTATTGATGCCTTTTGTTGTGATATAAGATACTTTCCAGTAAACATTCCCCTATAAATTATGTAATCTAAGCCAAATTGCTAATAACCAGCCATGTGTTAGTTCCTACTTTAATTTAAGGCTTTCCCGTGTTATCTTAAGAACAGACAGACCCTTTGGTCTAGCTAGCTGTGACATCCTCTTGGCAAGCACCCTTTCTCCCTAGAGCCAGTCTGGAACAGGTCCTGTTAAAGAGGCTGAGCCTGCCCAGTTCTGTTCCAGGCCTTGCTGAGTTTCCTTTTCCTGTTTTAACCCTGACAGCAAAGGACAGCTTTCTCCCTCCAGTAAGGTACTTTCCCATACCCCTCCTCAGGGCTACAAACCTTTCCATCCTGGAAAAGGCTTGCCCTGATTGCATTCTCTGCTGGGGCACCCAGCTGCTAAAAAGCCCCTATCAGACCCTGGTACTTACCAGGGGGAGATTTATCTATCCAATTCCTCTGGGGGAGAAGAATGTCAATAGAGATTTATTGAGAGAAACCATAACCTAAGAAAAGATGCCCAGGGGGAAAACCCATTTCTCCCATTAGAAAATGACCAGGGGAGAGCATGATGGTGTGTCATTTCTTTTAGCATGTTTTTTTAACTGTTTTTTTTTTTTTAAATCATATTTTTAATTGATATTTTCCATTTTTACATAGCCCTCATTTCCAAGTACATACAGCTTTTCCCTTCCTCTCCCCAGATAGGAAGCTCTTATAAGCTATTTCTGAGAATAAAAAAGAAATTCAGTAAAACTCATGAATACATCTACTGAATCTGACAATGCATGCAATATTCTAGATACACAATCTTCTCTGCAAAGAGAGGTAGAGGGCATATTTTCTCAAATCTACTCTTGTGGGGTAGTTTTGAAAAGATCTTACTTCTTTCCCTCACCTCCTTTGTTGGCAGTTCCTGAATGTTCAGCTAGAATCAAGGGCAAGATATTTGGGGAAGAGGAAAAGAAATTTATTTATTTAAGTTAATTTATTGATTGAGTTTTATTTTATTTCTTACAGTTTTATCTTCAAATCCCTGAGAAACTAGGGTGAATTCAGGATTTTAATGTGGTCATGGGGACTAGGGGTGGGGCAGAGGATTGCTGTTTCTTCCTGCACACGGCTCAATATTTTGTTCCTCTTCTTTCTGTCTCTCACAATCTGACTTCCTTCCCAGGCCCTTATTAAGAGAAGAAAACAAGCCCTGAGCTTTCTGCCTAGCCCCACCCTCTCCTGCTGCAATCTCCTTTGTCTTCTCATCCTCAATCTACCTCTAGATCAGGCCTTCTTAAACTTCTTACACTCATGACCCTTTTTTGCCAGAAAAATTTTTACATGATCCTGGATATATAGATATCTAAAATAGGTATACAAATCAAACATTTATTGATAATAATGGAACAACAACATTCAGTTAAGAGATCCCATATAGAGTCATGAACCACACTTTAAGAAACTTGGCCCTAGACTACTGTAGCTGGATTTTTATTTTTATTTTATTTTTATGGGGAGGGGTCTAGGGAAGAGCAATTCACTAGTCACAATCAGAATGGCAAAGTTCACAGAATATCAGAGTTAGAAGAGACCTTAGAAGTAGGTCATGGACTGAGGGTCTATCTGTGACTATTGCCCTACCAGGCAATCTGCAGAACAAATTTAACAGTTATGACCAATCGATCAACAATATTGATAGAGGACTGACTTTATGCGATAGAATTTTAAAGGAGACGTAGACTGGAGTGGCTACATGGATTTTTGTATAGATCCTCAGATAGGATTTCTGTCAGGCCTTGAAGGATAGCTAAAATTTTCAGGGCAGAGGAGAGAAGCATTTTAAAGAGAAGGGAAATTCCATGAACAAAACAATAATCATGGAGTTTATAGTCTAGCTTGCCCTTTCTCCTATGGTCCCACTATCCCTTATTTTTTAAAGCCAATCCCAGAAGGTCTCTTTGGGCAATGTCACTCATGCTATATTATAAATCCTCTGCTTAAACAAATCCCATTTTTCTTGCCTACCTTAAGAGTATAATGTGGTCTCTTTAAAAGGATGTTAGTCTTAGTTTGAGAAGGTTCCAGGTTCAAGTCTCTGCTCAGCTACTTTATTGTTTTGGGCAAATCACTGAATTTCTCTGGATCTTAGTTTTCTCACTTATTAAAATGGACTTGGACAAGAATAATCTCTATATTGGGGTTCTCTGGAAAAAGCTCACCTTGATAGAGACAGTTGTTAAATTTTTAGTGTGAACATTTGCACCTCAGAAAGCAAATTCTATAAAACAAGGCTTGCTTTATTGTTGTTGATTGTCTAGATTTTTTTAAATGAAGGAAAGAATGTTAATAATTTAGCTAAAATTTAAAAATGTGTCACATTTGTACCTTTTTTTGAAAGAATTGATTGTTAAATATTTACTAGCATACCCCTGTTCTAAAGTCCTTTCCAGCTTAAAATTCATGATATTCTTCTCTCCTTAATCCAGTAAACTAATCTATCATGTTATCTGTGCAATAATTCTGATTCTGGAATATTCACTGAAATACAGTATTGTTAGGTCTTCTGTTTCCTTGGGATATAGTCAAAAAATTCTCTTTCATTGGATCCCAATAAGTTAATACGCCAAGCTGAGAAGTATTTAGGAAATTGTTCTGATCATACATTGAGAATATGAAAGAGTCAGGAGGTTAGAAGGAATTTTAGAAGTAGGGGTAGGGAAGCTTGGGTCGTTGTGAGGGAAGAAAAACCCTGAGCTAGCCTTTTCAGAGAGATGGACAGGCCATTCCAAACTCTCTACGAGATGGGTGTTTTCTACCACAGATGATTAGGAATAAGACATTGAGGAAAATATGAAGAGATCTAATCTTATTTACTCCAGGATATCAGCCAGCATTTCAAGTGAAGGTGCCCTCCAAAACGAATCTTCTGACATACCAATGGAACTTATACTTCAAGTAATTTCTCTGAAATGAGAATGGTTTGACATTGCACCCTCCATATTCTCTCTCCCCTGTATCATAGAATTGAACCACAAGGACCATCTAGTCCAACAGATGACTAACTGAAGGATCAAGGAGGTAATACCACAGACAACATTTGAGTCTTTGTCCTCAGACTCCAGTTAAGGGCTTTCTTAATCCGTGTAACCTTACTTACTTACAAAGCTATACAAAATGTAGCCATGGATCTGGAAGATGCTAATTGGGCTAAGGTGGGACAATTCTATTACCTATGTAACCATGGATCTGGAAGATGCTAATTGGGCTAAGGTGGGACAATTCTATTACCTTGACCTCACCAGAAGGTATGCTGACCCACGAAACTAATTGAACAAGAGGAGCTTACAAATAAAAGCTGTTACTAGGCCAAGGTGACAGGGCTTTGCCTCAAGGTACTAAAATTTAGCTGGTTCTGCCAGTACTTTAACTCCAGCAGTGGGGAAACTACTGAATTTAGCATTTGATTAGCAAAAATCATTAAAATAAGAAACTAACAGATGGCATACGTGTTTCTTCTCCCCAGTTACAGTGTCTCAGGTGGGTTCTACCCCTCATTCCATGGTAGAATAAATTTTCTATGTTTCAGGGTATCTATCTATTTGCATCAATATCTGGGTGCTTTTTGTGCTATCTGCCCTAGTGTATTGTATAAAAATCTCCCCTAATTGTGAAGATTCTAGGTATGGCTCTGCTAAACCTGTGCCTATATATAGAAATTTGGAAGAAACATATAGATTTTCATACTTAGATAATACACCTATTCCACAGACTCTAAATATACAAAAACTTTATTTAGATGACAGGGGACATTTCAACTCATCAGATGTGTTTATAATGCATTGTATATGAACCACGGGAGCCACAAATTTGATTGTGATTCTTCGCTACTTGAAATTTCAGACAATTGGGTTTGAAATGACCACAGTTCCTTTGGTATTTTGTAGCTTCAGCTAGATATGTGCCATATTAACAGAGTGTCCACTCAATTCACACACTATTCCCAACTTCTTTCCCTTTCTGTTTTGTGTTCCAACCAACTTTCCCTGAAACATATGGATTTTCTTTCTCTAGGACACATTGGGCAGAAGAGTAAACATGACGATGGTAAGAGGGCTCAGTGCATGTTTTGCAGACCAGCTCTCTTGGGATGCATTTCCAAAAGGTTCTCTAGCATCCTAGCTGATCAGCTCCAGAACTATGATAAGCCAAAGATAAAAGAGCCCACGATATTTTTTTCCTAGGGTTGCTCTGGTGATATCTGACGATTCTGAGTAGTCTTCTTGTAATAGGCATATGTCTCCTGCCAGCTCTTGTGAGGAGAGATATGAGCAATGTCAGTCCAACTACAGGAAGGGATTGTGGGCTAATAGCCCTGGACCATAGCCCTGGAGCTGTCTGGTATGGATGATGGAAGCTATATGAGGTAATATTTTGAGGGAGAAAAACCATACAACTCAACTAATAAATATTTATTGAGTATCTGCTAGATATGAGACACTGTGCTAAGTGCAGCAGTAAGTCCTGAGACAGGGGTCCTGCCCTTGAATAGCTTAAAATTTGGCTAAGGAGGGAGAATAAAATGCATGTGCTTGGAACAAAGTACATCAGACAGGATAGGATCAAATGCCAAAATGGGAGATACATATGCTAATTTCTATGGGATTTCAGGGACAACCTCATGGAGGAGGAGAATGAATGACAGGGGTATCATGGCAGAGAAGGGTTAGAGCGCTAACCTTTAGAGTCAAGAAGTGGATTGAAAATCCCACTCTCAGAGTTACTATCTGAGGACAAATTCATTCCTGTGGGCTTCAGTTTTCTTATCTGTAAAATGAATATAACAGTATATTTTTTGGGTCATGTAT
Organism: Antechinus flavipes; assembly: GCF_016432865.1. Taxonomy (NCBI): domain Eukaryota; kingdom Metazoa; phylum Chordata; class Mammalia; order Dasyuromorphia; family Dasyuridae; genus Antechinus; species Antechinus flavipes. The sequence goes on along the minus strand of NC_067398.1, from coordinate 247,045,879 downwards.
ACTTTTGGCTGTTCCCTTTTTAGAATTAGTTTTTTAAATGCATAAAACAAAATACCTAGGATTTCAAAGGAAACCAATTACATTTAAATATAACTACTAAAAAAAAAATTCACAGACTGCAGGTTAAAAATCCCTGCTCTCAGGAGACAGTGGTAACAGAGTGCTTAACAAACTTTAAAGCAGTACATGAAAATCAACTATCATAAGCAAGCAGGAAAAAAAGGGGGGGAGCCTAATTCAGGCATGAGGAACTGCCCAGAAGAAAGAGGAACAGTGTAGTTTCCCTTCCAAAACCTTTCTGAGGTTCCTAAACTCTCTGTTCCTTAGTGGCTTTTGAGTTTGCCTTTGGTTCTGTTTTCCAAACCTACAACCTCTCCAGGCTTCCTTAATCTGTCCAGGCCCTGCTATCCTGAGAGAGATAGAGCCTAGTGAGAGGCAGACAATTCTTGGCAGCCAAGGAGAATCGCTGAGTAGGCTTACAGGAAAATCAGGTCTCTAGATAGCATAGGCCCAGGGTGGCCGATGGTGGAGTATTCCAGAGCTGGGTTGGGGGGTAGGGGAGATGATTGACACAGGGCGTCCCTTTGCATTAGAGCCGGGCCCAAGGCTGCAGTTGACAGGTCTCATCAGAGAGCGAGCCTGTAATTGCATTTCATTTAGCAGACAAGAAAGGTCTGGGCTAAAGAGACTAAAGCTGCTCAAGCCAAGATACCAAAAGGTGATTCAGCAAAATTCCTAAGACCTCATAACTCTCATGTCCCCTACCCCCTTGCTCCACTGCTCCCCTACCTTACTCGGCCATCTCTGCAAGAGGGCTCCGGAGTTATACGCTGCAGACTAGAATAAAGCAGGGTTTTGACATATATGGTATCTGTCGAAGCTTTGAGGTGATTCAGCGAAATTCCTGGAACCTCAAAAACCCCTCAGTGTGACTGCCCTGTTCTTCCTCTACTTCCCCCTCCACTCTGCTGTCTGCAAAAGGAGCTGCAGAATTGGGCGTTGCAGGCTGGAGTAAGGCAGGGTGTTGACTTATATGGTGTCTGTCCCTTCTTCACAGCTGTAAAAACACACCCTCACTCACTCACTCACTCACTCACTCACTTACTCAGGGTAGGGCAGTCCAGGCAGGCAGCCAGCAACCTCCAGTGACACATTAAGGGAGGGATGAATCGGAAGAAAAAGATTCCTGGGGCTGGTCTGTGTGCAGTTGCCAGGGCTAAGGGAGGAGGCTGGGAAGAGGAAATCTAAATAAACCAGGTCACTTTGGGCTTTTGGCAAGTAACTTGCTGCTGTCTCAGCTCCACCCTGTTAGGGAAGAGCTTTTTTCCATCAGTCACAGACATGGAAGTTAGTCCTGTTGGTCTTTCAATGAGAAGAGAAGCAGGAAGAAGATGAAGGTGGTAGAGGATGGAAGAAGGAGCTGAATAGTGTGGGAAAGCCTGTGGTTTCCAGGGCAATCAAACATGGAGGATTTATTAGTCAGACAGCAGCTAGAGTACTGGGCCTGGAGTCAGGAAGCCTCATCTCCCTGAGTTCACATATTAGCTGTATGACCCTGAGCAAGTCACTTAACCCTGTTAACCTCAATTTCCGCATCTGTAAAATGAGCTGGAGAAGGATATGGCAAATCACTCCAGTATCTGCCAAGAAAACCCCAAACGGGGGTCATAAAGAGTCAGACATGATTGAACAGTGACTAAAAGATAGCAAAATGTGCCAGACACTGTGCTAGGTGCTAGAGATAAGTGTACAAAAAATGAAATGGCCTTTATAAAGGAAGATAATGTGGAAACATAAAATTATATACAAAAAATATTTGGAGTACGTATATGGTATTAGGAGGCAGACACTAATATCTGGGGGACTCAGGCAAGGTAGGGTTTGAATTGAGCTTTGAAGGAAGCAAAGGATTCCAAAAGGAAGAAGTAAGAAAGGAGGGGCATTCCAGGTCGGGGAAACATATAGCAAAGCATGGAGATAATAAAGGGACACTTATGCATGGTGATTAAGCATTGGATCCAAGCCTGCCTTTCTCTGGGACTCAATCGACCTCCATATTTGGACTGGATGACTTTGCTTGATGGAAGGAACACGCCCCCTTCCTCAACTGAAAAAGCCAAAGAATCCCCAGCTGGTGGAGGGCTAGGACTTGGCAAAATCTTCATCAGAACACCTGATGTCTGCTTAGTGGACAGGAGCCAATTCTTCATTGGCTGTGACAATGCCTAGATGCATTTAGCTGCTAGATGTCAAGTAGCTAATCTTACAGTGTGTTAATGTTTCAAGTAACAGACCCAGAACGAGGGATGGATGGACAGTCCTTGAGCTTGGTTGGGTCCCTTGTGCAGTCAACAGAAACTGAGGAAGTCTCCAAGAATGTGGAGTTCTACGGTTAACTTATGGAGGGCAGGGAAAAGAGCCACACTGTGACATGAATGGCTTCAGTCTGAAGGGAACACTTCAAATGATGAGATCACAAATCCTTTTGAGTTCAGTTAGCTCTCTGGAGTCTACTGCTAGATTGTAGTAGTAATAATAATAGCTAACATTAATTTACCACTACTACTACTACCACAACTATTACAACTACTACTACTCCTACTATTGCTAACATTTATATAGAAGTTATGCTGTGCCAGATTGCTAAGCATTTTATAATTATTATCTCATTTGATCCTAAAAAAAAAAACACACACACACACACACACACAGAGAAGTGGGATGCTATTATTATCTTGTGAATTAGGAAACTGAGGCATATAGTGTTTATGTGACATGGCAAAAGTGAGATTTAAATAAAAATCATTTGAGTCCAAATCCAGTCTCCTTCCATATTGAAATACTATTACTACTACTAGTAGTAGTAATAATAAGTATTAGAACTAGGATTCAAACATAACTAGATCCTGGTAACAAATTCAGCATTCTTTCCACTACAGTAGCACCATAATTCATTAGGGTGGTTTGCAAGAAATTACATAGGAAGCCAAAGGCATGAGTAGAATATATCTGGAAGGGATCTTAGAAATCACCTAGTGATTTCATTTACTGAATTAGAGCAGAGGGGAGGTGGGAAGTAGGGAGAGACAGAACTCAGAGAGAAGAAATAACTGGTTTAAGGTGATTTAGTAGCAAAGCGAGGATTAGAATCCAGACTTCCTGACTTCTGGTCTAGTCCTTTTTACCACCATGACATATTACTGACCATTCTGTATGTATGTATATGTATGTGGTGCATGTGTACCCCCACACAAGTATATATAGTGTATACACATGTGTGTATGTGTGTTTATATGTACACATTTGTATATTATATATATCATTTAATTTGATTCAACAAAGTTAAATCTGTCTCTGAGCCCCAGTTTCTTCAAGAGTAAAATGAGAGAGCTGAAATAGGTGACTTCTAACTAAAGTTCCTTCCAGCTTTAAATCTAGGCCCCTCTTCATTTCCGGATCCATCACCTTCTAGTCATCTTGTTAAAATGATCCCTGGCCTTCCCTTTTTCCCCTGATGAGGATCTCCTCCCAGAATTCTCTGGGCTAAATCCAAAGTAGGGAGAGAGGGCTTCATGAGCCTTCCTAGGAATTAGCATCACTGACCAGATTAGAGACCTGTGGACACTCCCACCTTTCCAGCCCTTCCTGAGTCAGCCTCCTCCCTTAACCTGTGAGTAAATTTCAAACCGGGAGTGAAGACCTGGGTGTGGTGGACCCACTGCCCACCTCAGTGCTGCCTGATGCTGGGAAGGCTGAGGCTGGCAGATCTCTGAGCTTAGGAGCTAGGAGTTGCAGTAGGCTAGTGTTTATATTAAGTTCAGCATTAATATGGCGAGCCCAAATAAATGGGGTTACCTGAAGATGGATGAACCAGTTCTGTTTGGAAAACAGAGCAGGTCAAAAGTCAAAATTTCCTCTCATACCAGAGAGGAATCTGGCCCACAAGTAGCCGATGCTCATGTAAGCTTGAGTGAGATAGATAGAACCAGTTTTTAAAAAACAAATAAGCAACCTGTGGATGAGGAGGGATGGAGAGTGACCTGTCAGTTTCCTACGTGTGAGTGAGTCTCATCAGGAGGAAAAAAATTAGCCATGTAGACCCTTCTAGTTTCTCTGGTTAACATTTTAGGAAAGAAGAGAAGAAGCTAAGAATGCTACTATCAAGAGGGTTTTAGGATTATCTGTGGGCCCTTCTACCAGTAATGTAGAAAATAGTCTAATTAGCTAGGTAGTGTGCTGGATAGAGCATGAGCTTTGGAGTCAGGAGCACATGAGTTCAAAAATGACCTCAAACACTTAGTAGCTGTGTGACACTGAGCAAGTCACTTAACCCCAATTACTTAAAAAAAAAAAAGTACAAAATTCACAGTTATAAGGATCAATGTGCTTTGTAAATCTTAAAGAGCAGTATAAATGTGAGCTATTTTTGAAAAATAAGCTTTTTTTTTTTTAAAAAAAATAAACTTTCAAAGATATTATCTAATTTTATCCTCAGACGATTATTATACTCATTTTTTATAGATGAAGAAATTGAGGCAGAGATTAAGTGACTTGTCTAGAGCTATAAAGCTAGTAAATGCCTGAGACAAGACTTGAATTACAGAATTCCTCAATTCTAGTTTAGCGCCAACTCTATTACATCCCTAGTTTGTTTTTACAAATTTTTTAGTTGTTTTATTTTTTCTGGTTATACATGTGTATTAACTTTTAAAAATACACATTCTTTTATGAATCATGTTGGGAGAGAAAAAGCAGAATAAAAGGAAAAAAAACCACGAGAGGAAAAAAACAGAAAAAAGAAGTGAACATTGCATGTGTTGATTTACATTCAATCTCCATAATTCTCTGTCTGAATGCAGATGGCGTTTTCTGCCCAAAGTCTGTTGGGATTGTCTTGGATCACTGAACCACTGAGAAGAACCAGTCTTTCATAGTTGATCATCTCACACCCCTAGTTTTAAGAAAAATCCTGACCTTGCAAAGGTGTGTGTCTGTCATGCTACAAATGTCCATGATTCTGAAAAAATGTTTTCTCCATTAAAAGCTGGGCTGCCCCAGGCAATGCAGGCTCTGTTCTTTCTTTCTTTCTTTTTTTCTTTCTTTCTTTCTTTCTTTCTTTCTTTCTTCCTTCCTTCCTTCCTTCCTTCCTGCCTGACTTCCTGCCTTCCTCCCTCCCTTCCTTTCTTCTTTTTTGCTGAAGCAATTGGGGTTCAGTGATTTGCCCAGGGTCACATAACTAGGAAATATTAAGATTTGATCACATTTGAATTCAAGTCCTTCTGACTTCAGGGCTGGTGCTCTATCCACAGCTGCCCCTTTGCCCCTTTCTTAACAGACTTTTTAGGGCTGGGGTTGAGGACGCAGAATAAATTTCTGCAAAACTCTCTCTAATCTGAGCCTGAGCCTGAGGCAGGGACTTAGGTCAGGGCTGGGCAGTGCTTTTATAGCTTTCCTTATGGCATGGGTGACTAGGATATAATGATCAGTTCAGAGGGACAGGTATCTTTTGCTCTCATTACCACACATAGCTTCTCATAACCTTTCCCAGTTAGGCATCCTGTTTTAGTAATTTAGGTACCCTAGAAAGCATGCTGTTTCTGGGCTTGGGTTCAAATCCCCTAGTAAGTGGGTGCTGGCAAATATTAAAGAATGGGCTTTCTAAATGTGAACATAAGCCACTTTTATATTAAACCTTCATTAGCATTTTCTCCATCACTTGAGTCTAAACAATCAACAAAATAACAAGTCAATCCCTGATCTGTAGTCTTTGCTGATTTCTGACTGATTTCAGCATGCAGTTGCTTTAAGCAATATGGGCTTCATTTTCTCACCAGTAAAGTGAGGGGATTTAATTATAATGTGTATAAGGTCAAGGTCTACCATCTTCTCTTTCTGGTTATATCTAGAGAAGTTTCTGTTAGAATCACTCCCTCTACAGGCCAATGTGTGAAATAATGGAAGAATTACAGCTCTATGTCTATAAAGGACCTTTTCCACGTAAAGATGAGGAAACTGAGGCCCCGGAAAAATAAGGGATTTGTGCAAGGTTTTCCAACCTTCGAAGATATGAGGGATATGAATCTAAGTACTCTGATTTCAGAATCAATGCTCCTCCTTCCAAATCATAATGCCTCCCAAGTTTCTAATGCCTTTCTTTTTCTTTTGCAATAATTGTAGTGAGTTTATTTATTTTTAATATACATTGCTTTATGAATCATGTTGGGAGAGAAAAATCAGAGCAAGAAGGAAAAACCATGGGAGAGATTAAAAAAAAAACAGAAAAAAGAAATGAACATAGCATGTGCTGATTTACATTCAGTCTCCTTAGATCTTTTTCTAGATGCAGATGGCATTTTCTGTTCAAAGTCTTTTGAGATTGTTTTGGATCACTGAACCACTGAGAAGAGCCCAGACTTTCACAGCTGATCATCACACATTCTTGTTGTTATTGTATATGATGTATTTCTGGTTCTACTTATTTTGCTCAGCATCAGTTCATGTAAATCTTTCTAGGCCTTTCCATAATCAGCTTGTTCATCATTTTTTATAGAACAATAATATGGATAAAAATAGCACTTACTTTATAGGATTTTCATGAGAGAATAATCAGAGATATAGGTAGTGGTAAATATTTAACAACTAGCTCTCCAGAAAAGAAAATATAGGTAGAACAAATTTAATCTTTGTCATTAACATTTCCCCCCTCATTTTCTAAAATCTAGACAAACAAAATAACAAATGAAGCCTGCTTTATAGGGATTTGCTGATTTCTCAGGTACAAGCACTCATGATAAGAATTTAACAATTATTTTTCACAAGTCAGTTTAAGCTACTTCTAGCACATACCTGTAATCAAAATAATAAATGCATTATGTTGTACATTCATGTCTGATTCTTTGTGACCCCATTTGGTTTTTTTTTGGGGGGGGAGGGGAGCAGGGAATTGGCAAAGCTACTGGTGTGATTTGCCATTTCCTGCTCCACCTCCTTTTACAGAGGAGGAAACTGAGGCAAACAGGGAATCATACAATTAGTAAGTGTCTGAGGCCAGATTTGAACTCATCAAGAGAAGATAGAGAAAGAAAAGAAAGGGAGGGAGGAAGAAAGAGATGGAAAGAGAGAAGGGGGAGAAAAAAGAAGAGAGAGAGAAGAGAGGAAGAGGGAATGATGAAAGTGGGAAAAGGAAGTAGAGTGAGGAAAAGAAAGAAAGAAAGAAACAAAGAAAAGAAAGAAAGGAAGGAAGGAAGGAAGGAAGAAGGGAAGGGGAAAGGAAGGAAGGAAGGGAAGAAGGGAAGGGGAAAGGAAGGAAGGGAAGAAGGAAAATAAAGGAGGAAAGGAGGGGAAGAAGGAAGGAAGAAAAAGAAAGAAGAAAGAAAGAAAGAGAAAAAATAAAAAGAGAGAAAGGAAGGAAGATAGAAAGGAAGCAAGGAGAGAAGAAAGGAAGCAAGGAAGAATTAGAGAAGGGAAAGGAAGAGAGATGGAGAGAAAGAAAGAAGAGGAAGAAAGAGATACAGAGAGAGAGATGGTAGAGGGGGAAAGAAGAGAGGGGGAGAAGAGAAAGGGGGAGGGAGAGAAGAGAGGGAGAGGGAGAGAGAGAGAGAGGAGAGAGAGAGAGAGAGAGGAGAGAGAGAGAGAGAGAGAGAAAGAGAGAGAGAGAGAGAGAGAGAGAAAGAGAGAGAGAGAAAGAGAGAGAGAGAGATTATAAGCATTGTTACTGTGTAGCAGGCATTGTGCTAAGCATTGGGGATGCAAATACAAACAAGATAGTCTCTGACCTCAGGGAGCTTACATTCTGTTGGGGAGAGATAACTTAAGGAGGACTGGCAACATTACTATGTTGGAGTCGAGTTATATTGTGTCGGACTGGGACTGATCAGACCAATATGAGCTCGGAGTGCTCTGCCAAAAGGGGGACACAAATAGTCCATGTGAACACGGAGGATGGTTTCTCTAACTCATGTTTTTTCGGGTAACTTCAGTCCTGCTTTGCTCAGAGCCCAGAGCCTTCAGATGAGGGCATGCCGTGCTGGGCAGCCCTGTGCCAGTGTCTCCCATGGCATACTTAAGGAGGAATGGGAAAGGGGAGGGTTATGCATGACAGCTGGGCCTGACACAGTCCTAGAAGTGCTGTTAGAGGTCTGGGTCATGTCCAGGTTACTTGTGGGGAAGAGTGAGGTGATGGTCCCAGGAGATCCTGTAAAGGCTGCTTGGCCTGGAGTAGTTCAGGAATTCTTGATATTTAGGGATCTCTCAAGAGGAAAAAAAGATGATGGGAAAGCTCCAAGAAGACTCTCCAGATGTGGAGCAGGAGGAGAGTATCTCAGAGAGCTCTCTCCCTTTCCTTTCTGACTCTTGGCTATTCTTTCCTTCTTGAATGAGCCATTGTGACATATTTAAGTAATTAGCAACGTCAAAGGAGGGAAAAGTGAATTTTTAGCCTGCCTGGAATAATTCTATCTCCCTAAAATCACCTTCTTAGAAACTTACTGTAAATTCAGCTCTCCTATTTTGGGATATTTAGAAGGAGATCTTAAAGATCATTTAATTCAATTCCTTTGTTTTACAGGCAGGAAATGGAAGCCCACAGAGGTGTAACCCCTGTAAAGTGAGATACAGAAGGTCCTTTGAGTAAAAAGTAACAAAACTGGGATTTTTTTTAAAATTATAACTTTTTATTGACAGAACCCATGTAATTTTTTACAACATTATCCCTTGCACTCACTTCTGTTCTGACTTTTCCCCTCCCTCCCTCTACTCCCTCCCCCAAATGGCAAGCAGTCCTATATATGTTAAATAAGTCATAGTATTTCCTAGATATAATATATGTGTGCTAGAACTGAACAGTTCTCTTGTTGCACAGGGAGAATTGGATTCAGAAAGTATAAATAACCCAGGAAGAAAAACAAAAATGCAAGTAGTCCACATTTATTTCCCAGTGTTCTTTTTTTGGGTGTAGCTGCTTCTGTCCAGCATTGATCAGTTGAAACTGAGTTAGATCTCTTTATCGAAGAGATCCACTTCCATCAGAATACATCCTCAAGCAGTATCGTTGTTGAGGTATATAATGATCTCCTGGTTCTGCTTCTCTGTATTCATCCTGCTGATCATTTCTTACAGAACAATAATATTCTATAACATTCATATACCACAATTTACCCAACCATTCTCCAATTGATGGGCATCTATTCATTTCCAGCTTCTAGCCACTACAAACAGGGCTATCACAAACATTTTGGCACATACAGGTCCCTTTCCCTTTTTTAGTATCTCTTTGGGGTATAAGCCCAATAGAAACACTGCTGGATCAGAGGGTATGCACAGTTTGATAACTTTTTGGGCATAATTCCAGATTGCTCTCCAGAATGGTTGGATTCGTTCACAACTCCACCAACAATGCATTAGTGTCCCAGTTTTCCCCGCATCCCCTCCAACATTCCACATTATCATTTCCTGTCAACAGGTGTGTAGTGGTATCTCAGAGTTGTCTTAATTTGCATTTCTCTGATCAATAGTGATTTGGCATAAAACTGGGAATCTAAACCTGTCCCAACTACAAACAATGCAATGCACTTTCCAGGGCACTCTCCTCTCCTATGCTTGCTTTATCACTTGATTGGTTGATTATTTTATCCTATATATCCCACAAAATTTTATTAAGCATCTACTACGCTAAGTGCTAGCATTTAATTCGTCATTTTCATCTGTGTCTGACTCTCTGTGGCTCCATTTGGTGTTTTCTTGACAAACACATTGGAGTAGTTTGCCCTTTTCTTCTTTAGCTCAGTTTACAGATGAGGTAACTGAGGCAAACAAGGTTAAGTAACTGGGTTTAGAATCACAGTACATGTTTGAAGTCAGATTTGAACTCAGGGGTTAAGTGTCTGAGGTCACATTTGAACTCAGGTCCTCCTGACTTCAGGGCTGGTGTTCTATCCACTGTGGCTCCTGGCTGCCCCCACAATACATCTTAACCACCCCCAAACCCCAAATCTCTGTCCTCAAGGAATTTACATTCTACTGGGGAGAAACCACCAGTATACAGATAAATATAATATAGGGTTCCATGTATAGAGATGACATTTCTACTGCTGGTGCTCTCTGAAACAAAACAATATCATTTTTTTATTAAAGGCAAATTAGGATTAAGTGACTTGCCCAGGGTCACACAGCTATGTGTCTGAAGTCAATTTGAACTCAGGTCCTCCTGACTCCAAGAATAGTACTCTATTCACTGCACCATCCAGTTCTCCATTAAGGGGAAAAAAGTAATAAATAGAAAGGTATGGCAATAACTTACTTCAAATTATACAGCAAAGCAGTAATTATGAAAACAATTTTGCATTATTTAATAAATAAAAAAAAGATGATCCGTGGAACTGATTAGATATACAAAATCCCAAAGCAATGAAATATGGTTAATTGATAAGCTGGGGAAATTGGAAAGTATTCTGGAAGGAACTGGTCTTTGACTAGTAAATCATTTAATCTCCCTGGATTTCAGTTTCCTCATCAGAGATCAAAGGACATGACAATATAGATGTGTCCTGAATGAAATTGGCCAAGTCATTTAACCCATGCTCCTTGGAGGCAAGAACTGCTTTTGCCTTTGTTTGTAGTCGGTACTCAGCATAATGCCTGACATGTAGAAAACATTTAATAAATGCTTGACTCAGTTTCCCCTTTTGTAAAGTGAGGAAGTGTAAAAGTAAGTGGGTTAGATTATTTTTGGGAGTTTCCGCATCTCACATTGTAACATTTTCAAAGGATAAGCTCTCAAGCATCTCTCTCCTTCATTTCTAGACAAAGGTTGAGGGTCATGATATTCTTGAAGGAATTCAGAGAATAAAGGTCAGGAGGTCTGGCTGGCTAGTCTATTTCCTGTCTCCTGGGCTAGACCAGCCAGCCTGTTTCAAAGTCTAGTTCTGAATCAAGTCTATTATTCTCCTGTTTCTTGCACCCTACCCCCTACTCTTTTATTTCCATATCCTTTACTGTCTGCATACCCCACACAAGCCTTTCCAGTCTCAGTAGTATTGCCTGGGGCTATAGACCTTCCACCCACCCAGACCCTGCCAGCTCTAGATTTCTTATGCTTTCTTCCTTGGGGGTCGTGATCATATAATCTTATCCTTACCAACCAGGAGAGCTGATCACCCTTTGGACAAGTTGGGAAGGGAGGGAAGTGGTTTATTCAGTCAATCCATTCACCTGTGGACTCCCAGACTATTTTCAGCACCCATGAGAGGAAGGTGAAAACTCTAGGGGTTAGAAAGCCAGTGCTTTAACTGGTAAGAATGGTACCTTTAACTCTAAATGGCCAGGATTGGGATATTTTATTATTATTATTTTTCAATTAACAAGCTATCGTGCCATAAGAAAGAATGGAGTTATTTCAGCAAAACTTTGTACAAAAATGAGGCAGAGTAAAATAACCAGAACCAGGAAAAAATTCTATAACAAGGATGTTGTAAAACAACTTTGGGGATTTTAAACAGTAAAAATAATAATATCTAGCACTTATTGTGGATCAGGCATTATGCTAAGCAATTTACAATTATCATCTTATTTGATCCTCACAATAACCTTAGGAGGAAGATGCTATTTTTACTGATGAGGAAACTGATAAATGCCTAAGTGTCTGAGGCTATATTTGAAATCAGGTCTTCCTGATTCTAGGCTCAGTACTCTATCTACTGTAATCACCTAGCTGTCTTGGTTTCCCTTGTTTGTCTTAAGCAAACCTGACTCCTTTCTCTGTTATGTTCAAGAATTCAAGGTCAGAGGAATATAGAGTGATGCTCTACCTTCAAGCTCTCAGAATGAAGATTAAAAGGTTGGTTTTTTTTTTTTGTTTGTTTGTTTTTGAGGTAATTAGTGTTAAGTAATTTGCTCAGGGTCATACAGCTAATATGTATTTGAAGCAGGATTTTGATGTAATTTAGGTGAACAATTTCTAGCTCCAAATGGTGTGCTTAGGATTTAGCACCAAATGATGAGATTGATGTAGACATCAAATGTTGGTGTTCGGTCATGTGAAGAATTCACAATGGCCATTCTCTTTGGGAAAGGCAGGTTTATTTAGGACAAGAGGTTACAGACAAAATGAAGGGATACAATAGACATCAGGAACGGCAAACATGAAATAGGGTTGAGCGAGCATATAGTTAGCAAGAAAGGGGTTTTAATAATTAATGGTGGAAAAGACAAGTTCCCTCGTGGAACTCACAATTAACCAGGAGAAAGGGAACACCCCATGAGGCTGGAGTATGCCCCTAGAAAGACACCACGAGGCATGATGGAGGGGTGGGAGGAGAAAGGGGGGTGGGTGGGAGGAGAAATACTATGGGGCAGAGTGCCATGGTAGGCTTAACCCAGCAAAGATCCTGTGAGCCACGGAAAGATTTATAGGGGAAATTTAACCTTAGGGGTTTGCTATAACTTGGATTTCTGACGGGATGACCTCTACAGAGGATAGGGCTTTAAGGTTAAAATGATCTCCAGCAAGCCCTTCGTTGCTTGCCTCAGGGAGCAATTCCATCGACATTTCAGTCGTTCTCTGCCTGTCCCACCTAGTTCCTGAGAACCTCATCAGTTTGAACTCAAAACCTCCCATTCCAAGGCCAGTTCTCTATTCATTGGGTCACCTCGTTGTCTACCTAAGAGTATTAACTAGCAATTTTTGTGCTGAGGGCAAACAGCACTAAACCAATTTAAGGACAAAGAGGGGAGTTGGAGAAGATATTGGAATAGCTCAGAGACCTAGAGACCAGTGGAGGAAGAAGAGGGGACCGAGAGCAGGGTGGGGCAGAGGAGGATCTCAACTTGTATGTGGCAACTTTAGGGGAAGAAGGAAGGAGGAGGAGGAAGGAGCCATCTGGTAGACTCCCATTTTAATTAATTTTTCTTCTCGAAAGATCTAGCAAAGGAGAAATGAATAGAGAACTGGCCTCTGAGTCAGGGTTCAAGTCTTGTCTTTGATATCTAAGTACTGGCTAGGTGATCCTCATGACCTCTCAATGGCCCTGGGCAACTATCTAAGTATTTAACTTGCTAGGTAAGTGGTCATCTGCTTTAATGGAGGGAGTTTCCTCACTCGTTCCCTCTTCCAATGAAATTATAGTTCCAGTCCACTCTTGCTAGCAAGGCTAATAAATTGCTTCTGTGCTGCTACAGGACTGACAGTGTTGTCTCCACCCCTTTTAAATTTCAGTGCATTGGGTCAAAGCCCCACCTGCCTCACCCAAGTTGTGACTCTACTCCAAACCTGTATAATTCAGGGACTGGGACTGGTAAGACAAGACAAGCCAGCCTTGACCCCTGAAATGCCACAATCAATATAAAGTACTTGTATTTCTTTAGTAGAAGGGGAAGCTTCTCAAGCCCTTGTGTCATCTCCCTACCCTGGAAGTTTAGGAAGTCAGCCTGGTGGAAGAGAACTAAGATTCTTTCTAAGTATAGGAGGGCTCCCACTGGGGAGATGGACCCAAATAAGACATGTTCCCAAAGAGCCTGACATTCCTTGGCACTACAAGAAATCATTTCCTCCTTCTAGAAGCCTTCTCTGACTCCTCTTTATATAAGACATTGAAGGGTTTGTCTTTTTGACAAATTAATAGGAGAGGAAAAAGGGTCAGGCTGAACCCTGAAAAGACCCTTGTCTTCCCTCCTTCTCTGTGCTTATGCCCTTATGATCTCCACTATCCCAGAATGGGATCCTATACCTCCTTCAGTGTCCAGCTCAGGTCATTCTTCCTCCAGGAGATTTCTTCATTGGTCAGTCCCAAGCCTCAGGGAATTTGGTCAACACTCCCTCCTCTGAATTCCTCTAATCTGATTATTTCTGCTTTTCTTGGCATTTGCCAAATATTGTCTTGCTTTTTGAGATCCATTTTCTTGTAAATATCCAATTTTTGGAAACTGAGTGGATGCCCATCAATTGGAGAATGGCTGAATAAATTGTGGTATATGAATGTTATGGAATATTATTGTTCAGTAAGAAACAACCAACAGGATGATTTCAGAAAGGCCTGGAGAGACTTACATGAACTGATGCTGAGTAAAATGAGCAGGACCAGGATATCATCATATACTTCAACAACAATACTATATGATGATCAATTCTGATGGACCTGGCCATCTTCAGCAATGAGAAGAACCAAATCAGTTCTAATGGAGCAGTAATGAACTGAACCAGCTACACCCAGTGAAAGAACTCTGGGAGATGACTAAGAACCACTACATAGAATTCCCAATCCCTCTATTTTTCTCCGCCTGCATTTTTGATTTCCTTCACAGGCTAATTGTGCAATATTTCAGAGTCCGATTCTTTTTGTACAGCAAAATAATGGTTTGGACATGTATACCTATTTTGTATTTAATTTATACTTTAATATATTTAACATGTATTGGTCATCCTGCCCTCTAGGGGAAGGGATGGGGGGAAGGAGGGGAAAAATTGGAACAAAAGGTTTGGCAATTGTCAATGCTGTAAAATTACCCATGCATATAACTTGTAAATAAAAAGCTATTAAAATTTTTTTAAAAAGTAAATATCCAGTTTTCCTGAAAGGTATGCAGATAAAGAGCTAGCCTTGGAGCCAGGAGGAGTTGGATTCAAGTTTTGCTTCTGATGTACACTATGTGACTAAGCAGTTCTTTTAAGGTATTAGAACTACAGATAATTATAAGATTTGACTGAACTTAGGCAGGTCACATACATCCCTCAACCTCAGTTTTCTCAGTTGTGAAATAAGGATTAGCTGGCCTATGAGAGCCTTAAGCTAGAATAGTAGAGGGAATGTAATGCTGATAAAGATTGGTCCAAACTAATCCTGGGCCCTCTTTTACTATCCTTTTTAGTAAAACTTGCTGATGGCAGAGATTCTCTTGGTCCTGCAGGATGACTAGCACAGTGCCCTTTTAAAGGCAGGCGATCAATAAATGAGAATGATGGCATTTCCATTCTTTAGAAATGCCTAAATATTTCATAGAATATGAAATATGTTTCAAGATTGCCCCATCTCCCCAAAAATCTGGTCAGTGACATTATGCAATCCAAGTTGCTTGAATTTGGATAAGTGTGGTCCAGAGCCATTGGCCCAATTCCCCAGTTTTATCAATATCCTTTCTTTCATTTTCTCCCGATTACATCTGCATTCACTTGAGCTCACATGTTCACCTAACAACCATCTCCCTCCTCCCTTCAATCCTGCCTTTTTTCACTTTCTGGACAAAAACTGAGAGCAAGGGAGTAAAGGAATCTTAGGGCCTTTATGATGGCCATGGCATCCCATAGGATTTCAGAACTGGAATGAGCCTTAAAATACAGAACACAGAACGTTAGTGCTGGTAACCAGCATTGTCGGGATGGGATGGGAAAGACATTTCAGATCAGCTGACCTTAAGGCCAGTGCTTTCCATTGAATCTCACTATCCTTGTTTCCAAGGCATGGGCCAATCACTCATTCTCAGCTTCCACAACTGTAAAATGGATGTAATAATAGCACCTACTTTCCAGCTGTTTTCAGGATCAAATGAGATCGTACTTATAAAACATTGAATACATATAGGAAGCAATGTTCGGGCCTTTATTTATGTTTTAATTATAGCTTTTTATTTACAAGTTATATGTATGGGTAATTTTACAGCATTGACAATTGTCAAACCTTTTGTTCCAATTTTTCTCCTCCTTCCCCCCATCCCCTCCCCCAGATGGTAGGTTGACTAATACATGTTCAATATGTTAAATATAAATTAAATACAATATATGTATACATGTCCAAACAGTTATTTTGCTGTACAAAAAGAATCAGACTTTGAAATAGTGTACAATTAGCCTGTGAAGGAAATCAAAAATGCAGGCGGAGAAAAATAGAGGGATTGGGAATTCTATGTAGTGGTTCATAGTCATCTCCCAGAGTTCTTTCGCTGGGTGTAGCTGGTTCAGTTCATTACTGCTCTATTGGAACTGATTTGGTTCATCTCATTGATGGAGATTGGGCCTTTTTTTATTTGTTTGTTTATTTTCCTTCATTCATTCACTTATTCATCTATCTTTCTATTTATTAAACCTCATTGTCTCTCACTATAAGCTTTTGTAGATAAGGTGGGCTAGGTCCAGTCTCATTGTAGCAATATCCCAGTTCACAAGGCAGGATGCGGATCAGCTGGAGCTGGATCTTGAGAAGTACCATCTTCTAACTGTGGAGGAGGGCCTAGTAGAATATTGCTGCTGAGATACCCAGACTGGACACTGGGTGGCACTATTGAGGCAGGCAATCCCGGAGTCTCAGTGTGGTCCAAAAATGGGGTCTGGGTTGAAAGCATTACCTGGCCACCCTGGGTTGGGCCCTTTAAGAATAGAAAGGGGATGGGAGGGGTAGGGGAAGGAAGGAGAGCGGAGGAGGAAAAGTTTGCTTGTTTTCTTTAGCGGATGTCTCAGGTTGTTTCTCTGTTCACAGGATGTCCTTTGGTATTTCAGGAGAATAGGATTTATCCAGGATGACCTGCTGTCTGCCTTGTAGTAGAAAAGTGACCACCTCCACCTAGTGCCTCCCCCCGAAGTGACTTTGTGTCCTTGTATTTATTTTGTATGAGAAGCGTATGTAGAAAAGGAACAAGCGAGCTAGTCTGTGAATGCAGAGCTGAATTCGAGTACTGCTGTAATAAAAGACACTTTAGCACAGTTTCTGGCACACAGGAAACACTAAACACTTGCTAATAGATAATGGGTGATTGGTCAAGCTTAATCTTAATCTCTAGGCAACTCTCTATGATCATCAGTTGTATATATGATGTTCATCTGTGCTGGCAAAGGGAGTTTCCTTACTCATAAGGAATAAGAAATCCTTATACTAGTGAAATCACAGATCTGGCCCCATGCCCAGATTCTGAATATACAGACATGTGCCCAATCTGAACTACCAGGGAGAGCCAGTTATTAAATTGTTAGCATGAGTATTTACATCTGCAGAAAGTGACAAACTGAAAATCAAGGCTTGCTTTATTCTTGTTATTATTAGTTAGATTTAAGAAGGTATTGGATCAAATGTTAAAAATGCAGATTAAACTTAAAATGTATTGTACAGGTCAATTTTTTGGAGTCAGTTGTTAAGTACTTACCAGCACATCTCTGCTTATGTATATATGTATCCATACTTCCTGATAGAATGTAAATTCCAAGAAGACAAGAATTGCTTCTGATTTTTTTTTCCATTTTGTATCTCCAGTTTCTAGTATCGTGTTTGGCCCATAGTGGGTGTTTCATTTAAAAAACAAACAAAACTTCTTGTTCAATGAGAAGTTATTGATATCTTCAGCTTTTCTAGCAGTGATAAGGGTTTGTTGTTTCCTTCTCCAGTTTACTTTACAGATGAGGAAACTGAGGCAAACAGGATTAAGAGACTTGCCCAGGGTAACACAGTATCTGAGACCAGATTTGAACTCATGAAGATGAGTCAGTCTACCTGGTTCTTAGCCCAGTGCTCTATGCACTACGGCACCACTTAGAGACTCCTCATCATTATGTGACATGATGCGTATGTGTGTATCTTGGTCCTTGCCCTCTTGGAATCTGCAGGAGAACGTGACATGTTTCTAAGATTACCCATTGTTCTGCCAGTCACCCCAGACCTCTATTCTCACTTCTTCTGTCCCGATCAATCCCATATCCAATCCAATTTCTTGCATTCTTCTCTTCCTCTCCACCTATTTGGCCACAACCCTAATTCAGACCTTTGTTACCACTCAATTAAATTATTTCAGCACCTTCCTATTTGGTCTCCTTGCCTCCAATTCTCCCTTTCTTTGTCTTTCACACAGGATATTCTTTTTTTTTTAATTTAAATTTTATTTTATTTAATAATAACTTTGTATTGACAGAATCCATGCCAGGGTAATTTTTTACAACATTATCCCTTGCACTCACTTATGTTTCGTTTTTTCCACTCCCTCCCTCCACCCCCCCCCCCAAGATGGCAAGCAGTCCTATATATGTTAAATATGTTGCAGTATATCCTAGATACAATACATATTTGCAGAACCGAACAGTTCCAGGATATTCTTAAAACACAGGTTTGACCATGTCATGCTCTTCCTCCACAGACTAGGATCAAATGTAAATGTCTGCATTTGGCATTTAAACCTGCTCCCCACCCTGGCTCTAGTCTACCGTTCCAGGTTTATTATATGTTGCTCCCCTTATGAATCGCATGCTCCAACCAAATTGGCCTTCTTGCTATATAATTCACATATGAAATGTCTCCCAACTCTGCCTTTGCATCAGCCCCTCATGCCTGCAACGAGTTTTCTCACCTCCATCTCTCAGTTTCCTTCAAAGCTTTTTTTAAATACCACCTCCTACATAAAATCTTTCTTGTTCTTCTAGCTGCCAGTGCCTCCCTCACTAAAATGTTCTGATATTTATTTGATATATACCAAAGTATATACATGCTTTCCCTTTTAACAGAATGGAAACCTCTTGAGGACAGGGACTGTTTTTTTTTTTTTTTTTTTTGGTAGCCTCAGTGCTTAGCTTGCTAACTTAAGTCATGTCTGACTCTTTGTGACCCCATTTGGGGTTTTCTTGGCAAAGATACATTATGCTTTGCCATTTTCTCCTCCAGCTCAGAGGAGGGGCTTAATAAAATACTTGTTCATTGATTGATTGATGGAGGCAATTTCCCTAAGTAAAATGGGTATAGCAGATTTGAATGCATATTAAAAGTGAAAAATATCAAGTTATCATTTTCCAGATAAAGCACAGGGACTTGTTCAAGGTCACATTTCAGGTAAGTGACAAAAATAGGATTCAAACCCAAATCACCCAGCTTCAGTGCAGTGCTTTTCTCCCCACAACCACTCAGTTCTTTTCACCACCCCATGCTGATGAAGTGGTATCTTCTCAAGTTTAGAACTGCTGGCTGGTCCCCAACCCTTTCTTCCCTTCCTGTCAGATTATTAACCTGTTTTGTCTCTAATTCCTCTCTTCCTGTTCCCCTCAGCTGGTTTGTTATTTAAGGCTGTCCTGGCCACCTGGCAGACCCTAGCATTGACCTAAAACATTGTTACCTGAGTAAGTCAGTCTCCCCCACCCCCCACCACTGTTTTCAACCAAGAAACATCCTTTCTGAGAAAAAGTGCACTTGAGGTGAAGATGCTGAGAAGGAGGGAGGATTGAGGATAAGGGAATGAAGTCTTACAAGGACATAAGAAGGGACCAGTACAAGTGTACAATGCTCTAGTGCTTCCTTCCTCCCCCATCTATCTATCTATCTATCTATCTATCTTTCTTTCTTTTTTCTTTCTTTCTTTCTTTCTTTCTTTCTTTCTTTCTTTCTTTCTTTCTTTCTTTCTTTCTTTCTTTCTTTCTTTCTTTCTTTTTGTCTTTTATAATTCATGGAAGAGAGCAAGCATTTCCATAATACAATATAATAAAAATGATGATTGTACATGAAACTGCCAATCTACCACATACATCTTGGTATTTCCCTCCAAAAATATATAACAAAATTATCATATAAATTTCTTTTTTTTCCTTTCCTAAAAGCATACATGTATTCAACACCACTAAGGCAATGTGAAAACACTGCCTGTTTTTCATCTGAGTATCCTTAGGATAGATAGCAAGATGGCATAGTGAATAGAGCACTGGACCTGGAGGCAGGAAGACCTGAATTCAAATCCAGCTTCCTTTCCCTTTTTTTCCCTCCCTTCTTTCCTTCCTGTGTAAATGACTAGGGGTTGTGAATCAGTCACACTAGTTAACTCTCTAATATACACTTCTAGGCTAATTTTATTTTGTTTTGGTCAGGCAAATTGTGGCTTGCCCAGCTAGTAAGTATTAAGGGTCAAGATTGCCCCATCGGGCTATTTCTGTGGCCAATCCTAGCACCTCTCTCTTCCACAGAATAAACTCAGGAAATACAAATAAAGGTCAACCATTTTAACCTACCTCTCCCTCCTCATCAATACAGCAGGGATTCTTAAACTCTTTGGTGTTATGGACCCCCTTGGAAGTCTGCTAAAAGCTTTGAATCCTTCTTAGAATTATTGTGGGATTTTTTTTTTAATGCACTGAACAAAATGTGTAGGATTACAAAGCAAATCAACTATATTCAAATACAGTTAGCTCCAGATTAAGAATCTTTCTATCTAGCATTTTTTTTTCATTTTTATAGAATTTAATTTTTTTCAATTACATATAAAGATAATTTCCAACATTTATTTATTTATTTATTTTTGGCTGAGGCGATTGGGATTAAATGACTCGCCCAGGGTCACAGAGCCAAGAAAGTGTTAATTGTCTGAGATCATATTTGAATTCAGGTCTCCTGACTTCAGGGCTAGTGCTCTATCCATTGCGCCACCTAGCTGCCCCACAACATTTACTTTTATAAAATTTTTAGTTCCATATTTTTTTCTCTCCTCTTCCCTCCCTCTCTCTTCCCCAAGAGGGTGAGAACTCTGATATAGATTATACATTTACAGATAACACATCATATTAAACATATTTCCACATTAGTCATGTTGTGAAGGAAGAATCAGAACAAAAGGGAAAAAACCCAGAGTAAGAAAAAACAACAAAGTAAAAATAGCATGCTTGGATCTGTATTCAGACTCCATAGTTCTTTCTATGACTATAGATACCATGGGAATTTCAGAATTGTCTTTTATCATCCATACATTGCTGAGGAGAACTAAGCCTACCATGGCTGATCATTGCACAAAGGTGCTGTTACTGGTTCTCCTGGTTTTGCTTCCATCACTTAGAATCAGTTCATGTAAGTCTGTCCAGGTTTTTCTTGAAATCTGCCTGTCTAACAAAATTTTAATGACTATTTATTATTTGGAATTTCTCAGGATCATGCACCCCCTTCACTGATAGGAGTGAAAGAATGGCATGAAAAAATCCTAAAAGCCAGGCACCTGTGCTCCTCCCTTCATTATCCATGAGCTTGGACAAGCCTCTGTGAACCTCAAATTCCTTATCTGTAAAAACAGTAAAGATTCCAGCCTTTCTTATCTCAAAAGACAGTTATAAAGAAAGCTTTGTCAATCATGAAGCACTATAAAAATTCTCATTGCTATTCCAGCCCAACATTCTACAATTCACGTGAATAACCAAGAATTTGCATTTTGATTTTATTTGAGCCCAGTGAGCTGGGCCACAGCCATGAGGGTTCCTCAATCCAATCCTTGGACTCCACCCCTGCTTCTGGTGAAACCGGTCTGGCTTGGAGCCAGGGTCCTTTGAGAGATGGGAGCTTCCTGGAGAGATGGCAAGAGTGACAGAAGAAAGCAGCAGATGGATTCTGCTGACTTGCTGGGTGGGTTCATTATGTCCCTGCCAACCCAAGGCTAACATTTATTTTCTTATTGCCCTGATGGGGAACCACCCATCTTGTGCCTGGCATCCCTCCAGTCCCCAAGGCTACTGCTCAATGCTGCTCACTGAATCAACCACCTCATGCTGATTCCTATTCCAGCTATCTAAATTCGATCTAACCTTCAAAGCCCAGCTCACATCCTGCTGCTTCCAGGAAGAGTTCCTTAACCATCCCAGGCATCCTTGATGTCCTTCAGCACTTAATTCAAATTGACAAACACTGAGTGACTGTTATGAGCTGTTATGACCTGCTTGAAAGCAAAAACAAAAATGCAAGTCTCTGCCTTCAAAGGGCTTACATTCTTTTGGAGGGGCAGTAGATATAGCAATTTCTAAAGGGAAAGAGTTCAAACAACATATCTGTACCATTCATTTTGGCATTTAACGATATTCAGTCCTATAGAATTTGCTATTGCTTCATATGTCTCAATCACACAACTAGACAGTGATAGGGAAAAATTTGTGTCTTCTGTATTTCCACAGAAATTGTGTAATGTAAACTTGTAAAAAAATACTAAAAATTATAAGAAAGCAAGTGAGTATTGGAGCTGAGAGTGGTGTCTTCAGCACAGGAACCCATGCCCATAGTGAGGAAAGGAAAGGGGAAAACCAATCTAGCCATTTGTGGTAGAGAATGATAGTGTGATAAAGTGGTTAAAAAGAAATTGGGAGATCTGGGATCAGATCCTGCCTCTGACATTAAAAAAATGTATTAATTGTTTTTTCTGGTTATACGTGTATATTAACTTTTAAATTCACATTTCTTCATAAATCATTTTTGGAGAGAAAAATCAGAAAAAAAAAGGGGGAAAACCATAGGAGAGAGAAAGAGAAAAAAAAGAAATGAACATAGCCATGTGTTGATTTATATTCAAATTCCATAGTTCTCTCTCTGGATGCAGATGGCATTTTCTGTCCAAAGTCTATTGGGATTGCCTTGATCACTGAACCACTGAGAAGAACCAAGTTTTTCATAGATGATCATTACTCATTCTTACTATTATAATGTACAATGTATTTCTGGTTCTGCTTGTTTTGCTCAACATCAGTTTGTGTATCAAAGGATATGAACAAACAATTCTCAGACGAAGAAATTGAAACTATTTCTAGCCATATGAAAAGATGCTCCAAGTCATTATTAATCAGAGAAATGCAAATTAAGACAACTCTGAGATACCACTACACACCTGTCAGATTGGCTAGAATGACAGGGAAAGATAATGCGAAATGTTGGAGGGGATGTGGGAAAACAGGGACACTGATACATTGTTGGTGGAATTGTGAATACATCAAACCATTCTGGAGAGCAATTTGGAACTATGCTCAAAAAGTTATCAAACTGTGCATACCCTTTGATCCAGCAGTGTTTCTACTGGGCTTATACCCCAAAGAGATACTAAAGAAGGGAAAGGAACTTGTATGTGCAAGAATGTTTATAACAGCCCTCTTTGTAGTGGTCAAAAACTGGAAACTGAGTGGATGCCCATCGATTGGAGAATGGCTGAATAAATTGTAGAATATGAATATTATGGAATATTATTGTTCGGTAAGAAATGATCAGCAGGATGATTTCAGAGAGGCCTGGAGAGACTTACATAAACTGATGCTGAGTGAAATGAGCAGAACCAGGAGATCATTATATACTTCAACAACAAAACTATATGATAATCAATTCTGATGGACGTGGCCCTCTTCAACAATGAGATGAACCAAATCAGTTCCAATAGAGCAGTAATGAACTGAACCAGCTACACCCAGCGAAAGAACTCTGGGAGATGACTAAGAACCATTATATAGAATTCCCAATCCCTACATTTTTGCCCGCCTGCATTTTTGATTTCCTTCACAGGCTAACTGTACAATATTTCAAAGTCCAATTCTTTTTGTACAGCAAAATAACAGTTAGGACATGTATACTTATATTGTATTTAATTTATACTTTAACATATTTAACATATATTGGTCAACCTGCCATAGTGGGGAGGGGATGGGGGAAAGGAGGGGAAAAATTGGAACAAAAGGTTTGGCAATTGTCAATGCTGTAAAACTACCCATGCATATAACTTGTAAATAAAAAGCTACAAATTAAAAAAAAAATTAGGCAATCAAACTAGATTCTCCTGAGCTGCCTTCTAAGATTTTTTTTTTTTTAGCTGTGATTGTATATAGAAAATTAAAACTAGCTATCTACCTTAGGAATCAAATAGTTCAGTTCTCTCATGATTTATATGAAGAAAATGAAACCTAGAAAATAGAAGTGACTTCCTTAAGATGATGTCCTCAAGATAATGCAATTAGTGTCAGAAATAGGATTAGAAATCATAATTGAGTGATCTCTTCACTTTGAGAATTATACAGGGTTCTTTGGCCAAAGCTCTGGCTATGATAATGTTGATGATTTTTATTTTGCAAAATAAATTTCTTTGAACATATTCTAAAAAAAAAAACAACAAAAAAAATCAGTTTGTGTAAATTTTTCCAGGCCTTTCTAAAATCAGCTTGTTCATCATTTTTTAATATTCTATTATCTTCATATGCCACAATTTATTCAGCCTTCCCCAATTGATGGGCAGCTAGTCATTTTCCAATTCTTTGCTACCACAAAAAGAGCTGCTACCAACATTTGTAATGGGCTGAGGCTTGAGTTGATGCAATGAGGTCCCAAGCACATGAGGCTAAATAGTAATTGGACCATACTCTATTAATATATAAGCTTGGAGAAAGAATGGCCCCCGCCCACTCTTTGTGCAAGTCCTGATGTGTTGTATAGGAAATGGTGATTTTAGTGGGTGGAGTCAGGGGAGTGGGAAGGGAAGGGAAAAGAGAGACTGTGGCTGGCTTCTTGACACAGCTGCTGGCATTGCTATCGGGACCGTCCTTCACCTCCAATCCCCCTCTGCTAGCTGGCTTCCTGTTTGCCCATATTGCTATTGCAATCCTTCTTCATCTCTTCATTTCAATAAAGATTGAAGATTTTCCCCTTAACCTGAATTCCTGACTCCAGCTGATTTTAAATACACAGTCATCACAAACATTTTTGCACATGTGGGTCCTTTTCCCTCCTTTATGATAACCTTGGCATATAGATCTTGTAATGGCACTGCTGGGTTAAGGGTATGCACAGTTTGTGGACTTTGGGCATAGTTACAACTTGCTTTCCAGAATGGTTGCATAATTTCACAACGCCATTAACAATGTATTATTGTCCCAGTCTTCCCACATCTTCTCCAGCATTTATCATTATCTTTTCCTATCATTTTAGCCAATCTGAGGTACCACCTCAGAATTGGAGCATTTTTATATGACTATAGATGGATTTAATTTCATCATCTGAAAATTGACCATTTATCAATTCTTATATTCTTAGAAATTTGACCCAGTTGAGACCTTTATCAGAAACACTGGCTGTAAAAATTTTTTTCCAGCTTTGTACTTTCCTTTTAATCTTGTGTTAGTTTCGTTTATGCAAAACCTTTTTAAATTTAATGTAATCAAAGTTGTCCACTTTGCATTTCAGTTCTCTAGTTCTTCTTTGGTCATAAATTCCTCCCTTCTCCAAAGATCTGTTAAGTAAATTATCCTGCCTCTGACATTAATTAGATGTGTGATTTTGGGCAAGTAAATTTCCTCAGATGGGGAAGAAAAACACATTGTGAGTCTGGAAATGGTCTAATATTGTGAGTTAAGTGAGTGTATTGTTTTTCATTTTGTTTATTTTTTAAAAAAATAATAACTTTTTATTTTTCCAAATACATAAAAAGATAGTTTTCAACATTCACTTTTGCTAGATCTTGTGTTCCAATTTTTTCTCCCTTCCTCCCCTCTCTTCCCTTAGACAGCAAGCAGTCCACTATAGGTTAAATATGCACATTTCTTCTAAACATATTTTCATATTTGTTATGCTGTACAAGAAAAATCAGATCAAAAAAGAAAAATGAGAAAGGAAAAAAAAACCCAAACAAACCAATATCACCACCGCTAAAAAAAGGTGAAAATACTATGCTTTGATCTATAATCAGTTTCCATAATTCTCTTTCTGGATGTGGATGACTTTTTCCATAACAAGTTTATTGGAACTGCTTTGAGTTATCTAACTGTTATTGTTAATATTGTTATATTATACATATTAGTTATTTTTCATAATTCTTTCGGCTGATTCATAGAATTGGAAAGGTGGAAGGATTGTGGTCAATATGGTAACAAGTCTAGTCTTGGGATGTGTGGAGATAGGAAGAGGAAAGGCAGAGAGTATATTGGTAAATGTTCAGTAACCAACTCTGAGAACATAAATGTTTGCATGACATTTTTAAAGTTTAATCTGTCATATTAATATTCTCTCCATCATTTTCTTAAGTCTAGACAATCAACAAAACAATAAATCAAGCCCTGTTTCATAGGCTTACATATTTTCAAGTTATAAAATCTCACACTGAAAATTTAACAATCAGTTCTTAAGAACTGGTTCAAACTTGCTCCATCACACCCTGCAAGGGAACTCTCTGTGCCTTCTCTCCTCTAGCAGAAAGCATTTAAAAAGAAAAACCAAGTCAAACTCACCCATGTACCTCAACTTTGGGAAGAAGGGTTCGACAGTGCATAGGAAAGACGGGGAGGAAGGGTGTCTGAGGTCAGGCTCCAGGTACAGCTGTGACCTCTGGAAGGAAGAGAACTCTTCCTGCCATTGTGAACATTTGCTTGAATTTGGAATCACGCCTCTGGAGACCCCAGGGGGAACTCCTTTGCTCCTATTGTTAAGCTCAGACAATGACAAGAAGATGGAGGATGATGGGGGGGAGAGTCTGCTCCTCAAAATAGCTTTTTTTTTTTGATGTGGGAGTTCCCCTTGGCAGCTGCTTTGGGCATGAAAGGAAGGAAGGCAGTTCGGGTAGCAGCATCTGGATGCTCTGGGGAGTGGGTAACAGTATCATTATCCACACTCTGATTCCTGTCTCTAGTCCATAAACTATTCTGAAGTTCCTAATTTAGGAAGTCTCGGACAAGTGGGATTTCTTTCTAAGTTTCCAGTGCCCCAACTCCTGAGGGAAAGGCAGAAAACAGACTGGCTGATTCTTGGGGTTCGGCTGCAAGAAGGGGGCATCCTTTGCTCTTCTGGTCAAGATAGAAGATTTTCACTTCCTCTTCTAAGTGCTCCTTTTCTCCATCTGCCCTCAAAGGCCATTCATATTTTAGATGTCCATGTGTTCTTGCAAGGTCCTTGGGAGGGCAAAATAGAGTCTTCAACATGCTCTGTGGTCTTGGCTAAGTTAACAGTTTTTCTGAGCACTAGTTTCCCTCCATGTAAAATAAGAACAGCAAAACTTGTCCTACTTCCTTTCTGGAGTTTTCGTTGTTCAGTTGTTTTCAGTCATGTCTGACACTTCATGACCCCATTTGGGGTTTTCTTAGCAAAAATAAGGGAGTATGCCATTTCCTTCTCTAGCACATTTTACAAATAAGGAACTGAGGGAAACAGGGTTAAGTGAGTTGTCCAGGTTCACACAGCTAGTAAGTGTCTGAGCCCAGATTTGAACTTAGGAAGATGAGTCTTCCTAACTCCAGGCTGATCACTCTATCCACTTGTACCATCCAGCTGCCCACACCTCCTGGGATTATAAGGATTTTTTTTTTTAAAAACCCTAATATTTCTTTCAAAAGAATGAAAATCATTACATAGATATAAAGGAATAGCAAAATAAAATAATATAGTCAATGAATGCTATGAGACTTTAGAAAAAGAAAAGCTCATGATGAGCTAAAATAGTCCCTGTAGATTTTGTTTAAAGGAAAAGGAACTTAAGTTTTGGATAGCTAGAATTTGGATAGATTGGAAGAGCAAGAGGCATTCCAGTTGTGAGAATGATAGCAAATATGAGGAAGTGAGGATGCACCTGCATGAGTAGAGAGGAAGGGTACAAGGGAAAGAACAAGGAGGAAGGAGAGACTGACAGAAAGGAAAAAAGGGGAGGAGGGACACACAGAAAGAGATAGAGACACAGAGGAGACAGAAAGACAGAGAGAGAGATAGACAGAGACAAAGACAGAGGAGAGAGAATGACAGAGACAGAGAGAGGAAAGAAACACAGAGAGAGAGAGATTGAAAGATTAGAGTTCTACAGAAAAATCTTGGGGTGACAGGTGATCTTGAGGCAAAGTTCAGTTCTCCCTTTGTTGAGAAGGGAGACCCCTGAAAGACAATAATAGGGCTCTGGGTCACTACTCCCAACTATTTTGTCTGCATGGTATCAGGAGCACCCCCATGCTGGCAGGAAGCAGGCAATGACTCAGGAGCTGGCCAGTGTCCCAAGCAAATCCATCCTGACAATGCTGTTCACAGTGTCTTTCTTTGATTTTCCCACAGACTGTTCCAAAGAGCAGGCCAAAAAGAGGCATGGGGTGGGAGAAGCTTTGGCCTTCATTACAGTCGGTGGGTAGGGATTCAAGTCCTATCTTCCATGGGAATCCTATGGTTTTACATTCTGTGGGTGCTCAATGAATAGGTGCGATGGATTTTAAGAGCTGGATAGGACCTTAATTCAGATCTAACTTTACAAAGGAGGAAGTTTAAGAGGAAAATCAATTGATCAATTAACTATAAACATTTATTAAGTGCCAACTACGCACTAAGTACTGCCCTGGGCACTGAGGACACTGTGAGGACACAGATAGAAAAATGAAGCAGTCCCTTATTTCAGAGAGCTTGCAGCTGTTCTTCATCTGGGATTCACAGACTGTGGATAAATTTCAGAATGTGGATGAAAAAAAAATTACATTTTTGTTCTTACTAACCTTTGACTTCCTTTGTAATCCTCTGTATTTTATTTCATGCATTTCAAAAACATTTTGAGGAATGGTCTGTAGGCTTTGGGGGACTGCCAAAAAGGCCCCAATACAAAAATAATTCATTTTCCCCCGCACAGTCTGGGGGTAAGTGGTAGGTACAACAAACACCAACAAGAAGTGGTAGCCTGGAGGAGCTTTGATCTGGCTAGTCACAAAGATTCTGAATGAAGTAATAAGGTAGAGTATTTTCTTTTCAGTAACAATAGTAGTATTGATTGGATTGTTGTTCCTTGAGCAAGAGGTAGAAGGGGATATGGGTATGTTTAGGGCAGGAGGATGGATTTCCAGCGGGGCAGAGGGGAAAGATGCAAAGCTAGTTAGGCCTTACTATTATGACATCCTAAAGCATGGATGGATGGATGATTGGATGGATGGATGGGATAAAAAATCTTGGGGCTCACTAGATATAGTGGGCTGAGGTGAAGTTTAACTTACCTTCCAATTTAATCTGACTTCCTAAAATTCCTCCAGAATTGGGGTAGGGATTTTCTGGAATTCTAAACCCAGAGAGGGGCTAATCTTGATTAGGGAGAGTTGGTAGGAAGGAAGGAGACTTGTCTAAGTTTGCTCACTAGTTTCTCCTTGATATTCTCTGCTATAGTTTCAGTACACCATCCTCTCCAGATCCTCCTTTCACTTCCCTAACCATTTCTCAGTCTCCTTTTCTGGATCTTTATCCAGATCCTGCCTACTAACTATGAATGTCCCACTTCTATTCTCCCTCTATATCATGTCACTTAGTGGTCTTATCAGCTTTCCGTAAATTCAACAATAATCTCTAAACTGATGATTCTTTTTTTTTGAAATAGTATTTTATTTTTCCAAGGACTGACAATTATCTGTCTTTGTATTCCCATTTAGCATAGTACCTGCCACCTAGCAGGATTTTAATAAATGTTTACTATATTTGTGGTCACCTGGATTTATGAGAACAGAAAAATAACAAGATCGAATGGTATATTCCAAAAGGTATCAAACATAGTGCCCAAGGGTCACATCGCCACTATAGCCAGAACTAGATTAAAATGTAATTTAGAAATAAATACTTGACAAAATAAATAAAAATACAGTAGAACAAAGATATTTGTTTAATGTGTGGATTTCCAAATCAGTATTCTGTCTACAAAGATCCAAAGAGTTTAGTGTCCCCCATTTTACTAGGATCTGATACCACTGGTGTACTGGATAGAGTACTAGTATGAAATTATTAAGACCAAGACCCATTACTGACACATATTAACTGTTCCACCTTGGACAAGTTGTATGTAGTCTAGGTGACTAGTCATTGCTCTCTAAGACAATATATAGCAGAGGTCTCTTTATGGGTAGATAGACTTTCCTCATCCAAGAATGGCTTATATTAGTGAAATTACACACCCAGTCCCTGTCTTGCTACTATAGATCTCCCAACATACAACATCCCTGGGAGTGGCAGCCCAGAATTTCAATTTCTATATCCTTCTCTTCCTTCAAGTTTCAGCCCAGTTGGCTCCTCCTCCATGCAGCCTTTCCTAATCTCCCTCATTGGAAGTGAGTCTTTTCTCAGGCCAATGTTTGACCTCTTTTCTACCTTAATCATACTCCACTTTGCATTATAGGATAATAATGATGTTTCATCTTATTATTATGAAGGTAAATTCCTCCAGGGAAGGGACTATATTGGGCTGTTTTTTTTCCTCCACCCTCATATCTCCATTTTCTAGTGCTGTATCTTATATATAGATATGTACATTTGTTTATATATATGTATATATATATACATGCATACATATGTACATAGGGAGAGATAGTTTATACTTAATGTTTGTTGAGAATTCATATTCAACGTTTGTTGAGAATATTATAGAATTATTATTATTACTTTTTTTTTTTTTTTTTGCTGAGGCAATTGGGGTTAAGTGACTTGCCCAGGGTTACACAGCCAAGAAGTGTTAATTGATGCCCTCAAAGTTATCAAACTGTGCATACCCTTTGATCCAGCAGTGCTACTACTGGGCTTATACCCCAAAGAGATCTTAAAGAAGGGAAAGGGACCTGTATGTGCCAAAATGTTTGTGGCAGCCCTGTTTGTAGTGGCAAGAAACTGGAAAATGAATGGATGCCCATTAATTGGAGAATGGTTGGGTAAATTGTGGTATATGAACGTTATGGAATATTATTGTTCTGTAAGAAATGACCAACAGGATGATTTCAGAGAGGCCTAGAAAGACCTACATGAAATAATGCTGAGTGAAATGTGCAGAACCAGGAGATCATTATACACTTCAACAACAATACTGTTTGAGGACGTATTCTGATGGAAGTGGATTTCTTGGACAAAGAGAAGATCTAATTCCTCTCCAATTGATCAGTAATAGACAGAATCAGCTACACCCAGAGAAGGAACACTGGGAAATGAATGTGGACTACTTGCATTTTTGTTTTTCTTCCCAGGTTATTTTTACCTTCTGAATCCAATTCTTCCTGTGCAACAAGAGAACTGAACAGTTCTGCATACATATATATATATATATATTTCATCTAGGACATATTTATATATAACATATTTATACATGTATAAGACTGCCTGCCATCTAGGGGAGGGAAGGGAAAAGTTGGAACAGAAATGAGTGCAAGGGATAATGTAAAAAATTACCCATGCATATGTAATGTCAATAAAAACCTATAATTTAAAAAAAAGTGTTAATTGTCTGAAGCCAGATTTGAACTCAGGTCCTCCTGACTTCAGGGCTGGTACTCTATAGAATTATACATTATTATATTATAGAATTATATATAGAGAATTAACAAATATATATGTAGGTATGCATACTTGCATATACATTTATTGAGAATTCATTGACAACATTTGGTGAGCATACTTAGGGCAGTTAAGTGGTGCATTCAGATGGAGTACTAGACCTGGAAATCAAATCTAGCTTTAGATACTAGGTGTATGGCCCTGAGCAAATCATTTTAACTCTGTTTGCCTTAATTTTCTCATCTGTAAAATGGGCTGGAGAAGGAAATGGCAAGCCTTTGCCAAGAAAACTTCAAATGGGGTCCTAGAGAGTCAGACAATTCTGAAAACAATTGAACATGAATATATATGGGGAATAAACCTCGGGAAGAGAAGAGGATGGATATACAAAGACTAATTTGGGCAGAGAGAAGGCAAGGGCTCTGGTCCTACTGAAGCATAAACCCCTAATTCTAGCCTGTGGTTTATTGGGGCTTGAAGGTGAAGGAGGACCGCATCCTCACCGATGGGAAGACCACACCAGCTCCTGCCTCCGATGGTGGTCACTCTCTCACCTTGATACTCAAAGGGCAGGCTTGGGCTAGTCCACCCTGGGAGTGGGATGAGCCCTTATTTCATGTGTTTCTTCGTCTTCCCCAAAGTCCCACTTGTTCTTTGCGCTGCTGACAAAGAACTCCCAAAGGGCACCCTTGGTTACCACATGTAGGGTGGGATACTATTTCTTAGTCCCGCTCCAGCTTCCCTCAGGACTACCCAGTCAGTCCTCCAGGAGAGCAAAGGGCAAAGTTCCCCAAGCCTCTGCAAAGCCTGCTCCGCGATCAAACACCGTCTGAAAGAGAACGCCAGATCTGGTTCCAGAATCACGCCGGCCTCTGTGGGCAGAGGGGAGCTGGGGCGGGGGGAGTTGGAGGGGTTGGGGCGGGGAGAGTTGGGGGGGTTGGGGCGGGGAGAGTTGGGGGGGTTGGGGCGGGGAGAGTTGGGGGGCTGGGGCGGGACGGGGCGGGGCTGGGGCGGGACGGGGCGGGGCTGGGGCAGGGCCTCCCGGCTGCCCCTAAGGGCACCTGTCAAAGGCAGAAGATGCGAGTTCTGACGTTTGCGGCCTTTGGTACAGCACTTAACGTCGCCTAACGGCCGTTTTCTCATCCCAGAATGAGGACGTCACGCGGTTCTTCGCATTGTTGTGAAGAAAATCGTTTGGAAACCTTAAAATACTGCGTAGAAACACGGTTCTCCACTCTTTTCCGAGGCCGGATTTCTGACCGCAGTTTTGGGGGTGTGGGGGCCTCCAAGACTGGCTCGATGGTCATTGGAGGAAACTTTGACAGCTCCGCCCAGCGGCCTCTGAGCCTCTGCATCCGCCGGCCCCGCCCTCTCTGCCGCTCTAGCTTTCTCCAACTGCAACCTGGATTCCCCTGCTCCCGGTAAATGTCTCCATTTCTGGTGGGGAAAGAGGAATCGAAAGGAGACACCTCTCTCAGCTTTTTCTTTCACATCCCCTTCTGCAGGCCTGTCATCTTTTATTTTATTTTATTTTTTAAACATTGTCACTTCACCCTCTCAGGGCCTTCTCTCAATGAGTCTCTTGGATCCCAAAGAACCATGGGATATGTAGTTCATACTAACCTTTCCAGAAACACAGCTCCTTGATCCTAAAGCATTATGGGAATATCAATCTGTAATGAAGCTCCTTTCACAACAAAGAGAAGACTATCCCTCTCTTCCTTCCCCTCTTTCTCTCCCTTTGCTCCCCCTCTCCCCCGCCTCGTCTCTGTATGTTTCTCTGTTTCTCTCTCTCCTTCCCTTTCTCTCTCTGTTTCTCTCACTCCCTGTCTCTCCCTTTCTCTCTATCCCCCTCTCTCACCCTCCCTCTCTCTCTGTCTCTTTGTCTCTCTGTCTTTGTCTGTCTGTCTCCCTTCTCTAGCTCTCTCCCTTTCCCTCTCCCTCTGTTTCTCTGTCTCTATCTCTCTCTTACTCTCTCCCTTTCCTCTCCCTCTGTCTCTCTCTCTCTCTTCTCTCTCTCTTTTTCCCTCCTCCTCCCCCTCTCCTTACTCCACCCCAATCTGGAAAAGATTTCGGTTTTTCTTTCTTTCTTTTTTTAAAGCACAAAAACAAAGAACAGGAGATGTATATCCAAGCCTACTTCCAATGACCAAAAATACATATTCCCGTCTTCCTTCCCATCCACAGCTAGTGACCTAGTCAGGAGATGGGCACACTCCCACATCCCATACCCGACCGCACCCTCCTTGCATTACCCGCAGCTGGGCACCTCAGGGTTTTGTGGATTGAACTGTCATCCTTTCACCAACAGCTGTTCAACTTTTCTTTTTAGAGAGACCCACCCTCTTGCAGGTGTGCCTTTCCCCTTGGAGTGGAGGAAACAGGAACAGTCATAGACCTGAGGGCCCCCCTCTGGTTTGTGCTGAGTTTTGTTTGCTCAGAATCTGGAATAACCTGTAACTTCTGTATTTTTTTTTTTTTGAGGGAAACAAAGAAAGAAGCTCTGTGTTTCAATCCCTGATTCAATACTCCAGTCTGGGGATGGGAGACTGCAAGGAGGTCCTGGTGGAGACTGGAAATGGGGGAGCTGTTCCATCTTCTCCCCCCATCCTGCACCCCCAGCCTTCCCAAGCTCTGCTACAAACTTGCTTCCTGCATTCTGGCCCCAGTGAAAGAAGGGGATTGGACTCCATGAGCTCTAAAATTGCTTCCAGCTTCTAACAGTCTAAAATCTAGGTTGTTTTTTATTGTTGTTATTGTTGTTTCTGTCTAGTTTATTATAAAAGGATCTCTCCCATTTCAAGACAAATCCTACACTGACTTTCAGGCCTTCAGTTTCATATTCCCATCTCTTATCTCCATTTTGCCACCGTGCCTTCCCCCCCATCCCCACTCCAACGCAGACACTGAAAAAATTCTGTTTTTAGCTTTCTCTCCTGTTAAGGGAAATTACTAAAATGTGTGCACACACTCATGTCTACAGATGTTTGCATATGAACACATGGATTTCATGTATAAATATTTGTGTGTTTTTATGCAGGTGTGTATACATGAAAATCCCATGTGTTCCTCTTTCTAATTTATTCAATGTAGCCTATAAAATTCCTTCTGTCACTTCTCTGCCCTTTGGAAAACTTAGGCTCAGGCTGAGCTGGGCTGGGAGGATTGAATTTCCTATTATGGGTTTCCTTTGCCTAGCTCTTAGGAAAGGATTCCCTGTGGTCCCCAAAAGCACTACTCAATTCAAACCAGATCTTAATACATGAGACTTGGATGAGAGGAAGGAAGAGTTTATTCAAAAAAACAATAGGGAGAATGGGGTCTAGACAGCCTAGGAAGGGGTTGAAGAGTAGTGTAAGTTTATCCCAACTACCCCCGTCTCCCCCAGATTTTGGAAGCTCAGAGCAGCTACAATCTAAGGCTTATGAGGGTAACACAACCAAATACAAAGAAAATGCTGCCCCCAGAAGTGCCAATTCTTCCTTTGGACAGAAATGCCAGGCAAGGAGGAGTGTCATATTACAAAGAGCGATATGAGTCTACAATAATAGAAAGGAGATGATGTTCCCACTACATACTACCCAGATCAGACTGCATCTGGAGTTGTATGTTCACTTCTGGGGGTTCCATTTTAGAAGAACATTGAGAAGCAGGAGAGGGTTGAGAGGCTCATGAGAATATTGATTTAGAGCTAGGAAGCATCTCAGAGTTCATCTGTTTCAATTCTCTTCTTTCACAGGTAAGGAAATTGAGGTTCAGAAGTTAAAAAAACTTGTCCAAGATGACTGAAATAGCATGTGACAGAGGGGACCATTTTTTACGCTACATCATGCTGTCTTCTATGGTGGTGAGAATGATGAGTATACCAGAGAGCATGTCCAAAGAAGAAACCGGGACACTGAGGAAAAAGAGGGCATGGAATGATAGATGTTTTCAAACACCTGAAGCTCTCTCCTCAAATTAATTTGTGTTATACTTACCTATTTAAGTGTTGTATTCCCCTTCCCTCTCCCCCCAATCCCATATGTCTCCCTGCCATTATCAATTCTTTGAGGGAAGAGACTATTTTATCTTGGTCTTTAAAGATGCCTTTTGTTTTTACATCAGAATCATTTTGACATTATACACTTGCACTTCTCCCTCCCCTTTCCCATAGTGAAACTTCCCCTAATAATAAAGAAAAACAGTTCATCAAAACAGCAAAAGAGGGCAGCTAGGTGGTACAGTGGATAGAGCAGCTGCCCTGAAGTCAGGGGACCTGAGTTCAAATTTGACCTCAGACACTTAACACTGCCTAGCTGTGTGACCCTGGGGAAATCACTTAACCCCAATTGCCTTAGCAAAACAAAACAAAACAAAACAAATCCCCAGCATTTGTATAACAATTGCTATTTTAGCTAGAACTCCTGAAGGCTTTCCCCTTTCCTCCCTCCCCCGATTATTATTAATTTTTTTTGACTATGTAAGAGAGGCCATTCTCTGCTTTATTTCTTACTTAGCCTCAATCACTGATCAGTCAAACTGAGATCATTAAAGACCTTAGTTAAAAAAGGCCAAGGTCTTACTATCTATCCAAGGCTATCTCCAATCATCCTGATCTATATCTGGCCATTGGACCTAGATGGTTCTGGAGGAGCCCTCCCTCATTTAAATCCAATTCACTTTATGAAAAGGCATCATCTGATTTCATGGTCTTCTTATCTCTCAGAAGAAGAGATGGTAGAGATTTCCTTCTCTCTTCTCTTAGCTAGAATTAGCCATTATCAGAGCAGCCTCTATTTTTAGTATTCTTTTTATTTATATTATTGTAGATCATGTGCACATGATCTCTGGTTCTGCATAAGTCATGCTGGATCAGTTTATACAAGTCTGCACATGTATCTCTAAATTCCTCATATGTCCCTTTCTTAGAATTGTAGCCACACTGAAAAACTTCCAGAGATTTGTGATGTGTAGTTCTCTCCAGTAGGGAACACAAACACAAAATATTGGAATTTTTCTTCACGTTATTGGCAGGATTCCTCTCTTTCTGATTTCTGAGCTCCATCTACCTCCAGTGCAATCTAGTCTCTCACCATTCATTTTTTAGTGCCCCCAAACTTTGTGCTGTTACCAGATCCCATCTCTTCCTGACTCGAATTTCATGCATCCAGGATAGAAGACTCTCTTTCCCTAGGAACTTATCTTATTACTCCTGGAAGCTTATAGGGGAGGCTATACAGTGTAATAATATTTCTGTGCCTTGCACAGAATAGGCACTACACAAATGCTTTTCAAATTGAACTGACTTGGAATATGAGAAAGATTGTCATGTGAAATAAGGATTGTGGAAAAGGGATTGGCTTGTTCTTGGTCCTAGAGAGCAGAATTAGGTGTAACGGATGGAAGTTGCTTAGAATCAAACTTCTGCTCCATATAAGCAAAGATTGTCTAACAATTGGATCCATTCTAAAGTGGAACAGACTCGCTTAGGAGGCAATGACCTCCCCATTACTGAAGGTCTTTAAGAGGGGATTAGAATCTATTTATCAGACATACTATAGAAAGGATTCATGATGCAGCTATAGGTTGATAAGAGATAACTTCTGGGGTTTTTTCCCCAGATTTAAATATATAATATAACAAGGTTCTCAGGGAAGGCAGGGAAATCTGCCCTAATGCTTGGCCCAGACAAGAGTATAAAAGAGAGGGAGAACCTAGCTAGGGACAGAACCATAAGATATCATTGAAGGGCACAGGAATTTATGCTCTGAACCATGTTGAGGGTTGCACAACAGCTAGAAGTATAGCGCCAGTGAAGCTGAGAGGGTAAAGTTATTGGAGAGTAAAGTTGGGGAGAAGGGATGGGGAAGAAGAAAAAGGACACCAGTCAGAAGTCAATCACTCAGTCAACAGTTTCTACTATGCACAAAGCACTGTGCTAGGCACTGGAGGTAATGGAATTTCTGCCCTCATGGAGCTTTCAGTCTAATGGGAGACAGGATACAAGCAGAGATAACTATAGTATACAATATTACATAATAAATTCATTAGAGTGATGAAAAACTAAAGTGAGAAAGTGAAGGTTCTAGACTAGAAGATCAGGGAAAGTTTAGCTAATTTGGTCCCTTGTGTTCTGTAAAATATTTCTTGAGCACTGGAGCACCCCCTTATACATAACAGCCCCCGAGAAGCTACTCTAGTTTCAAAGCATTTTATGTATCCAATTCATTCAAAAACATAACTAATGAGCCCCCACAAATATATTTACTTTTTTATTAATTAGCCAAATAATATAATTAGTTGCAAAGCAAAGGCATTAAATAAAATAGCAAAGTAGCACTAGAATTCCCCTTATACCTGGGACATTGTCTTAATATAACAGTTGAAAGAGTTTTGGAATTCTGGGGTACAGTTGAAGGACAGGTCAGAACACTACAAAACTGAAAACAGCACAAATTGGGAACTAGAAGAGAGTTAAAAAAAGCAAGCTTTACTGAATGGGAATACAGTACAAGGGGGCAGTCAGGGAGGATGGACCCAATCATTTCAACTGGGTCTTCTCATATAATAGGGTTTCCAAACTGGTAAAAGCCAATGGATTTTTGGAGGACTGTTCTATGAGTCATTCTAGCAGGATTAAACATGGGTGAGTCTGGGATGATTGGCTGTGAAGGTTAAGGTTTGGGGACTGGGGCTAGGGGAAATACCTAGGGAATTATCAGGCTAATTGATAGCAATTGTTCTTTAGGAAAAGAAATTTTTGACTATTACTATAGTATTGGAAAAGATAATGAGGTCCTGACAGCAGCTTTTCTTCAATTATTCCATCAGTGGGAAGAATAAATATGGAAGGCATACATATTGAATATGTAGTCAAGACACATGAGTGGAGAGGCAGCTGGATGGGTACAATGGGTGGATAGAGTCCAGGATTTGAAGTCATACCTAACCCTGACACTTCCTAGCTGTGTGACCTTAGAATAGTTACTTAACCCATTTGCCTCAATTTCCTCATCTATAAAATGGAGATGATAAGAGCAACTATCTCTTACGGTTGTTGTGAGTACTCAGCAAAGTGTCTGGTACATAGTAGGTGCTTAATAAATGCTTATTATCCATACTACTTCTGAAGTCATAACAGGTCTATAATGTTCTTCTCTAAAATATAATCGTTCTCTGGGAGCAGGTTTCTTGGGGAGTTTCTGGAGGCAGCCTTCCTTTCAGTTCTGAGTAATAATCACCTCAAATGCAGCCAAGGAGTTAAAAGTTCAGATCCTTTATTTTCCCCCTCAAAATAGCCTGGTTAGCTTTCTTAGAGGCCTCTCTCTCTCCTTGGTTACAAGAGCTCCTGTTGCTAGTCCTTTGCCTCTGCCAGCTTCAGCCTCTTCTCCTCCGAATGTCTCCAGCCAGCACAAAGGTGGAAGTTGGAATGAATCTGTCTTGCCTCCTCTAGTGGGCTTGTCCTTTAGTGGGCTCCTCCTTATATGCTGTCTTAAAGGTGTGAACTCTAATGTGTGAACTCTCTTAAAGGTGTGAACTCTAAAGGTATGAACTAAGTACATAAGCATTATTTCTATCAATTCCAGTGACTTAGCACCTTGTTTCAGGTTCTGGCCCATAACATAGGTCAATGTTGGTTCTGTTCCTTTCTGGAAATTGGAGTTTTCTTAGTAAAGATACTACAGTGGATACTGATACATTGTTGGTGGAACTGTGAATACATCCAGCCATTCTGGAGAGCAATTTGGAACTGTGCTCAAAAAGTTATCAAACTGTGCATACCCTTTGATCCCAAAGAGATCTTAAAGGAGGGAAAGGGACCTGTAGGTGCAGGAATGTTTGTGGCAGGTCTCTTTGTAGTGGCCAGAAACTGGAAAATGAGTGGGTGCCCATCAATTGGAGATTCAACTCAACAATGAGTTGAACCAAATCAGTTCCATTTGTTCAATAATGAATAGAACCAGCTACACCCAGTGAAAGAACTCTGGGAGATGACTATGAAGCACTATATAGAATTCCCATTCCCTCTATTTTTGTCCACCTGTATTTTTTATTTCCTTCATAGATTAATTGTACACTATTTCAAAATCCGATTCTTTTTGTACAGCAAAATAACTGTATGGACATGTATACATATATTGTATTTAACTTATACTTTAACATATTTTACATGTATTGGTCTACCTTGCATCTGGAGGAAGAGGTGGAGGGAAGGAGGGGAAAAATTGTAACAAAAGGTTTGGCAATTGTCAATGTGTAAAATTACCCATGCATATATCTTGTAAATAATAAGCTATAATAATAGTTTTTAAAAGATACTACAGTGGTTTGTGCCTTTTCCTTCTCCAGCTAATTTTACAAATGAAGAAAGCAAGGCAAAGATGGTTGCCCAGAGTCACACAACTAGTAAATGTCTGCTGCCAGATTGGATGGGTGTTCTAGCTGCTGTGCCACCTAGCTAGAGAAAAGTAACTTTTCAAATAGACGGCTCTCATCTCCTAAATCTTAGTTTCAAGGACTTGGCTCTTTTGGAAAACAAATTAGCCAGTCAGCCTATAAGAGATCAAAAGTATTTAGTCTATCTTTTGAAACTTACTTCCTCTGGCTAGCAGGTTCAAAGTCTTTTCTCCAAGTTCCTAAGTGACTTAGAGTTAGAAAAGGTTGGGGAGATGGGAGTGGCACTACTTAACTACTGTTTGACTTCTTAAGGAGATTCTGTGTTCTCCCAAAATCTTTTCAAGTGACTCTCCCAAATGAACTTCATCGGACCTTGGGGTTAAGATTAGAAAGCTCAATCACTTTGCTCTCAAGATCTCAAGACTGGAGTGCAAATCAATCTGAGCTGTTAGTCAATCTATAAGCCTTAAGTGGGTCAGACAATAAACATTTATTAAGCACTTATTATGATCCAGTCATTCAGGGGCACCCAGAAAGGCAAGAGACAATCCCTGTCCTGAAAGAACATATAATCTAGTAGAGGAGACGATATGCAATTATCTGGTAAAAACAAGCTACATTTGGGGTAAATTAGAGATAATAGAGGGAAGACACTAGAATGAAGAGGAGTTGGGAAAGGCTCCCTGTAGAAGGTGTGATTTTAGCTGAGACTTGAAGGAAGCCGGATTGCAGAGGTGAAGAGGGAGAACATTGCAGTCATGCGAGAGCTGAGAGATGGAGTGTCTCCTTTGAGGAAGCACAAGGAGGGACTAAGAGGACAAAGTCATCATCTTCCATCTTCCTGTCCCACATTCCTTTATTATGCATATCTGTCACCAGCAAAAACAACCCTGGCTTTTGTGCTATATTCTGAACAGTACAAATCCCTGCTGTCTATCTACATTCCCAGTTATTGATCTATCCAAAACGTTCTAATTGTCCCTTGGACACTGTGCTTGTTCCCCCACTCCCTGCCCAGGCATTTCCTGCCCCTCCAAATACTCTCCACCTTCCCCTCCCTTTCTCCTTCCCTCCCTCAGTCCCTGAGTCCCTGAGTGGAGTGTAAATGAGGTTCTACTTTGCTGCCCTTATAAGCCCTTATGAGCATCTCATGTAAGAAAACCCAGAACCGAATGGAAACTTTTTATCCCATCCCCTTCAATGCCTTCCCTTTTGTCTTGGACAATGTTTCAGTTTGTCTTCTCTTGTCATCTAAGGACACAAGCCTTTCTGCAATCCCTCCCTATTGGAGCTCAAACCTGAGATTCTCCAAACATGAGACAATGATTGGTCTTGCCATGTGTCTAGCTACATCAGAGTGACTTTGGAAGCTACCTCAGGGGAGTGCCTCCATAGAAAGACACGTAATTTGGGTTTAGGTGCAGGTACATGTATCCTCCTTGAAAAGAAGTCAGCCAAAAGCCACAGTGTTAAAAGAGAGACTAACCTGTAAAGACAGGCTTTCCCTGAAGCAATCTGGGACGACCTTTTGATGTAAACTAGGCCACGATGTAATTAGAACTGAAAGCGCAAATCTCCTTTATAAAAGGAGAATTGAGAGAATCATTCTGTACTTTTGGGCAGTGCTAAGTAAGGGAGAGACCAGCCAAGAGGAACCCTTGGCTGGCTTAGGCAGGTCTAGTCTGAAGGGAATCTTCCAGGCTCTATTCCTAAAGCTCACCAATTAATTAATCACACAGATTTACCAACCACCTTTCGGTGTAAACCTAGGGGATAGCAGGACTTCTCAGACATGTCCCTGCCCTAAGTCAGTCTAGCTGGGGAGACATGAATTGGACAGGTGAAGACGATAATAACACACCACAAAGACGAATGATGCAGTGGAAAGAATACCCGTCAAGGTAGTTGTAAGAAACCAAATTAAAGAGAAGTCATTTTGAAATCTCTGACACGACTGAAAAATAACAACATATTTAGATTACAAATGCTATGTTAGGAAAGCTGAAGTCTGGTCCTAGCAAGCTGGAATAAGTTACTTGATGTTATAATAAGTTACTACTCATTTTCCTCCTCTGTAAAATGAGTTAGCTCAACTCACTAAACCATTTTTCCAGTTCTCATATTATACATATCTGAATGTAGACTTTGGTCATCCCATAGCTATGACTTCCTTTGCTTTCGTGAACATTGGCTCTGTGATGACCATATTATGTCTTGGAACTTCCCTTTTTCACAGGGAAGCAGGACAGTGGAGTCAAACAATTATCAGTCGATTAGAAGGATTTCTGGGGCTCAGAGCTCTTTGATGTACCAGGGATCCTTTGTGATTTGGAGATGCTTAGAGCTGCCAGAAACCATAGAACCAGCCTTTATCAGCTCCTTGGTAAAGCTACATTCTCAAAACCTTGCTCAGGACTTTCTAAACTTCCAAAACAAGTTTTTATCTGGATAATTTTATCTGCAGATGTCCTCTCCTTTAACCGGTGCTCTAGAAACTATAATATCTCACCCTTCTTTCCCCTTTGAGTAGCTGAAAAACTCTCTCTCCTTCCCTGCTCACTTGCAGGATCTCCTCTCCTACAAGTCTTTTTCTCAGATAACAAGAGCTTTTAAATGATGTGGGGACTCTATCCTTTCAGGTCATTTTGTGAGCCTGAGGATCATTTATTACCACTTTCACAGCTGATGGCTTTTTGGGGCTTTTCATTTGGTTCTGTCTTACAGACAGAAGTCTGTAAATCTACTTTATTATTAAATTCTTACTACAAATTATTATACTGTCTTAACTGTACAGCAGCCTCAGAGCAAAGCATTCCAACTTCCTTAGAGCTGGCCCCTTAAAAAAAAAAAGTAATATTTTATTTTTTTCCAATTACATGTAAAATAGTTTTCAATATTCTTTTTTTTCTTTTTTTGGGGGGAGGGAGGTGAGGCAATTGGGGTCAAGTGACTTGCCTTAGGTCACCACAATAAGCATTAAGTGTCTGAAGCTGGATTTGAACTCAGGTCCCCCTGACTTTAGAGCCAGTGCTCTATTCACTACACTATTTAGTTGCTCCATAATATTAATTTTTTATAAAATTTTGAGTTCTACATTTTTTCTCCCTCCCTTCTGCCCTTCTCTCCTCCCCAACATGGCAAGCAATCTGCCATAGGTTAAACATATGCAATTATGTAAATATTTTCATATTAGTCATGCTGTGGAAAAAAGAAAGAAAATAAAAGGGAAAAGCCCCTAAAAAGCAGCAAAAAAGGTGAAAATAAAATGCCTTGATCTGCATTTGGACTCCATAGTTTTTTCTCTGGATATGGATATAGTATTGTCTATCATGCGTCTTTTGGATTTGTCTTGGATCGTTGTGCTGCTGAGAAGAACAAAATCTATCAAAATTGATCATCCTCTTAATGTTGTTGTTACTATGTACAATGTTTTTCTGGTTCTGTTTACTTCATTCAGCATCAGCTGATATAAGTCTTTCCAAGTTTTTCTGAAATCCGTCTATTCATCATTTCTTATAGCACAATAGTACCACATTGTATTCACATACCACAACTTGTTCAGCCATTCCCCAATTGGTTTCACATAAAGAGCTGCTATAAATATTTTCACATTATATAAGTCTTTTCTCCTTTTTAAGGATCTCTTTGGGATACATACCTAGTAGTGTTATTACTAGATCAAAGGGTATGCACAGTTTGGTTGGCCAGTTTCTCTTAAATAAACAGAGATGGTCTAAATCAGGAGACTCTTTAAAAAAAAGAGAAGGAGCCAGAACCATGAAGTTTTTCCTGACCATTAGTCTTACTCGACATTGCTATAAGTTCTTGCCCTCAAAGTACTTACAAATCAGGTAGGGAGAGAAGATGAACATAATTAAGCAGCCCGAGGTTTTTACATTGACAAATCTAAAAGACATTTCTTGAGCATCAACTATAGCCCTAGATGCATATACACTTTGGAAGGAAATTTAGAGATGTATGAGGCACAAACCCTGCCCTCAGATAGTTTATGTTATATTCAGTGAACAAGACATGACATGAAACAATTTTTTTTAATGTTAAACATGTGCAATTCTTCTATACATATCTTCACAATTATCATGCTGCAGAAAAAAAAATTAGACCAAAAAGGAAAAAAATGAGGAAAAAAAAGAACAAAATGCAAGCAAACAACAACAAAAAAAGTTAAATATTATGTTGTGATTCACACTCAGTTCCCATAAGCCTCTCTCTGGGTGCAGATGGCTTTATCACAAGTCCATTGGAACTGGCCTGAATCATTTCATTGTTGGAAAGAGTCACGTCCATCAGAATTGATCATCACATTACTCTGTACAATGTTCTGGTTCTGCTCACTTCACTCAGCATTAGCCATATAAGTCTCTCCAGGCCTCTCTGGAATCATCATCCTGCTCATTGTTTCTTACAGAACAATAATATTCATATACCACAATTTATTCAGCCATTCTCCAATTGATGGGCATCCACTCAGTTTCCAGTTCCTAGCCACTACAAACAGGGCTGCCACAAACATTTTTGCACATATTTTCCTTTCCCTTCTTTAGTATCTCTTTGGGGTATAAGCCCAGTAGAAACACTGCTGGATCAAAGGGTATGCAGAGTTTGATAATCCTTTGGGCATAG
The DNA here is from genome assembly GCF_016432865.1 of Antechinus flavipes. Taxonomy (NCBI): domain Eukaryota; kingdom Metazoa; phylum Chordata; class Mammalia; order Dasyuromorphia; family Dasyuridae; genus Antechinus; species Antechinus flavipes. Next base: position 247,001,891 of record NC_067398.1, on the reverse strand, counting down.
TTCCAAATTGCTCTCAAGAATGGTTGGATCAGTTCACAACTCCACCAAAAGACATGAAACAATTTTAACATAATTCAGTGTTAAATGGTATCAGACAGACCATTACTGAAGAAGATTAGGAAGAAGAACTACATATAGATTGGGATGTCAAGGAAGGTTTCAGGGGAAAGCTGGGCCTTGAAAGATGTGTAGGATTTAGGTAAGAGAAAAAAATAGGGGAGAATAAAGGGACAGCATGAACAAAGACACTATTAGTCCATTACTGAAGTGTTTTATAGGAGATGGAGACAGTAAGTGCATTAACCTGACTAGAGCAGAAAGTAAAAGAAAAATCAGATTAAAGAGAAGTCATTTTGAAATCACAAAGACTCAGACACAACTTAACAACAGCAACAACACATTTAGATTAAAAATGCTATATGTATCCCCGCTGAAGCTGAGAGAAGATATGTGACTTGTCCGGATTAAATACTACTAATAAGTGTCTGAGGCTGGACTTGAATTCAGATTTTCCTGACTCCGGTAAGAACTGGTTGAATGGCCTGGCACAATAAGTACTTTATACAGTTATCCCTTCCACATTTCAGGGGTTAGAATTGTGGTGCCCCTGTGATCTGGAATATCCACATAAAATTTTTTGACCGTCCTTTTGTACCAGAAGAAACCTAAATTATTATGATAGAGCAGTGGCTATTAGTGGATAGAGTGGCTGGAAGACCTGAATTCAAATTTGACTTTGGATATCTACTTGCTCTGTGACTTTGGGCAAGTTTGCCTCAATTTCCACATCTCTAAAATGGGGATAATAATAACACTTATCTTACAGTTGTGAAGATCAAATGAGATAATAATTGTGAAGCACTAAGCACAGTGCCTGGAATATAGCAAGCACTATATAAAATATTAGTTATTATTATAGATGAATAATTATTAATTATGAAGTTAATCATTATTATTAATGCAATAAGATATTTTTATCATTGATGACAGAGTTACCACCCTGTTTAGACTCTAACATTTCAGTCCCTGCCTCCTATATGAGAAAGTAGAGATGGTGCTTAAGAAGGGAGTTAAATATATTTTTACCATGTTTAACATATATTGGATCACTTGCCATCTAGAGGAGGGGGTGGGAGAGGGGGGAAATTGGAACAATGTTTTGCGAGGATCAATGTTAAAAAAGTATCCTTGCATATGTTTTGAAAATAAAAAGCTTCAAGAAAAAAAGAAGGGAGTTATGAAATCCATATTGGAGGCAAAACAACTTGAAAATATTTTAAGATTTCTTTACGAGAAACAGAAGAAAAGAATGGGGGAAAACCATGCACAATATTTCCATCCCCCAAAGGCAATTGAGTTAATATATCATGACTGACCCATATTCATACTTTTTCATTTTTATAAAATCTTTATGAGAATGATCTACATATATATTGAAGGTATCATTGATAAAACAAACAAACATAGGAAGAGAACTGTCAGTTTTTTCCAGAAATTATTTTTCTATCATTTTTTTCCATCTGTTAAATGGAGATAAAAAACACCTACATTGCCTACCTCCTAGGACTACTGTGAGGCTTAAAAGAGATACTGTATTTTAAATGGTTCCCAAACATTAAATGTCGGTCATCATTAATAATTATTATTATTATCATTACAAAGAAGTCCCTATCTTCAGTTATATAACTAACTAAAAAGAATAGAATAAGTTCATTATTTGTTGGCTATATCATGATTTGACTCTTGAATAAGAAATCAAGAAGATGTAAGTTAACATCCTACCTCAGATATTTACCAGCTGCACAACTTTAGGACACCATTTACCATCTTTTGAACTTAGTTTTCTCATGTATCAAATAGGGATACTAACCACATGAGATAATATTTATACAATGCTTTGCATACTCATGGCATTACATAAATGCCAACTATTATTATTATCCATTGATTCCAAAAAAGCCTTTGAATGATAGAGCAAAAGACAGCCTTTAAGGCTCTGCTCTGAAATGTCTCTGTTAAGATTACACAAAAAATCTTTAATAAGTGCAACTACAGAAACATCTTTTTTTCATATTTCTGTTGTTAGTATCAAACAAGGTGTAAAATAGCTGTATGCTTGACAAATGTGGTACCATCATGGAGGATGTCCCAAGCAGAATCCAAGTGAGAAAGGAATTAAACATAAATGGTCAGGTTTTCTAGATGTTCCCATTTATGAATATTATCATATATATTCTATATACTTAGATATGGTCCTGTGGTTATTTCCATTTTGACACAAGATGCCCCAAATTCTTAGTGCAGTTTTCAGCTTTTAAAATTTCAGAACTTATACTATAAACTTAAAAAATTATTTGGAAATTAATTTAAATGTCTTTTACACTATTTAATTGTTAATTATGAATGATAAATTTTAATTTTATCAAGACAGAAATGCTGTCTCTGTGTGCAACAGTTTCTTGCACAGATTGGTGGATTGAGGTTACTTTGGTCAACTATTCTATCTCCATCAGAATTTTTATTGTGGAGTTATGTCAAAACTGTCACGTATGTATCAAAGCCTCTTTCTCTGGATGATCATAAGACTAGTACTACAAATCCAGTCCTTTCAGTTATGGAGCAGCAGCAGCTGATGAAACTTTTTACAAAGTTCAAAAACCAACTAGAGCAAAGACAATGGTTATGTTTGAATTTGATGGTTTAAGTGCTTTTAAGTGGTTCGATTTAAATAAGAGACATCCCAGTATTTTTAAGATGTAAGTAATTGACCTCTAAAATCTTGTTTTTTGTAAGTTTGTAGCATTTCAACTTCTTAAGTTATTAAACCTTGAAATTGCACTTTTTCAGAATTAGCTGTATATGCTCCCTGTGAATAAATCTTGTTTACATTTGTATCTCCTATGTCTAGCACAGTGCCAGGCACATAATGAGGTGCTTAATTAATGCTTATTGATTGATTATTGATTGTATCAAGTCCCATATTACAAGGCTTCATAGGTGAAATCCCATGATCATTAAAAAAATATCAAACAAATAATCCCTATAGGAAAAACCAGAAATGCCTATTTGCCCCAGCTGTAACAAATGCTGGGGGCAGCTAGGTGTCATAGTGAATAGAATGACTGAATTTGAATTTTTAGTAACTGTTTGACCCCAAGCAAGTTTGCTTCATTTTTCCATCTGAAAAATGACCTGGAGAATGAGAAGGCAAAATGGTTCTAGTATCTCTGCCAAAAAAAGTGGGATCGCACTCAGACGTGACTAAAACGATTGAACACTGATGAAGATGACAAACATTGGATTGTCAGTCCATTAAATTAGCATATCCCTAGTCATACTTCCCCCGTGGTTGGTCCTAGAACTGAACTGGAAGAAGGTAGTATGCTAGATTCAAGGCTCATTAAACACTTTCCACTCATGACTCCTTGTCACCCAGAAAATTTTGGGGGTATATAGGTACATAAAATAGATATACGAATCAAACATCTACTGATAGTAAATCAGTGACCTCTGCATTCAGTTACAAGACCCTATATAGAGCCGCAAATCAAAGGTTAAGAAGCTGGGTACTAGTTGATGGTACTGTGCTTTGAATATAACTAGCAGTTAAATGTCTCAGACTTATCTTTTTAACCAGTGAGGTCGCAGGGTTGTGAATCTTGAGAAGGCTGCTATATTTTTGAAATGGTGACCCACAGTGCATTGTAAGCATTAGTATAAGGGATATACATTATCCAGGAAACATCTGACTGGAGAAGAAGGGAAGCTGGCCGCATACTAAGAGGGAAGGATAACAGCTGGTCATCTGCCTAGTTGATGCCCTGGTACCCACAAGCTGTATAAAAAGAAAAAAACTTACAGCACCCTAGAAGAATTTATGGGAGACAGGTTATTTTTACCTTCTTTCTAAATCCAATTTTTCTTGTGCAGCAAGATACCTGTATAAATATGTATACATATATTGTATTTAACATATATTTTAACATGTTTATGGGACTGCTTGCCATCTAGGAGAGGGGGTGGAGGGAGGGAAGGGAAAAGTTGAAACAGAAGGTTTTGCAAGGATCAATGTTGAAAAAATTACCCATGCATATGTTTTGTCAATAAAAAGCTATAATAAAAAATAAATAAAGCTAGAGAAAAAAAAAGGATTTATGGGAGAAAATGGATGGTGACAGGAAGAGACAGCATGAATTCGATTCCCTTCTGTGCCAGTGGTAAGAATACCCATGGAAATGAGGTCATGGCTCCTTTGAAATACTGAGTTATGAGTCTAATGATAACCAGGTGTGTGCTGAAACATTCAGAAGATCAGATGAACTCGTGGTTAGACCACTTGTCCCACAATCAATCTCATCCTTCCTATATCTTTAAGTCATTCAAAGGGCCAAAACTTCCATAATTGTATTTGTCCACAAGGCCTTGTGATAGGTAGAAAGAGCATGGGACTTGGGAAATAACAGACATAAAGCCTAATTCTAGTTTAGACTCAGACTGGTTGTGTGACCATTTAACTCCTCTGAGGTTTTTTATGTGCAAAATGTGGAATGGGAACTCCCACATTCTTTGAAAATAATTTTGATGCCTTTTGGTTTTTTTTTTTTTTAAAGTCAATCGTTTCCTGATGTCCACCCCTAAGGAACCTTCCTCATTACAAAGAAAAATAAACAATGAAACAACTTCTTTTAATGATGTATGTAACATTTCACCCCTGTACTCCCTCACTTAGCCACTGAGAAAAAGGAAAATATATATTCTTTTTTTAATTATAGCTTTTTACTTACAAGATATATCCATGGGTAATTTTACAACATTGACAATTGCAAAACCTTTTGTTCCAATTTTTCTCCTCCTTCCCCCCATCCCTTCCTCCAGATGGAAGGTAGACCAATACATGTAAAATATGTTAAAGTATAAGTTAAATACAATATGTGTATACATGTCCATACAGTTATTTTGCTGTACAAAAAGAACTGGACTTTGAAATAGTGTACAATTAACCTGTGAAGGAAATAAAAAATGCAGGCAGACAAAAATAGAGGGATTGGGAATTCTATGTAGCGGTTCATAGTTTTCTCCTAGAGTTCTTTCACTAGTGTAGCTGGTTCAATTCATTAGTGCTCTATTGGAACTGATTTAGTTCATCTCATTGTTGAAGAGGGCTAGGTCCATCAGAATTGATCATCATATAGTATTGTTGTTGAAGTATATAATGATCTCCTGGCCCTGCTCATTTCACTCAGCATCAGTTCATGTAGGTCTCTCCAGGCCTTTCTGAAATCATCCTGCTGGTCATTTCTTACCAAACAATAATATTCCATAATATTCATATACCACAATTTATTCAGCCATTCTCCAATTAATGGGCATCCAGTCAGTTTCCAGTTTCTGGCCACTACAAACAGGACTGCCACAAACATTTGTGCACATACAGGTTCCTTTCCCTTCTTTAAAGTCTCTTTGGGATATAAGCCCAGTAGTAACACTGCTGGGTCAAAGGGTATGCACAATTTGATAACTTTTTGGGCATAATTCCAGATTGCTCTCCAGAATGGTTGGATTCGTTCACAGTTCCACCAATAATGCATCAGTGTCCTTGTTTTCCCACATCCCCTCCAACATTCTGCATTATCTTTCCCTGTCATTCTAGCCAATCTGACAGGTGTGTAGTGCTATCTCAGAGTTGTCTTAATTTGCATTTCTCTGATTAATAATGACTTGGAGCATCTTTTCATATGGCTAGAAATAGTTTCAATTTCTTCATCTGAGAATTGTCTGTTTATATCCTTTGACCATTTATCAATTGGAGAATGGCTTGATTTCTTATAAATTAGAATCATTTCTCTGTATATTTTAGAAATGAGGCTTTTACTCAGTGCTGCATGTTATGCACTAAACATGGGATAACTTGACATTTTCCTATGTAGTAACTGCTGACCTTGACAAAACAGCACTCGTGGACAACAATTTTATTCCATTTTACACTTTGTTTTATGGAACATCCAAATGAAAACTTTCTCCGTGTCTTCATTGAAAAATCAACCCTGTTAGAAATGGCAAGAACTAACAAATCCACACTGACTTTTGTAACATTTTATCAAATAAAGTTCCCTGAATAAAAAAAAAAAGAAAGAAATGAGGCTTTTATCAGAACCTTTGACTGTAAAAATGTTTTCCCAGCTGAAAATACATATTCTTTTCATTATACTATAATAACCTACAAAATTAGGAGACCCACCTTCAATCTTTACTGGAAAATTTTTTTTTGCATTTTTCTTTAAGTTGATCTAATGTTTAAATGAGGCAAAGAATATATTTTATCATTTCACATGCCAATTAGCTTCTTGTTGTCCACTTCAAGCCTCAGTTTGTGTAGCCTGGTCATAAAGGAATGGGCATGAGAATGTGGACGGCTCAGTGCAATCAATCCCCATTCCTAGGTAAAATATAGACTCTCCGTAGAATTTGCTGGCAGTTTTTAATATCAGCTAGAAAGCTAAAGGACCCTGCCTTATTGGTTCAAATAAGATGATGAATGACATGTAATAAGATTATTATTATCTCTTACCCTGGATGCTTCTGGTATGATAATTGTCATAAATGACATTTTTATAGCACTCTTCAAAAGTTTACAAATGAATACATGCTGAATCCTCTAAGTGGTTTAATCTATAACCTTATAAAACTTTTTGGTTTATCTCCTTAAGGATTTTATTATTGTTTTTCATGATCCTATTTGAGGTTTTCTTGGCAGAGATACTGGAGTGGCTTACCATTTCCTTCTCCAGTTCATTTGACAAATGAGGAAACTAAGACAAAAAGAGTAAGTTACTTACTTAGGGTCACACTGCTAGTAAATATCTGAGACCAGATTTGAACTCATGAAAATGAGTCTTCCTGACTCCAGGTCCAACACTCTACCCATTGCGACATCTACCTCCCTCATGGGAATATGAATCTGTTGCTTAACATTTATCACCCTGAAGGAAACATGGGATTATGATTTTTGTAATATGCATAGCCACAGTACACTTCTTTCCTGTTGTAAATTTAAGTCCCCTAGTTTATAGCTACTCATGCTTACACAAACTGATTTGACAAGAGCAGCAGAAATTAGGATGATCCAGCTGAGACAGAACAATATGGGCTTGCTTGTAATGCTGCGCCATGAGTGTGGTAAGCACTAAAAGGACGAAGGTGAGGCAATTGTGCAAAGTCAGACATTGGGACAGTCATTCTGAGTGACCCAGATTTTATAACCTTGCTCAACCTTTGGGTACTGGGCTCAACCACTTTAGGAGAGGGTAAGATCCCCCTAGGACTAATTCTATCTTCTGAGTACTACTATTCTCTCAATGATGCTGTAATAGGAAGAAATTATGGTGACCCAAAACCCACTTCCTCATTGTGAGGTCTACCAATCAGGACTGTCTTACCCTTAGATATACTTTTCCTTCTGTCTCTAAAACCCCTTTTGATATTTCATCTAATCTGGCACTCTCCTTTTGAAGCCCATTCAGAAAGATCACACAGGTGATAAGTGGTAAAGATAGCTGGCGTTTATACAGATTAATTTAAAATCTTAGAAATAATTTTGTACAGATTGTTTTATGTGGTAGTCCTGTTGGTAGATCGGATTTGTATTATTACCTCTTATTTTATTATTTTTTGTTTGCTGAGGCAAATTGGGTTAAGTGATTTGCCCAGGGCTACACAGCTAGGAAGTAATGTCTAAGATAAAATTTGAATTCAGTTTCTCCTGACTTCAGGGTTGGTGCTCTATCCACTGTGCTACTTAGCTGTCCCTATTACCTCTACTTTAAAGCTAAGGCATTAAACTTACTCAAGTAAGCTAGTGTCAAGGGAGATATTTAAACCTCGATCTTCCTGACTCTGAGCAGCTAAGTGGCACATTGGATAGACTATGGTCTATCCCTATAGGGCCTGAGGCAGGAATATTTAACTTCAAAGGTGATCTCAGACACTTATTAGCTGGTGACCCAGGACAAGTCATTTCGCTCTGCCTCAGTTTCCTCATTTGTAAAATCAGCTTGAGAAGGAAGTGACAGTTTACTAACTATTTTAAGGAAAAGTTTACAAGAAAATGAGGTTACAAAGAGTCAGATACAGCTTGAACAACTTCCAGACTCCAAATCCAGTACTAATCTGTTAAACTTCACTTAGTTCAATCCCCAGACCTTCTGGTTACAAATCCAGCACTGTCCCTAGTGGGCCATCTTATCTCTCAAATGTAAGCTGTTGGTATTATTATTATTATTCCCACAGGAAAGGTCTCCTTATCCTGACAGAAGATTTTCATCGCCTCCTGCCTCCCCCCAACACCCACACATAAATGGTGGCAGAGAAGGAGCTCCCACTGTGTTTGTGGGTGGAGTGAAAAGGAGGCAAGCACAGATTTCTAGAGAAGACATTGCTATCCATGATCAGTCTGAAAACCCTCCTCCTTCCCAAGAACAGGAGTCATCTGGGGCCATAATTCACCTCTCTCTGAAAGGGCCTTTTGTCCCCAAAATGCTGTGTGGAGTTGCCAAAATGAACCTTTCTCTGTCTTTCACTGCCTGACCTTCATCGTGGCTAAAAGGCTGGGAGGAGTTTGTGGAATGTGACATCTTGCCCCTTCCCTCAGTCCTAATACAATAAATCATAGGAGAAGTGCTAATAGGCATTACTTCCGATGTAGGATATAGGTCTATGTACAAAAAGAAGATAAACAATCATGTGCTTATGCTAGGACATTCATACACACACACACACACACACACACACACACACACACACACGGAGCCAGTAAGCTTGAAATCTTTTTTTTTAATTGTATAACTTTTTAAAAAAGTTTTTTATTTTTCAAAACATATTTTTCAGCATGAACCCTTGCAAAACCCTGCGTTCCAATCCTCCCCTCTTCACGTAATCTTCCCCTAGATGGCAAGTAGTCCAATATATGTTAAACATGATATAAATATATATTAAATCCAAAATATACATACATATTTATACAATTTTCTTGTTGCACAAGAAAAATCAAATCAGGAAAAAAAGAGAGAAGCAAAATAAAATGCAAGCAAACAACAACAAAAAGAGTGAGAATGCTATGTTGTGAACCATACTCAGTTCCCACAGTCTTCTCTTCATTATTGCTCTCTTTATCACTGAACAATTGGAACTGGTTTGAATCATCTCATTGTTGAAGAGAGCCACGTCCATCAGAATTGATCATTGTATATTCTTCTTGTTGCTGTGCACAATGATTTCCTGGTTCTGCTCATTTCGTTTAGTATCAGTTCATGTAAATCTCTCTAGACCTCTCTGAAATCAACTTGCTGATCATTTCTTACAGAAAAATAATATTCCATAACATTCATATACTACAATTTACCCAGCCATTCTCCAATTGATGGGCATCCATTCAGTTTCCAGTTTCTAGCCACTACAAACAGGGCTGCCGCAAACATTTTTGGACATGTGGGTCCCTTTTCTTCTTTTAAGATCTCTTTGGGATATAAGCCCACTGCTGGATCAAAGGGTTGGATCACAGTTTGACAACTTTTTGAGCATAGTTCCAAACTACTCTCCAGAATGGTTGGATCGGTTCAGAATTCCACCAACAATGTATTAGTGTCCCAGTTTTCCCACATTCCCTCCAACATTTGTCTTTATCTTTTCTTGTCATCTTAGCCAATCTGAGAGGTGTGTAGTGGTATCTTAGAGTCTGTCTTAATTTGCATTTCTCTGATCAAGAGTGATTTGGGACATCTTTTCATATGACTACATGTAGTTTCTATTTCTTCATCTGAAAATTGTCTGTTCATATCCTTTGACCATTAGAGAATGGCTTGAATTCTTATAAATTTGAGTCAATTCTCTATATATTTTAGAAATGAGGTCTTTATCAGAACCTCTGAATGTAAAAAATGTTTTCCCAGTTTATTGCTTCCCTTCTAATCTTGTCTGCATTAGTTTGTTTCTTCAAATTTTTTAAATTAAATATAATCAAAATTATCTAGTTTGTGATCAATAATGATCTCTAGTTCTTCTTTGGTCACAAATTCTTTCCTCCTCCACAGATCTGAGAGATAAACTATCCTATGTTCTTCTAATTTGTTTATAATATCATTCTTTATGTCTAGATCATGAACCTATTTTGACCTTATCTTGCTATACAGTGTTAGGTGTGGGTCAATGCCTAGTTTCTGCCATACTAGTTTCCAATTTTCCTAGCAGTTTTTGTCAAATAGTGAATCCTTATTCCAAAAGCTGGGTCTTTGGGTTTTTTAAACACTAGATTACAATAGTTATTGATTATTTTGTCCTGTGAACCTCACCTATTCCATTGATAGACTACTCTATTTCTTAGCCAGTACCAAATGGTTTTGATGATTGCTGCTTTAAAATATAGTGTTAAATCCGGTACAGCTAAGCTACCTTCATTTGATTTTTTTTTTCATTAATTCCTTTGAAATTCTTGATGTTTTGTTCTTCCAGATAAATTTTGTTGTTATTTTTTCTAGGTCAGGAAAATAGTTTCTTGGGAGTTTGATTGGTATAGCACTAAATAAATAGATTAGTTTAGATAGTATTATCATCTTTATTATATTTGCTTGATCTGTCCAAGAGCACTTAATATTTTTCCAATTGTTCAGATCTGACTTTATTTGTATGGAAAATGTTTTGTAGTTTTGCTCATATAGTTCCTGGCTTTCTCTGGGCAAAAAAAATTCCCAAATATTTTATACTATTGGCAGTTATTTTAAATGGAATTTCTCTTTGTATCTCTTGCTGTTGGACTTTGTTAGTGATGTATAAAAATGCTGATGATTTATGTGGGTTTATTTTGCATCCTGCTTCTTTGATAAAATTGTGGATTATTTCTAATAGTTTTTTTTAGTTAATTCTCTAAGTATATCATCATATCATCTGCAAAGAGAAATAATTTGGTTTCCTCATTACCTACTCTAATTCCTTTAATCTCTTTTTCTTCTCTTATTGCCAAAGCTAGCATTTTTAATACAATATTGAACAGTAATGGTGATAGTGGTCAATCTTGTTTTACCCTGATCTTATTAAGAATGGTTCCAGTTTATCTCCATTACATATGCTGCTTGCTGATGGTTTTAAATAGACGCTACTAACTATTTTAAAGAAAAGTCCATTTATTCCTACACTCTCTAGTGTTTTTAATAGGAATGGATGTTGGATTTTTATCAAATCAAGCTGAAAATCAAAACTTTGATTTTAAAATATTTTATGACTATTTCAATATAATTGGTTTCCTTCATAATCTTATGTAGTTTATTTTATGCTCTTTAAAAAATTCTTCTGATTATGCGATGATCAAGTGGTTCTTCTTAACAACATGGTGATTCAAGATGATTCCAATCAACTTGGGATGGAAACTGCCATCTGCATCCAGAGAAAGAAATAGGAAAACTGTATGTGAATTGAAGCGTATTTACATCATTTTTTTTGTTTTTTTTCCCTTTTGGTCTGATTTTTCTTGTACAACATCACAAATATGGAAATATGTTTAAAAGGATTATATATATTTAATCTATATTGAATTGCTTGCTGTTTCAGGGAGGAAGGAAGAAAAATTTGGAGCATCAAATCTTATAAAAATTAACATTAGAAACTATGTATATTTGGAAAAATAAAATAGTATTGAGGTTAAAAAACATTAATCTGAGAAGGGGTCCCTAGGTTTCACCAAACTGTCATGGGGTCCATGACAGAAGAAAAATTAGTACCTGATCTAGAAGATTTCACAGTTCAGAGTGTCTATTCTCCTGCCTTAGAGATTAATTACACTTCATCTTTCCAGCCAGGAAAATGTAAGCCAAATTATTCCAAAACGGTTACATTGGAGTTTGGCAGTCCCACAACTTTAAATTCTCCTATTTCTACCACAAATATAGGCAAGATATTTCCCATTTCTGGGCTTTGGTTTCCAATTATGTAAAATAAAAAGCTTGAGTTAAATGAGAGATAGAAAAGATTTTAGAGGACATAACTGCTAATCCTTTCGTTTGACTATAGTCAACAGAAGCTCTTCTTTTGTAAATAAAAGAAGAGCTTCTATTGACTACAGTCAAATGAAAACTATCCACAGGTTCAGCTAGGTAGTGTTTTTTGGGAGTACAAACACTCTGGGATTGGGTGGAATCAGGAAGACTCATTTTTCTGAGTTCAAATCTCCCCTCAAATACTTGCTAGTTGTGTGACCCTAGGCAGGTCTATTTGCCTCAGTTTCCTTCTCTGTAAAAATGTGCTGGAGAAGAAAATACAAAATCACTCCAGTATCTTTGCAAAATAAATCCTAAATGAGATCACAAAATGATGGAACAATAACAAACAAAGGTAGTAAGTAGCTGAGTCAGTATTCACACTTAGGTTTTGTGACTAAATTCACACTTTTCCCTCTAGACTAGACTGACTCCTAGCCTACATCCCCTCTGTGTTCTATATTGTAAAATCCTTCCTAATTCAATTACTATATGCTAGGTAAGAGGCATTGTGGCATACTGCATTGAGAGCTATTAATAGCCAGGAAGATCTGGGTTCAAATCATAAATTGACTCTATGATCTTGGGCCAAAGTCATTTGACTAAAGAAATGGAGGCTACTAAACTTACATGAGCTGCATATTAACTTAGAAAATCATTATGTTCTAATGTATTTTCATTCATTTTGTTAACTATTTCCCAATTACATTTTAATCTGGTTGGGCTCCCACAACTCTTTAAGTCAATGGTTCTCAAACTTTTTGGTCTTCAAATTATTTTTTCTCTCAAAAATTACTGAGAAGCACCCTAAAACTTTTGTTTATGTAAGTTATATCTACCAACATTTTCATTTTTAGAAATAATATGCCTTTAATATTATTATAAAATTAGTTTTGACTTTTAGAACCACTGTTTTAAATTATAAGTTTCAGAGAAGGGGTTAATTGACATGGCAGAAGGAGTTTCTTCCTCTGAGAGTTCTCTTTTTTACTTTTTATTAAAGCTTTTTATTTTCAAAACATATGCATGTATAATTTTTCTTTCTTTTTCTTTTTGCTGAGGCAATTGGAGTTAAGTGACTTGCCCGGGGTCTCACAGCTAGGAAGTGTTAAATATCTGATACCAAATTTGAATTCAGGTCCTTCTGACTTTAGGGCCGATGTTCTATCCACTTCACCACCTAACTGCCCCACATGGATAATTTTTCAACGTTAACACTTGCAAAACCTTGTGTTCCAATTTCCCCTCCCCCCATTTTCTTACCCCTCTTCTAGATGGCAAGTAATCCAACATAGGTTAAACACGCTAAAACATGTGTTAAATCCAACATATGTGCAAGTTCTCTCTATTACAATTCTAGTCCCTATCCCCACCCTATAAATTAGCCATTGAGGATTTTTTAAAAAGTCTCTGTCTTTTAAGGAGTTTATATTCACAGTCCTGGCAATATCCTTAACCTCCCTTGATCTCAATTTCTTCATCTGAAAATTGGGTATGAATAATATCATCTACCTTACAAGATCTGTGAGGTGAAAACAGTATTTGCAGTAATTACAAAATATATATTATGTATACATAGTAAGTTAGAAGCTAATATTCATCTAACAAAGTAGACAGCCTGTCCACTGTGCACATGCATGGAAAGGTGCATGTTTTCCTGTCTTCGGCCCATATGCGTGTACCCTTTTGCCTCCGACTGCTGGTGTTTCTCAGCATACAACCACAAAAGGGATGTCCGAGATCACCCCATCCACACCTCTCGTTTTATGGAGAAGGAAACCGTCCCAGAGAGGGGAAGTGATTTGATTTGGAAACTGGCCCAGACAGGAAAGTGATTTGTTAAGGTCACACGATGAGTTAGTTAGTGGCAGGACTGAGACTGGATCCTGCTACGCTTAGACAAGCAAAAAGCGGGGACCCGCGAGGAAGGGCTGGGAGGAGTCTGACCTCAGGCTTACACTCTCAGACCAGCTCTGTGAGTGGCGACTGCTCGCTCGAGCCGGGCAGCTGGACTGGCCGGGAGCGGGGAGTGGGCAGTGGGGAGGGGGGAAGAGGAGGGGGAAGGAAGCAGTGCCTGCGGGGGGAGTAGGAGTGTCTGCCACGTGAAGAGCTACTTCTGGGCTTGGACAAATAGGCCCTTTTCAGCGGAGACAATGCCGCTGCCCATCTGGAACGGGAGATAAGTGTGGGAGGCAGTCTCAGGCCACGATCTATGGGGCAATCACCCATGAAACCCTCCTGGGGAGAGTGGGGAAGAGGGGCCCTTTGTTGCTGACGGTGTCTGGGCTCAGCCAGGGGCCTGGCCCGCAGACAGGGGCGCTCCCATTGCCTCTTACCATCTCATTTGCCCTACTAGAGTTACTTTTTCTGGCTTCTTATGAGTTAAACCAATAAAATGTAACACTGATCATCCCCAGAGCCTGGGAGACAGGGCGTGGCAGTGGAAATAACCCTGGCCCCGGAATCAGGAAACTGTTATCTCAGTATCTGTAGCCTGATCCCTCTGCCCCGGCTGTGAGAAGGCAGTGGTGGGGGGTGCATGAGGGGGAGGGGGGAACACGACAGGAGGGAATAGGATTGGGGTAGGAGGTAGGTGGGAGGGGAGTAAATCAGAGGCACTGACAGGTCCTGTGTTTGGGACTGCTATTACTACAAACTGGATGGATGCTCTCTACCATCCCCCAACTTGGAGTAGAGGTGACCATAGCAGAAGCTTCTGGACTAGGAGCCAAGAAAACCTGAGCTTAGATTCTGCTGTAGGTACTGACTAGCTGTGTAATCCTGAGCCTTTCAACCTCAGTTTCTTCATCTGTAAAATGGGTATGATAATAGCTATTATCATAATAGCACCTACTTCACTAGGTTGGGGCAGCTAGATGGCACAGTGGATAAAGTGCTGGGCCTGGTGTCAAGGAGACCTGAATTTAAAGTGACCTAGACTCTAGCTGGGTGATCCTGATCAAGTCATTTAACTCTGCCTCAGTTTCCTTATCTGTAAAATGATCTTGCAAAAGAAATGGCAAACTACTCCAGTAGCTCTGCCAAAAAACAAACAAACAAACAAACAAACAAACAAACAAAAAAACCCAAAAGGGATTAGAAGGAGATGAATATAACTGAACAGCAACTCATAAGATTGTTGTTGGGATAAAAAAAAAAAAAAGTGTTAGACTCAAATGAGATAATGAATTTAAAACACTCTGCAAATTAGAATGTATTACGTAAAAGCTTATTATTACTATTACTTTTTAAAATTTTATTTTGATTTTTAATAGCTTTTTATTTACAAGTTATATGTATGGGTAATTTTACAGCATTGACAATTGCCAAACCTTTTGTTCCAATTTTTCCCCTCCTTCTCCCCATCCCCTTCCCTAGATGGCAGGATAACCAGTAGATGTTAAATATATTAAAGTACTATTACTATTATTAACCTGCAGTCACCAGGTTTCCAATCTGATGATGACCTCATTTCTTAAGCCTTCTACTTTACTTCTGCTGAGATCAAGCAATATTTATATATGCTGGTAAATGTTTAAAAAACCCAACTCTCCAAAATATATACAGGACAATTTTAATTTCAATCTGCATTAATACTTTTTAGACAGTCAATGAAACAATAAATCAGGTCCTGATTTATAGCAATTGCTAACTTCTAAAGTATTAAATGCTCACACTGAACATTAATTTTTTTTTTAAAAAGCTTTTTATTTTCAAAACATATGCATGGATAATTTTTCAAATCAACCCTTGCATAGCCTTCTTTTTCAGATTTTCCCCTTCTTCCCCTGCCCCCTCCCCTAGATGGCAAGCAATTCAATATATGTTATACATGTTAAGATATATGTTAAATCCAATATGGGTAAACATACTTATACAAGTCACTTGTTGCACAAGAAAAATCAGATCAAAAAGGAAAGAAAATGAGTAAGAAAACAAAATGCAAGTGAACAACAAAAAGAGTGAGAATGTTATGTTGTGATCATGTTCAGTCACCACAGTCCTCTCTCTGGGTGTAGATGGCTCTCTTCATCACAAGATATTTGGAGGTGTGTAGTGGTATCTCAGAATTGTCTTAATTTGCATTTCTGATCAATAATCTCACTGAAAATTTAATAATGGGCCCTCAAAAGCTAGAGCTGGCTTCCAGTGTATCCCTGATATCAAATGAGAGAATAAATGTAGAATGCTTGTTAACCTCTCTGGACCTCAGTTTTCTGATCTGTAAACAATCAATAAGCATATTTGGCCTATTGTTGGGGTTGGGAGCTGCAAGGGATTTCTAAAGGAAAAAAATTTTTTTTTCGACAGAAGATCACTCTTTGCCTATTTTACATTAGGGCTTTAGCTGAGTTGGAGTAGAAACCATATTATATGTACATGTATGTATACCTATATTATATACCCATGAACATATGCACACACATATTTATACACATCCACATATACATAGCAATATATGTGTAGTCTCATACACACACACATATACATACATATATGTACTCAAATATACATATATACATTCTCACATATACACACCTATGTATATATGTATGCATATATAATGTACATATGTATACATTTACACACATTCATATATCTACATATACACATATCTATGTATAAATATATTCATACACACATATTCATATATATAATTTATATATGAAATTCAAACTTCAAATATAAAATAATATGAATATAAAAGCATACACAATATATTTCTACACATGTTTAATATGATATATAACATTTATATCCAATATGTTGACTGGTTGTCTAAAATTCATATTTATTTTTCATATATTTATATTCTAGATTTCATTTATACCTTACATAAAAATCAGTTGCCCCTCAGATCTAAATGTTAAATGAGAGGGCTCTGCTTCCAGAATAACCAGTATGTGTTAGCTCCCACTTAGGAGAAGCCTCCTTAAAAGATTGATTCACATATATTGTATTCTCTGGTGCAACCTACACTCTATATATTATTATCATGAAAATAGTTTTGACTTTGAGAACCATTGTTCCAACACACTAAATTGCAGAGAAGGTGCTGACTTGCATTGATGGAGGAAGTTTTCCCCTCTGAAAGTCCCCAGAGCTTCTTAAATTTTTTTCACTTTCAATCCCTTTTGCTTGAGAACTTTTTACATGACTCTGGGTATACAGGTAGATAAAATTGATACAAATATAAATCAAACATTTACTGATAAGTCATAATTTCATAATCATCACATTCAATTACAAGACTGCTTATGAAGTCACGACTCACAGTTTAAGAAGCAGTATACTCCCATACTCCCTAGAAGGCATCCGGTGGTACAGCCTCCACTCACCACACCCACTCTCCCTGGTCCTGACCAGACTACTAGAAGACTGACTTGAGCCTCAGCCCTCCTTGGTTAGCAGGCTCTCTCATTGGTTCCATAGGAGAAAGTATGAAGACATCTGCTCTTTTGTGACCTAGTACTTGAACTGAATTCCATCTCTAAGGGCTGGGTTCCTGGCCCTCTATTTGTACTTGATGTTAATAAACCCAGCTTGGGTCAAATATCCTAGGGCTGACCCAGATTTCAGTTTCACCAAGGGCAAGCCTTCAGGCTGATCCCCTTTTGAATTTGTCTTAGTTTTCTACTGTCATGTTCAGGAGCCTGTCATAGGTTCCCAAATACCTATATGGTATGGTGAATAAGTATTCTCAACCTCAGTTTCTTCATATGTAAAATGGGAATAATAATAGTACCTACCAAACAGGGTTATTATGAAGATTAAATGACAATATATGTTAAGTCAGCTATTTTTATCAAGTCCAAATTCCTAAGCTTGGTTTTTAAGGCCATACATTATCTGTCCAGATGTATCTCCTGTAATTAATTGCTCAACCCTAACCCTCTGCTCTGTAGACAGACTGCAGAGGTCTCAGATACCTCCCTTTGCCTCAAACCTTTCATAGACATTGTGCCTAGACTGTCTTCCTTCTTCCTCTGTCTCTACCTAAAACCTACCAACCTCAGGACTTGGTTAAAACCCCACGTCTTCATGAAGTCTTTTCTTAAGGGGATTTTAAAAAAATTATTAATTTAATCACCAACAAACACAGAATTTCATTTTTTTCTTTGTAATATTCTTTTAAAATATAAAAAATTTTTTAAAATAAATTTTTAAATAAATTTTAAAATAAAAAAAGCTCTCAATTTCACTCTCCTTCTTGCTCCTCCTTTACCTTAAAAAAGGCAAGTAAGATGATATCAATTATACTTGTGGAAGCATACAAAACATATTTCAATATTAGCCAAGTTGCAAAAACAACAATAAAAAGCAAGAAACAAAGAATATTTTAAAAATGTTTCATATTTTCTTTTTTTTCATTATTTTCTCTTTTTGTTCTGATTTTTTTCTCCCAACATGACTTACATGGAAACATCTTTTTAAAAAATTAATGTACATGTATAATCTTAAACAATTAAGAGATTTTTTTAAAACATGCATTAATCTGCATTCAGACTCCATTAGTTCTCTCTCTGGTTGAAGAGAGCATTTTTCACAATGTGTCTTTTGGAATTCTCTTGTTTCATTGTATTTCTCAGAAGAGAGATTCTATTCTCTAGAATAGATAAAAATAGAATAGAGTTTTTAAATTCTAGAATTATTCTATTCACAGTTGATCTTGATTACAATGTTACTCTTACTGTGTATAAAGTTCTCCTGGTTCTGTTCACTTCACTTTGCATGAATTCATGGAAGTCTTCCCAGATTTTTCTGAAATTAACCTACTTGTCATTTCTAGTTGTTGTAGTTGTTTGTCCTACATTTTTGAACAGGATCAATAACATATTGCTCATTTTAAGTGAGGAAGAGTTGCATAAAGTACAAAACCTCTCAATCTCTCTTCCAGAATCATCAAAGTTCAGTGGCAAGACAAAAGTCAAGTGATTGGAGATGGCCCAGGATGACCTTTGCATCTTTGATGTCTGACCAAGCTCTAAGCGCTCCATGGCCGTTGGAACAAATTGTTCTTATCTGTTCATTCTACTAGGGGAAGTCATCACATGCTTGGAGTAAAAATCCCCCATCTCATCAATGGCTTTGAGGTCTGTCATTATCCTCAACCTGATTTACTGGAGTATGGTCACTATACAAGCTACAGTCTTGGAACCACAGGTGAGAGTTGGCAGTCAGGTAGATAGCAAATGTGGACAGGCAGCTCTCAAAAAAGCTCAGCAAGCCCTCATACCAGAGGTGTTAATCCTCCCCAAACACCCCATACAATAGCACAATAATATTCCATTACAATCATATATCACAACCTGTTCAACCATTTCCCAATTGATGGGTATTCCCTCAATTTCCAATTCTTTATCACCACAAAAAGAGCTGCTAAAAATATTTTTGTACACGTGGGTCTTTTCCCCTTTTCTTTGATTTCTTTGGGATATAGACCTAGTGTTATATCTGGATCAAAGAAATGTTTCATTATTAAACAAAGATCATATATGACACAAAACTGTTGTGTAAAGTTTTTTAAAAGTAGAAAACAAATTTATCACAGTAGTAACAAAATTATCCTACTTTGGTCTTGTGATAAATCTATTTTTGTTGTTTTAGGTATATTTTAAAATATTTTAATGACTGATTCATTGAGACATCAAGAATCAGTCCAGCAAAACCAAAAAAATGAAAGATTGGAAAAAAAATGTCAAATATTTACTTGAAAAAACAACAGACCTGGAAAATAGATCTAGGAGAGATAACCTGAGGATCATCGGACTACCAGAAAATTATGATGAAAAAAAGAGCCTAGAAACTATTTTACAGGAAATCATCAAAGAGAACTGCCCAGAAGTAATAGAACCAGAAGGGAAAATAGGCATTGAAATAATTCATCGAACACCTTCTGAAAAAGACCCTAAAATAAAGACTCCGAGGAATATTGTGACCAAACTTCAGAATTTTCAGACTAAAGAAAAAATTTTACAAGCAGCCAGGAAAAAACAGTTCAAATACTGAGATGCCACAATAAGGGTCACACAAGATCTAGCTGCCTCAACATTAAAGGATCGAAGGGCCTGGAATCAGTTATTCCGAAAGGCAAAAGAACTTGGAATGCAGCCAAGAATAAACTACCCAGCTAAGCTGAATATTTTTGTCCATGGGAAGAAGATGGACATTTAATAAAATAGAGGAATTCCATATGTTTCTAAGGAAAAAACCAGACTTAAACAAAAAATTTGATCTCCAACAACAGGAATCAAGAGAAGTAGAAAAAGGAGAAACTAGACAACATAGTAAAGTAAGCGAATACAGTTCAACCCAACTCCTCCTACAACTACTTCAACAAAGATGAGAAATTGAAGGATACACTGTAAGACTCAAGTGTTTCATTCAAGTCCTCTATCTTCAGAGTCGATGTTCTTTTCACTTGCCATTGTCCTTCCCATGGTCAGGCACACTGTAACATGCCCTTGACTCCTGTGCCTCCAAATCCTGTATTTGGAGTGACCAAATAAATGTCTCCTTCCCAACCTACTTACAAAAAAAAAAAAAAAAAAAGAATTGCATATTATATTGGTAGCTTAAAATGTCATGTCTTAAAATGTACTACTGTAAGAATCTGAATGTTCCATGTTTAACCTGTATAAAAATTACTGCCTCACAAAGGGAGGCAGAGAGGGAAAAAGAGGGAGAAAATTTGAAACTCAAAATTAAAAAAAAAATAAAATTCAAAAAAAAAAAAAAAGACTATATCTATTACACAAGGTGACCTCTCTGTGATATTTGACTCCTTTAAAACTCCCTTTGCTATCTGTCACAGTTTAAAAGCTTCTCTTTTTTCTCCTAATAGGATTCTTTCTTCTTCTCATTCCCTATATAATAGTTAAGAGCCTTCTATTTCTTTCTCTCTCAAAAACCTGATTCATTCCCATAGTTTGAACAATCATTTCTATATAAATACCTTTTTAACTCAAGCCCTAAACTCTCATTTCAAGATACTATTTTCTGCCCAAAAATAAAAAAAATTCCTAAAATATCCTGTTCCTAAATCAATTACAAGAATTTGTGATTTAAGAACCTGTTCTGTGCCTAGCATTGTGCTAAGTGTTAGCAATAAAGACAAAATATGAGAAAAAAAATATTTTATTCATTCTGCTTCCTATTCTTCTATAATTTAATCACTTTCCCACAAAGAGGCATTGGGTAAGCAAGACAGATAAAAAGCCAGCCTCACTGGGGAGGAAGATCTGGGTCCTGGTTGATCTAGACTAGGTTACTTCATCTTTAAATGATCCATGGAATTCTCTGAAACTTGAGTAAGTTGATGAATAGGTGCCCATTTGTATGGGGTCATAGGAGTGGGGGAACTCTGGGTAAGGATAAGACCCTTCAACCCAGAGGGAACCTGCTAACCCTAAGGGCTCTCGGCCTTCCTGAGAAGTCGGGGGCAATGACAACCTGTGTTGTGATTGAAGCAGAATGATACCAGGTGGCAAACTACGTACAATAGCAAGTTGTTTATGTGGTTCCACGTGCGTAATATATACTTAGCGCATGCACAGTATTTTTGTTACACAAGGGTATAAGGGTATAAAAGGGAGAAACACTTTGTAATAAACGGACTCCACATTTCCACCATCCTCAGGAGTCCTGCCTCATCACTTCTCCACTAAGACTGTATATATATATATATATATATATATATAAATTATAGCTTTTTATTTACAAGATATATGCATGGGTAATTTTTCAGCATTGACAATTGCAAAACACACTCCCTCCCCTAGAGGGCAGGTTGACCAATACATGTTAAATATGTTAAAGTATAAGTTAAATACAATATATGTATACATGTCCATATAGTTATTTTGCTGTACAAAAAGAATTGGACTTTGAAATAGTGTACAATTAACCTGTAAAGGAAATAAAAAATGCAGGCAGACAAAAATAGAGGGATTGGGAATTCTCTGTAGTGGTTCATGCTCATTTCCCAGAGTTCTTTCGCTGGATGTAGCTGGTTCAATTCATTACTGCTCCATTGGAACTGATTTGGTTCATCTCATTGTTGAAGAGGGCCACGTCAATCAGAATTGATCATCATATAATATTGTTGTTTAAGTATATAATGATCTCCTAGTCCTGCTCATTTCACTCAGCATCAGTTCATGTAAGTCTCTCCAGGCCTTTCTGAAGTCATCCTGCTGATCATTTCATACCAAACAATAATATTCCATAATATTCATATACCACAATTTATTCAGCCATTCTCCAATTGATGGGCATCCACTCAGTTACCAGTTTCTGGGCACTACAAACAGGGCTGCCACAAACATTTTGGCACATACAGGTCCCTTTCCCTTCTTTAAGATCTCTTTGGGATATAATCCCAGTAGTAACACTGTTGGATCAAAGGCTGGATCATAGTTTCACAACTTTTTGAGCATAGTTCCAAATTAAGACAGTATATTTTAATCACCCTGATGTGGGGGCTCTAGAGAGCACAGTCAGTACATTTTGTCATCCCAACTTGGGGGCTCTGGAAAGCAGAAGTCAATATTTCAATCACCCTGGCATGGGGGCGCGAGAAACCAATGGTACATGTTGTCACCCCAACTTGGGGTTTCTAGAAAGCAGGACACAACATCCATCTGCATTAATAGAGAGAATTTTCTCATTGATCCAAAGAAATTATAGGTTTGGTCCAAATAAACACAAGCCACTAACTCACTCTCCCACCTCCAAATATAATCCCTGCCTTGTAGCAAATGAATATAATCAAAGAGAACAAATCCACACACTAGCCATGTCTGAAAAAAGTACATTTCATCCTGGATTTCTGTCCATTATTTTTCTGTCAAGGCATAGGAGGCATGTGTCTTCATAAGAGTTAATATAAATAAAGCACTTTGCAAATCTTAAAGCATATAAATACTAGTTATTATTACCCACATGAAGTCTTTGCTGATTACAATGACTAACGTTTTTTTGCTTGAGTTAAACCAGTCATTTGCTTTATAGCTAAGCCAAGGACCAAACCCTATGTTGAGGGTAGAATAATAGAAAGGACCATGCATTAGAAGGTAGGATACTTCAATTCTGTGTTACTAATTTAGCTGTGAGACCTTGAGTCTGTATCTCAAGGAGATTAAAGGAAAAGGAACTATTTGTACAAAACCATTTTGGGGAAACTAGGTGGTGCAGTGGTTAGGATGCCAGGAGTGGAATTAGGGAGATTCATTTTCCTGAGTTTGTCCAACTTTGAACACTTGCTGTGTGACCCGGGGTAAATCACTTCTCCTTGTTTGCCTCTGTTTCCTAATCTATCAAGTTAACTGGAAAAGGAAATGGCAAACCATTCCAGTATCTTTGCCAAGAAAACCACAAATGGGATCACAAAGAGTTAGCCATGATTGAAATATCACATGAAATTGCATGTTAGCTTCCTCATATGTAATCTACTCTTCATCAGTCAACAAAGATAAGATTCTACTTAATCTTGATCCTTGAAGAATCAGCAGTTTTGTTAAAGATTTAAACTCATAAATTTACAGAAACTCCAGAGGTAGAAGCGGTTTCAAAAGTCATCTAATTTGCACCACGTGCCTAAATCCAATGACAATGGTCCTCTTGCTCTGCCAGGAGGACAAGATATTCAATGGGCATTTTCACTGGCCATTCCCCATGTCTGGAATGCTCTCCCTCCTCATTTCAGTTTCTTGGTTTTCCAGGCTTCTTTTTAAGTATGAGCTTAAATCCCACTTCCTGTAGGAAGCCTTTCCATTGTAATCCCTCATTCTAGTTGATTATTTCCAATTTACCCTCTATATTGCTCATTTACACATAGCTGTTTGCATGTTATTCTAGCACTTAGAACACATTTGTAGGTGCTTGATAAATGTTTATTAGGTGATTGAAAACGTTTGAAATCTGAAAGCACTGTTGAAATGTGAATTTTGAGCTATGAGCCATGATGAAAATAATTCACACTCAAGAAGTTTCTTTAGAACTCCTATGGCTCCAATTGGAGCCAGTCTCTCCTCATGTTCTCCTGGAATATGAGCTCTCTGGAATCACAGTGTCACACACTATATGTGGTGTAAGGAAGGAAGTTCTAGTGACTGAGACTTCCCCAAAGTCTGGGGATGTGTAGACATCCACTTCCACATCCTGCTGGGCTACAGTTTAATTAGACTGGGAAAGCTGACAGAAAATGGTCTCATACACTGAATTTGTTTCAACATATAGTTATTTTACTTCTCTTATTTTATTTTCAAAAAGATAAATCTTATTTTTTTGGCAATTATTGAAATTTTGCCTTCTTTCTCTTACATTTCCCCTCATTCCCAGTAAGAAAGAAAGAAAAACAAAACCCCTATTTGTAGACAAGTATAATCAAGGAAGCATGGACAGCTAGGTGGTATAGTAGATAAGAATGTCTGGCTTGGAGTCAGTAAGGCTCATCCTCCTGAGTTTAAATCTGGCCTCAGACACTTAATAGCACTGTGATCGTGGGCAAGTTACTCAACCCCATTTGCTTCAGTTTCCTTATCTGTAAAATGGACTGAAAAAGGAAATGGCAAACCACTCAAGTACCTTTGCCAAGAAAACCCAAGTAGAATCATGAAGAGTAGGTCAAAACTGAAATGGCTGAATGATAATATAGTTGAGCAAACAAATTCTTACATTGTTCATGTCTACCTCAGTCTGTGCTCTGAGATCATTTTTTCATATCTGGAGTTGGAATCTTCTAGAACCATGTTTAGTCACTGTGTCAGTTGGAATTCCTAAGCCTTTCAATATTGTCTTTACAATATACAATTAGTAAGTTTTCAGGCATGTTTCCAAGTGTCTTTCCAGAATGGCTGAATCAATTTACAAATTCATCAACAGTGCATTAATATACCTATTTCTCCATAGCCCCATCTAGCATTTGCACCTCCTTTTTGTCAACTTTGCCAGAATGCTGGCAAAGTTGCTTTAATTTGCAATTATATTAGTGATTCAGAGAATTTTTTTTCATATAACTATTGATAATTTGGATTTCTTTCTCTGAAAGAAGCCAGTTCATGTCCTTTGATCATTTATAAATTGGGGCAATGGCTTTGTGCAGTGATTTTATAAGCCCTAAAACTTAGAGGGACTCAGAAAAAGGCAGAGTTACATTTTTGTCCCAACCCACAAAGGATGTGAAGAGTAAATAATCATTCAAGAATATTGGTTGAATATCAGTTATATGCAAAACCTTTTAATCCGGGTGAGGAAGGAGGGATATAAATTTGAATAAGGTATCTGGCCTGCCCACAAGAGGTATAATGGCATAGAGTAAATGCTCTGACAGAAGACTTGGATTTGAGATCTGGTTTTGCTATTTAACAGCTATATGAACTTCGATAAATTGCTTAAATTCAACTGTCTGATCATTAGATGAGATAAGTGATATGAAAACTATGACACTCCTAAATAAACTCATCTGCTACTTTTGCCAAAATTTTTTTCTAAGTATTGATGTTGCTGGATCTCAGTATTCTCACTGTAAAATGAGACTCATAAATACACTTCAGCTACCAACCTCACAGGATTGATGGGAGGAAAATGCTTTTGTTATTCATTTGGTGAGGCAATTGGGGTTAAGTGACTTGCCCAGGAAGTGTTAAATGTTTGAGGCTGGAAGCTGAATTTGAACTCAGGTTCTCCTGACTCCAGGGCCAGTATTCTATCCACTGCCCCTAACTGTCCCTTTTGTACATAAAGGGAATACAGAAAGTTGAGATGTCATTTTAATCAATGAGCTGCAAAAGTGATGCATTCCTTAGGGGACCTGTCATAATCATGCACTTCATAAATGAAAGTTTTATTAAAAACATTATTATTACCTAGAACAACTCCTATATTCCAGTGTCTAACACAGAGATTTGCATGAAATAAGTGTTTACTTAGTACGTGCTTATTAAAAGTTGAAAGATTACAAGTCTCATCAGATAGCCTTGGTTACTTTGGGCAAATTAGGTAAATCTCTCTGAGTTTTAGTTTCCTCCCTATAAAATAGATGAGCTAGACTAGATTACTTTTGAGGTCTCTTCAGACTGTAGAGCTTTGACCCTGTAATCTTTAGCTTGACATCATGGGACCCTCCTCAATCTGAGTCCAACCTACTTTTGCAACCTATATGCCATGCATGAATCCTTACTACCCTTCAAAGGGGCCAGGCTTATTCCTGCCTCTTACCTTTCTACAAACACTACAAATTTATGTTATCTGATCTCAACTGGACCCTTCCTGCAATAAGGCATCTTTTATTCCTTCCTAAGTAGAGCTCCATTGAGCTTTCTAGACCTTCTCTTCTCTCTCCAGGCTTCCCATGCCACTGAGATCCTCCCATTTTTCAATTGAGGATCTTGTTTTAAGATTTACTTTAAAAAAAATCAACAACAATCCAGAGAATACCTGCCTCATGTTCCTTCTTTCTTCTCTTTTCTACAAGCTCAAAATTCTTTGACATCAACTACTGTTTTCTTTTCTTTCATTCCAGTCTTTGACAAAGATGTGACCCTTCTTTTTGCTTTTTAAAGAAATATAACTTTTATTTCTTTCCTTCTTTTTTTTTTTGCCAATTATCAAACATTTATTTTCACTCCTCCTATTTTTCCCCTAGTGGAAAGATAAAAATAAACAAAACCTTTGTAACAAGTATTCATGGTCAAGCAAATCAAATTCCCATTGTCTACTCCCTTCTCCTTTCCAAGTCAAAACCATGGTCTTTGTACAGTTGAGTCTATCCTCTCCTATTTTCTCCATCAAATGACCCCTACTAGTATCCTCAATATTTCTAATTTTCAGTTTCTTCCTGTGTACATTTGTACATTTCTTTTCTTCTGTCTAAAAATATGACCAGTCTTTTCCTATTAAAAAAAGTCATTTGACTCTACCATTTCTCAAGTTACTATCTTATATCTTTTCCTAATTTTACAGCCAAACACTTTGAAAAAAGCTGTTTGCCACTGTTGCTTATATTTCCTTTCTTGTCTGTCATTTCTCAACCTTTTGCACTCAAACGAAACTGCTCTCTCCTAAATGATTGATAATATCTTAATTACCAATCTGATTTTTTTTTTTTTAATCAATCCTCCTTCTTGATCTCTTTACTATATCTGACTTGCTATTTACATTCAAGGTAAGCTATCAGAATCCAAACAATGACTCAGTTAGACGAGCTGTTGTTGACCAATCAGTGAGGGCCAAAGTGATATGGGTTTAAGGCATGGTTCTTAAAAAAGAAACCTATCTATAAACCTTAGAATATCTTGTGAGATTTCAGTGATCAAAATTTGTATTCTTTTGGGCAGATAAGACTGTGATTCTCTATGTGGAGAGAGAGAGAAAAGGGAGGAAGAAGAAAAAGGGAGAGGAGAGAAGAAGGAAGGAGGGAAAGAAGGAAGGAAGGAAGGGAAGAAGGAAGAAAGAAAGGAAGGAAAAAAGAGAGAAAGGAAAAAAGGGAGGAAGGAAGGAAGGAAAAGGAGGGGAGAGAGAAGGAGGAATGAAATAAGGAAGGAAGGGAGTGAGGGAGGAAGGAAGGAAAGGAAGAAGGAAGTTAGGAAGGAACAGAGAGAGGGAAGCAAAGAAAGAAGGAAAAAGGAAAAAAGGAAGTAAGGAATGGAGTGAGGAAGGGAGGGAGGGAGGAAGGGAGAAAGGAAGGGAAAAAGTTCATCCCCCAAATGGAACTAGTTCCTTAGTAGGGCAGTTACTATTACTCACAGGTCTTTGTTTGTCTTTAATTCTCCAAGAGGACCACGCAGGACAATCTTCCCTTCCAATAATGATTTTGTTTTGTTTTGTTTTTGACTATGTAAAAAAAACCCATTCTTTGCTTCATTTCTTATCACTTAATCACTGAATAGGTCTTTTGCTTCACACAAACTGCCTGAGAAAGATTTTAACTTAAAAAGACCAAGGTCTCCCCTTGCATCCAGGACTATCTCTAGTTGTCTTGATCTGTATCTTGCCACTGAGCCCAGGTGGCTCCAGAGGAGAGAATGAAGCTGGTGACTTTGAACAGCCCTTTCTCACTTACATTTAGTTCACTTGTAAATCATGATGTCATTATCCTCTTCAAGACCAAAGGTCAAAGCACAACAACAGTCACATCTGATACCTTTGATACCCTCTCCTCCTAAATATTCTCCTCACTCAGGGTTTTGGGTTGTTTTTTTGTTTTGTTTTGTTTTGTTTTGCTTATGGGCATCCACCCATTTGTCTTATCACTTCTTCCTCACTTTCTTTGCTAACCTATTACCCACAACATGTGTTATACCCATATATATTCCCAAAAATTTGTCCCTGGTGCTCTTCTCTCTCTGTGCTTAGTCCTCCCACAGAGATTCAGTTACCATCTCCATCCAGATAACTCCCAGATGTATACATCTATTTCTAGTCTTTCTCCTAAGGTTCAGTTCAATATCACCAATAGCCTATTAGACATTTTGAACTAAATGACATATAAGCATCTCACATTCAACATGTCCTTTGAGTAGTAAACTCATCTTTCCCACCAAACTTACTTCCCACCCCAAAATTCCCTAATTTTTTTGAAAGGCATTCTCATTTTTCTAGTTAAACTTCATTTTTTCCTCATATACTTGGTTGGTTGTCCTTCATACTTGAAGAAAACCAAAATGGCATTGCTATGTTAGAGTGTGTCCAACTGTGGCTGATCAGACCAATACAAGCTTGGAAGGTTCTACCAGAGGTTGGGCACAGAGAATGAATATCATGTAATATTTGGGGTAGATTCTCTAAATTTGTGTATCTCTCATTTCTTTTGAGCAATTTCAATTTTGCATTGCTCACAGAGCACAGTGCCTTCTTTGATGAGGGCACACTATGCTGGGTGATCCTGTACTGGTGTCCCACAAGTTAATTCCGATGCTCTTAAGAGAGGCTTTGAGAGAGTCCTTGTATCACTTTTTCTGACCAACATACGAGCACTTTCTCTGTGTGTTTTTCCATAAAACAGTATTTTTGGCAAACATACATTTGACCAAAAGATGTGGCCAGCCCAACAAAGTTGTGCCACATATTTAACCAGTGGTCAAATCCTGTCAATTCTACCACGTGACATCTTTTACCTCATCTTTTCAACCTCATCTCTCTTTAAGACATTTTTTTGGAGTTATATTTTGAGTTTTGAATTCCCTCCCTCCCTACCCTACATTAAAGAAGGCACAGATAGATATATGTGTGTACACACATATATATTTTATTTATATATACATACACACAAATACAAACATATTATATATACACATATATGCATATATACATATACATATAGTAGTCATCTTCATTCTTTCTCTCTCCACATGTTTAATTAGTTGTCAAATCCAACCAATTCTACTATCATGACATCTTTTCCATTCAGCTTCATCTCTCTAAAACAATTTTTTGGGAGTTACATTTTGAGTTCTGAGTTGTCTCCTTCCCTCCCTACTTCACATTAGAAAAGACCAATATTATATAAATATATGTATGATTATATGTGTGTAGACATAATAAACATGCATACATACACATTGATATATACACAGAGATACATATACACATACATATATATACACATGCATAAATACACAGCTATTTATACACACACGCAAAAACACGTATAGGAAACACATACACATATACATACATGTTACATACTTACAAGACAATATATACATGCATATACATGTATTATCTATGTATATACACATAAATATATCTGTAGAACCATATAATATATACTTCCATGTATCAGGTTTTTCTCCAGAGGTGAATATTGTTTTCCTTCATAGTTAACTTGAAGCTCACTGTTACTTTTCAAACAACATTGTTGCTACTGTATACAACGATCTCTTGTTCTGCTCATTCACTCTGCATTCCTTTGGCAAGTTTCCATGCTCTCCTAAACCCAGCCTGCTGGCCATTGCTTACAATGCAATTGAATGCCTTCCTAGCCCCTTTTCTTGATGCCCACAAAGTCACCATCTTAGCTCCTCAGCATCTCTCATCCGGACTGCTGCAGCGCCTCCTCCTTCGCCCCTTTCCTCTCTACTTCATTCTCTATCTGCCAAGGAGAGTTTCCTTTCCTTAAAAGTCTATGTCACTCCCCTACTCAGTAAACTACAGCTTCTCCCTGTTGACTCTGAGATCAGATACTGGCTCCTCTGGCATTCAAAGCCCTTTGAAATTGTCCTTTTACGGTCATTCTATGCTAGTGCTCTGGGTTTTTTGCTATTCTTCTCACACAGCTCTCCATCTCCTACCTCCATGCCTTTGTCCTGGCTATTTCTCATGCTTTTGAGAATCCCTAGCTCTCTTCAAAACTCAACTTAAGCATAACATTTTTTCCCCATAGCACTTAATTTTTTTAAATTTTTATTTCCAAATTCTCTTGTTCCTCTCATCTCCTCCTACACTCACTGAGAAGGCAATCAGTATGATATCAGTTATCCATGAAGCATAACTTTCTACATGATGCTTTCCTAATAGTCATAGCTAACTATGGCTAAATATGGCACTACTTTGTGCCAGATTGGGGGCAGCTAGGTAGTTCACACAGGGGGTAAAGCACAGGGCTTGGAGTCAGGAAGACCTGAGTTCAAATCCAGCCTTAGGTACCAACTAGCTGTGTGACCCTGGGCAAGTCACTTAATCCTGTTTATCTTAGTTTTCTCATCTATAAAATGAAGGAAATGGAGAAACATTCCATTATCTTTGCCAAGAAAACCCCAAATGGGATCATGTAGAGTTGGATGCTCCTGAAAAATGACTGAACAAAATGTGCTAAGCACTGTGATAAGTGCATTACAATTATCTTATTTGACCCTCAGAACAACTCTAGGAGGTGGGTGCTATTGTTATTTCCATTTTACAGATGGGGAAACTGAAACAAAAGGATTAAGTGACTTCCACAGGGTCATACAGCTAATAAGTGTCTGAAGCTAGATCTAAATTCATGTTTCCTTAAGACCTGAGCCTTATACAAAAGTGACTAAACAGCAGAGTAGGGATTGTTAGGGGAATTTCCTTATGGGGACTTCTTCATACCCGTGAAATCATGTGAATAGCCCCCTAAAAAGTCATCACTTTGTATTCACTTAATTTACACACAACTTTTCAGTAGCCTACTGCCCATGTCATAAATAATAGAGGTCACAGTCAGGGTTTCCACTGTCTTGGACAGACAGGCTCAGAATTGTTTGGAGCCCTTTGTTCATAATGAATCTCTCTGGGCCATATGCTGAGGAGGAATATGTGTGCTGTTTATCCCACTTATGCACTGAGGCCCTGAAAAGTCAGAGGCCACAATGATCGAGGTCACTGGGCAGGGCAGTTTAAGAGCCAAGGTTCCCAGGACCCTTGGAGATAACCTGTCTCATGTTGTGGGCATCCCACCAGGGAGCATGTTTCCTTTAGCAGGAGGCCCCTTGTCCTCAAGTTTTTGACCTAGATAATGAACTGTGACAGGGCAATGGAAGGCTAAAACTCAAAAAAAAAAAAAAAAAAACAACTTAAGGGAATAGGAATAAGGAAGATGAAAAAGGTGGACCGCTAAAATTGGCCACCAGTTTGGGGGAGAGGATGAGAATAATCACATAGCTCATAGAACTATAAGGCTTGGGGGCTTAGTAAAGCACACCCCTCCCCACAACTCTGTGAGACAGATGATGAAAATGTCCCATTTGACAAATAAAGAAACTGAAGACTGAGAGATTAAGTGACTTGTCCATTGTCATAGCTCAGGAGAAAGAGGAAGCACAGATTGTAGCATCTTCTTTTCAGGTTCATACTGTAATAAGCTGTTTAGGAAAATTAATATTTTTAGCTTACTAAGTATCAGAACTAAGATATCAACTCAAGTTTTACTTTTTACCATTCCACAATAGCTCTGGAATATTATTGTTACTTTGCAAAATAACTTGAAGGCAATGTTGGACTTGAAGTCAGAAGGACCAGAGTTCAAATTCTGCCTTAGATATTAGCATATATAAAATGTTCTGCAAAATTTATACTCTATTAGCAGAAGTAGCAGTAGTTCAGTTACCATAAAGAGCTTACAGAATCAGAGATGGATAGCTGGAAGGCCAAGTATCAAAGAGCAGATCTTAGATTCAAAATGTGCTAGAGATTGAATCCAATATTCTCCAACCCTGACTCCAGAGTCCACTGTGCCATGTCTAAAGGCTGATCTCAAAATGTAAACATTCTGAGCAAATCAGCACCCCAGGAACATTTATGACAATGTTTATTGGTCTGATTAGTTATTTCCACTGTGGGAGAAAAGTGATATATGTTACAGTAAAGAAAAAATTGCATGAAAAATTAAGGTCAGCTAAAAATATTAACTAATCCAGGAAAGAAGTTCTGTTTATTACAATATGAACTTGAGCAGAAGATGCTGGTATTTCCAAATCCCATTTCTATTTAGAGCGGATGTTTTAATTCTTTGAAAATGGGAAGTCAGATTTATTGCATTATATGTAGATCAATGGATTTTCTGAATTAAGACAAGTGACTTTTTTTGCTAATTAAGGTTTTTAATAAAGAATCCTATTATACCTTTTCTCTCTTTTCCTTTTGTGTGGGTCAGAAACCATTTAATAAAAAAAGACTGGAGAGATCTCTAGAAGCAAAGCAAAGTTTATTATACCTTCTCCTGAGAATCGGGTGTCCAAACGATTGAGCAGACAATCGAAGGGGGCAGGTCAACGCTTTTAATCTCCAGCGCAAATTCCCCCTCCCACCATTGACCCTCATCCTTATTGGCTGAGGATCTTACATTCTAAACGCGGGAACTACCCAAGAAATTGAACTTGACCAATAAGTACATAGTTGCCCATATTTGGTTGAAATAGGGAGGATAACAAGAAGGGGACTTAAGTATGTCCTTAGGAGAACAGCAGGGAGGAGACACTTTAAGTATGCCCTTGACTTAATGCTTAAAGTCCTTTAGGCCTACTCAAACTTTGAAATAGATGAAGCCTTACTTGATTTTCACAACTGTCTTGAAAGATCTCACCTTATCTCGTTCACTTTCCTTCTCTTTCTCTTTCTCTCTCTCACACACACAGAAGTGACAGAAAAAGACACATACAGAGACAGAGAGAGACAGAGATAGAGATAGAAACAGAGAAAAGGGAGAGAGGTGGGGAAAGAGGGGGTAGAGGGATAGAGACTGAAACTGAGACTCTAAAGGCATTGAGCCAGAATAGCATTTAGGAAGACCTGATTTCAAAACCTACCTCTGACCCCAATTACCTGAATGATCTTGGAAAAACCACAGTTTCTTTATCTATAAAGTGAGTGGATTAGACCCAGTTGCCTAGAAGATCTCTTCCATTTCAAAATCTATGATTTTAAGAGTGTCAAGGGAAGGGGAAGTTTGTATATACTCATGCAGAAAGAGAAAAAAGAAGGAAAAGGGCTAATAAAGCACTCTTTTCTTTCTATAAAAAGCAAAGAAAATCTTGAAAATTTAATTTCCCAAAAACATCATCTCAAGATATTCCTTCCTTACAGCTCATAGGTCATATATAAAGATATATATATATATACACACACACACACACATATATGTGTATGTGTGTGTGTGTGTGTATTTATGTACAGATACTAATATCTATGTATATACTTTCTAAAAATCTGACATCTTAACAAAGATCAGAGTTTTTAGACCTTAGAGCTAATTTAGTTGAACCCTTTGTTTTTACAGATAAGGAAACTGAGGCATGGGCAGAAATAAGTGACTTAACTAAAATCACATAGCAAATGAACAAAAGGCTTAAGAATAAAGCCCAGACAGATCACCTTCCCTACCAATTCAATGATCTTTTCACTTAGAAATCATCTTATCTCAGGGATTTGGAACAAGAACAGATTTTCTACAAGGACATTTTTTAGTGTCGTGGATCCCTTGGGCAGTCTGTTGTGGACCCCTTTTCAGAATAATATTTTTAAATGCATAAAATGAAATACCTAAATTATAAAAAAAGGTATTGAATAGAATTGAATTTCAATTATGTTGAAATTAGGTTTGTTCAGTTATCAAAATATCTTTAAAAAAAAAAAAAGGTTCAGCAGCAGCAAGCATCATATGTAATGGGGACAAAGTAGAACCATTCCCAATAAGATCGGGGATGAAATAAGGCTGCCCACTATCACTATTACTATTCAATATTGTACTAGGAATGTTAGTTCTGGCATTAAGATAAGAAAAAGATTAAAGGAATTAGAGTAGGTAATGAGGAAACCAGATTATTTCTTTTTGCAGATGATATGATGGTATACTTAGGGAATCAACTAAAAAAACTACTAGAAATAATCCACAATTTTGTCAAAGTTTCAGGATACAAAATAAACCCACATAAGTCATCAGCATTTTTATATATTACCAACAAAGTCTAGCAGCAAGAGATACAAAAAGAAATTCCATTCCAAATAACTGTTGATAGTATAAAATATGTGGGAATTATCTCCAAGGGAAGTCAGCAACTACAGGAACACATCTACAAAACACTTTCCACACAAATAAAGTCAAATCTAATCAGTTGGAAAAATATCAAGTGCTCCTGGGAAGGCAGAGCGAATATAATAAAAATGACAATACTACCTAAATTAATCTACTTATTTAGTGCCATACCAATCAAATTCCCAAGAAATTATTTTACAGATCTAAAAAAAAATAGTAACAAAGTTCATCTAGAAGAACAAAAGGTCAAGAATTTCAAGGGAATTAATGGAAAAAAAAGGCTAATGAAGGCAGCCTAGTTGTGCTAGACCTAAAACTATATTATAAAGCAGTAGTCATCAAAACCATTTAATACTAAGAAATTGAATGATCCGTGGAATAGGTGAAGTTCATAGGACAAAATAGTTAATAATTATAGCAATCTAGTGTTTGACAAACCCAAAGACCCCAGCTTTTGGGATCAGAACTCACTATTTGACAAAAAGTGCTGGGAAAATTGTAAACTAGTATGGAAGAAATTAGGATTTGATCTACACCTAACACTACACATATAACCAAGATAAGATCAAAATGGGTTCATGATTTAAACATACAGAGTGATATTATAAGCAAATCAGAAAAAGAAGAAAAAGGTTCATGTATGGCTCTTTTTAACATTGAGGTGCTTCAAGCCAGTTCCAATGGTTTTGTGATGAAGAGAGACATCTGCACCCAGAGAGAGGACTGTGAGAACTGAGTGTGGATCACAACATTGTATCTTTACTTTTTTGTTGTTGTTGTTTGTTTGCATTTTGTTTTTTTCTCATTTTTTTTCCCTTTTTGGCAGCATGATGATTATAGAAATATGTATAGAAGAATTCATGTTTAACATATATTAGATTACTTGCCATAATAGGGGAGGGGAAAAAAATTGGTACACAGAGTTTTGTATGGATGTATGTTGAAAACTATCTATGCATGTGGTTTGAGAATAAAAAGCTTTATATATATAAAAAAAAGAAATAAAAGGAAAAAAATAAATCAGTATAAAAAAAGGTTCATGGATTCCAGATTATCTAGCTCAACCCTCTCCTCTTACATCATGCCTGATACAATGTTCTCTAGATCAGAGCTTCTTAAACTTTTTCCACTCATGATCCCTTTTCACCTGAGAAA
Source organism: Antechinus flavipes (assembly GCF_016432865.1). Lineage (NCBI taxonomy): Eukaryota > Metazoa > Chordata > Mammalia > Dasyuromorphia > Dasyuridae > Antechinus > Antechinus flavipes. Next base: position 246,966,218 of record NC_067398.1, on the reverse strand, counting down.
TTTTTATGTGCTCTCAGGTATATAAATATATAAAAGAGGTATACAAATCAAACATTTACTGATAATAAGTCACAATTTCTTGACTCCCACATTCAGTTACAAGACCCCCATGGGGTTGTACCCCACAGTTCAATAAGCTGTTTCTAGACAACACAGACTGTACTGTGATAGCTGTGGATACCTACATGGCTTCTCTCCTTAAGAACAGAATACAGAAGACATGCCTATTTCACGCCAATCCTGGGGGGCAAAGGAGGAGGGAGTCCGGCTAAGTAAGAGGCATAGAATCTCACATTCCTCAGCAAGATAGAGATGATAAAAGGACTTTGGGCTTGGTCAGAGAAGTTCTTCAACTTGCCCCCCACCACTTCTACTTTGCCAAAATCCATAATTACATCTGGTTTTTCACCAGGGAAGGAAGCTCTTAGGCTGACTAACACTAAAGCCTTCAGGCAAGGAAGTTCTATATTACCTGGCTACTCCATTCAAAGAGCCCTTTATGGAAATTGTTAACATCTGATAGCTTTGGGGTTTCCTTTTTGTTCCAGCTCAGGGCGTGGGTAGAGCCAGCCAGGTGTTACCCAAACCCCAGAAAAGATGTTTAGGGCAGAAGGTAAAATGAAAAATTCTTCAAAGGGCTCATCAGACCAGTGAGAGATAATTCTTTCTCCTCCCCAAGAACTAGGAAGGGCAGGGAACACTTCTGTTTGCTCACCAACATTTGGAGATATATTTAACTTGTCTGCTTATCTGAATCTCAGATTCCCCCTCTCCCCAGTTTGAACTCATTCCAACAGTTTTAATCGACCCCAATCCATTCATCCAAGACAATATCTTTGCCTTTGGTTCCATAGGCTCTCCTCCTTCTCCATAAGCTCCTTTTTTTTTTTCTTTTTAAATTCTATCCATCTATCTTTCTAGGTTCAAATCAAGTTGCCTCTTCTGTGAGGCAAGCCCTCACAGTCTTTACCAAACTCTCTTGCCTTGGGAATCCCACAGCACTTAAGAGGTCAGACCATTTAGCTTACACTTATCTAGAAGCGTCCTCTAACTTCTCTATTAGACTTAATTTCCTGGTGGCAAAAATTGAACAAAGTCATGATCTTCTCATTTCCCATCTTAATCCCTTAGCAATCTTGCATCACTCCCACCATTCACCGACTTGGCTTTTACATGGATGCTGCTGAACAAAGGTAGAGAAAAAATATCACACAACCATTCTGACGGGGTCAGCTACAAATTAATGTTACACAACCTCAACCCAACATTCCCTGACACTAGGAAATCCTTCTATAGCTATATAATCCCTCTAATCAACTCACTCTCTAATTTTCAACCCTCTTCAAGCCTTCTATAGCTGCCCTCCCTCCCTTCTCAGTTGAGAATTTTACTTTATATTTTACAGGAAAAAATGAAGCCATTCACCATAAGTTCCTTCTTCTCCTCTCTTCCTTATCTCCTTTCTGCTATCATTTCTTTCTTCATCCATCTCTCATGATGAGGTAGCCTTACTCCTTACTGAGGCTAACTTCTCTATCTGCTCCAGGAGTTCCATTCAATCTTGTTTCTTCCAACAGACTGCCCCCTCTGACATCACCACTCTATTTTCAATTTCTCCTTATCTACTGTCGCCTTTCTTCCTCCCTACAAACATGTCCATCTATCCTCAAAAAACTTCTACTTGATCCTTCCATCCCCACTATCATCTTATATTTCCTTTGTTCTTTGTAGCTCAAAAAGCCCAACTACAATGGGTACATCCATTTTCTTTCCTGTCTCTTCTTAGTCCCTTACAATCTGGTTTCAGCCTCCTTCCACCAAAACTGCTATCTCCAAAGTCATCAATGATTTCTTAATTGTCAGATCCAATGACCATTTTCAATCCTCATTCTCCTTGACCTCTCTGCAGTCTCTGATACTGCTGATCACTCTCCTTCTTGATACGCTCTTCTTTTCAGATTTTTGGGACACAATTCTTTCCTGATTCTTCTATCAGTCCCTCCTTTGCTGAATCATCATTCACATCTAACCAGAAATTTTCCATAGAGTTCTTAGACCTTCTTCTCTCTTCCTCCTTTACTACTTTACTTGGTGAACTCATCAGTTCCCATGGATCTAATTATCATCTCTATGCTAACAATTCTTAAATTTGTCTATTCTACCCCAATCTTTCATTTCTTCAACTGGCTTTCAAACATTTTGAACTGGATGTTCAATAGACATCTTAAATTTAACAAGTTAAATTTAACAAATTATTAAAATAATTATCTTTCCCCCTAAATTCTTCCCACTTCCTACTTTCTCTGTTACTATAAAGTGGGCCAGCATCCTCCCACACCCTCAGACTCTTCACTATCCCTCACCTCCTATATGCAATCTTTTGCCAAAGCTTTCATCTTTGCAATGCCTCTTAAATTTGCCCTTTTCTCTCTTGACACTAGCACCATTCTAGAGCAGGCCCTTTTCATTTCATGCCAGGAGCAGTGCAATAACTTGCTGGTTATCTGAATCTCAGATAAGATAGTCTGGCTGTCTTAAGTATCTCCCTGCTCCAATTCTTCTTCCCTTCAGCCACTAAAGTGATTTTCTAAAAGCATAGATTTGACCATGTCACTTCCCTACTCAATAAACTCCAGTGACTTCCTCCAAAATCAAATACAAAATCCTATTTTTGTATTTCCATACAAATGGAAACCATAACCTCACTTTTCATCCTTACCTTTCCAGTCTTTTTAGACCTTTCTCCTCACCAAGTACTCTTTGATCCATTGTTCTCTTGGCTGTTTCAGAAATAGATGTTCCATCTCTTGGTTCTGGACATTTTTTTGGGTTATCCCCCATATCTAGAATAATCTCCCTCATCATCTCTTCCTATTGGCTTCCTTTAAGTTCCAACAAAAAATCCTGTCTTTTATAAGAAACTTTTCCCAACCCTCTTAATTCTAGTGTCTTCCCTCTGTTAATTATTTTTAAATTTATCCTGTATATAACTTGCTTGTGTATATGGTTTTTGCTGTTGTTGTTGTTGTCTTCTCCCATTATATTGTGAGCTCTTTAAGAACCTCTTTTTATATTCACAGTGTCTGGCACAAATAGGTGCTTCATAGATGTTTGCTGATTAATTGACTGATCTGTCACAATGCCTAGCACCCATAATGGTTACTTAATTGTTGTTCAATAACCTCCTGTTGAGTTGAATTGTTTTGTCATTTCTCTTTGGACAGTTCCATCCATTCTAGTAATCAGTAGCGTTTACTGAGCAGGAGCTAGGGACTGACCACTGCACCTGGACATGAAAATCTTCACAACTAGCCAATGTAGTATCAATCATTGTAGAATCCAAATGATCACTTGGCCAGTGAGAATACAACTGTCCACTAATCAACCGTGGAGAATCTGCTCATTCAACCAGTGGGAAATTTACTTGATTGATGCAACAAGTAATTCAATAAACTAAGTGCCTATTTTATGCAGAGCATTGTTTGAGGCATTGAGTAAAATACAAAATTTAGATAAGATATAGTCCCTGCCCTTATGAAGGTTATAGTCTAGTAAAAAAAAAAATTATTATTCAGAGACTAGTATAGTTTCTAGCTATGGCTATAGGGCACTGACTTTGAAGAGCTTCAGATACCAGAGAAAGAAGTTTGTATTTTATTCTATAGGCAATAGGAAATTATTGAAAGTTTCTAAATGTTGTGCCACAGTTCCCTTTTATTGTCCTGACTCAGTTTCCCTAATTGTTCTGCCTCTGTTTCCCTTAATTGTTCTGCCTCTGTTTCCCTAAATTGTTTTGCTTGTTTTCCTTAACTGTTCTGCTCAATCCCCTTAGTTGCAACTTCCCTCCCTTTCCCCTCTTCCCCCGTCTGGTTCATTAGGACTGATATAAATCAAGACTAGTTACTCTGAGGTTATAAGTTGTAAATATGTAAAATCAAGATAAGGGGGAGTTCAGACTTCCTGGTTCCTATCGCCTAAAGAATTTATGGTCCTAACTCCCCAATCTGTCAGAATTAGATTGATGACCCCTGCCTGGGGATTCCCCCATCACCAGAATTTGAACTCTACCCCCTGCCTTTGTTTAGCTATCTGAGCTATGAGATATAAATATGTCATTGAGAACTCACATTCGCTGCTGGATGCTTTGGATATCAGCCCTGGGACATCATGCCCCCAGCACAATTTCTCCCTCTCAGAAATCCAAATAAAATATTAAAAACTCTCTAATCTCTATCTGGCCTCAGTTTTTCTGGCATTACATAAGCAGAGGAATGAAATGTCAAGAGAAAATTTATGTCAAGAGAAAATTTTGATAACAGTATGAAGGATACATTGGAAGGGGAAGATAATAGAGAAAGAAGGACTTGGTAGGGAGCTCTGTTCAATTTCTGGACTTCTCCATACTTTCACCAGCAGCCTGCACACCCTGGGGTTACCTCTCCACTCTGATCTCAGGTTCATTTTCTTGATTCTTGAGTCTCTAGCCTGGAATTTCTTCCCCAATCCTCCCTCTCTTCCAGTTACCCTCTGTGCATTGTCTTTCCCAAATAGAATATAAGCTCTTTGAAAGCAAGAACTGTCTTATTTGCTTGTATTGTTATCCCTGGCACTTAGTCTGGTGCATGGTAAGTTTAAAAATACTGAATCTTTCTATCCATTAATCTAACGTCTATTTAGAAGATGAAACAGGACAGTGAAATATTGAATGCCAAGGGGAGAGAGAATGCCTTGTAGAAAGTATCAACAAGGCCAAAAGCTTTTTCTTTTCTTTTGTTTTCTTTTTTTTTAAGGAATTGAGGAGACTTCAATATATTTGTAGATGAGTTGGAAAGAACCAATAGGGGAGAGAAAGACAGAGACAGAGACAGACAGACAGACAGAAAGAGAGAGAGAGACAGAGAGAGAGAGACAGAGACAGAGAGAGAGACAGAGATAGAGAAACAGAGAGAAGACACACACAGACAGAGAAAAACAGAGACAGACAGACAGACACACACACAGAGAGAAAGAAGAGACAGAGAGACAGACAGAAAGAGAAAGAGAGAGACACATACACAGAGAAAGAGAGAGAGAGAGACAGAGTCAGAGACAGAGGGAGAGAAACAGAGAGAAGACACACACAGACAGAGAGAAAGACAGAGACAGACACACACACACAGAAAGAGAGAGAGAGAGAATGAGAGAGAGACAGATAAAGAAGAGACAGAGAGAGAAAGAGACAGACAGACAGACACACGCACACAGAAAGAGAGAGACAGACAGACAGACAAACAGACACACACAGAGTGAATGCTATTGGAGAAGGCAAGAAAGAAAAGGATCAAGGATCTAGATTTCTTTTTTTTTTTTAATAACTTTTTATTGACAGAACCCATGCCAGGGTAATTTTTTACAGCATTATCCCTTGCACTCACTTCTGTTCCGATTTTTCCCCTCCCTCCTTCCCTCCACCCCCTCCCCCAGATGGCAAGCAGAAGGATCTAGGTTTCAAGGTTTGCCTTAGAAAGGAGTAACGCTATCTCTTCTCTGATGAGAGGGCATAAGGAAGAAGTGGAAGATGCTGAGCAAAGAACAACACCATCTTTCCAACTAGCAAAGACTCCAGATAATCAATTTACAAATAAATTCCAAGCAAAACCAAGAGACCAAGATGTGGGACTCTCCAAGAGCAAATAAAAGGAATGAAAGTGTTTGCTAGGCACTGAGCTTCTTAGCAGGAGATTTTTGTCATCTCTCTCAAACCCCTCTCTCATTTTCAGAAACAGGAAATTCTCCCCCAAACTGCCACTGGCCATACAGTCTCCTTGGATCCTGGGAAGGTATCATTGTGAAGTCATTCCAACAACCTAAGGTTGTTCCTCCAAACCCCCACCACTCTGGCATCTGGGCACATGGATCTGCACTTACCAACTCCCACACCAGGGCTACGGTTGGGTATTTGGCCCTGATGCAGAAGTTATTGCCCAGTCCTTGCATGTATGCAGGGTTTGTGGGCACCAACCCAGACTTCCATATGGGTACGCCTATTTCAGTTGGACAGACACCAGATTTGGGGCTGAACATTTTGTCCTAAAATGGGGGAAAAAAACCCAAAAAGGCATCCAGATGTCAGCGTGCAGCTCAGTACAGTCTCTGCATGGACCCGAGGGCTGCCAATAGGGCAGCATTTGGATTTCACCTTGTAGCTGACAAAGTCATTTTAAGTCTTATAGTTGCTGCCACTTAAGCTGAGCTCTAAGCCTGTGGGACCTTTTTAGAATCTTTATGCTGAAGATCAGACTAACTAACTCTTGTGTTATGAATTAACTGTAGCTTGTCAGACATTTGTTTTAGGTGTGAGTAAAGATTGGACATGAAACTATTTTTTACCCTTTTTTTTTGTTTGTTTCTTTGCCTTTTCTTTCTTGTAGTGTTCCCCTTTTGTTCTGATTTTTCTTTTCCAACATGACTAATATGGATATATGTTTTAAATGATTGCACATATATAACCTATATCAGATTGCTTCCTTTCTTGGGGAGGGGGAAGGTAAAGGAGAGAGGGGAAAAAATTTGGAACTCAAAAATGAATGCTGAAAAGTATTTTTAAATGTGATTGGAAAAATAAAACATTATTGAGGAAAAAAAATTGGAAATGAAGTACTTCCAAATCTATATTGAAATGGGTTATCATAAAACTCTGCAGAGATCCATTGCTTAACAAAAACCTAACATATAACAGCATAGTATTTAGATTTGGAGTCAGAGAACATGTGGAAAGGAAGAAGAGGGAGGCCTATGTGAATGGCTTCTAATTTTTTGTTGCAACACGAGGTAAGATGATTTCAGACATATAATGAATATCATATTTTTTATTGTCTTCTCATTTGGTGGGGGAGGGAAAGAGTAAAAGGAAGGAGAGAGTAAAAAAATAAAAAAAAATTAAAGTTTTAAAAAATGAGCATGGTTCTCAGCTGAGAAAGTGGTGGTGGGGAAATCAGAGAAGAGATGGCAAACGGGATATTAGGTCAATTAGGGAGGAATACAAGGATTGCTTTGCATCAGAGAGAGCCCAGTTGAGATCATGTCACAAATTGTAGTGCACATTCAGCACTTTATGGTTTTATGGTTTTTTTCCAATTGTGTTTAGCAGCACATGAATAGGAGAAAAAACAGCAAAATGGGAGTGATCCAATGCTGTGGTTTGGCAGGACCAGTGATAAGATAAAGAGATAAGGGATTGGAAAGACCAAGCCAGTGTGGAGTTGAAGGTTCACCAAGGAGAAGTGGATAGCTAGTCTTGGGATGATAGGCTGGGAAAGAAAGAAGGGTTGCCTCCTGAGTCAACTCTTGTGTGGAGGCAACTGCCCTCCCACAGAAATCATTGTGTATCTGTCTAACTCCAGATGGATCTAATTGGGATGCAGTTTGCCCATAAGCAGGCTAGAGGCAGAAAAGAGAGGCAGGCGAAGAATAATACTTTGCTGACTAACTGGCATCAAGACAAAGGGGGAGAAATGAGGAGAAGCCTTAGTCCTGAAGCATTTGGGGGTGGGAGCCGCCACCCTCTGCAACCAGAATTAGCTTTCAGCAATTTGGTGGCTTTCAATGAGTCTCTAGAGCTGAAAGCCTGTCAGGAGTTGGGAGAGAAGGGAGGAGCCTGATGCGGATTCAGCAGGAGAAATTTGGGGTTCCTATTTCTTCAGCTTCCCAAGTAGAACTGCAGCACAGGGAAGAGGTGCATACAGTCCAGGAGCAGGGTTTCTAAGGCAGCATCTCCGCAAGGGGAGAGCCCTGGTCCTTAGATGGGGCAATCAGGTCTCCAGTCATGAGGCTCTGTCTGCGAATTCCTGTCCAACAAAAGGTAGATCTAAAACAATCATTGCTGAATGTCTTTTAAAAAAATTGTTTAGTGAGATCTTTATACTTTATATCACCTTCCTCCCCTCTCCCTCCCATTCCAGGCCATCTCTTGTAACCAAAAAATATAAACAAAAAAAGAAAAATAGTCCTTCCAAAAGAACACATTAACTGCGTCAGACTGCAGATTTAATATTTCATCTCCACAGTCCCCATCTCTGCAAGGTAGGGAAGAAGATGTATTTTCTCTATCCAGTTTTGGACATTATAGAGATCTTTCTAAATTTTGGATCCATTTTAAGGTACCTGAATTGCATCAGGAGAAAGACAGGAAGTAATGAGAGGAGCTTCTTGGCAACAGAAAACCTGGATCTCTTCTGCATCTGCGTTAACCTTTTCTTTTTACTTTTTGCCCTCTTGGTCTCAATATAAAATGAGGTAGGGGAGAAGATGGCTAAGGTGGAGGGCTTGAACTTGAACTTGAAAACTGACTTATAGGAAGCTGTCTATACCCCTAGAGACAGATGGACAGTGTGATACAGAAGAATAAGGTTACAAGTTCTAGAATCCAGCTCAGAATCTTCTCTCTGATACTTAATTGAAATTTTGGCTTAAGGTTACTTCATCTTGCTATCTTCAGGAAGAAACGACACTTAATAAATAAATGTTTATTAAGGCACCTATCATGTGCCAGATACTGTGCTAAGCACTTAATAAATGTTATCTCATTTGAACCTCAGAGCAACCCAGGGAGGGAAATACTATTATTGTTCCCATTTTACAGATGAGGAAACTGAGGCAGATCGATGTTAAGTGACCTGCCCAGGGTCACACAGCTAATAACTGTCTGCTCATTTTAGAGATGAGGAAACTGAGGCAACTAGAGGATCACACAGCTAATAAGTATCTGAGGCAGGATCTGAACTCATCTTCCTTGCTGCAGGTGGCTCCATCCATGGAGACACAAGAAGAAAGCTGGACAAGACCTGTTGGTTCCTTACATTCTCTTAGCTACCAATGATGTGACGTGTGTTTGTTTTTACTTAAACCTTTACAGATAGATGCCTTTTATTCTTCACACCATAATAATTTCCCCTAAAATACATTTGCTCCTACTCCCACCCTATTAAATTTCTCTTACAACAAAGAAAAACGGTTAAAAATAAACAAACCTAACAACTCTGCATCTGTTTAAGCAGCATTCTACATGCACAGTCCTTCCTTTCCCTTCCCTGGAAAAAAGGCACCTTCCTCATCGGGGACAAATCTGGTCATCTCTGCCAAGGCTTTAAAACAATCCCCTCTGAAATGCACCAGAACAATGTACCAGGGAGGCACTAAGTGGCTCGAGCTCCAAGCTTGGAGTAAGAAGACATGAGTTCAAATCCAGTGGCAGAGACTTACTCTCAGCAAATCAACCTCTCAGCCTCAATATTCTCGTCTAGAAAAGAGAATAATAACGTCTACCATAGGAGGTAGGATCAAATGAGAAAATATCTATAAAGCTCTCAGCACAGTGCCGGGTACATAGCAGGTACTATAGAAATGTTAGCCAGCATCATCATCATTATCCTGAAATAACCACACAAAGTCAGGGATGGAAATGACTCTGAGGTTTCATCTAGTCCATATATTTAACAGATAGGAAATCAAAGGTTTCTTCCTAACTGCTCTGTGGATACAGTGCTGGACTTAGAATCAAGACCAGAATCCGAATCTGCCCTCAGACACTTACTAGCTGTAAACTCTGGGCAAGTCACTTCACCCTATTTGTCTCAATTTTCTCATCTGTAAAATGAGCAGGAGAAGAAAATGGCAGATTATTCCAGCATCCCTGCCAAGAAATCTCCAATGAGGCTGCAGAAGAATCAGACAGGACTAGATATCCTGAACAATGGTGATTCTGAATAGATAGATCACTTAACTTCTGTCTGTCTTAGGCTCCTCAATGGCAAAATCAGAATAATAATACTAGCATCTACCTCCCAGGGGTGTGGAATTATTTAACAATTATAAAGGACTTAGCAGAGTGCATGGCATATAGTACTAGTGGTTCTCAAACTTTTGTTTTCAGTATCTTTATCCTATTAAAAATTATTGAGGATCTCTCCAAAGCGTTTTTGTTTATCTGGATTACATTTATAGACATTTACCATATTGGAAATAAAAACTATTTTTGAATTTGTAGACCCTCAAAAAGGGTTTCAGAGATCCCCAGGATTCTCCCAGGGTCCTCAAACTTTTTAAATAGGGGACCAGTTCACCGTCCCTCAGATCGATGGATGGCCGGACCATAATAAAAACAAAAACTTTGTTTTGTGGGCCTTTAAATAAAGAAACTTCATAGCCCTGGGTGAGGGGGATAAACGTCCTCAGCTGCGGCATCTGGCCCCCGGCCGTAGTTTGAGGACCCCTGCTAGACCATATTTTGAGAACCCCTCAGTAAGTTCATATTTCCTTCCTTCTTTCCTGAGCCCAGAGAGATTAAGTGAACATGTCCCAGAACATACAAGTAGCAAAGCTAGGATTCTAAATTGTGTTCATTCATTTTCAGTCCTGTCCAGCTCTTCGGCATCCAATTTGAGCTTTTCTTGGTAAAGATATTGAAGTGGTTTGCCATTTCCCTCTCTAATTCATTTTACAGATGAGGAAACTGAGGCAAACAAGGTTAAGTGACTCACCCAGGCTCATAGAGTCTGAAGCCAAATTTGAACTCAGAAAAGGGAATATTCCTGACTCTAAGTTTGGCACTTATTTACACAATACCTACTGCATTACATAGCTCCCCCAGGCTTCCAAATCCAACCCTGAAAAGTTAAAGCTTTCTGACCTAAATAGAAACAGGCTCCAGGGTATAAACAGTAATGGCAGAAAAGTTTCCTGGGGACAAAACAGGAGGCTTCTGTGTAGGTGGAGAGCCCTGACCCCTTTTATCACGCCTCTTTAGTCAGTCCTCTTGGTTTCCCCATCATGCTTCAGTCCTTCCAGGGCAGACTGAAAATGGTTTAGCAGAAACTGTGGATCTTTTGCTTAATGCTACAAGACTCTCCCCAGGGTGTTGACAGGGTCAAAGAGGAGGGTGGATGGCTGATGGGAGACCAGAAAAAATGAAGTTATCATTTCCCCTCTGGCCTTATCAACCTGCTTTCTCATAGGACCATCTGCCTCCTCTCATTCAACCTGAATCCCCAAATGGTCAAATGCTTATCAAAGTGACCTGAAAGGACTTTTGAAGGTTTATAGACATTGTATCTTCCTCCCAAACATCCCTCAGCCAGTTCCCACTCCTTCTGCCCTTTAACAGCAGAACCTGGGAATCCAAGATGGATCTGTGTTCCTACCTATTTCCCCAGTCTCCCAGCTCCCAAGGAGCAGGATGGCAAGCACATCAATCCTAAAAGCAAGGTAGTTTGGTGCTAGGCCAGGTATGCTACTGACAGATGAGGGTCTCCACCAAGTTAGTTCAGTAGTTAATTCAATAGACATTTATTAAAAGCCTGATATATATACAAAGCCCAGGCAAGGCACTGCAGGAAATACAGAGTTTTGCTAATAAAAGATTTAAGTTTTTCTGTCTTTGAAGTTCATAAAAGTAGCCGACAGTCACAGTAATGAAAAAAAGTAAATATGAAATCTTTTGCACCTAAGAGTATAATATGGAAGGCAGTGTAATGAGGGTTTAACAAGGCAGTAGATTCTTTTTGTACAGCAAAATAATTATATGGACATGTATACATATATTGTATTTAACATATACTTTAACATATTTAACATGTATTGGTCTACCTGCCATCTGAGGAAGGCAGTGGGGGGAAAGAGGGGAAAAATTGGAACAAAAGGTTTGGCAATTGTCAATGCTGAAAAATTACCCATGCATATGTCTTATAAATAAAAAGCTATACTTAAAAAAAAAAAAAAGGGCAGTAAATTTGGAGCTAAACCTGCCTCTGTGAAGTTGGGTCACCTAATTTCTCTAGACTCTGGTGTTCTAATCTGTAAAATGGTCCTATCTGAGGAAAAGGATCCTCTGTACAAAATTGTTTACAGTAACTGGAAATCAAGAGGGTGTCCAATCTATTAGATAATGGCTGAATAAATTATGGCCTGGGAATGTAATGGAACATCATTATACTGTAATAAATAATAAAAGAAATTGTTATGGAGAAATCTGGGAAGGCTTGGACAAACTGATGCAGAGTGAAGTGGACAGAATCAGGAAAGCAAACTAACTTTACAATAACCAAAGTGGAGTAAAAACCAACAGCTATGAATGACTTTAGAATTCTGCTCAATGCAATGACTGATCATGATTCCAAGGGACCCAATGGTAGGTCCCACTTTCTGAGACCCACCTCCTGATAGACGAGTGATGGATTCAAAATTTAGAATGAGACATTTAATAAATGTCATGGCCAATAAAGGAATTTATTTTGCTTAACTGTGACTATTATTCATAAAAGTTTTGTTTTTCTTTCTTCCTCCCAGTAGGGGAAGGAAAAAAGAAGAAAAATAAAGTTTTGTTAATTTAAAAAATTGTATTTGTCTTGTTTCCTTCACAGGACTGTTAAATGAGAAACATATTGAATTACTTCAATTCTTTTTAAACAAAGGATATGTGTCCAAAGGACATTCCGCAGTATTGAAATAATTTCATTTTTAATTAATCATACAATATAATTTTAGCTCATAATTATCTCTCTTTGTGTTTTAAACTGTTATTTTTAAGCTCCACAATGGTAGGGAAGATATCTTACTTACATTGTGTTTCATCACTTGAGTTCAATCTGCTGCTCTGCACACAGTGCTAGAATTTAGTAAATGTTTGGGTCTTTTTTTTTTTTTTTTGCCAAACGAAACAGACTCTCAGGGTTGGATAAAGGTGATCAAACACTACATCTCCTCTAGAACATGAGTTCCCTTCACATCTCTTCCAACTTTGAATCCTAAAATGGCAGAACTAGAAGTATCAGGTACTATCTCAAACGTACTTAATCCAGTATGTGTGTGTCTGTGTGTGTAGATCTTTTTGGAAATCTTTTGACACCTCTACATTTCAGAACAAATCTTTTAAATAATTAAAAGAAATGATAAATTTCACTTAGAGGCTAGTAAAAATAAAGATGTAAGCTTTTCCCATTGAGGTTGACAGACCCCTTAAAATTTATCCATCCTGATCAAAAATTGCTGATTTAGTCAAATCTCCTCATTTTACAAAGAAAAAATTGAGGCTTAAAGAGGGGAAATGGTTTGCGTGAGGTTTCTTCCTTCCCCCATTAACCAGATAGCTGCCAACACTCCTGGACAAAAGCCTGAAGGAGGGAAGAGCTGACTCAAGTTTGCATATAAATAGAATTTTATGGATAGAATTTACCTCTCCAGAAATAGGGGTGTAAATGCCCCCCACTTTTTATTTATTTAATGAACAAGAAATATATGTCAGTTTTTGCGGTCTCCTTATAAGTCCCTAATGAATGGAAGTTTCTGATGAATGAGACAAGGGTGAAAACAGTCCAGTTCAGCCCCAGTCCAACTCAGCTCAAGGGGTTTCACTCTAGGTCTAAACTACAGGCCATAACCATTCCTCTGCTGCCTTTTTCTCTCCCCTCAATCCTTTACTTGCTAAGTAAACAGAGCTCAGGTTACTCAACCACCCTTGATTTCTGTTTGGGGGAGGGTGCCACTTCTAAATGTCCCCAAGCCAGCTCTTGTCTTTCTTGGGACTCAAAGGCCATGGAGTCAGAGAAGAGAAAAAGAATACTCCTTTGAAAGCAAAGCTTTTGATCCCAAAGGGACTGGCGTTTGGAGGTCTCTGACAATCAAGTGAGCTTGTTTATCTGTGTGTCTTAGAAAAAATCAAATCCCTGAAAGGTCTTCCCAGAAAAAAAAAAAAAAAGCTTTTCCATCCTAGTTTCTGTGGCCTCTGGGGTAGTTAAGGCAGCAAACTGATTCAGGCAGCTCCCTTCTAGCTTGCATACCCTTCCCACACAGACAGCAGCCTCAAGTTCCCTTTACCCACACATACTGGAATGTCTAATTCAATTCTCCTCCATCCTCCCCAACCTCCTCCTTAACTTCTGAGAGATGGAAGGGCCTCTAGAATTCATCTAGTCCAACCCCCCTCATTTTAAAGAAAGGGATACCAAGGACTGGGGAGGGGGAGGCAAGAAAATTGTCCAGGATCACTTAGTTACTGGCCCTGGTCTCCCATGTCACTTGAACACACTGTCTTTCAGCCTTCTCACTCTTTTTCCAGTCTCCATCTCTATTAACTCTATAAACTTTTATAATTATCCACCTACTCATAAAGAAAAAATCTAGAGCATTTTTGGAGTCATTCCTTACGATCCAAGTTGGCCCACTTTGGTATAGTGCAAAGAATGAGAATTGAGAAACTTGGGTTCTAGTCCCAGTTCTACTATTGACTTAATTTTGTAATCTTGGCCAAGATACTTCCCCTCCCCAAGCTACCCCAAGTCAAAGTGTTTGGACTAGATAGTAATAATTAATAATAATAATTAATAAATAACATTTATATAGCACTTGTGCTAGGCACTATGTAAGTGCTTTTCAGTTATTATTTTATTTGACTTTCACCACTAGATGATCTCTTAAGGACCTTTTCAGCCCTGACATTTTATTGAATGGCTCCCTTCTGACTTGCAAGCAGAGTAGATGACCCAACTTAGCTGGTTGTCATGGGAAAAGTGGTCTGAACCAAGCTAATTATTAAATACCTTAAGTATGAAACAGTCTTGAGTGGTGAGCAAATGGCCTGTTCCCCATTTCCTTCCCTCTCCCCTTATCCTCTCCTTTCTGTTCCTTAAGTTCTCACATTTTACCAATAGGCACCAATATCTTTAGACTGAATTTAGAACGAAGGAAAAAAAGGAAAAAAGAAATTTATCAAGTTCTTACTATATTGGAAAAAATACCGTATGGAGCACTGGGGACATACATTGGAAAGAAAGGAAGTCTTTGCTCTCAAGGAGCTCATGTTCTAAAAGTAGAGAAACAAGACATTTAGTGCTTGTTAAAGTATATTCTTCTACTCCACTTCCAAACGCAGACTGCTAATTCCTTGCAGGTGGGACTGGCCATTTTGGAAAGCTTTATGAAATTATACAATAAAAGTTACAAAAATATTCCTAAAATCATCTAGATTTAGAGCTGGAGTCTAATCCTTTCATTTAACAAATGGGAAAACTGATGAAGTGACTTGCTCAAAGTCATATAACTAATAATAACAATAATAATAGCAATAATTGTAATTGTTTAATCATTTCTGACTCTTTGTAACTCCATTTGAGGTTTTCTTGGCAGAGATACTGAGTAATTTATCATTTCCTTCTCCAGCTCATTTTTACAGATGGGGATACTGAGTCAAACAAGGTAAGTGACTCTCCCAGAGTCACACAGCTGGTAAATGTCTGAGGCTGGATTTGAATTCAGGAAGAGAAATCTTCCTGACTCCAGGCCTGGGATTCTACCTATTACACCACCTAGCTGCCCAATTAAAAAATAAAGCCCTCTGAAAAATAGAAAGGGGAAAAAAAGAAAATATAACAACTAGCTCTCAGCAAATAGGAGCTGACTCTAACACACTCCTGCCTCTATTCCTATTAATTTAATATTTTTCCTAGACTGCACTTAAATAAGGCTGAGGTTTGGACTGCCCTGTAAAATCAAATTCATAGTTAAGAAGAGGTTTGGGGAGTTCTAATTTTTTTTATTAAAGCTGTTTATTTTAAAAACGTATACATAGATAATTTTCAACATTTATCTTTGCAAAACCTTGTGTTCCAAATTTTTCTCCCTTCTTTCCCCCCACCCTTTCCCCTAGACAACAAGTAATACAACATATGTTAAACATGTGCAATTCTTCTATACATATTTCCACAATTACTTTGCTGCACAATAAAAATCAGATCAAAAAGAAAAAATGAGAAAGAAAACAAAATGCAAGCAAAAATGCAAGCAAACAAGAACACTGGGTGTAGCTGATTCTCTTCATCACAAGACTTTTGGAATTGGCCTGTATCATCTCATTGTTGAAGAGAGCCACATCCAACAGAATTGATCACTTTACAATCATGCTGTTGCCATATACAATGATCTCCTGGCCTTGCTCATTTCACTCAGCATCGTTCATTTAAGTCTCTCCAAGCCTCTCTGTATTCATCCTGCTGTTCATTTCTTACAGAACAATAATATTCCATAACATTCATATACCATAATTTACCCAGCCATTCTCCAATTGATGGGCATCCATTCACTTTTCAGTTTCTAGCCACTACAAACAGGGCTGCCACAAACATTTTGGCACATACAGGTCCCTTTCCCTTCTTTAGTATTTCTTTGGGATATAAGCCCAGTAGTAACACTGCTGGATCAGAGGGTTGGATCATAGTTTGACAACTTTTTGAGCATAGTTCCATATTGTTCTCCAGAATGATTGGATCCATTCACAATTCCACCAACAATGCATCAGTGTCCCAGTTTTCTCACATCTCTTCCAACATTCATCATTATTTTTTCCTGTCATCTTAGCCAATCTGAGAGGTGTAGTGGTATCTCCGAATTGGCTTAATTTGCATTTTTCTGACCAAGGGAGCTCTAATTTCTATGACTACAAGCTACACATAATGATTACTTTCCATGTTCTTTGCCTATCAGAGCTAGGCAGATGGGATGACTAGGGCCTCTCTGTTCCCCTGACTTTGTATCATTTGGCTCAGCAAAGTTTGTATCCTAACAAGGTATTAAAAGTAATAAAAGACCCAAATGTATAGCAAAACAATATTACTAGCATTATTATTTATAACAGCAAAAAATTGGAAATTATGTGGATGACTGGGAGAATACATAAATAAATTATGGTATATTCATGTAGCCACTGTTATGCCACAGTTCTCTTTAACTGTCCTGACTCAGTTTCCTTGTACAAGTTTCCCTTATCTCAGTCTCCCTAATTACTCCCCTAAGCTGTAAATTTCCCTCTGGTCCATGAAGGCTGAGGACCAATTACTCTAAGGTTATAAATTGTTAGCCCAAGCAAGATAAACAAGACAGTAGACTTCCTGATTATCTTCTGTCCTCAAGAATTTACAATATCCCTCTAAAATATTCCAAGATATCTCTGGGTATTCAGACATCCTGTCTCTGGGTTTTTTGGTTTATGGCCTTGATAGGAGCTTTCCTGCTCTTTCCCTCTTCTTTGTCTCCAAAGGTATTTAAGAAGTTGGGGTTCCTCCATTCATTTGCTGAGAATGGCGTCTGGCTGTATGCTGGACGCTGGATTCTTTGGGATGACAGTCTCCTCCAGACCTGGGACCAACATGGATTCCTTGGTCCCAGTATATCTTTATCTCTGTCTGACTGGATAATTTGAGATGAGAGTCCTGTCCAGTCAATCTTACTGTCCCATTAATAAAATATTAAAAACTCTCTAATCTCTCTCCTGCCTCAGTTTCTCTGGCATTACATTTTGGAGGTCCCACCGAGATAATAGAAACTGAGAACTGGATTAGAGATCAGAGACCTCTCTGTCTCCACGTAGGCCTGGGCTCAGGACCTGGCTCTGTTCCTTGGGAAAAGATCAGCACTCTGGCTAACCCCAGAGCCTCTGGGGAAAAGGAAGCGGTTCTTCATCCTCAGTTCGGCCTACAGTGGGCAACAAAATCGATTCAGCATTTAGGAGAGTAAGTCTGTCTGGGTACCTTTTGGGGTACCATCTGGTTCTGGTTCTGGTTCTGGTTATTCTAGTTCTGTTCTGGTCTGTTGCTAGCAACCTGTAGTCTCAGAATAAATACCAACGGGTTTAAAAGTTCTGAGACGGGTATTTTCTGGGACGCTGGAAAATATCCTCTGGGTATATTTTATATGTTTGTTTAATGTTGGAACTGTGTAAGTCTGTGTGATGTATGTTCTATGTTCTGTGTGATTTGTCTGTCTGTTATGTTGTTGGTTGGAAAAATTTTTAAGAACAACGTTGCAACTGTGCTTAGTAAAATGGAGCTCCACGTGTGTCTGTGTGTGTCTGTGTTAAAAGTTAGCAAGTTTGTAAGAGATAAGGATTCAGCCTCTGTGTTGCAGGCTTAGAAAATATCACGAAGTTTGAAAAATCTTTCTCTCTCCCTCTCTGTCTCTGGCTGACTGCAGCAGCCTGTGAGAAAAAAGGGAGAAAAGGGAGGGAAAGGAAGAAAAAAAAAAAAAAGCCCCTCGTCTGTTTTTGGTGATGTAAAAGCTTTGTTAAGTTTTAAGAACAATGATTAAGGAAAATTTTCTTGTGATTTTAAATTTTTTTAAGGAAAAGCCTACTAAAGTAAAGAGCAATAAAATTCAAGCTTAGTCTGGCCTGGGCAATAAAAAGCTCTGGAGATAAGATGCTAATAGCTGTTAGAAGAAACGTGGTGGAAAAGAAAAGAAAAAAAAACTTTTAAAAACAGCTGAATTATTTTGATTCAGTTTGTTATCTTCTGAAATATATTGAGTTATTTGTTAACATAAGTTATACTTTAAATCCAGCTCTGCTGGACATGTGTGGGTTTTGTGGAGGTTTGGGCTATTCACTATAGTGTGAATCTTACAGATTTTTGAAGGAAAAAGAAAGAGGAATGCAGGTGATTTAGGAAGGACTGATTTGTAGGGTAATTGGAGGTTTGCATGGTTTTAGGAAGGTGAAAGAAAGACTTTTGGGAGTAGGTGAAGAGGTGGGGGAGGGAGCCACCTACCCCCACTGCCTTCTGCTACTTTACCAAAGGAGCATCTGGTAGGAAAGTTCTTTAAGGAGATTGTTCAAATATGTAGCCAGGGAGAAAGAGAAAGTTGGAAATGGGTGCATTTGGGAAGAAACCTGATGTTGGGAAACTGATGGGCTAAATCTTGAAAAGGATCCCCATGTAGGAAATTGCGTGGGGAATCTAAGGGAAGTTTTTTCCTAGGAGACAGGAGTGGAGGAAGGGTGGCCACGTGGAATCCTCTCCTCCCCTCTTCTCTCTACTTTTAGGTTAATTGATTGAATATTTGTTTCTTAATACAGAAAGGTTTTTTTGGTTAAGAGATATGTTCATAAATGTGATCCATATTTTGGTAGAAATATTTCTAAAAGTTTAATTGCTGTTTTAAAAAACTTCTTGAATTCTTTTATGTGGAATTGGGTCTTTTGTATAAGTTTAAATTGATTATATTGGGTCATTCTGAGGTTATTTAAAGGGCCTCTGAAAATAATAGTTTTTTTTCTTTGTCTTTTTGAAGATGTTTCTGTTATGGACAATATGCAGTTTGAGATATTTTTCTATGTATTGGATATTTTAAAAGCAAAATGATTTTTATGTATAATGTTCACTCATATAACATCTACTTAGATATGATAATTGTTCTAAGTTGTGAACTTACTGAGACAAAATTTCTTTCTGTTATTACTATAAGGTTAGGGTAAATCTTTGTTTAGGAGTTATCAGAAATTTGATTAATGGAATTTGTTATTGGGGGTAAAATTTTTTGGGCTTAGAGTTAATTAGTTAATGCTATTTGGGAGTTTTAAAGCTCCACCCTCTGACAATTACTGGGACAATTGATTGATAAGCAGTTAAAACTCAATTGTTTATGTTATGTTATGTTATAGTTATGTTCTTGCATTTTTCCTTCTGTAACTGATCTTTCTGATCAGAGCAAACTGTTAATGCAATTCAATTATGTCATGCCTTGCTATTTTCAGTCTGGTCATATGTAATCATGTATCCTAAATGCTTGGGCAACTAAGAATTTCGCCTGGTCATCTGTCTGTTACTGGATATTGGTGTTTCGTTCCTTTAAGGTTTCTATGTGATAAGTGGACAATTAACAGAGGTCTGTAAAACTGCACCCGTTTGCTTGGCCTGTAAAGCAAACTCATCTCTTCACATAGGAAACAATTTATTTTGGCCTCCTCATATTTTGCAGTAGTCTGGTGAACTGAGTCTATCTGAGACTGATCTAATCTTTATGTGCTAGATTTGTGTTTTTGTTCTAGATTTTGGTCAAATTACAGCTATTGGCTTGCTTCTGGAACCGGGATCAGCTTTGATCAGCTTTGATTGTCAGCATGAGGCACCCACTCTGCAAGGAATGAGAGCCTCCTATCACTTCACAGCCTGAAGCAGCAGTTTTAAATGAGACCATGGGCTGGACGCTGCATCGAGTGTACTTTGGACTGATATAAGGGACTTTGGGAATGGTTGATGACTGACTGTTAAACCTTGCCTGGATCATCTATTACTGTGTGTTTAAGATTTGGGATGGGATTTGTTAAAACTATGTAATTATTGCTGTTATGTTTGAGGGCTTTTTAGGAAATGCTACTGTACTAGTCTGTTATGTATAGGGATTTTGATTCACTCTTGGGATTTATATGGGATATGGTCATTTGATAATTCCTTTCTGTGAGGAAAAAAAGGGAAGGGAGAGATAGAACATTGGGGAAATTTTTTTTCCAAAATACCTGTTAGTTTTTGTAGATACTTTCTCAGGGTGGACAGAAGCCTTCCCCACCCGAAATGAAACAGCTCTCACAGTGGTTAAGAAGATACTAAATGAGTTAATGCCCCACTTTGGTCTTCCAGTAGCCATAGGGTCTGATAATGGGCCTGCTTTTGTTGCCAAAATATCACAAGGCGTCAGCAAGGCCCTGGGCATTGATTGGAAACTCCACTGCGCATACAGACTGCAGAGCTCTGGGCAAGTGGAAAGGATGAATAGAACACATAAGGAGCTCCTCTCAAAGCTTGTCTTGGAGACCCAGAACTCCTGGGTCTCGCTCCTGCCATTAGCATTACTGAGGAGTAGATGCACTCCTAACAAATTAAACTCCCTTTGAGATTCTGTTCGGGAGACCCCCTCCAATTCTGCCCTTGGTCAGGGAAGACTTGATGGCTGAAATTTCTAACTCTTTCCTTATCAAGTTTTTACAGGCCTTGCAGAAAACTCAGAAAGACATCTCCCACCTTGTCCGTGAGGCCCTTCCCAACCCTCTCACTGACCCTGTCCATCCATATACTGTGATCCTCCCCACGCCCACTGCTGTAAGAGTTGAATCAATCCCTGCCTGGATTCACCACAGCAGAGTGAAACCAGCCGTCACCACTGAATGGAAAGCAGAGATTGGTGAAGATCCCCTGAAACTGAGACTGATTCGTTCCTCTGGTCCTTGATTTCCCCTAAAAGACACTGGGTGGGAAAATCCTGGGAAGTTCAATCCTTGTATTTACTTTGTTACTGTTTGAGATTACCCTAATCTGTTTGCATATTCTCCCCTAAAGGCCCCTTCCCCCTTCGCCTTTCCTCCTACTATACTGTCATTATGGGATTCTCCTTAGTCCTTCTCCTCCTCCCTATGCTTTCTAAGGTTTTGGGAAACCCACATGCCCCAAAGACCATATGGACAATGACCTTTAGGAATCTTGAGGGGGTCCCACTCTTTCTGCCACTTATTACTCAGGTTTAGAGCCCTCTATGACAATAGATTCCTCCCTGGCTCCCTGTTTCTACTTTAGGGCTCTGATAGACCCTCCAGCCTGATTGTGCCCTGATGCTTGGTGGTGCTCCCTCCCTGACGATTCCTTTAGGCTGACAATCTAAACCTTTGATCAGCAGACCCAGACCTCACTGCATCCCCCTCCGAATTATCCTAACAATCCAGGAACCATCCCACCAGAAGTGGAAGCAGTCCCAAGCTTTCACCCTTTGGTCCCGGATAGGTAGCGGAGTTCAATTCAGCCACTACCTCATAGTTCAGTGTAAAGATCCACCCCCCTCCAAGCCTGTGGGACCTCTGACTGCCTTACTAGTCCCACCTAGACCACCAGTCCTGGCTGATCCTATTCTGGCACCATCATCCCTGGCATCGCTGGGCCTTGTCATGACCCAAAGTCCCCCTATTCTTCCTGACCCGTTAGTGCCAATTGACAGCCCCTCTGAATTTTCTGCTTCTCCCTCCATGCTGGAATTGTTGCCAGTAGTGCACTCCTATTTGAACTCCACAAATCCCCAGCTGGGCCGAGATTGCTGGCTCTGCTTTAACTCTGAACCCCCTTATTTTGTTGGGATTGCCCTGACAGACTCAGTTCCTGGAACCACCTCTCAGTCTACCTGTTCCTGGGAACAGCCTAAAATCACCCTTGGGAATCTCCAAGGTCTAGGCACCTGCCTGGTGACTGCCTCTATGAATCTCTCTGACCCTCTCCTCCAGTTCTGTAACCCCAGTTCCTTAATTAACATCTCAGCTTCCTCATCAGACGTTGCAGTCTGGTATCAAGCCCCTGAAGGTTCATGGTTTGCCTGTAGGGATGGACTGACCAGGTGTGCCTACTCTAGCACCCTCCTCCGAAGGACAGATTCATTCTGTGTGCTAATAGCAGTGTTTCCCAGCCTGTCTGTTCTTCCAGGAGGGGAGGGATGGAGCCTCTTTCAGTCCCATTTCTCTCCCTTGGAGATTACCAGACAGAAACGGGCTCTGCCGTTCCTTCCCCTCATAGTAGGGCTCGGGCTGGCAGGCACTACCGCCCTCAGCACTGCAGCCCTCCTGAAGGGCGATTCTGGGTATGCTGAGTTAAGTGCACAAGTGACCACAGACCTGACTCAGATCGAGTCATCCACCTCAACACTGGAAAGCCAGGTTGACTCCCTGGCTGAGATGGTACTCCAAAACCGAAGGGGACTCGACCTGCTATTTCTGCAACAGGGAGGCCTGTGTGCTGCCCTGAACGAGGAATGCTGTTTTTATGCTAATAACTCTGGGGTGATCAGGGAAAGTCTGGCCCTGGTTCGTAAGAATCTTGAGTCCAGACGACAGGAGCAGGGGCAAGGAAGGAACTGGTACCAGTCACTGTTTAATTCTTCCCCATGGCTGACAACCCTTGTTACATCCCTCATGGTACCCTTGATTCTCCTTCTCCTGGCCCTTGCCATAGGTCCTTGCA
The DNA here is from genome assembly GCF_016432865.1 of Antechinus flavipes. Taxonomy (NCBI): domain Eukaryota; kingdom Metazoa; phylum Chordata; class Mammalia; order Dasyuromorphia; family Dasyuridae; genus Antechinus; species Antechinus flavipes. The sequence goes on along the minus strand of NC_067398.1, from coordinate 246,943,428 downwards.
TCTCTCTTGTGTCTTATCCGCTCCCCAGGTGGAGTCTGTCAAAATTATGGTGCTAAGACCGCCTGGGTATCAAGAGGAAGGTGTTTCAAAGATTTGAATATTTAGGAAAGAGAGTGTGGAATGTTATGCCACAGTTCTCTTTAACTCTCCTGACTCAGTTTCCTTGTACAGGTTTCCCTTATCTCAGTCTCCCTAATTACTCCCCTAAGCTGTAAATCTCCCTCTGGTCCATGAAGGCTGAGGACCAATTACTCTAAGGTTATAAATTGTTAGCCCAAGCAAGATAAACAAGAGAGTAGACTTCCTGATTATCTTCTGTCCTCAAGAATTTACAATATCCCTCTAAAATATTCCAAGATATCTCTGGGTATTCAGACATCCTGTCTCTGGGTTTTTTGGTTTATGGCTTGATAGGGGCTTTCCCGCTCTTTCCCTCTTCTTTGTCTCCAAAGGTATTTAAGAAGTTGGGGTTCCAGTTAATTTGCTGGAGAATGGCGGCTGGCTGTATGCTGGATGCTGGATTCTTTGGGATGACAGTCTCCTCCAGCCCTGGGACTAACATGGATTCCTTGGTCCCAGTATTTCTTTATCTCTGTCTGACTGGATAATTTGAGATGAGAGTCCTGTCCAGTCAATCTTACTGTCCCATTAATAAAATATTAAAAACTCTCTAATCTCTCTCCTGCCTCAGTTTCTCCGGCATTACACCACATGTAAAGAAAGAATCACAGATAGGAAAAATCCAAAGAAAGATGAGAAGGCTCAGAGCAAATAATGCAAAGTAAAGAAAGATCTAACAAAAGAACCATACTGCAGAACCATTTGAACCACTCTGGAAATGGAAGGAAAACTTGTGCTTGGTTAAGTCAGCACTAAGCAGTCTTTATGTATTTATCGTAACACATGGAATAATAAAATTAAGTAGTAGAAGGAAGAGGTAATATTGAGGTTATTTTGCCCCACTTTTTAGGAGTAATTTATTATTTTTCTTCTTTGTTTTAGTTTTGTTAAAATCGATCAAAAAACAATCAAAAAACCAAAAATTTTAAAATAAAATTCAGGGCAGCTAGGTAGAGCAAAGGATAGAGCACAGGCCCTGGAGTCGGGAGGATATGCATTCAAATTAAGCCTTAGACATTTTGACATTTGTTAGTTGTGTGAACCTGACCAAAGAAATAAAGAAGGAAAGAAAGAGAGAAAGAAAGAAAGAAAAGGAGAGAGGGAAGGAAGAAGGAATGAAGGAAGGAAGAAAGAAAAAAGAAAGAAAGGGAGGAAGGAAGGAAAAAAGGAAGAAAGAAAGAAAAAAGAAAGGAAGGAAGGATGGAAGGAAAGAAGGAAGGAAGGCAGGATGGAAGGAAAGAAGGAAGAAAGGAAAGAAAGAAAGAAGAGAGGAAAGGAGGAAGAAAAGGAGGGAGGAAAGGAAGGAGGAAGACTGGAAAGAAGGGAGGAAAGGAGGGAGGGAGGGAAGGAAAGAAAAAAGGGAATAAAGAAAAAGAAAGAAAAGAATAAAAAAAGAAAGAAACTATATAATACTTTATCCCCTCTCATGTTTTAGTCTCATACATTAGCCTTATACCTTAGTACAAAGGAGTTTGTTAGTTAATTTTCAAAGTTTTAATTGAGAAACTGATGGGGAAAATAACCTATTGACATTTGGCCAACACATAAAAGGAGGGAAGAAAAGGGAGACAAAAAATAGTGAAAGGAAGGTGCCAAAGAAAAGCTACTATTTGTTAAGGGGTTAATTCTGATGAGGATATCAATATAATTATTTTATTAATAAATAATTATAATACAAATTACTGTTTGTATTCTTATATTGTTCAGTCATTTCATTTGTGTCTGAACATCTGTGACCCCATTTGTTTTTTTTTTTTTGAGGGGGTTATATTCTTAGCTTGTTAAATGATTAAAGTACTGCCCTTTGAATTCAGCCAATCATTTATTCATTCTAAAAATATTGTTACACTGTACTCAACAGCACACTGAGGGAAAATATAAAATTTAGATAAGGCAGCTTCTGTGTACCACAAGAGCTAACATTCTACTCATGCCAGGGTAATTTTTCACAGCATTATCCCTTGCACTCACTTCTGTTCCGATTTTTCCCCTCCCTCCCTCCACCCCCTCCCCCAGATGGCAAGCAGTCCTTTACATGTTGAATAGGTTACAGTATATCCTAGATACAATATATGTGTGCAGAACCGAACAGTTTTCTTGTTGCACAGGGAGAATTGGATTCAGAAGGTATAAATAACCCGGGAAGAAAAACAAAAATGCAAGCAGTTTATATTCATTTCCCAGTGTTCTTTCTTTGGGTGTAGCTGCTTCTGTCCATCATTTATCAATTGAAACTGAATTAGCTCTCTTTATCGAAGAGATCCACTTCCATCAGAATACATCCTCAAACAGTATCGTTGTTGAGGTATATAATGATCTCCTGGTTCTGAAGAGCTAACATTCTAAAGGAAGAAAACATATAAATGACTAGGTATATTCTGAGAGGGAAGTCTCTAAGCAGTCAGGGGAAGGAGGGAACCAAGAAAGGTTTTCTGTAGAAGGTAAGATTTGAGCTGAGTCTTGAAGGAATCCAGGGAATTTAGAAGCTAAAGATGAGCAGGAACAGCATTTAGAGCAGGGGGAAGTAATGCAAAGATCCAGAGATAGAGAATTGCATGCTGTGAAGGAGGAATAACAAGTAACCCAACATAATGGATCACAGAATGCAGAAATGCTGGCTAACCATTTTCAGGGGGTGATAGATAATTTTTTTCTTTGTTTTAATTTTGTTAAAATTCGCCCATAGAACAACATTTTAATTTTGTTTGCAGAAAGTGTAAGAAGACTAGAAAAGTAGGAAAGGTATATGCTGTGACAGGTTTAAAAGGTCAAATAGAAGAATTTATATTTGATCCTGAAGGCAAGAGGGAATCAGTGGGCTGATGAGGGGAGTGATATGGTTAGTTTAGTTTTATTTTTTTCCCCTCAATAGTACCTTATTTTACCAATTACATGTAAAGATACATTCATTTTTTTTTAAAAGATTTTGTATTCCAAATTTTTCTCCCTCCCTCCCTTACTTCCTCACCCTCCCAGAGAGCAAGTGTAGATTTGTTTTCAAAAATTATTTTTGCAGCTGAGCCCAAGATGGACTGAAGCAGAAAAAAAGGGACACCTACGAGGGATGTTATGAAGGAAGAGATTATAAGATTTGACAACAGATTAGATATGTGGGATGAGGGCAAGTGAGGCAGTAAGGATGATACTGAGATTGTGAAACTGGATGAGTGGGAGGATGGTGATACCCAGAATAGTACTAAGTTTGGAAGAAAGGAGGGTTATGGTGGAGGTATGGAGGGAAAGGAAGAGAATTAAGTCAGTTTAAGATATATTGTTTGCCTCTTATGGCATATGCTACTTATACCTATGGGATATTCAGTTTGAGACATGCAAATGGCTGCTGATGGTATGTGACTATATAGCTCTGGAGAGAGGATAAGGCAGTGAAAATCTGCATAGGGATAATGATTAAACACACGGGAGCTGATAAAATCACCAAGTGAGATAGTAGGGAAAGAGAAGATAAGAGGACCCAGCTGGAACCTGGTGGGTCAGCCAGGAATAATGGGTATGACATAAATAAAGAATGCAAAGGAGACAGAGAAGGGTTGGTCAGACTAGTTTAAGACCCAAGAGAGAATAATATTAGAAAAATCTTAGAGAGGAAAAGGTTTCCAGAAGGACATTGTGATGAACAATATCAAAGATTGCTAAGAGGTCAAGAAGCATAAGAATTGCGAAAAGGTCATTAAACCTAGCAATTCAGACAGCATTGGTAACTTTGTAGGGGATGGTTTCAGTTGAATGATGAGGTCAGAAGCCAAGGGTTTAGAAGCTAAATCATGAATCCTGGTTTTCTCAGGGGGTTTAGTGCAGAAGGGGAGGAAAGGTAATGGGTCACAGCTAGGATGGATAATTGGATGGAATGAAGGTTTGTTGTTTGTTTGTTTGTTTGTTTGTTTTTAACAATGGGGAAACAGAAATAAGCAAGGAAGAACCTAAGAGATAGAATTTAAGAGGTGATGGGGATGATTGAGGGAGGCAATCTGCAGGAGATGACAAGAGGTTGAGATCAAGATGTATATAGAGGGATTTGCATTTTCATCAGAGACAGAAGGGAAGAAATAATGAAAAAAGATGTCTGAATGATGTGGGATGAGGAGCTTCATTTTTTTTTTCCCAGTGAATAATGATTAGAAATCCTCAGTTTAGAGGTGGGAAGAAGGAATAGGAGGATTACAGAGTATAAGAATATGGTATACCCAAGTGTGGTGAATGGGTCAAGGAAGCAATCAGGGAGTATGAAAAGATTGCCTTGTTTAGGTAATGACCCATTTGAGATTATGTAACATAAATGTAGTGGCCCCGATTAGTAAGGTTCATGGTTCATTCAGTAGTGTTTGAATAGGAGAGAAGGAAGAAGACAGCATAAATCATTCAGAGTTGGGCTTTGGCAAAGCATGATCAGTTAAAAAAAAAAAACAAAACAAGGTGGGTGAAGAGATTTGAGAGTAAATACAGTGTATATAGTTGAGCTGGTTCACAAAGTCAAGACAGAAAAGGGAGAAAAGTGTATCCAGTGTAATGGAAGAAAATTGAGGGTGAAATGTAGGATATGGTCAAAATAAAGATTAAGATTAAGGATCATAAGAAGAAATGGACTGAAGATAAAGGAATTTGGTGATTCATGAACATGAAATTAGAATTGTAATGGAGGCAGGCAACATCAAGAGTTACATCTATCTCTGTATAGTTGAGGTGGGGCAGGAGAGAACTGTGAAGAACTGTGAAATTAGGACATTTGAAGGAGCATTGACTTGTATGGTGAAGCTCCCTAAAATGAGGGCAAGGGTTGGAGGTAGAGAGAAAGATCTGAACAAGGCACTGAATCAAGTGAGGAAGATACACTGCCAGAGTGTATCTGGCAAAGGATGGTTGATAGATAGTGACCATCATCAAAAGTAGGATGATGAAATCAGCTTGAACCAGCTCTCCAAATTGTTAAATTTTCAGTGTGAAATTTATAACCCAGGAAATGCAGAGATAGATGTTACTTTTATTTTATTTTATTTTTCATTTTTTATTAAAGTTTTTAATTTTCAAAACATATACATGGATAAGGGTGATACATTCACCCTTGCAAAACATTGATGTTATTTTATTTATTGTTTTAACTTAAGAAAACAATGGAGGAAATATTAATGATGCAGATTAAACTTAAAGGTGTGTGGTACATACATTTCCCCTTCATCAACCCACAGAGTCAGTTAAAACATTTGCCTGAACACTCCTGAAGACAATCATGAACCTCAAAGGAGGTGAGGTTGCTCCATGATGAAGGTAGAGAGAATGTCTGCAGTTGGCAATGAGGAGAAAAGAGCATTCTTATTCATACTCCCCACCACAAAAGTCAGGGAATGGAAGGGTAGGGAAGAAAATAAGTGAAAGTGCAGCTGGTACTGAAAGGGTGGCAATGAGTACCAAAAGATAAAAGAAATGGTTTAGGTTAAAGTGAGCCTATTAATTAAGGAGCAGGTGTTTCAGAGAGCACAGTGGAAGGGGTGGCAAATGTGGTGAAGGCTATGGGGGCTAGCATGGAGGTGGATGGGAATAAGGGAGGGAGTGGGAAACGGGGTTTGGACATCTGCAGCTGGGGGTGGTTTGGGTTGCAGAATCCCTGAAATGGGGAGCACATAAGGAGGTGAGAATATGCTCACCATTGAAAAATGAATCTCCATAATATCAGAATATCAATGTTAGGGGAGCAGTTGCTAGGGGAGGAGGAAGATAGGTGATTAGATTTGCAGCAGGTGGTGATGTTGTGTCCTGTTGGTCCCAAGAGGCCCCATCTCACAGAAGGCAAGAATGGGCAGAGGTAGGGCCTGTTAAACGATCTCGAACAATATAATATCACAAAGGCTGGAAAGATATAGTAGCCTAAGACTGTGGGGTTTCTGAAATTCTGAAAAATTTTGAGCAGAGTGAGATCACTGAATCTAATGATTTAGCCTGATGATGATTATTCTGATAGGAGGATGTAGAGAGGATAGAATGAGGATGAGAAGACTAATTAGAAGACTACTCTAACAGTCCAGATGGAAGGTGATAATGAGGGTCTGTCTGTATTAAAGTGGTGACAAGAGAGAAGAAAGAGGAGGGAATTTCAGAGGGGTGGTGGGAAGAGAATCCACAGGATTTCATAAAGAAGCATGCAAGACATATCTAACATATATAGGACTGCTTGCCATCTAGGGGAGGGGTTGCAGAGAGGGAGGGGAAAAATCGAAACAGAAGCGAGTGCAAGGGATAATGTTGTAAAAAATTACCCTGGCATGGATTCTGTCAATATAAAGTTATTATTAAATAATAAAAAAAAAGTATGCAAAGTGAGGGAAAAAACATTACTGAACAAAATAAAAACAATTGAATCTCTTCTACTGCTATTTTAAAATATCACTTATATATTACATTATAGTATATTATATTACATTACAGTATATTATATTATATTGTATTATATATCTCCATGTCTTGGTTGTCTGACTAGATTCTGGCCTTCTTATAGGATGGGGTTGTGAACTGTTTGTCTTACATCCCCTAGAGTATAGACATATGGTTAGCCTTAGTAGGTACTCTGAAAATACCTGCTAATTAATTTAATTTTTTTGAAGTTTTATTTTCAGTTCCAAATTCTCTCTCCTTCTACTTTTTCCTCTACCCATTGAGAAGGTAAGAAATAGGAAATCTATTATTCAGATGAAGTCATGTAAAACATTTCCATCTTAGCTTTGTTATGAAAAAAACAACAAGAAAAGTAAATGAAGAGGAAAAAAAAAATGCTTCAATCTGCATTCCAAGTCTATCAGTTTTCTATCTGGAGATGGATAGTATTTTATAATTTGATTTGATTATAATATTATATATATGAATTCATAGACTTAAGAGTTTGAAAGGACTTTACATTATAGATTCATCTAGGCAAATTATACCAACAAGAGGTTATTCAGTCTTCTATTGAAGCCTCCAGGAATAGGGAACTTACCTCTTTCTAAAACAGCCTATATTATTCATTCCTCCTTGGTGAAAGACACGAAATTATCTCAGTTATTAATAAAAGACCCATAAAATCAAGACCCATCTTTCCCTTTCTTCTTCCCTTGATTTCTATGGAGTCTCAGGGACTAAGAGTTAGTCTTGCTTATCTCTTCTGCTTAAGAGAGTCACAGATGAAGATCAAAGAACATACAGTCCAAAGGACAGTTCCATTGACATGCACAAACCTGGTCTCTAGCCAGTAAGAAACAGGACAGTCCTGTCAGAGACTCAGATCCAAGCAGGGGAAAAATGACCCTTCTTGGGGAAAGGTAATGTAAGGGATTATCAAGTGGTTGTTAGAATCAGACAATATTCAGGGCTTTAGTTCTGGGTGTGAACAATACCCAGACCAAGTCTAGAGGGGAATTCCCCCATGCCAGATTCTGCCAAGGTTGCCTTCCTACTGAGATGCCCCAGGGACTTAAGTCCTCAACATTATGGTTTTTCCCTTTAAAATATCCCTTTAAAAAGTATGTAAGAAGAAACAATTAAGAATGATGAGAAAAGATGGAGATGGTTAGTGTTAGAAGGACTGTGGAAAAAAAAGTACAACCTATGCAGTGTTGGTGGAACTGAGGATTTGATATTTTGGAGAGCAATTTGAAATTATGGTAAGAAAGTGAATAAAATGTCCCTACCCTGTCACTCACAGAAATATTGCTGGGCATGTATGCCAAAGAGGTCAGTGATTTTTTTTAAGGTCCTAACTACACCAAAATATTTATAACAGCACTTTTTGTAGCAGCAAATAACAGGAAACAATCAAATAGAGAATTACTAAACAAAGTGTGGTAAATGATTATTAAGGGAATTGCTGTTCTATAAGGATCAATGATTATGAAAAACACAAAGAAGCATGAAAAGACTTCAGTGAACTGATGCAGAATAAAGTAAAGACACACGACTATAATAATGCAAATATAAAGAACAACAAAAGCAAACAAATCCAATTGAACTCTGTGAAATTTAAAAGACCAAATATAGCCCCCAAGAAGAGAAAAGAGAGTGCATGTATGTACCTTTGTTCTTTTGAGGAAGTGAAAATGAGAAACTATGCTTGTGGAATACTGTATATAAAATGTTGGACCAAGATAAAGTGCTAAATTTATTGATCAATTTTTTTCTTTCTTTAAAAAAATATTTTTTAAAATAAGACATAACTTTATACTTATGGATGTATAGAATAATATTCTATTACCTTTATATACCTTACCTTATTCAGTCATTCCCCAAGGGATGGGCATCCACTCAATGTCCACTTCCTTAGCAACCACAAAAAGAACTGCTATAAACATTTTTGCACATGTGGATCCTTTTCCCTTGTTGGGATACAGAACCAGTAGAGATACTGCAGGATCACAATTCTATAGCCAAAGAGTGTAGTTCTAAACTGCTCTCCAGAGTGGCTGGATCATCTCACAACTCCACCAACAATGTCTGTTTTTCCACAACCCTTCCAACATTCATCATTATATTTTTTTGTCATCTCAGCCAACCTGATAAGTATGGGAGATTCCTCGGAATTGTCTAAATTTGCATTTCTCTAATCAATAATGATTTAGAGATTTTTTTCATATAAGTGTAAATGGCTTTAATTTCTTTTTCTGAAAAGTGCCTGTTCCTATCCTTTGACTATTTATCAATGGGATATGACTTGTATTCTTTTAAATTTGACTTAATTCTCTATATATTTTAGAAATGAGGCCTTTATCAGAAACGCTGACTGTAAAAGCTGTTTCCCAGCTTTCTGTTTCCCTTTTAATTTTAGTTACATCGGTTTTGTTTAGCACGGCAATTTTCTTTAATTGATTATTCCAACTACAGATATAGTTCTAAACTTTCTTTTCTCTCCTCAAACTTCCCATACCTCTTCTCCCTCCATCCTTTTAGTTGAGGACCTCTTTTTTTAAATTTTATCATCTTTTTTATATTTACAATATAACATAATATAATATTTGTATATATTTATATCTTTCATTTTATCTTCTATTTTTCTTCTAAAATTGAGGCCATGTGCGGTAAGGTCCCTTAATGTCATCCCACTATTTTCTTTTCCTTTCTTTTAGCCCCTCTATTCATGTCCTTAATCCCTTTTCTTCTTGTCTTCTCTAAAAGACTGCTGCCCAATTATTGCCCTCACCTCTAAATTTCAATTTCTCCTTTTCTACTAGTTCTTTCATTATTGCCTTCATACATGCTCTTATCATAGGAGGCCTTTATATCACTTGGTACTGGTGACCACATTCTCCTAGATGGATTCCCCTCTGGGCTTTCTTGACATGTTTTCCTAATTCTTCTCTTACTTGTCTGACTGCTATTTCTTGGTTTCCTTTGCAGAATCATCACCTGTATCATATCCCCCAACTGTTCCAGGCCTGTCCTAGACTCTTTTCTCTTTTCTTTCTTCACTTTCTCAGTGACTTCATCAGCTCCCATGGGTTAAATTATTTTCCCTTTGCAGAAGACTCTCAATCCTACTCCCAAATTGCCAATAATCTACTCAACCTTTCAAATTGGATGTTTCATTGACATCTCAAACTCAACATGTTCAAAACAGAACTCATTTTTTTCTTTCCCCCCCACAATCCCACTCCTCTTTCAAACTTTCTTATATATTTCTGTTTTTGTTCAGTTGGGGCTGGCTCTTTGTGATCCCATTTCGGGTTTTTCTTGGGAGATAATACAGTGGTTTGCTGTTTCCTTCTCTAACTCATTTTACAGAGAAGGAAACTGAGGCAAACAGGGTTATGTGACTTGTCTAATAAGTCACATAATTTAAGGCTCCATCCATTTTTGCCACCTAGCCACTCTATATCTTTCTAGGGCAAGATAATTTCTTTAGTCACCTGGGTACTCAATTTAGTTCCCCCTCCACTCCTAAATTTCCCTGACTCCATATATCCAGTTAGCTAACAAATCTTGTCATTTCTACCTCCCCCAATTTCTGACATCCAATCCCTACTCTCTGCTCATACTGCTACCATCTTAATTCAGTCCCCATATCTTTCCTACCTATTACAATAGCCTCTTCATTGGTCTCCCTAACTCAAAATCCACCCTTGCTCCAGACCATCCTACATATAGGTAGCTGCCAAGGACATTTTCTAAGCGCAGATTTAACCACATCCCTCCTTTCTCAATATCCTCCTTGATTCTCTATTGCCAGTGGATAAAATGTGACTGCCTTTAAGGTCCTTCATAACCTGACATCCTAATTACACATTAAACCTCTTCCTGCATTCTAAATTCCAGCCAGTCTTTCTCATTCAGAGTCCTCCATCTCCGATCTCTATGAACTCATCTCCAACCTTAGCATTGGCCATCTTCCATGCCCTGAACGTACTTCTTCAAGGATCCCTCATTGCCTTGGAGATGCAGCTTGTACCAGGCACTGGGGGTACAAGGACAAAGAATGAAACAATCCCTACTTGCAAGAAACTTCTATCCTAATGGGCCTAAGTGAGAAACAGCATAAAGGCTGTTTGGTTGGACCACAGAATAAGTGAAGTGAAAAGGTAGGTTAGGGCCAATTTGCAAAGAGCTTCATATACCAAAGAGAGCAGTATGTTTTTTTGATCCTAGAGGCAATGGGGAATCCCTGGAGTTTTTATTAAGTAAGGGGAGTGACCTGGGGGAGGGGAGGTCAACCTTTGATTTTTTTGGATAGATAGCTGCTTCTTGGTTTATAGGTATTTTTAAGCTGGATTTAAAAATCAGAATGTCAAGCAGGTCTCTGCACATACAATGAGATCCAAAGTGCAAGTCTCTGGGGTGTAATTAATAAAGTCCACCTACCACTATATAAAGAAGATGTTTGCCTCTAGTATCACAGAGAAAATACTGAGCTAGGAGAGCAGAAGCTCTCAGTACTAGCCCTCTACCAAATTATTACTAAAAAAGCAGTGTCCCAAACCCAAATTTTAGATTCCTGAGCTATCAATCAAATCAGACTTTAAAATTAATACCCACAACCTCATCCCCCATAATAGTCATTTAGAAAATTTGTTCTAAACCAAACTTACATATTTTTTATATATACCTATGTATGTATATACACATGTATGTATTTTGTAAGGACCTATAATGAGGAGAGGACAGATGGGTGATTCAGTGGATAGAGCAAGATTTTTTTAATAGCTTTTTATTTACAAATTATATGCATGGGTAATTTTACAGCATTGATAATTGCCAACCTTTTATTCCAATTTTCCCCCTCCTTCCCCCACTCTCTCCCCCAGATGGCAAGATGACCAGTAGATGTTAAATATATTAAAGTATAAATTAGATACACAATAAGTATACGTGTCCAAACCATTATTTTGCTGTACAAAAAGAATCGGACTCTGAAATATTGTACAATTAGCCTGTGAAGGAAATCAAAAATGCAGGTGGGCAAAAATAGCGGGATTGGGAATTCAATGTAATGAATCTCATCTCCCAGAGTTCTTTCGCTGGGTGTAGCTGATTCAGTTCATTACTGCTCCACTGGAACTGATTTGGTTCATCTCATTGTTGAAGATGGCCAGGTCCATCAGAATTGATCATCATATAGTATTGTTGTTGAAGTATATAAGGATCTCCTGGCCTTGCCCATTTCACTCAGCATCAGTTCACCTAAGTCTCTCCAGGCCTTTCTGAAATCATCCTGCTGGTCATTTTTTACAGAACAATAATATTCAATAACGTTCATATACCACAATTTACCCAGCCATTCTCCAATTGATGGGCATCCATTCAATTTCCAGCTTCTAGCCACTACAAACAGGGCTGCCACAAACATTCTTGCACATACAGGTCCCTTTCCCTTCTTTAGTATCTCTTTGGGATATAAGCCCTGTAGAAACACTGCTGGATCAAAGGGTATGCACAGTTTGATAACTTTTTGAGCATAGTTCCAAATTGCTCTCCAGAAGGGCTGGGTGTGTTCACAATTCCACCAACAATGTATCAGTGTCCCTGTTTTCCCACATCTCCAATATTCTGCATTGTCTTTCCCTGTCATTTTAGCCAATCTGACAGGTGTGTAGTGGTATCTCAGAGTTGTCTTAATTTGCATTTCTCTGATTAATAATGACTTGGAGGATCTTTTCATATGGCTAGAAATAGTTTCAATTTCTTTGTTTGAGAATTGTCTGTTCATATCCTTTGACCATTTATCATTTGGAGAATGGCTTGATTTCTTATAAATTAGAGTCAATTCTCTATATATTTTGGAAATGAGGCCTTTATCAGAACCTGCTTCCCTTCTAATCTTGTCTGCATTAGACATTTGCTGCATTTTGTTTGTACAAAAACTTTTCAGTTTGATATAATCAAAATTTTCTATTTTGTGATCAACAATGATCTCTAGTTCTTTTTTGGTCACAAATTCCTTCCTCTTCCACAGGTCTGAGAGGTAAACTATCCTGTGTTCCTCTAATTTATTTATAATCTCATTCTTTATGTTTAGGTCATGAACCCATTTTGACCTTATCTTGGTGTATGGTGTTAAGTGTGGGTCAATGCCTAGTTTCTGCCATACTGGTTTCCAATTTTCCCAGCAATTTTTGTCAAACAGTAAGTTTTTATCCCCAAAGCCAGGGTCTTTGGGTTTGTCAAACACTAAATTGCTATAGTTATTGATTGTTTTGTCCTTTGAACCTCACCTATCCCACTGATCAACTAATCTATTCCTTAGCCAATACCAAATGATTTTGGTAACTGCTGCTGATAGAGCAAGACTTAAACTTTTTCCACTTGTGATCCCTTTTTGCCCCAAAATTTTTCACTTGACCCCAGGATATATAAGTCTATAAAATACATATACAAATCAAAAAAATACTGATAATAAATCATAAAGAAATTTATCTTAAAATAATTCTTTGAAAACATGAAAAGACATGGAAAACAAAGAATGAAAAGAGCAAAACTAAGACAATACTATAAATAGTAGCAACAATATTGTTTTAAGAATGATTTTGAGCAAGTTATTTTTCTCTATTATAAATTAACTGTAAAAGACATGAAGGTTCTATATCAGCATCTAGAAAAAGAAGTGATAAATATAAGTATGTTTGGAATAATTTTACATATGTATGTATAAATATGTACACACACACACCTATTTATGGCTAATGTTGGCCATCTCTAGGGATAGAGGGAAGATAAAAGGAGAAGTAAAAGAAGTTTACCTGAAAAATTTGCTGCATATTTAAAAGGAATAGCAAGCTATACATAGGAGATTTTCAGTTTCATGATTGTATTATGTCATAGAAATGTTTGTTTTATTCCACAAATTAAATTTAACAATAATAAAGTAAAAAAACAATTCTTTAGTATACATATAATTTTTACCATTTATTAAAGATGAAAGCAAATTTGCATATTAATGAAATAGATGTGCTTATTTATTTTTACATAAAAAATTAAATCTTGGTGTAATGTTTGATACTGCAGGAGCCAGAGCATCCAGAAATCTTTTACTATTGCCAAATTTTTCGAGATCCCCACATTTAGTTATACAACCCCACAGTTTTAGTAGCTGGCTTAGCCTAAGCACCAGGCCTGGTGCTCTTAGGTCTACTAGACCTAAGTTCAAACCCATCCTTAGTTACTAGATGTGTGATGTTAGGCAAGTCACTTCATCCTATTTGCCTTAGTTTCCTCATCTGTAAAATAAGCTGAAGAAAGTAATGGCAAAAGTACTCCATTCTTTGCCAAGAAAATGGCAATAGGGTTATGAAGAGTCAGATCTGATTGAAATGAATGAATAACAACAATAATGAGGAAACTCCCTTCACTAACAGTGATTGATAACTGTTTTATAACTTCTAGTCTTAGAATTGTCTGAGAAAAAGGGTAAAGAATCTGCCCAGGTTCACAGAGACAATATTTGTCTGAGTCAGGTCTTGAACCCTGGTCCTTTTAATTCAGAGGAACTATCCATTATATACCTTGTTTCTACACTCTATATTTTATAATGACAGCAGTTCACATGTATCTAATAGCATTTGTAATTATAAATTACTACACAATCATTTCTTCTGACAGCAGTAAGAACATGCTTATAGAGGTCTTTTAAGATTCACAAACCACTTTCTTTACAACAATCCTATGAAATAGAAACCCAGTTTTTATTTCTAGTTTGAAAATAATAAACTTCAGCTTGGAAAAGAAAGAATTTTCCCAAACAGTTTAATTAGTCACTAGCAAACTCATATCTTTTAACTCTAAATCTAGCACTTTATGTGCCATATTGTGCTGTCCACCAGGAGATCATAACAACGTAAAATGAAAGGACAACAAAACTAAAACTGAACTCTAATTATGGTGACCAATCTTGGTGCTAGAGAGAGTGCAGAAAATATATATCCCTCCCTTCTTTGCAAAGCTTTCCCTCACTCAGATTCAACTCACTTGCATATCACAGCATCACCTGCTTGATGTCATGGTCATCTCCAAGAACAAAGAACATACAACAATAACAAGAGGTGGGACACTATGGGTATATAACGGTATATATACTGTCACACTTGGATGATGTGTTGATTGGATTTACAGAATCTTTTATTTTCTTTTTCATTCCTTACATAAGTGATAATTCAGTAGGTAGGAGAAGAGAGAAATTCATTTAAAAATGAAGGTAATTAGGGATAAAATTAAAGGCAATTAGGTTTAACAACAAAAAAAAAAAGAAAATGATATAAAAACAAAATATCAAAATAAAATTGATATATAGATTAAAGATGAAAGGCAATCTGGCCTAATGAATAGAAAGCTGGTTGTTAAGCTGGGAAGATGTGAGTTCTTGTCCTGCTTCTAACACATACTGGCTGTGTGACCTTGGAGAGGTCACATAACTTTTTTATTTCAAATTTTTTATATTAAAGCTTTTAATTTTCTGTGGAAATATGTTGAGAAGAATTGCACATGTTAAGCCTATATTAGATTACATGCTGTCCAGGGAGGGATAGGGGAGAATGGAAAAGAAAAATCTGAAACATAAAGTTTGGCAATGGTGGATGTTAAAAACTGTCTTTGCATGTATTTTGAAAATAAAAAGCTATTATTTTTTTAAAAGCTTTTAATTTTCAAAACATATACATGGATAATTTTTCAACATTAACCCTTGCAAAACCTGTGTTTAAAATTTTCCTCCCCCTCCCTTAGATGGCAAGTCATCCAATATATACATAACTTCTTAAAAAATTTTTTTTTATTATTATAATTTTTTATTTACAAATTATATGCATGGGTAAAATTACAGCATTGATAATTATCAAACCTTTTGTTCCAATCTTTCCCCTCCTTCCCCCCATCTCCTCCCTCAGATGGCAGGTTGACCAATACATGTTAAATATGTTAAAGTATAAATTAAATACAATATAAGTATAGATGTCCAAACAGTTATATATACATAACTTCTTAATGTTGTGGTAACCTCTCGAAGATTACAAATTACTGAGAAGCTACTGTCCTGTATTGGTAGAAGGAGTTTCTTTACTCTAGCTTCCTAGATTAATGAAATCATAGGTCCATTCCCTATCAATAAAATAAATATATATCACACTGCCTCCCACACAGTTTCCTGTTTTTCCAAGCTATTGAACCAGAATAAAACTGGAACGCCAAAATATTCTCCAGACCCAAACTGAGTAGAATAAATATTTCCTCTCTTGGCACAGAAGTGATTTTGACATCTCTAAACTTGTGTTTCCTCACTGATAGAATGGAGGGCATGCCCTGTCTTTACCCCAGCGTTTATACAAATGAATGAGGCTGTGTTTTCTCTTGTAAGGAAGATGCTGCATAAATTACATGAAGGGTACCAGTCACCTTCCCAAGCTATTCAGTTATTCCATCTTAACTCCAATCACAACAAAGTGCGCTGACAAATCCCCAGCCCGGCTGTCCAGACTTGTGTTTCTTCCCACTGATAAGGTCTCCACCAGAAATAACAAAACTTTTGTGGATCCAAAAAGGAGCACAAGGAGCCAAAAAATATCTTGCCGGCCTTCAGTCGTCACCGCCTCTCCATTGCTGTTGATTAAAAATGCCAAGGACAAAGCTTATATTATAAGGTTTATCTTTGTCTTCAAAGAAGAAAATAGCCAACAAGTCTAGTATTCTCTATTTCACCATCATCACTGGGAGATGACAAAATTTTCAGACAAATGTACTGTGACCTTGAGCTCACCATCATTCATTTGTTCTGTGATCTCCCTTAGCAAGAGTGAACTGAAACCAAATCAACTTTTACCATGAGTTAAAAAATTACTGTTTATGATTGTTTTCACTCTGTTTTCAATGAGGGTGATAGGAAGTGGAGGACAGAAGAATGTTAATAATAATCAAACCTCCCCTACCCCCCAAAAAAGTCACTGAAGCTTTTTTTTTTTTTTAATGCACAGAAGAGAACAAAAGGAAACATAGACAAGCAGAAGTTTTGAAAGGAATGTGGGGAATTTATTATATATTTTACAGCTAGGTGACCAGCCTCACTAGCTGTAACCCTGTGTGACCCTGGACAAGTCATTTTACCCTTTCCCCTCAATTTCCTTATCTGTCAAATGAGTTGTAGAAGGATCTGGCAAACCATTCCAGTATCTCTGCCAAGAAAATCCCCAAAAAGGTGTGAAGAGTTAGACACAACTGAGAATGATTAAACAAATTTTTAAAAAGTGATCTAAAATGGATATTTGTGGCTTCATATCTAATCCTTTTTTATGTTCTTCTGTTTATATGGGAATTCTCTCTTTTTCTGGGGTTTAAGTTCAGAACAAAAAGAATAAAATTTTATTAAAAATAAAAAAAGAAATGACTCTGATAAAGCAGAATCAGTGCCAAAAACACTCTTTACTTCCTTTTACTTTCTTTACTTTACTTACAATCAGCTTTACTTCCAACTTTCAAGACATATCAGTAATCAACAGATCATAGATTTAGAGGTAGAAGGAACCTTAAGAAATCACTTAATTCAACTTCCTCATTTTAGAGGTGAAGAAACGCCAGTCCAGAGAGGATATGCAGGTAATAAATGGCAATGTCAGAGCTTGAACTCAGGTCCTCAGCACAAATCTGAAATGATTTCCACAGCACTCCAATGTTTCCTCAGTCAGATCTGAGGAATGCAGCCAAATAAATAGGCTATGACTGAATTCAATAGTAATTAAGCATTGATTGGCAATAGTGAGAATCCCATCATCTAAGTTTTCTAGATTCTAAATCTAGTTCACTACTACAGTTTAACAATCTGAGTCTCATAAAATCAGAAAATTTCAGAGTTAGAAGGCACTTAAAAGATCATTTGAACATAAGAAGCCCTGATTATAACAATTTAAACAAATGGCCATCCAGCCTCTGTTTGAATATCCCTAGATTTTTTTAATAGCATTCTATCTTTTCCCAAATACACATAAAAATTAGTTTCCAACATTCACCTTTGCAAAACCTTGTGTTACATTTTTTTTTTCTCTCTCTCCTTTTCCCAGCAAGACAGCAAGCAATTTAATATAAGTAAAAAATGTGCAGTTGAATACCTTTAGTTAACAGGGAACTCATTACCTTATGGAGCAGCTCAGATAGTATTATCTTTGATAGAGAAAATGAAAACTGCTTCCAGAGAATTTCAATTCAACAAACATTAAGCATCTGTTTTGTGCAAAACACAGACCTGGGAGATACAAAATTTAGATAAGTCACAATCTCTACCCTCATGGAGATAACCTGTCTTTCTACTTACTGGTATCAGTTCTGGAGCTAAATAGAATAAATTAATTATTTTTTTCCCCTGAACAACCCTTCAAATAGATTAAGAAATAAATACCCCTTCACCCATCCTTTCCAAGTCTTCTCTTGTCAAGAAAAAGAGTGGACTTTAATTCAAATCATAGCCTTGATATAATTGGATTTGGTATTTGCATGACCCTGGTAAAATAAAATCCCTCTGTTCCTTAGTATCTTCCTCAGTAAAATGGGGGGAAGAGAGGGGTTAAGGTTTAGACTACATCATCCCTAATGTCCCTTCCAGCTTTGAATCTATGATCCTAGAGGCATAAATATTTCAAATTCCTTCAATTTGCTCATCTATAAAATGGGGCTAATGAAACTTGTTTTGTCTGTCTCAAAGGATTTTTGGAAAGGAAAAATGAGATAATATTAATTTTAAGTGCTTTGCAAAAGATAAAACACAGAAGGAAATTTAAAAATTCAGATTAGAATATAAATAAAAAAGAGCAATTTTGCAAACACCTTGTTAAATTTAATCTAAACTTTAAAATAAATTGAACATAACAAAAGTTCACTGTTCCATATAGAATTCTCCTTTCTGTTCTTTGTATTTTAGAATGTTTTTGTTTCTTGATGAGCATCAAGTTCATAGTTTTTAAAATAAAAAACAAATTATAAAGTACTATATAGAATTCAAGAGTTGTTACTGAGGTGGTAGCACTGGGTAGCTTTCTTTGATACTAATTAAACAGTTATTTCCTGGATCTTATTCCATCTTCTTTTATACCTCTTCATATTTTTATTATTTGGTGATCCAAATGTTAGAACATGGTGATCCATGTTAAAAGACTTAAGACATCAAACTGGGCTGGCATTGTTTCAGTCTCATTTCTTCAAAACTATTATCTCTGTCTGCCCAATGGGACAGAGCTGAAGTTCCTTACTCTTTTCCTGTTGAGAGTCCAATGTCTAATTTTCTCAACATGTTACGATCATTACTGAGGGATCAGTGGAGAAGAGTTTAAGAGTGACTCTAATAGTTCAAGTCAGTGACTTGGGGAGAGGAAGGGGCAACTGCCTACTTTGTTTCCACGTTTGGGAAATAGACACTAAATGGAAGAGATCTGTCTAAAAAAAAGATGTTGAATTTGGAGTCAGGAACATTAGAGTTCAAACACTACCTCAGATCCTTTGTAGCTATTTGTGTAACTCTTGGTAAGTCACTTAAGTCCTTTCAGACTCAGTTTCCCCCTCTATAAAATGGAGATAACAAAAGCACTCCTTTCCCAGGGTCATTTTGAAGATCAAATGAGATAATATAGGTAAGTGCTTTGTAAACCTTAGAGTGCTATAAAAATGTTAGCTATAGTAATCTATTGTCATTAGCAACAATTGAAGAGCTACTATATCTGGATTCTACTAATTCAATACTTGATGGCACTTTTAAGTTGGACCTGGTCAAATGTATAAAGAAATATTACCAGAGATTACAGAATCTTAATTACATTTAGGAACCAAATCCAGGATGCCTCAAACAGAAAAATTCTAAAAGAATGAAAAAAAAATCATTGACAGAACTTTAGATAAGAAACATGTTACTGGTAAGACATCATTAATTGCCCACTTGCCTATTTTCTTATATCTAGACGATCTTTATAAGAATGGTCTTTTCAAGTGTGAACAGTATCCTTGATGAAAACAAAAACAACAAGTAGACTTTCAGAAATAATTTGTACAGCATGCCACAACTTCATGATCACAAAACTGACTGAAAAATAAGAATATAAGATTGAAGGATTGCTCCTCGATTTGGAGGAAGAAAAAGAATCATAGATTCAGGCCTGGAAAAACCCTTAGAGGTTATCTAAACTAGAGATTTCAAACATACTGAGTGTAGCCTGAAACCAGATTAAAATATAACTGGGAAATATTTAACAAAATAAATAAAAACACAATAGAATACAGATAATGTTAACAAGTAGTTATCTAAGTTAATATGTGGCCTGGAGGAATCTTTATGTATGATTTAGTAGTCCCAATTCTATGAGTTTGGCACTACTGATCTAAATCAATCTTCTCATTTTAAGTTGCCTCATTCTGTCACTGATTTTATAAGTCTAAAAAGTTTCAAGTCATTTTACAAATACCTTGCCAGAGTCACAATATTAAAGCCTAGATTTAAAACGTTAGGACCTTTATCTCCAAAGAGACTTTCATTTTCTAGCTTAGATCATTTTTTTATCGGTTAGCTGTTTTCTCAGTCTTCAGACTCTTCATGACTCCAGTTGGGTTTTTCTTGGCAAAAATACTGGAGTGGTTTGCTATTTCCTTCTCCATCATCTCCTGTTAATTCATAAAGAGAGAGAGAGAGGGAGGGAGACACAGAGAGAGAGAGAACAAAGGATAATCTTGAAGGCTCTCTTCAAATCAGAGGTGTCAAAATTATATAAGATCCCAAGACAGGTTCAACTAATTTTGTTCAGATATCTCCCGATTACTGACATCAGGCAAAAGGTTAAAATAGTTATATACTCAGCTACGGTGTGTTTGATAATGTGCAAGATTCCTTGTGAAAATCTGGAATACATGCAAGATTCCATATAAAGATTCCATGCAAAGTTCTCCCACGGCTCCTACTTATTTATGACATTAAACTAATTGCATTGGGCCTCCAGCTGTGAAATATTACAAAACCTCCTTGTGAAATCCAGTCTAACCATTCACACTAAAAAAACAAAGTGGATGAATATAACTCTGGGGTGTGTATGTGTGTAGACATATACATTCCCAAGACTGTAACATGTACTTCACTTAGTCACAGGAATCACACAGAATTTGAGAGTTGGAGGGATTATTAACATATTTCTCGAATAGGAACTCTAAATAGAAAATAAATCTAAGTCATAATTGAGAAGGCAGAAATTAGGTTGTACCACTTTTGGACAACAGCAGAGTTCTTCCTTCCTTTCTTCTTTTAGTAATTCCAAACAGTGCTTGATACTATAAAAGTTCATCTCCTTGTATGTTCTCACATCAATGCTATATTTTTTCAAATCAGGTCATATTATGATCTCAGAAAAATCAAAATGACAAGTAACCCAAAGAGGAACAGAAATAGATCTAACTAGGCTTCAGCATATAATTTTGCTTGTGAGGATACAGGACATATATGATTAGAAAAGAACACAGCCTGAAGACAAATGCAAAAACTGAGTGGTATATTGGAATTATTAAAAGAATCAAAACAAGGCTTCTTTAGCACATTGAATGAAATTCTTAAAGAGTTTGAAAAGGAATAGAAGGATTGTGATCCTATAGTCAGAAAGACATGAGTTCAATTTTAGCTTTAATAGTGGTATAATCTTGTTCAAGTCATTTTAATCTGTTTTCTTTATCTTTCTCAATTATATGCTTATTTCCTTTCTTTCTTTCACCAATGAAGTAAATAATCCATGTGCCATCTAGGTATTACAATCCCTAAAATAGTACCTTAGTTATAATCAATATTTATTGGATTTAATTGAATTAATAATAGCTCACATTTTAATGGCACTTTAAGGTTTCCCAAGTCTTTTACATGTATTATCTGATGTGATCCTCACAACTCTGAGAGGTAGGTGCTACATTACTTCCAGTTTGCATATGAGGAAACTAAGGCCCAGAAGGATTAAGTCAGTTTCCCAGGATCATACAGCTAGCAAATCTTGTGGCAGATGTGACCATGGCTCTTTCTGATTTCAAGTCTGGTACCTTGGCTTAGAGATGAACTAAACAAGGTTTCAAAATCAACATTACAAACACAACATTAAAGCCAAAAAGTTTTGAGATACCTAGAGGTTCTAGGGGAGGTCCCACAGAATCCCATGTGGAATCTATTTCTGAAATCTAGGGGACTTCTAAAAGTCGTCAAAAACAAAACAAAACAAAACAAAAAAACCAAAAGAATCATGAGGGAATATCCAGGGGGATTTGTAGCCAAGAGAGCTTGGGTTCTGGTAAAATAGTTTACAGAAGGGAAATTTTGCTCAGGCTAAATGAAGGAACTTGAAGGCACTAGAGAAAAGGTTACTATCACAAGATAGAATGTCTTAGGCAAAGAGTGGGTGGGGTTAAAGGGGGAAAGCCAGCCTAAATCTGGTGTATTTGATAATGACCAACCAACCATGACACCTCTGGCTGCCTGGTTTCGACTTCTTACCCCTTAGAAGACCCTCTTTACATCCTCTCCCCACTTCCTTATCACCAGTTTACAATATATATGTATGTAGGAAAGGTTGCAGAGTAAGAAAGAGATTCAAGGAAAATCAGATCTAACTTTAGAGATTTTGGATTAGCCTGGGTAGTTCCATTTTATTTAGGTAGGGGTAGGAGCCCAATTTGATTCTGTCCTTGAGATTTCTGTAAAGAAAAATTTAGATATTCTTAGCCACCTTCTCCTCTCCCCTCCCCCCCAAAAAGGGAGGTGGGTGGGAAGCAGGTCAAAAGCACCATTCTGAACTCTGACGAAAGCTCTGGGAACACCTCTTGACCTTGCTTACATTCTCCTTACTTTAGCAGGCCAGTTTGGGCAATAAGGGTAGGTAGAAACTGGGGTGCCCAGTAATCAGAGCTCTGCAAAAAGAAGGGGCCAAAGGAAAACGGGCAGAAGGACGTGCCCACTTAGACATGAGGGAGAAAAAAACAAAAGTAAAAGCTGTGGCAAAAGCACCCCCTCCTCCCATTTGTGGATTCTTCCTCCACAAATCTCCCCCCCCCCCCCCAACAGATCAATGAAAAGGCTTCTTTAGAATGAACCTCCGCCTCAGATTTCCCGCCTTGCCCAAGCTTTTTTTTTTTTTTTTTGCAAGACACGGGCTGGGACTCGGAGGGGTTGGCTGGCTAGGGGGTGGGGAGGGGGGATCTGTGAGCTGCATTGTACTTGCCCCCACTGCGAGCTGCAGCTGCAGCCTCTCCCTCCCTCGCACCCTCCCTCCTCTCCTTCCCAATCCCTTCTCCATCCCCATCCCCATCCCCAACCCTACCGCGGGGGCCGAAAGGCTCCATCGGGGGGCGGGGCCGGCTGCAAACCCCCTGACATCATCCTGTCTATATAGGCTGCAGCTGGGGCGGTGAGAGGCAGGCTTTGTGGAGTGGTGGGAGCGGGAGCACGTTACAGGCGAACAAAGGACCGGGGTGAGCTGCTGGGGAAAGGCGAGGCGAGGCAGGCGGGAGGGGAGAGGCAGACAGAGCAGAGAGGCAGCAGCCAGGGGCCATTGGAAGAGCCAGCCCTCCCTCTGCCAGCTCCGCGGCTCATCTCCGACGCCCAGGTCCCTCCTCCTGCCCGCGCTCTCTCTCTCTTTCTCCCCAGCCCCGCAGCATCGCCTCCCCCCAACCCAGTGCCAGCATGACGGCCAACGGCACGTCGGAGTCGGTGCAGATCCAGTTCGGGCTGATCAACTGCGGCAACAAGTACCTGACGGCGGAGGCCTTTGGGTTCAAGGTGAACGCGTCGGCCACCAGCCTGAAGAAGAAGCAAATCTGGACGCTGGAGCAGCCGACTGACGACGCGAGCGGCGGGGGCCACGCCGTGTGCCTCAAGAGCCACCTGGGCCGCTACCTGGCGGCCGACAAGGACGGCAACGTGAGCTGCGACAGCGAGACGCCCGGAGCTGACTGCCGCTTCCTGATCGTGGCCCACGACGACGGGCGCTGGTCCCTGCAGTCCGAGCCTCACCGGCGGTACTTCGGGGGCACCGAGGACCGGCTGTCGTGCTTCGCGCAGACCATCTCGCCCGCCGAGAAATGGAGCGTCCACATCGCCATGCACCCGCAGGTGAACATCTACAGCCTGACCCGCAAGCGCTACGCACACCTGAGCGCCCGCCAGGACGAGATCGCCGTGGACCGAGACGTGCCTTGGGGCGTGGACTCGCTCATCACCCTGGTCTTCCAGGACCAGCGCTACAGCGTGCAGACGGCCGACCACCGTTTCCTGCGCAATGACGGGCGCCTGGTGGAGAAGCCCGAGCCGGGCACCGGCTACACCCTGGAGTTCAGGTCGGGCAAAGTGGCCTTCCGGGACTGCGAGGGCCGCTACCTGGCGCCGTCGGGCCCCAGCGGCACGCTCAAGGCGGGCAAGAGCACCAAGGTGGGCAAGGACGAGCTCTTCGTGCTGGAGCAGAGCTGTCCCCAGGTGGTGTTGCAGGCGGGCAATCAGAGGAACGTGTCCACCCGGCAGGGTAAGGGTCCCTAGCGCCCCTCCTCTCCCAAGACCCCCAGTTCCTCTCCTCACGGCTCTGTCTCGGCATGGCCACTCCCCTTTACTCCCGCCCTTTCTTTCCCTTCTTTGAGCTTCCAGCTTGCTCAAGCCTCCCTGACTTTCCTTTCTTTCCGCAGCCTCCACCCATCCACCCCTCCCCATATTCCCCCGTCCCCCCCTCGGTCTCCCCTCGGGTATGTGCTTCCCCCGTGGTGTAAGCCTTAGAGGACGGGGATGGGGGGGGGAGGAGGAAGTCGAGGAAGAGGAGGAGGGAAGGCTAACTGCTGTCTCGGGGCTTAGCCCCCTTCCCTTATACGGCCCCTCCTTGGGGGAGAGGGATCTACAGAATGGATGCATCTGTTGTCGGTGGGGAGAGGGTCACCACGTAGGTCACCACGCGGAGGGCTTTGCAGTCTTGGGACGTTTCTGCTCTTCCTTTCATTTCCTGCCCCCAGGAATCCATCCCAGTTCCTCCAAGGTATTCAAAAGGAAACCCCTAGGACAGTTTGGAGCCCCAGATCAACCCCCCTTTTCTGTGGAATGTAGAAAGGCCTCTCTTTTCATTCTCTGGTAACTGGGAAGACGCTAATCCTCTCCCCTCCCTCACCCTAACTCTTCCCTCCTAGGGGTAGAGGGAAAGGAGCAGGATTAGACTGGGGGAGGAGTGGAATTCGCGAAGATGCTTCTCGAAGTGCTTTCTTCGACTTCTCTCTAAAAGTGTCTGCCTCGTGGGGTGGGGGCGGTGCCTCCATCAGCCATTCTTTGCTGTTTTGGTCGTTGTCTCACTCCTCTCCCCTCCCCTTCTCCTTATTTTCTCGTACCCTAACTTGAGGAAGTCTACTATATCTTTTTTACTTGCCCAGGTAAGTCTACTAAGCCCTTGTTATCCGCAAAATTCATTCTGTTTCACCTTCTGAACTTAAAAATAACAACTGGCCAAACATTTTTCTCCTAAAGAGAATGTGCAAATGCCACATCAGCTCACCAGGGGGGCAGGTCTCCTTCATGATCCCTCTGACTGGTGGATGGTGGGAGGTACTGCATATAGTTCGTGCTCTTGTCCCAGGTTTCCTTTCTTTTGATGGACACTATTTCCTTCCTATAGCTGCCACTCATCTTAATCCCCCTTTTTAGCGTCTCTTGAAGCTGGATCCCCTATGACTGCCTTTGCCCTTCCTTCTCTGCATCCCTCCCCTCTAACTTTGAAATAGGGGCCCTTGATGTCCTCTACATTGACTTTGGAGATGAGAAAGTGATTCTGGGTAGGTTGGGATGAGACAGGAATGGCTTTCCTCAACCATTAAAAAAACAAACAAACCAGCATCTTTTAAAACAGCCAGGAATTCGTCTGGATTTCAAAGGCTGGTGTATCTTTCTACTGTATCATATACCCCCTTTTCTAGTCTGCTCAAATAAAACTTTGGATTCTCTTTGTACATTTTGAAATCTAAACCATTACATGTTGATGTCTTTGGGTATTAAATAAAGCTCTTGTCTTTGTGAGGTGGGTGGGAGAAACCGGAGCAGGATTGTGGGGCCTGGAGAATTTGAGGAGAGGGGCTGGCTGAGCTGCAGTTCCGTTCATTCAGCTTTGTCACACAGTTGATGACATAGTCACACTGCAGATGAGAAAACCAGATGTGTCATGTGGAAGGGGAAGGGAGGAGTGTTAGTGTAAAGGTCAGGGATTTTTTTTTCCTTTCACAGGGACCATAAATCCTGATGCTTCCCTTCTGTATTTCTGGGAAGAGGTAGGTTGGTAGGATCTTGCCTCGAGGAGGAATGAATAATTATGACTTGGCTTCAGGGCGTGTCCTGCAGATTTAAATGTTAGGCTTAAGCAGTTTGGTCTGGGATCTTCTCCAATGGGATGAAAAGGAGCTTCCATCTAGGGCAGGAAGGGACCCTTCCTCACCCTTGCCCTATCCCCACTCTTAGAAAAAAAAATTTACTTGCTCTGAAGGAAAAAAGGGATGTATGGAGGTGGAATGGGATCAAATAGGCAAGACTCCCCAAGCCTCCATTGTGTGATTCTAACTGTTACAGAGTCTCAGAGCTCCGTTTTAGTTTGTTTTAATGCCAAAGGTTTGATTGAACTGGGAGAAGATAAATGGTTAGAGACCTCAAAAAGACCATGGGTTTAGAGGTGGGTGGGGTTCCTACTCCACCTCCTTAATTTCTGAAAGCTCTTTGGTGCCAATGAAATTGCCAGCCCCGAACCAAAAACCAAATAGTGACTCCAGGGGCTCTTGAAGGAGGCAACAGTGGTCCAATTAGCTGCAATATGATCTCTTGTCTTAAGTACATTTCAGCTAGAAAAGCTGTTTCCGTTCAGCTAATCCTGGCCAGGAGCAGCATTCACCAAGCAGTTGTAGAATTGCAGCTGAGACTTTGCTAACTTTAAAAAAAAAAAAAAAAATTAACCTTTTGTTTTCCAGTATCTTTTTTGGATTTCTGTAATCCATCTTCTTTCTTCTTCAGTACAGCAGATGGATCTGGTTTCTGGACAATGGTGAACGCCCATGCTGAGTTCCAGTTTCTAAGATAAACCCTTTGCTTAGGCAGTGGAGAAATAACTGATAAGATAGAGGCTGAGTCCCTAGAGGTGATTTCCTGATTGAGCCACATTGCAGCAACCCCAAAGAGTGAAGCTTTACATGGAAGCTTCTTTCCCTTTCATCTTTTCTTCCGATCTTCTTTCTCTTTTTCCTTCACTCACCCTCCTCCCCCAATTTTTTTTTTTTTCTTTTCAACCTCAGCTTAAACCAAATGAACAGGCTTTTTTGCTTGATAACAGACTTTTTGTCCCTAGGAATCAGGGTTGCCCTCTACCTTCTCCCTTGAAGCCTACCAATTTGAATTTGTTCCCCCAAAGACAATGAGGGTCCTGGTTTTGCTAACATCTGATTCTCTTACCTGGGTACATTTGAACAAACCCTAAAATCAGAGGGCTTGGGTTCAAATTATACCTGTGGCATCTTTGGTGCAAGACAACACTTAGGGAATCATAGATTTACATCTGGAAGAGACCTTAAAAGCCAAAGAGCCTAATTCCTTCATTTAATGAAATTCATTTTATTTTTCAATTAACAAGGATTTATTTTCTCTCTCCCCTTCCCCCATTGAGAAGAGAAAAAAGAGAAAACTTTACAACAAATATGCAAAGTCAAGCAAAACACATTTACTACATCCAAAAAATGTATGTCTTATTCTGTACCCCGAGCCCCTCACCTCTCTGTATGAGGTTAATTAATCATCAGTTCTCCAGAATCATAAATCTGTATTTTTGTACAGATGAGAAAGATTATTTTAAAAATGGAGTGGTTCAGCCAGGTGATCAGCTAGGTTCTGTCCCGCTCATATGACCTGGCTCATGCCATCTCTTAGTGTTAGACTTCCAGGCACAAATCTGTTTGACCAGAGGGACTCCTTACTTATTTTTACTTTCTGTTTCCTTGGGACACAGGAGACTTCCAATGATTTTTTGTGGAAGGAGAAGGAAAAGGTCACTCTGATTGGGAGGGCTATATGTCCTAGGGAATCTTGCAATTGAACCAAATCCCCAAGCCCATATGGTGGTTCTTAGTTTTTTCAGGCCCTACAGGTGAATTAGAATGACTAACCATGATGGGAAACGGAAATGATGGGGTATTCTTGCCAGCTGATGAGCTGTTCCTGGTGACTCTTTGGGAGGAAGCACTTTATCCTTTAGTAACCTGGATAGGAGGGGCTCTGGGCTCACCTCTGCATGAATTGGACTTGTTTAGTCCCATAGAGCAGACCCAGAAATAGTTGGGAGAAGCTGCAAAGGGATCTATGTAGGCTTGATATTCAGAGAACCTTATTAACAATTAGAGCTATCCAAAAATGGAATGTGCTCTGCCTAATGGATGGTGGATTCTCTTTCCCCGAAGGCCACTTGTCAAACATATCCTAGTGGGGGTTCCTTTTGTATATGGATTGGTCTAGATGGTCACTGGAGTCTCTTTCCAATTCTCAAATTTTGTGATTCTGATTGTATGATCTTTTAAGCCTAAATAGAGAAAGGAGACAATATACAAGAAATTGTTGGGAGAATCCCATCCATCTTGAGAATTGATGACTTCCTTGCTGATCAAAAAAAAAAAAAAAAAAGATAAAAACAAAAACTGGGGCCTTTTAACTTCAGGATGCTTTTGTGTGGAGAACTCATCTGAAAGTCTGTATTTCTTTTGCCTCTTACCCTTCTTGACAGTCCTCAAAGAAAATGCCAAAATCAAAGTGAGAGAGAAGCAAAATTAAAGTTTTCATAGCACTCAGAGTTACAAGAATGGGATTAGGAAATCCCAGCTCGTTTTTAATATTTGAATGAATAGAAGAGAAACAAGTCACCTGTAGGCTGCTCATTTTCCTTTCCTGTCCCCTCCTTTCCTCTCAATTCCAAATGATATCTTCTGTCAAGAGATTAAAATAGCTGGTCAAATGTGGAAGACCAACCTTACTTTCTGACATTGACATTTTTTAAAGAGACAAAAGTTAGGTAGCTATTGTCTGTTAGAGGGGTATCTTGGCTTATTGAATAGGTTACTGGCTGTAGAGTTAGGAAAAACCGTCAATTAGTTGGGTGATTTTGGTCAAGTCACTAACTTATGTGATTCATTTTTCCTCTTCTGTAAAATTCTGTTGGATTCAACGGCCATTAACCCCTCTTCCAGTTCTAAATCTATCATCCTGTGATCCTCAAATGAGTAGAAAAACATTTCCTTCTTCTCCTCAAAATCTTTTTGAATTAAAACAGACTGCCTAACAGGAAATTTGGAGGCTGAGAAGAAATAAAAAGAAAACCCAATCCTCTAACTAGGATTATCTTTTTTGGGAAAATTTATATTTTATTTTTAAATTTTATTTTTAGTTTTTTAAATTACATGTTAGAACAACTTTAAACATACTCTTTCTAAAATTTTGAGTTCCAAATTCTTTTCCTCCCTCTATCCCCTCCCCCATCCTTGAGAAAGCAGGCAATTTGATATAGATTATACATGTGCTAACTAGGATTATCTTGATAGACTTAGTTGAATCATTAATAAGTGTAAGAGACAGGGGTGAGGGAGAAGGGTATCCAGCAGTGGTATTCTATAATAAAGAACATCCACAGGGACATGAATCTCTAAAGCTGCAACATTGGCTTCATCCCCAGTTTTTAATTGCTTTCCAGATAGCGACTAGTACCTAGTCTTATCTTTAGTGTGAGACTCCCAAACAGAATTCCAGTTTCCTATTTAAGTAAAAAGGATGCTGAACTAAGAGCCTGGGTTCAAATTTAATGACTAGAACTGTGCTTCAGAGAGCTTCTCAAGGATTTAGATCTTACTGGAAGTTTACTAAGCTGATAAAATAATCAGTTCTTAAATTTTTTGCCTTTTAAATATATCATGTTGAGAATTGAAACTGTCCCACGCATTTTTCTCACCTTCCCCCTTTCCTGTTCCCTAAAGCCTCATAATTTTCTAGTTACTTGTGATTCATCCTCTTTTAGAACTCAAAAGCCATGTTTCAGAAGTCAGGTAGTAACACTACTTGTAAGGACTTGACGGGTTAGGCAAGTGAGTTCTCCAGAGCCTTCCTCTGTATATAATGGGGAATTACTGGTCCTGGGAACATTGCCCTTCTCCAGATTGTGACATTGGCTGATTTCCGGGGTGAGAAATCGGGGTTTATGGATCAAGTATTTACTTGCTAAGTCAGCCCCTAGTACAATAGTAGACGTAATCCTGGGTATAAAGTATATGGCATGGTTCTTGCATTTCCTGAGATGTTATTACTTGGTCCAAAATTAATTCTCTTAGCTATCATCAAGAAAAGCAAAAAGAATGACCAGCAGCTAATCCTTTTCTTTTAACAACAATAACTGGCATTTATATGGCACATAAAAAGCACTGCAATTAGTGCTTTAACAATATTATCTCATTTTTATCCTTATAACAACCTAGGAAGTAGATGCTATTATTATTTCCTTACTATTAAGGAAACTGAGGCAAACAAGAGGGTAAGGGACTGGCCCAGTGTTTAAATGTCTGAGGTTTGATGTGAAATTTGGGTTTCCCTGACCTCTAAGTTCTAAATCTATGACTTTATGAATTTCTCTAACAGTCCATCATATAGATGCTTTTCTAGGGAGATGATCCTAAAGCTTTTGCCTCTACTGAAGTAGTGGGGAACGATCTTGTCAGTTGTAACTTGGTTTTGTGGAAGCGGGAGGGACTCTGGAGTTGGTCTCTCTTGGGACTAGTCTCATTGTTGTATCCCTGTTGGCAATCGTGCCCCTCTGGAAGAACACTTGGGCTCCTCTTTCAGGAATTAGCTAAGGACAGTGAATTATTTGACAGACTTTCATGGCATTCTTGTGGACAAGAAGGAAAGATGGCAGCTAGCTACCAGTAGAGTTGGTTAGATTAAGAACAATTAGTATGGCTTCTTCAAGGGAGGTCTCTGGTGGGACACATGCTTGGCCCTTGCTATTTAATATATTTTTAAAAGTGATTTAGATTGAGCCTCAAAGAATGTTTCTCAAGCTTGCAGTCCAGATAAGACTGGAAGAGATAACCTAACACAGTGAATGACATTGGGGTTTTCCAAAAAGGCCTCAAATTAGGATATTGAGCCAAACCTAGTAAGGTGAAACTTAACTGATAAATTAAGTTCAAAAAGTCAACTTTTAAGTAAAAGGAGAGGGAGATTTTTCAGATAAAGTATTGTCTGAAGGCTTTAGTAATAATATTAATAGCTAACATTTATATAGTACCTTAAGGTTTACAAAGTCCTTTACCTTTATTATCTCATTCAGTCCAAACAAGAGATTCTTATTGTTGTTGTTTAGTCATCCAACTCCTTGAAATACTATGGACCACACAATCTATGGGGTTTTCTTGGCAAAGCTAGTGAAGAGTATTGCCAATTCCTTCTCCAGTGGATTAAGGCAAAAAGAATTTAAGCTCATTTGACAGATGAGGAAACTGATGAAGTGTGAAGTCGCTTGCCCAGCTCTATCCACCGAGTGACCTAGTGTCTCATTAATAAGAGATAGCTAGGTGTGATTATTATTCCCATTTTACAGATTAAGAGATTTAGGTTGATCGTGGATTAAGTGCCCAACGTCACACAGTAAACTAGAGTAAATCTGAGTCAGAATTCAGACTTGGGTCTTTCTCATTCCAAGTCCAGTGTTCTGTTCATCACATCTCAGACTCAATGAGTCGTTGGTATGATGAGATAGCCAAAAAAAAAAAAACCCAAATAAGCAAACCAAAAAAACCCAGCCTAATGTGATTTTAAAAAAGAAAAGAATTAAAAGGAAAGAATAGTCTTCATAACAAAGGAAGCAATAGATCTTCTGTTCTTCTGATCAGACCACCATGGTCTGATATATCAAGATCAGTTCTGCTCACCACATTTTAGCAAAGATTCTGGACAGAGTCCAGAAAAGTAAGAAGCCTGGCAACTAGGCCATATGGGACCTGGTTAAAGGAACTTGGAGTTGTAGACTAGTTAAAGGAAGGGTGCTAAGTGGGGATGTCATTGTCTTGAAATATATTTTCCTCTTGTGGAAGAAAGGTTAGATTCTCTCTGGCTCCAGAAGGCACAGTGAGGAATTATGGATACATGTTATAGAGACATTCAAGCTTGATGTTAAAAAAACAAAAATCAAACCCTTTCTAACAATTAAAACTATCCAAAAGTGGATTTGTGAGAAAGGAAGGACATAAGCATTTATTAAGCACCTACTGTGTATTAGGGCATGCTTTATAGAAGTATCATTTGATCTTTTCAACAATCTTGGAAAGGAAGTGCTGTTATCCCCTTTTTAGAGTTGAAGAAATAGTAGGCAGAGATTTGTGTGATTTATCCAGTGCTATACAACTATTAAGTGTCTGAGGTTACATTTGAACTTGGACTTCAAATTCAGGGCAGGGCTACATGAGCATGAGTTGGATGTCATCGAAGGGATTTTCTGAGCAAATATGTTGGACTAGATGGCGCCTAGGACCTTTGATTTCTATGGTGTCACAACCATGGTCTAGAATTCAGCCATGGAGGAGTCCCCCTAAAAAGCAGTTACTTTGTACCAAACAAGGTCCTCAGCTTAGACTGAACTGAAGACTTCCCTTGCCGTGTCTTTGCCCTAATAAATTGAGGATTGTTATCAGTAGAGACATTGGTCCACATCCCACTTGACTAGAATCTAATCTTAAATCTACCCTCAGTCTTAAATACCAGTAAGGAAAGATGGAGGTAATGGCTTCAGGAAGCCGGTAGGGCTAATGTCTCTTAAGGCTTAGAAAAAGTTTTAACGTGGCCACCTCAAGGGACTCTGAACTAGGACAGTCCAGAAGAATAGGATTGATACAGGGATGTTGGGCCCAAAGACAGCTGAAGCCCAGGAGGTTTCTGCCAGGCGCGGGGCCAGGGCCATCGTTGGGGCATTCTGCCACTCTCCTCTTGGCCTTGAATTTCAAGCCACATGATCCTTCTGGCAACTCTGAAAAAGGGTCACCGGAGTAGAATTAAAACTCTTTGTTGGTAAATAGTCCAAATCAGGCTAGATAGACTTCCCTAGGGAGCTCATAATTAAATTAGGTAGAGTGTCCAGGAGGGCCTGAATTTTTCCTGAAAAAAAGCTTATGGAACAGTGGGCTACAGGCAAAAAGCTTATCTCTTAGAGAGAAGCAGAAATTATAACATGGGAAGATGATCTTTTAAGACGTTTTCAGATTTTTTTTGGTTTTTATTTTACTTTTATTTCCAAATGTATTCTCCACCCCAACCTGCCATTTTGCCAAGGAGCCATCTCTTAAAAAAAAAAAAGAAGTGGCGAAAAAGACTGGGGATGGGAGGAAGGTGAGGGTGAAGAAAAAAGGCAATTCATTTAGTATTGTTCCACACCCAGAATTACTTTTATTTAGTCTTTTTTTAGTCAAGTCTGACTCTTTCTGAGCCCATTTAGGGTTTTTCTAGAATGATTTGCCATTTCCTTCTCCAGCTCATTTGACGAATGAGGAAACTGAGGCAAAGAGGATGAAATGGCTTACCTAGAATTATGTTGGTTCTAATAAGTTGTCTGAGGCCAGATTTGAACCCAGGAAGATAAATCTTCCTGACTCCAAACCCAGCTCTCTATCCACTGCCCCAACAAGCTGCCCAGAATCCCAATCTTTGCAAATAGGAAAAGTACAGTTAATCCCTTCCACATTGAATTAGGGGCAGGTTCTCCTAAAATCTGGAAAATCCATATAAAATTACTTGGCTCTCCCTTAAAATCAGAGAAGACAGTTATTATGATATTTAGAAGATAAAAATTGTTGGAATTATGAAATATTATACAATACTACAAATATATAAAAATATACAAATATATATAGTGGCTTTCACAAAACTCTCCTCAAAATTCTCATTTAATTTCTTATGTTCACCCATGATACATTTGAAACTGTGATAGGAAAAGTTGCCTTGTTGAAAGGATAGCTATAAGTGCATTTTCTCTTTTGGACCAAAACTAGAAGATTATAATAAGCCAATCAGGTAAACATTTTAAAAAAATTTATCTTGTCATCATTTTGGATATAATTTTTCTGATTATATGTTTACTTAGCTCTTTTGCATCAGTTTAAGTCTTCCTATGTATGCTTCTCTGAAATTTTTCATACTAATCATTTCTTATGGTACAGTAATATTAAATATGCCATGGTTTATTTAGCTATTTCTAGTTCATAGGTATTTACATTATGATATTGCTATAAACATTTTGTTGTATGAGGCCTTTCTTTATTTCATTTAAATACTTGGGTATGTGCCCAGTAATAGGATATTGGGATCAAAGGATACGGGCAATTTTGTCATTTTCCTAGCATATGATCAGATGGTTCCAGAATGGTTGGACCATGTCATGATTTCATCAGTATTGTATTAGTGTGTCTGGAAGATGAGTTTTCAAAAGAAGTAATCATCTTGTCTAATGGGGGGCATAGAGATGATCCAAGGGCTTCCTCTTGAAGAATCATTAAAATGTCAAAACCTGAAGAGATTTTGAAAGTCATGTAGTGTATGCCCCCAGGAAAGGAAGTGACTTGCCCACAGTCAGTAGCAGAGCTAGAATTCCCACTTGGATTTTCCTGCTGTTAAGCCCAAAACAAAAAGTTACAGAGAAGTTGCCAGCCTATGTGAGCAGAGGAGTTTCTCATTTAAGACCATCTTGTAGTAGGTGGGATTCTTGATCTTTTTTGTGTCTTGGGTAGTCTGGCAACAAACATGGATCCCTTCTCAGAATAATGTTTTCCTAATCATAATATAAACCCCAAAGTGGTGAAAACAAATAATTAGTATGAAAAATTCAGAGAAGCATAGGAAGACTTAAATTGATGTAGAAGAACTAAGTAAGCAAAATCAGAAAATTAATATCACAAATGATGATGATGTAAATGAAAAAAATATTTAAGCTGGCTGGCTTAATTTCCAGAGAAATTGTACCTACAGTTATTCCTTTCACATCACAACTTTCCCATTTAAATTTATTGACTCTTTGGACTCTAACTTAAGGACTCCAGCCTTAAATCAATGAAATAACAGATCCAGGCCATATCACTTTCCTCTTATGAGAAGAGATTTATTTAAATAAAGAGCTATAGGGAAAGGATAATGGATGAGCTTCCTTCATATGCATAATGAGGTAGGGAAGTATGAATATTAAAGTGGTCTCTTTTTTTCTTAAGCAATGTGTAGTATTATGTAGGTTTTTTTCTTTTTAAATTTCAATATTGTTTTATTTTTCTAGTTACTTGTAAAGATAGTTTTCAACATTCATTTTTGTAAGATTGAATTCCAAATTTTTGTACTCCTCCCCTTCCCAACCTAGGAAGCAGTCTAATATAGATATAATAATTTTAAACATCATTCCATATTAGTCATGTTGTGAAAAAAAAATCAGAACATAAGGGAAAAACAAAGTGGTCTTTAAAATATATATATAGCATTTCCCTAGGTTGCCTGTAATTCAGTTTGCAAAAGCTTCCCTTTTGTCCGTGATTCCAGCAAATTACAGAATTTTAGAGCGAAGCAAGACATTTAACAATTATCTAATCAAACACCCTTTTTTAGTGTGGAAGAGGAGGCTCAGTGATTTTTTCAGTACATATGCCTAGTTTGTGTCAGAGCCAGGACTAATCTGTAGCTCTTCTGATTCCTAAACTAGTATATTTGAGAACATAATCTTCTTCTAAATAATTGAAATAGGATTGAGGGGTGAAGTGTGGGGTTGGAAGTAAACTGATATAGAATTGGAATAGAATCTTGTTTCTTTTAAGATATCTTTTTCTTTTCATCCAGTTCAGATATTTGGATTTGGTTAAAAATAAAATTATTTTAAAAATCCAAATATTAGGCTAGATCTGGAATTATTCAATAATTCAATATGAATTCAATAATAATTCATTCAATTAGGTCCTTGATTGATGTCAGATACTGTACAAGATGATGGAAATATATATGCAAAAATCAACATTGCTTTCAAGTACCATTACTATAGAAGTAGATGTGGGGGGGACAGGGAAGAGGGAAGAGATCTTGGACAAATCACTTCTCCCTTTTTTTGAGGGGGGTGGAGGGTGGGATGCACGACATGACTGTCAAGGTCTCTTATAGCTTTGACATTCTAGTGCTTCTCCCTAGCTCATGATCTCTGTGTCTCCTATTTGGTAGGAAGATGATTCCTTCTTTTGAAAATGCATCTTCCAGACAGACACACTAAGATAATATGTGTGTGTGTTTGAATCTGAGATGTTTTGGAGATAGAATCAAAAGAACTTGGTGACTTGATTGGATAGAAGGGATGATGGCAAATGAGGAGACAGATGATTCTGGCTTTTAAGCCTGGGTGAATAGAAGGATGGTTACCCCCTTAACAGATATGAGAGGCAATTGATAGGTCAGAGGAGAAAGATGATGAGTTGTGTTTTGGATTTTTGTTTGAGATACCTATTGGAGTACAGCTGGAAATGGTCAATATGCAAAAGAAAGAGAAGAGGAGGGTTAGACATAGGGATCTGGGAATCATTTGGAAAAGAGTTAATTGAACCAAGTGAGAGAAGCTGGAGAGAGAAAAGAAGAAATGAGGGGATACACCCAAAATTATGGGGCAAAAGAAGAAAGCCAGCCTGGGAAAAGTACCAAGCAGTAATTGTGCTACTGATATTTGAATGTGAATGTCTCTCTCCAGTTAGCAGTTGTCTTACCACTGTTGACATTCCCTACGGCATATAAACATGAAGGAAAACATTCTTGAACCATCAAAGAATCACTGATTTATCTAGATATTGGAATTGAATTGAACGTCAATTTATTCAGCTTCTACTGTGTTGAGAGCACTCTGTTAGAAAATACAAAATTTAGAAAACATGGTCCCTAACCTGTAGTACAATAGGGAGGTCAGTGAGACAAATGGAAGGAAATATTTGGACAGATAAATACATAATGAATAAAATATGAAAGCAAAATTCCACAATAAGGAGGGGGGGATTATTACCTTTGTGGAGGAGGTGTCAGAGAATGCTTCTTGAAAGACAAGGCATTTCAGTTAGGTTTAAAAGAATGGATATGAATTCAATAAGTAAGGAAGAGGATGTTAGAGATATGGATATCTTCTGCAAGAAATCTTTTCTTATTCTTTCCAGTTCCTGGAGACCCTCCTTTCCAAAAACTACTTTGTATTATTTTGCATATTTTTAAAAATACTTCTCTTTGGGGGGGTTGTATTTACAAGGACAGGTTGTTTCTTTGCCTTCTTCCCCTCCCCTCCTTTACCCTCACAGAATGGGAGCTCCTCTAGAGGAATGTCTTGTTTCACTTTTGTTGTTATATCCTTAGAACTTAGTACATAATAGCCATTTACTAAGTGCTAATTGATTAGGAACAAAGTGAGCACAGAACAACAGATGGGAAAGTATGGAATGCGTATAATGGAAGAAATGTAGCAACCAAATTTGGATGCAGTGTGTTAATGATAAAGAGATAAAGATGGGTGTTTTAGTTGCACATGATCGAAGAGTTTTTGGCTCATGACTTAAGAGCTGGAAAGAGACACCTGTTTAAATTTAGTCCAGCCCTTTTATTTATTTGAATGAGGAACTTTGAGGCTCAAAAGTACAGGAAATAGTTCAAGATCATATTGCTATTTAGTGGAATTATTCAGGGTTCATTTTGTCATAAACATCTTTGCACTCAGCATAGTGCCTGGAATATAGTAGGTGCTTAATAAATGTTTATAATGATCAAAAAAAATTTTTTTATTAAAGCTTTCTATTTACAAAACATGCATGGGTAGTTTTTCAACATTGACCCTTAAAAAAACTTTCTGTTCCCAATTTTTCCCTCTTCCTCTTCACCCCCTCCCCTAGATGGCAGGTAGTCCAATACATGTTAAATATGTTAGAATATATGTTAAATCCAGTATATGATACATATTTATACAGTTATCTTGCTGTACAAGAAAAATTGGATCAAGAAGGAAAAAAAAAACCTGAAAAAGAAGACAGAATGCAAGCAAACAACAGAGAGAGTGAAAATGCTATGTTGTGAACCACACTCAGTTCCCACAGTCCTCTCTCTGGGTGTAGATGGCTCTCTTCATCACTGAACAATTGGAACTGGTTTGAATCATTTCATTGTTGAAGAGAGCCATGTCCATCAGAATTGATCATCATAGTCGGAGGATTGGCTTTTTAAAATGGCTGCTTTTTGTTTTGACAGTAGCCATTTCCAGATGTATTCTATTTTTAATAGAGAAAAAATTGAGCAAAACCAACTGATAAATCAACTAAATGGAGGCTTATAGTATAGCCTCCTATCATTGCAACAGGGATAGATACTTAAATTCTGCTTTCTGGGGCTAAAATTGGTCATTAAAGTATTGTCAATTTTGGCTTCACTTTAACCATTGTTTTCGTTGTTTTCTTGCTTCTGCTCACTGCACTGTGAATCGGTTTTCATATACTTCAATACAATTCTTTGACATTTTGTATATCCTGTTAATTATTTCCAAATTTGTCCTGTACATAATTTGTTTATGTACATATCTGGGTGTGTGTGTTGTCTTCCCCACTACACTAAAGTTTCAAATGTCTTGCCTTTCTTTGTATTTCCAAGTTATCCCTATATTCCTGACACATGGTAGATTCTTAATAACTGTTTATTAACTGAATCTACACAATTTATTTGGTTATTCTGCAACCAGTTGAGACCTACTCTGTTTCTAGTTTTTTGCTAGAAAAGTGCTGCTATGAATATTTTGATATATATGGAGTTTTTGTCAAAAGGTTTTGTCATGACACTGAGAATTCAGATCATCATACAAAACTCATTACATATAGCATGCCATTTCTTCCTCTAGACCAAGGGTTCCTGACCTTGTCAAGTATAACAACCCCTTTTAGCATCAATTTTGGATATTTACATGAGTTAGATATGCAGGCTACTGTGAATTCCACGAAGCTTTTAAGTGCATTCATGTTTTATTAATCACAGCAGCATCTACATACATTTGTAAAGTAGCAGTACATAGGTGAGACATTCAGACCATAGAAGATCTGTTTGATTTTTTTGACAGATCCCTAGCAAATTATCAGTGGTTCCTACTTTGGAAATTGTTGCTCTGTGTCTGTATGTCTAGAGTTTCAAATGGCCTTCATGGATTAGTTTTAGTAGCCAGACTGGCTCTCTCTGAACATTTTAATCTGTGCTTTTGCATTAGTTGTCTCCCGTTTCTGCCCTCTCCTTATTGACTCCTCACAGAAGCTTTCTCTTTCTTTATGATATGACTCAAGCATCATTCATCTTCTGCATGAAGTATTTCCTGATTCTTCCCTTCCAGACTACTTGTGTTTAAGGTGGCAAAGTGGATGGTGTCAGGCCTGGAGTCAGGAAGACTTATTGTCCTGAATTCAAATCTGTCCTCAGACACTTACTTGCTGTGTGACCTTGGGCAAGTCATTTTATTCTGCTTAACTCAGTGTCTTCATCTGTAAAATGAGTAGGAGTTCATTATACCCATTCTGGTGTCTTTGTCAAGAAAATCCCAAATGGGATCACAAAGAATCAGAAGCGACTGATGATACTGAATATGTTATATACATTTATATTTATTAATTTTATATTTCTGTAGTGTATATACTTTTAGATCCACTTGTTATCTTTCCTATTAAAATATGAGGTTCTTTCACTGTAGGAATTGTCTTTGAATCTTTCCACAATGTCTAGCACCTAAGAGAGGCTTAATAAATTGCTTATTGATTAATTGATATTCTGACTGACTTCTCCCAGCCCTGTTGCCTAAAAATTGCTTGACCTGGAGAGAGTAAACTACTTAAAGGTCACCAAGTCAAGGTGTATCTGGAGGGGACTTGGGAGGAGGGGGAGAATTGGGGCAGGAAGACCAGTCCTCTGTCAGCCACAGCATAGCACGTAACCCTCGAGCTGTGGAAGCCTCTGACCCTCAGCAGAAGGCTAAAAATAGCCCTCACATGAAAGACACCCCCAAGAGCAAAGTAATGAAAGCCTTCCATGGTACTTGGGGCAGAAGGCATCCAAAGGACTGGGGGAGGGGAGCCCTGGAGGTCCTGCTGTTCCTGAGCTACCCCACCCTCAGTAATGAATCCAAGACCCCGACAGCTCTTCTTTCATCTCCCCACATGTTGCTCCCTGGGTGTCCCTGCAGGGGAATGAGGCAGACACCTCCTGAAGTACCAGGCTAAGCTTCTGAGGGGGTAATGCAGAGCCGGCCTCCTGGAGGCTGCCAGAGTAGTAATGCCATCTGCCAGCCAGTGTTAGGCCCCGAGGGGAGGGGCAGCCCATGTAAGGGCTTTTTATTTTTTCCTTTCCCCTTTGTTTCACGGGATGGAGCATCAGAATTGCAGATGCCACTTCTGAATAAGCATTCTGGATTCTCCTGATGTTGCTTTACTGGGCAGCATTTCTTAATTTCCACAGCTTGAGCCCCATGGAACCTCCTGTTTGGTCTCTGTTTCAGCCCCTTTGAAGCCTTTTTCTACTGGAATGGAGGGTTTTTTAAAAATTATTATTAGTACATTCCTTCTCATTGAGTCCGTGTAACCCAATTCTGCGCTTAACTTTAGGGGTTTTTGCTTTTACTTTCTAAAAAAAGTTGTGGGTGGGTGTTTTGGGGTTTTGTTTTTTTTTTTTATCAAGGTGCTCACAGACTAGGGGTGTGTGTGTGTGTGTGTGTGTGTGTGAGAGAGAGAGAGAGAGAGAGAGAGAGAATATGAATATATGAATGTGTGTGAGGGAAAGATTGTTCCTTCTTTGTGAGCCTGATGTAGACCTCTCTCCCCTAAGGGCGAATCTTCTTGCCCTGGGTTGGTAATCCCTGTAATCTGAAGTTCCCTCCTTTTGTTTTTCTCCTGTGATGTTCTAAATGCCTGTTATACCACTGTCTGGATGGTAATTTAAAGTGTGAAGAAGCCTTAGTCTCAAGGATATCTGAAACGTTTTTTTTTTTTTTTTTTTTTCCCCCTTTAATAGAGGGGAAGAAAACCTGTTTCTATAGTAACACTAGTCTCTTAATTAGGGATTTTAAGACCAAATGGTGCCAGTTTATCTCTCTCTCTCTCCTCAAGAGAGGTGTTTTCCTCTCACCTAAAGGGGCGAGAGAATCAGACAGGAAGCAAAAGGCTTTACAGAGTCTCCAGTTGCTACTGTTGGGAGCATCCAGGTCAAATACTGCTGTTTGCAAACTGGGGAAATATGAAGATTGGTGTGTGGGGAGAGGAGGGTGAGAAGGAGAGGGAGAGAGATAGGAAAAGGGAATATGTAGAGAAGGGAGGAAGGGAGAGACAGAAAGAAAGAGGGAGGGAAGGACTAAAACAGAAAGAGACATATATCCGAAAGGGGAGAGAGAAGGGGGGGAGGAAAAGAGAGAGAGAGCCTGACATTGATGGCAGGAATTTGTATTAACGTGGATTAAGTACTTAAGCTCAAAGCTCTAGTCTTATGGACGGTCCAATTCAGTCTCCATTGCCAGATACCCTGAGCTCTGCTCTCTGTGGGAAATGAGCACAGTTGGAGAGGAAATCCAGATAGTGCTGAAACTAATCTTAAAGTGAGATGGAAGGGTATCTTCCTGGCTCCAATGAGATCTTTTATAGAGCTGTAGAAACTGCCTACTTCAGCCCCCGGGTTGAATGTGCCCTAGGACGAGATGCCCCAGAGGAATGCAGTGTACCTCAGCTCTGGGAGCTTGGTCATTTACTTAACAATAATACAAGTTTCTTACTACTGAAAGATATGGGGACCAAGGGCAATTGTTTTCTGGTCTGTATTCCAGATATATACAATCAGGACTGGAAGAATTTTTAAAAAGATAATGGCCGTTTATTTTCAAAATACATGCTAAGATAGTTTTCAACACTCACCCTTGTAAAACCACGGTTCAAGTTTTTCTCCATCCCTTCCCTCCAATCTCTCCCCCAGATAATCTCAAGCAATCCAATATATGTTAAACATTTACAAATTCTTCTATACACATTTCTACATTTATGCTATGGGAGAAAAATCAGATCAAAAAGGAAAAAATGAGTAAAAAATCCAGAAAGTAAGAAAATAGCAACAAAAAGGATGAAAAAAAAAAAAAAACTATGTTTTGATCCACATTCAGTCTCCATAATTCTTTCTGGGTGCAGATGGCTCTCTCCATTAAAAGTCTATTGGAATTGGCCTGAATCACTTCATTGTTGAAGAGTCAAGTCCATCACAGTTGGTAATCACATAATCTTATTGTTACTATGCACAATATTCCCTTGGTTCTGCTCATTTCACTTAGCATCAGTTCATATAAATCTCCCCAGACTTCTCTGTTAATTATTTCTTCTAGAACCATAATGTTCCATAACATTGATATACCATAATTTATTCAGCCATTCCCCAACTGATGAGCATCCATTCAGTTCCCAATCTGGAAGAAGTTTTAAAGTTTCTCTAGACCAATCTTCACTTTACAAGTGAAAAAATGGAGATCCTTAAGAGGCTATGTGACATATGTAGGATCACATAGTAAATTAGAAGCTTTTCTGAGCTCTAGAACTAGAAGGGACTCAGGGGCTATTTGGTCCCACCTTAAAGAACATATATGTGGAAAAAAAAACAGCAGATTGGTGCTTGAAATTAGTAAAAAGGAATAGTTAAAAGTTTACAGAGCATTTCCATAAATTTTCTCATTCAATTTTCACAACTACCCTGTGAGATAGGCACTCTAGGCGTTAGTGTTCCCATTTTACAAATGAGGAAATAGAACTAGGGAAATTAATTGACTTGCTCATTGTCTTCCCAACTCCAAATCCAACATTGCATTTGCTAGGTTATGATGCCTTAACTTCGTCATCTGGAAAATAAGAAGACTGTAGGTGATCTAAGGTCCATTTCAACTGAAAATCTTTAACACTATGATTCTGGCTTGTTCTGGAAGGACTTGAAGTCCCTTCCTAACCCAAATCCTATTTTATCCTCAATGGCTGAAAAAGAATTTGAGTCTAGATCTAAAGGCTAAATGTTTTTTTTCTCTTCCCATCATGTGGTTTCCTAGATTGTCTTACTTGCTTATTCTTGGGGATTGACCATGCATAGCGAATAGAGATCAAAAAATGATTAAAGTGAATCCAAGGAAGGTAGACAGATTTATTGTTTAGTAAATCCCCAAACAATCCTCCCCAAGCACAAATCTTCAGTGAGTTCCCTGTTCCCCCTAAGATAAAATACAAACTATTTAACCTGGCAGGTATAACTTTACGTTAATTATACCCTTTCTTCTTTCAAATTCTCCCTCCTCCCTCTGCTTCCTTTAAAGCAGAATTCATGTGCCTCTCCACATGGGAACTCTTCTCATTTCTTTTTTTCCTTTTATCCTTCCCATTTCTAAATCTACCTTAGATTAAACATG
Source organism: Antechinus flavipes (assembly GCF_016432865.1). Taxonomy (NCBI): domain Eukaryota; kingdom Metazoa; phylum Chordata; class Mammalia; order Dasyuromorphia; family Dasyuridae; genus Antechinus; species Antechinus flavipes. Next base: position 246,900,358 of record NC_067398.1, on the reverse strand, counting down.
CCCGAATCAGTGTTGTGCCTCCCAGTAAGCTTCTTGAGGTTGGAAATTCTTTTCATTTTTGTCTTTGGGTCCCCCCAGGACTTAACACAGTAGTTAGCAATACTAACTGCTCAAATATGTGTTTGTGGAATAAATGAATGGTCACACAGTCTGTGCCGCAGAATGGTTTCTGTGAATCTGTTTGACCAGTGTTTCTGTATAGTCTTCTGGACAGTCCAAGTCAGTCTCCCTTGCCAGACACCCTGAGCTCTGCTCTCTGTGGAATCTGTTTGACCAGTGTTTCTGTATAGATGGGAACTGCTTGCCCATCCTCTCACGCACAACCCATCTGGCAGGATTTACTAAACTCTATGGCATGTGCTCTGCTCTGTCTGCCTGGAGCTGGGGAGCCCTTCACATCTGGCCCACGGCCCAATGTACAACTTAAGCTAAACCACACAGAGATCTGTGATCTAGCCCTTACCCAAAGAGCCTTGCCAAATAGGCATTCTACTGGATGAGTTACAGTTGTTATGCAGTTAGTGGAAGATTTTTCCCTCCTCATTACCTTACAGAAGACTGTATAAAGAGAGATTGACAGACTTTCTTTTTAAGTAGGCTAGTGAGCAACATCTGTCTTTGAAATGCTATATTAGAACCTCCATCCAATATGAAGTGAACACTACAGGACAAGTAGATGAGGAAGCCTAAAAATGGAATTTTTCTTCCTTGCTTTCTCTTAGAATCACAGATTTAGGGTTATCAGGATTAAAGAGTCCATCAAGTCCAAACTAGCCTTCTCCACTTCTGATTTGAAACAGAAATTAACTTTATCCAGATTCCAAATTCATTGCCTTCTCTGCTTTGCTAGACAGTGCCTAGCTGACCCAGTAAACCACCTGGTTTGTTTTATCCTTAATTTTGACCACCCAAAAATCCAGTAGCACATCCTGGTCCAGCCTTGTGATCATGCTTGCATGGGGGTGGTTCTCATTACCTAGAAGTTCATGGTGGTCCAGTTCCTGGGCAAACCATCACATGTTTGCACTGCATCTGGAGTATGTGATGGCACCAGATGGGCTAAACTCTCATTTTCATTCCCTAAACCTTTTTCTAAAAGTTCTCAGTAGGAATAGCAAGATGTTTGGCATTGATGGAATTGATTTGGGTTTTCTGGATGATTCCCATTAGTTTAACTTTATGTGGGTGTGTACGCATGCATGCGAGGTGTTTGCCTTTTAAAAAAAAATTCATTCATTTATTGGTTATGTTAGACCTGACCCCCCCCCCCCCCCACTCCCCACAAGAGAGCCAGTTTCTGACTCAGTGCATTCTTTGGGTCATACCAATTATGAGTTGGCGGTTCCACCAGAAACAAAGGCTCCCAGATGTGAACAAGCCCCTTTTGGTTCTTTTGCATTGACCTGCAAAGATGAAACTTGATCTGAGATTTGGTGCTAAGGCAGTAATAGAGGGGAGGGAGGGGTGGAGGGGGAGAGAGAGAGGCTTTGAGAGGGGAGGAGAGAGAGAGAGACAGAGAAAGAAGGAGAGAGTGAGAAGGAGGGAGAGAGGAAAGAAGGGAGGAAGGGAGGGACAGAGAGAGACAGATAGAATGAAGTTAACAACTTAGTAAAGCCATGTTATAAACCCATGGAAAGCCATATGTGTCTGTATGTGTGACTTGGCCAGAACCAACTTATCAGCTAGGTGGGAATTTCAAATTAAACTTCCTTGACTCTAAGCCTTTCACACTGCTAATTTAAGAAGGGCTCTTGGCTGCTTTAAAGTTTTGGAGGGGGAATAGGTTTAGATTAGGAAAAAGACCCAAGTTTTACAAAAGCTTCCCAGTGAGAGGTTCCCATCTCCTAGGATAGCAAAACCTGCTGGCAGCTGCAGGGGGTTAGACAACAATCCCCATGTCTGTGACGGATTGAGAATGACTTCATTTCATAGCAGCTCTCCCACAAACCATCCTGCAGTTTTCTATAGTGTTCACAGCAAGGCAAGGAGGCATTATTAGCTGGCACCATTCATAGAGTCTTATCTTTGCTTTTCTACAAATAAACAAAGGCTCTTGGTCAAAGGGTATACAAAGACCAGTTTCCAGGGTATTGAAGGCCCTGGCTGGAGCCAAATGGCCAAAATTCATTTCTGCTCCTTGAGACACAGATAATAATGAAGAATCTAGCCCTGGGTAGGGAAGCCTGCAAAGGTTTTGGACACTAGAGGAAGCAGATCAACAATCAAAATCCAGATCAAAGTTTTTGAATAGAGGAACCAGTCATTTGTTAAGTACCTTGGAGGCATAGTGGATAAAGTGCTGGAAAATCTGAGTTCAAACTTACCTCTCATGCTTATCATCACGAATCACTTTACCTCTGTTTGCCTCAGTTTGTTTCCCTTACTGTAAAACAGGACTAATAACAGCACCTTCCTTGCAGGGTTTTGAGGAATAGCATTTGTAAAGTGCTTAGCACAGTGCCTGCTGCATAGTAGGTATTATATAAATGTTTATTCCCTTTCCTACCTACTGTATGCTAGGCTTATAAGCTCATGGGGAAGGAAAGGAGGGAAAAGGTGGTACCCTCAGGATAGCACAGTGCTTAAATGCAATTAGATAATTCCACTGAGACCACAAATTGATGCATCTCGCACAACAGCTGCAAAGGCAGTTGTTGTTATTCAATCATTTTCGGTCACTCTTTGTGACCCCATTTGGGATTTTTTGGGCAAAGATACTGGAGCGGTTTGCCATTTCCCTATGCAGTTCATTGTACTGATGAGGAAACTGAGGCAAACAGGGTCAAGTGACTTGGCCAGGGTCACACACCTGGTAGGTGTCTGAGGTTAGATTTTACCTTGGGAAAATAATGAATTTCCAAGCCAGGCACTCTGTGCACTATGATGCCACCTAGCTGCCCAAAAGCAGAAGAGGGAGTTATTTTTCCCGTAGCATGGCTCATTGAATTAACAGAAGATGCTTTGGAGAGAGAGAGAAAAAGAGAGAGGGAGAGAGAGAATTTAGAAAAAATGGTTATGTAAAAACAAAACATATAAAAATCTCTTTTTTTAAATTGATGCAAACAGTTGTTAAAATTTCCCAAACTTTATAATGAACTATTTTTAGGTTTTCATAATTTTTATTAAATAAGTGTCTTTCTGTGTGTGTATGGAGGGAGATTAATGTAACATCATTTGGCAGAAGCAAGCTCATTTGGAAAAAATGCCTGATAATGCATGATGTGAAGTTGATTGCCTTTCAAAGAAAAATGGAACCCAACAGCCTCGGCCTAGTTTTTGACTCACTGGAATCTAGGTTTCCTATGTCAATGGCATTTTCCTGATTATAAACTAGTAACCCTGTCAAAAAGAAATAAAGACAATTTGGCATGACCTATTCTGAAAGAAGCCTTGCTGGTTCAATTAACCATGCTTCCCATTCTAAATGATTACAGTGATCTAAATGCTCTAGATTTTTGTTAGGACCAAGTCAAGTTCATCAGCAATGGCATGAAGTTTCTTACTTTAAAAAGAAAACCTCTTCCATTCATAAAGTATCTTTTTGTTTTGTTTTGTTTTTGTTTTTAGGTTATAACCATCACAACCCTAAATTTTTGGCACCCTTAGGAAGTAGTTCTGGGTTATTTGAAGTGATTGGGAGCAGCATTTCATGCTCTCACTATTTCCTACTCTTTCTTGGGTTTCAATTTCCTGCTAACCATTTTTGTAGACCTTTTTAAAATGACAGCTTTCCCTTCTCACTAGGACCCTTGCCAATCCTAAGAGTGTTTTTCTTGGCATAGTAAAAGTGAAGAAGTTCTGCCTTTTGTCCACAATTGTTGACCCATCCTCCCCCCTTCCTTGCTCAAATGTAGTTTATCCTTTTTATTGTCATTTGTATTCACTGCCAAACTTGGTTCATTCATTCCAAGCTTTTGTATTAATGGCGGCTAGACATTTATGCAACAGCTCAGGCTTACTGAGCACTTAACATAGATTCACATTTTACCCTCAGAATAGCCCTGTAAGGTAAAGGTCATTAGTAATCTCCTTTACTAAGAAGGTTTGACGTGAGGGAGGATACAAATGTAGTTTTTCTCCTCATTCCAAGCCTAGTGTTTTTTCCTCTACCTGCTGCTCTTCCAGCTCCAGAACTGATGATAAAATTCTTACAGTGTTGTTGAATTGCTTCAGGCATGTCATGATCCCATTTGGGATTTTCTTGCCAGAGATTCTGGAGTGGTTTACCATTTTCTTTTCCAGTTCATTTTACAAATGAGGAAACAGAGGCAAACATGATAGAATGACTTGCCCAGGATCACACAGCTAGTAAATATCTGAGGCCAGGATTTGAACTCAGGAAGGTGAATATTCCTGATTCCCAGTCCAGAGCTATAAATCCACTGCATTATCTAGCTGCCCATTCTCATGGTACTGGTTTTTTTTTAAGCATTTATTATTCATCTCTTACTTGTCCTTATGTCCTATACTTATTGGGGTTTGTTTTTTAATTTTTATATGAATTTCCTGTGTATATTTTCTCTCCCTCTTTTCTCTTTCTCTCCCTTCCAACTTCCCTCCCTTTCTCTCTTATGTTTTCCTCCCCTTCCTCTCAAATGACTGGTTCTCCCCTCTTTTCCTTCCATGGAGTTCACCCATTTTGTACCTGAATTTAGTGCAGATATCTGCTTGATTTAATTAAAATTCATAATTCCCTAACTCGGCCAATCTGCCAGTCTCAGCCCTCCAGAAGGGAGGAATTACAGCATACACATGCCCTCCCATTGGGACAGGTAGGTGATTCAGTGGACAAAGTGTCAGGTTTTGAGTTGGTCATGGATTTAAAAATCCATGCCCAGACACTTGCTGTGTGAACCTGAACAAGTTATTTTACCCTGTTTGCCTCAGTTTCCTCATCTGTCAAATGAATTGGAGAAGGAAATAGCAAACCGCTTCAATATCTTTGTCAAGAAAACCCCAAAATGGGGTCATAGAGAATTGGACAGGACAGGACTGGACTGAATAACAACCACTGTGCTTGACCACATTCTCTTTAGATCACTTTTCCCTCTTATTGAGATAGCTTTAAGTCTCTGCTTTTATTTATGTCTGAGTTTCCAGTCCCTTTTCACATCAGTTCTCTAGAAGGATGGGATCCTTCTATCTTTTCTCTTACAATTTTGAAATCTATTCCCTCAGAATCAAAGGAGAATCATGTTGGGACCAATTCTCCATTTGTGCGAGAGAAGTAACAGCTACTTGTTTTGAAGAGTCACATCATTTCTACTTAAGCAGCCAGTTAGCCAGAATCTAGTCTAAAATAAAAAAATATCTTTGTTGCTTTCTTTACCAGTTAGCTCAATTATCAAAGCTATAATGACTATAAAAGTTATATAAACTATAATGGCCATGTAAGAATTATGTAAAAATACATGTCATAATATGTAATAATATAAACTGTTCTATTATATGTAACATGTAATGTTACATTATGCAATATAAACTATAATAGCTACATATTATATAAACTATATATACATCATATGAAATGTGAGCTTAAATATACATTACATTTTATGTAATTATGTAAGATAATGGAATAGCTATAAGCTATTAAATATATAAAAGCTGTAATAGCTAGATAAAAGTTATATATATTATTATATGTACTTACTTTATGCTATATTAATTTGTGTATGTGAAAGTAATAATAGCTAGATAATATTAAAACTTTTGAGACATAATAAATTCTCCAAGAAATTTTAAAAAACAAATCCAACTCCCACTGACTTGTGTGTCAAATAGCTTGATAAGGTAATTCTCAGATTGGAATGGGAGTGGTGGGAGAGTATGAGCAGATGGTACTTCTGATCCTTTGACCTTTCATTCATACTTTACCTGGAGGTCATCTGTCTTTCAAGGGTCATGAATCTCTAGAGAAGCTGTGGTAAAAGGTTGGAGCTAACACCCTACCATTCAGGGGTTTTAGTTAAGCACTCTTTCATGTACCCTATATGTGGGGATCATCTCTCAGCCTGGTGTTCCCACTAGGATGAATTATTTTCTAAGGAGAGACATCTGTGGTGTTGGGGCTATTTAGGTGAGGAAGGGACTTCTGACAAGGATGAGAGCAGGTGAAAAGCAGCCAGTATGGGAATTTATTTTGCTCATCTATGCTTATGTATTGTTTTTTCTTTTTCTAAATGGAAGAAGGGGCGTGTAGATATCTGAGGGAGAGAAGAGATAGGGAAAGCTAGGAAAAACAGAAGAAAAAAAAGAGGATTCTTGAAGCATTTTAAAATGTACGGAAAAGAGCAAAAGGAAGCTGAGAGAATCAGAACAGCTTGAAAAATTACATGTTGCACTTATATTTCAAAAGAAAAGCAAGCTCTATGTAATATAGAGGTTCACTTAAAATCTTTATTTTTCTGATCTTCCTATTTTTTCCCTAAATTACTAAAATGCTCATCTAATTTGGTGTTTAAGTTAAGAATGAAAAAGAAAAATTTTTAAAGAGAATAGATAAGGAAATTGACCTAGTTTGGAGAGTTTCTAGCCACATGTAGTCCCATGTCCCTGTGATAGATGCATTATTAGAATTCATAGAACCAGTATTGTTCCTGTTGAGATAAAATATTTCTTGTGATAGAGTGGGAGCTGCCCTTTTATTTATTTTTTTTCTTAGAAGATCTTTCATCTACTTATCTACATCCTCTTGTGCGCTGATTTGGGTTCAGATAGATAAGGGAACTTGATTGGGCTCTAGAGGATCTTATCTTTCTCTCTATGCAGGAATGGACCTCTCTGCTAATCAAGATGAAGAGAGTGACCAAGAAACTTTCCAACTAGAGATCAATAGGGACACTAAGAAGTGTGCTTTCCGGACCCACACTGGCAAGTATTGGACCCTAACATCCAATGGTGGAATACAGTCGACTGCTTCAACCAAGTGAGTAGGTGGGCTAAGGCGGGGAGGGTTGTTTTTTTTTGGGGGGGGGGAGCGTTGAGACTGGTTTTCCCTTTTTCTTTGTGCAGTAGTCACCCATAAGCTTAACCCCTACCCTGATACTCATGGACATTTTAGCCTGCTCCTTTTCTGACCTGGCTAGTTTGCTGCTCCTTGGGCAACCTACTGGCCCCTTGCTGGTAGAGCCTCATAATATTGTTGCCAACTTTAGTGCCGACATGCAGGTACTTGTAGTCCTGCTGTAGCTCACAACTCCTGAATTCAAATTTGTAAATACTGTAACTACAAACTCCTGGCATGTGGCATCATGTGCATGGTCCTGAGTAGGCTTTCTAAGATAGTCTATTTCTTTTCTTTTTTTTTTTTTTGCAAGACAATTGGGGTTAAGTGACTTGCCCAGGGTCACATAGTTAACAAGTATTAAATTATGACGCTGGATTTGAACTCAGGTCCTTCTGATATGGAAAGAAGAAAAACTCTCTCCATTGCTCTTTCTGACTATCTTTTTTCATTGGCTTTTGTGATCAATGTCGACTCCTTCTTGCTGCCACTGACCACCAGCCTGTATCCAGGCTCTTGGGCATAAACCATCTCGTTATGCTTGCAGTAGAGACTTAGTGGAACTGAAAACTCAGAAGGAAGTCTTTATTTTTCTTTCATAACAGTCTGTGTCTTGAAGACGTATGTGTCTGCTGAAGCATCTAATCTATTATCTATAATGTGTGGGAAGACAAATTGAGAACTTAGAATAAGGGTTCTTAACTTGGGGCTCGTGAACTTTTTCTTAATATAAATAACTGTTTTAATTGGCTTCCTTTTTAATATTTATATTTTATCTAATGCGTTTAAAAACATGAGAAGGGGTCCTATAGGCTTCTGCTGTGATGATCCAAGGCCTAAAAGAAAGTAAAGAATCCCTGGTTTAGAGCATATGAAAATACCTTAAATATTTTAAATCCCTTTTTTACCAAAAAGATTTTCTTCAGAGTCCCCTTGGTCTGTGTTTAGTATAGAACCAGGATCATACAATTTAGTTTAAAAAAATTTAATTTTAATTTTTTTTGAGGGGGCAGAAGAGGTATGGCAATCAGGATTAAGTGACTTGCCTAGGGTTACCTAATTAGTAAGTGTCAAGTATCTGGGGCTGAATTTGAACTCAGGTACTTCTTACTTTAGCATTGGTGCTCTATCCACTACAACATCTTGCTGTCCTAACTTACCTCCTTTATAATTCAATAAGCATTTATTAAAATACTTACTGTGGCAGAGGCCTCTGCAGTCAGTGATATAGACCAGATATTTTCAGAGAGATTGAACCTTTTGCGATCATAGTGTCTTTTTACAGAAGAGGAAACTGAGGCAAATGGGGTTAAGTAACTTGTCCGGTCTTCCTGACTTCAGGCTCGCATTCTATTCACTGCCCTAGGTGGATTCTAAGTGTCTATTTCCATACATGGTCAGTAAAGATGATTTGTTTTGCTTAAATGCATTTATTTGATACAAGGTAGGATTCTAAGGGGTGGTGTATGGGGGAGGAATTCTTTGGAAATGATAGTAATACTTTTATTAATCATTAAAATGCTTATAAAAATTAAAATTTAATCATAAGATCTAAAATCATTTAGATTCAGGACACAGTTGTTTGTTGCCCTTTTCCATATTTGAAGGTAGGGATATGATATCCTGGGACTTGGGTAGACCCCCATAACAGCTGCTTCTGCTTGGGTCCTTGGGTCCTCAGGAATGCCAGCTGCTACTTTGACATAGAATGGTGTGACAAGCGGATCACTCTCAAGGCTGCCAATGGGAAATATGTCACTGCAAAGAAAAATGGACAACTGGCGGCCTCTGTGGAAGCTGCAGGTGAGACTAACTCAAGGAGAATGAGGGAGATAAAGACAAGGAAGTAACCTTTAGGTTTCATTTTTAAAAGTGTGAAAAGCTTTTTTTCCATTTGTCATTTTGGATTTATCTAGTTCAGGGGGAGGACTCATTGAGTCAGACCAAGAAAAAAAAACAACCAATCATTAAGATCTCTGAAAGTTTAAAAAAAAAAAAGTACTTGTTTTCTCGGTAGATATATATAACATGTTGCCTTTCTTAGCATGATGGCTGAGGTCACTTTTCTTTTGTTCTGTTTGTATCTATTGACACTAAAAACCACTATTTGCAATTAACTTTTTCCATATTTACATCTGCTGATTTAGCATGCAGATGCCTCATGCAAGAGTGGTTCCCCCCCCTTAACTGTTCCTAACAGTATGTAGATACTAAATGGGGATTTTTTCCCCCCTTATTTTTTCTTTTCCTTTGAGTTTGGGGAATTATTGCCAGTCTTTTTTTTTTTTTTTTTTTTTTTTTTTTTAACCCCTTCCCCTCAGAAGAGATGGAAGAAACATATACTTTCCACCTTCTAATTTCCAGTCATTTTCCACCTTTTACTTTCCAGATTTCTAGAACCTTTTGTGATGAATATTTTTGGTTTGGGGAAAGTAGAGGGGATACAATTCAAACCAGAAGCACTCCACTCTATGCTCAGTGATAGGGGAAGTAGAGAAGACAGAACTTACCCCCCAGCAGATGACTATGCAGTTGGACAGATGAAATAAATGCTCCTCACAGAAGGAAAAAAGCTCTACTTAAGTTGTGATTTTGCCAGGAGAATAGTCATAGGCTTCCTTGGAACCCACCCCTTGACCCTTGCTTATGCAAGAATGTCATTCATGTTACCGACATCCAGCTCTTCTCTTGTCACCTCGGGACTCCATCTCTCCCCCACTTCTCTTACAAAAATTCTCCTTTAAATCATTAGGTCCAAATACATTTGCATGTCCAATCTCATCAGTGGTTTCATAATCCAAAGAACCAACAGACAGACTTCTATCTTAATAAGTCTTTGTGACTTTTGCTTTTGCCTAAGTTGATTACCTCTCTCTTTTTCCCAATCTTTTTGCCTTCAAATTGTGTCCTTTTAGCAAGAGAAAATGGCCCCAATTTCCTTTGAATCTGGAATGGTAACTATGATTTTCTTCCTTTTTTGCTTTTTTTCTGTTGAATAGGAGAAACTGAGTATTTCTTGATGAAACTGATCAACCGGCCCATCATCGTTCTCCGTGGGGAACACGGCTTCATTGGATGCCGGAAGGTGACCGGGACCTTGGATTCTAATCGATCTTCATACGATGTGTTCCAGCTGGAATTTAATGATGGTGCCTACAATATCAAAGGCAAGTTCTGCTCTCTTGGGGAGGAGGCACAAGGCTTAGCCACACTTTTCCACTTCAGTCTTTGCTGCTCTTGAATGAATAACAGAAAGCAAGCAGAGAGTGTTGTCTTATTACAGGATCATGACTTTAAAGCTAGAGTGAATATAAAGATAGAACATAGTTGGACCCTTTCATTTAACATTTAAGGAACTGGAAGATTTAACTTATACAGGGTCTCATAGGTAGTTTGTGGCAGAGGTGAGATTTGAACCCAAATCCTCTGATTAAATCCATTCTTTAAAATTCTGTTATATGTAAAAACAATTTTTAATACTCATTTTTAAAATGTTTTGAGTTTCAATTTTTTTCATTTCCTCCCTTCCCACCCCTTCTCATTGAAAAGGCAAGCAATTCTATACAGCAAATCATACAAAATATGATTCCATAATAGTCATATTGTTAAAGAAAATAGACCAAAATAAAATAAAAAATTCTCAAAATAAAATCTTTCATTTTTCTCATAGTAACTCTTTTAGACGTGATTCAGAATGGATTTTGGTTGCTGATTTCAGTTTTTTGGTCTGTGGACTACTTGATAGGGCAAAAGGGGCTTATCTCTCCTATCTATTCATCAGCCATCTATAACATAATTTTCCTATAATTTCCCATATTTAAAAAAAAAAGTTTAGAGACTCAGAGTTAGAAGAGATTTAAAAAAGCAATCTAATCCAGTTTTCATCTGACAAAGAAACTCCACCCTATTATCCAATGCCTATGCAAACCTTTGCTTTCAAAAGATTCTAGCTAAGAAGGGACCTCGTTAGTCTAACCTGAACCTCCATTTTTTAATTAAAGCTTTATTTACAAAACATATGCATGGGTAATTTTTCAATATTGCAACATCTCTGTTCCAAATTTTTCCGTTCACCCCCTCTCCCCCTCCCCTAGATGGCAGGTAGTCCAAAACATGTTAAATATGTTACAATATATGTTAAATCCAATATATGTATACATATTTATACAGTTATCTTGCTGCACAAGAAAAATCAGATCAAGAAGGGAAAAAACCTGAGAAAGAAAAAAAAAATGCAAGCATACATCAACAGAGAGTGAGAATGCTATGTTGTGTTCCCATACTCTATTCCCACGGTTCTCTCTCTGGGTGTAGATGGCTCTCTTCATCACTGAACAATTGGAACTGGCCTGAATCCTCTCATTGCTGAAGAGAGCCATGTCCCTCAGAATTGATCATCATTCAGTATTGTTGAAATATACAATGATCTCCTGGTTCTGCTCGTTTCACTTAGCATCAGTTCATGTAAGTCTCTCCAGGCTTTTCTGAAATCATCCTGCTAGTCGTTTTTTATAGCACAATAATATCCATAACATTCATGTACCACAATAATAAGTTGAATAAGTTCAGCTATTCTCCAATTGATGGGTATCCTCTCAGTTTTGAATTTCTTGCCACAACAAAGAGGGCTGCCACAAACATTTTTGTGCATGTGCTAACTCTCCATTTTTGACAAAGAACCTGAGGCTCAGAGAAGTTGTGAGTTGTCATGATCATATAGATATAAATGTCAACTGGACCAAACCTCTGGGGCTGTTGGAACTAAACAAACAGAGCAGGCAAAAACAACTGTGCAAAGACTAAGACAGAATTTTACTTTTTTTTTTTTTTTTTTTTTTTACAGATTTATTCTTTCCAATAGTATTTTATTTTTGTAAATACATGTAAGAGTAGTTTTTAACATTCATTTTTGGAAGACTTCATGTTCCAAATTTTTCTACCTCCCTCTTTTACTTCTCCCTTCCCCAAGACTGCAAGCAATCCTTTTAAACATATTTCCATATTTGTCATATTGTATAAGAAAAATTAGATCAATAACAATAACAAATCCATTACCTTCATACACCACAGAAAGAGTCACTGTATAAACAATTTTGAATCTCCCCCCCCCCCTTTTTTTTTTTTAAATCTCATTGGGATACAGACCCAGTAGTGAGACTACTGAATCAAAAGGATATATACAATTTTATAGCCCTTTGGGCATGGTTCCAAATTGCTCTCCTGAAAGGTTGGATCATTTCACAACTTCATCCAACAATGCCTTAGTGTCCCAGTTTTCCCACATCTTCTCCAACATTTAACATTATTTGAGTTCAAATCTGGCCTCAAACACTTAACACTTCCTAGCTGTGTGACCCTGGGCAAGTTACTTAACCCCAATAACCTCAGCAAAAATAAATAAATAAAAAAAATAAAATTGACATTTGAATCTACATTGTACTACCTTACATTCCTTTTGTGATTTAATCAGCTTTGAGAGCTCCCAGTGTGGAAGTGTCTTTCATCAATGCACATAAGCAATAGCTTTGTAAAACTTATAGACCTAGAATTGTCTGGAGGCATGAATGATTTGTCTTTAGTGTGATTTATAAAAACTCTGTATTCTTACTTTCTGGTAAAGTCTAATATTACAAAATACCTTGTGGTCTTTGAGAATTTCTTTTAGGCCAACTTGGGATTCTCATAGTATGGAAAGAAATTTACATTAGAATTCATCAAGTCTGGATCCTATTCCCAACTTTGCCATGTTAGTCAGGTGTCTCGGAAATCTACTTTCATCTCTTGGATCTTATTTCTTCATTTGCTTTTTAAAAATGTGGACAGACTAGATTTTTTTTCTCTATTAATTTTTTTATATTGTTTTCCTATCACTTAGATTTCCCCCGTGTCATCACTCTGCTTGGAGAGCCATACCTTACTACAAAAATGTAAACATTGAAATAATCTGATGTTATATGCTGCTGTGAACCCCAGACCTTAATTTTTGAAATTCCTTCCATGGAATGCTGGAAAAGAGTCTAGGATTTGGAGTGTGAGAGTTTGGTTTCTTATTCGAACAGCCACTTACTTCTTAGTAAAATAACAGCCTATTTGGGCCTCAATTTACTCATCTTTAAAATAAATGAGTTGCCCTAGAGAAAGGATTCCCTTTTTTTTTTTTTAAGCTTTTTATTTTCAAAACATATGCATGGATGATTTTTATTCAAGATTGACCCTTGAAAAACCTTGTGTTCCAAATTTTCCCCCCTCCCCCCCATCCTCTCCCCTAGGTAGCAAGTAATGCAATATATGTTAAACATGTTTAAAAATATATATGTTAAATCCAATATATGAACACATATTTATACAGTTATCTTGCTGCACAAAGAAAAATCAGATCAAAAAGAAAAAAATTAGAAAGAAAACAAAATGCAAGCAAACAACAAAAGATTAAAAATGCTGTTTTTTGATCCTCACTCAAGTTCCCACAGTCCTTTCTCTGGGTCTTTCTATCACAAGATCATTGAACTGGCCTTCATCATTAGAGAAAGAATTCTTAACATGGGATTAATATTTTGTTAACTGAATTTCCATATAATTGGTATTCTTTTTTCTTATCATTTTATTCTTATTTCTTATCTATAAGACCTTTTATACTTATTTCTTATCCTTTTATCTTTTATTTATTCTTTTGTTTTGTTTTCTGAATTTAAAAACACTATTTTGAGAAGGGGTTATGGGCTTTACTAGCCTGCCCATAGGGTCCATGACACAAAAATAGTTAAGAATCCTTGCATTAGAGGATCCATAAGGTGCAAATTTGATTGACTCGTTGTGATGGGATTGATCCCTGTGTCTTTCTCAAAGGCATATCTAAACAGATGTTAATGACATGGTAGAACTGCCTGGTGCTTCTTATCTCTCTTTCCTGAAATCTCACCAGGCAGGGAGCCAAGGACTAGAGAACAGTGGAATGTTTTCTTATCTGTTTGCTGGAGTCCCAGTCTATCAGCAGAAGTCACCCAGAGTCCCATTTCTCCTCCAAGTAAAAACCTCCACTCTCCCACTGGTACCATTCACTGAAAATATCAGTCAATGGGTAACACGTGTGACTAGTACTTTTTCTTTCAAAGTATTGTAGAGATATTATGTGACCATTTTAGTCACTGTTTCCAAGGGAAGTTGGGTTAGAGGGGGACAGCCTTTAAAAACAAATTATAAAAGATAAATTCTTGAAGGAAGTAATATTAATTTACATTCCAGAATTCAGGAAATAGCCTCCAAAGCTACTCCTTGAAGTGTGGGTAGTTTAATGCAAAATGCTGGCACCTGCAACTTGTAATTAAATCTTGTCCCTGACACTAACTCTTCATCTTAGGCAAATAAAATCACTTCCTTTTTGCAATTCTTTCTCTCACCTATAGGAGCTGAGGGTTCTCTTCCAATTCTGAATCTTTGACTTGATGAAAAGATAAAGGAATCATACCACATTACGTGGGAATGAAACTTTAAAAACTTCTTTTCTTCCAAGAAGTATTATTGACTGAAAACAGCTTAAGGACAGCCAATGGTGATAGTTATGGTTTGTCAAAGAGAAGGTCAGCCTTTAGGGAGAATGTCATGACATTTTTTCCTCCTGACATGCTTCTATCAGAGAAAGATTCTTGAGCTAGTGAGGAGATTTGAGATTGAAATAAATAGGATTTCCACTCCCTTTCTTTTTGTCCACTTGCATTTTTGATTTCCTTCTCAGGTTATTTTCACCTTATTTCTAAGTCTGATTCTTCTTGTGCAACAAAATAACTGTATGGACATGTATACATATATTGTATTTAGCATATACTTTAACATATTTAACATGTATTGGACTATCTGCCATCTGGGGGAGAAGATGGGGGAGAAGGAGGAGAAAAGTTGGAACAGAAGGTTTTGCAAGGGTCAATGCTGAAAAATTATCCATGCATATATCTTGTAAATAAAAAGGTATAATAAAAAAAGAAAGAAAATGATAATTCAACTCAGCAAATTCTTAGATATCTGTTGTGTATGAGGGACAATACTGAGAAGTTTGGAGATAGCAAGGAAACAAATAGTGTTTGCTCTTGAGGAACTTATATGTTCTATTTTAGAGATACAGGTTCATAGAAAAGTGAACCAGGAGGCCATTTGAGATGGGAGAAAGCCTTAGCAACTGTTTTATTAAGTGTTTACTGTGTGCTAGGTACTGTGAATACAAAGAAAGACAAAAAATAATCCTTCTTTTCACAGAGCCTACAACCTAAAACTAAATACAAACATATATAGGATTACTTTGGGATAAAATTGGAAGAAATATTTGTGAAGTAATGGTTGAAGTGCTGAATTTGGAGTTCAAATCCTGCCTCAGACATTTATTTTGTGTAACATTAGGCAGTCACTAAACTTTTAAGGAGGCACCTTTAAAAAAGGAGGAATTTGGACTCTTTAACTCTTACAAATGTATTTCAGTTCTAAGTTGATAATCCACAAACAGCTGGGTAGCTATAATCAAATCCATCTTGACATACCTACGGTGCTACGAGTGTGACCCTGAGCAAATTACTTAATTCCTATCTTCCTCCTCAATTCATTCAATTATAAAATGGGAATATTTGTAAATAAAAGTTTTTTGTTGTTCAGTCGTGTTTCTATTTTTGTGACTCCATTTGAGGTTTACACAGCAAAGATACTGAAGTAGTTTGACACTTCCTTCTCCAGCTCCTTTGACAGGCATTCAGGGTAAAGTGACTTGTCCAGGGTCACATAGCTAACTTAAATTCTGAAGTGCCTGAGGAATTTTTTTTGACTCCAGGCCCTGGCAGTCTATCCACTGCACCACCTGGCTGCTCCCAAGTTACGTGTTAATAGTTTATTAATTTATTATCATTAAAACTTATGTTTGGAGCAGCCAGATGGTGCAGTGACTAGGTACTGGACCTGGAGTCAGGAAAACCTGAGTTTAAATCTGCCTTTGTGATTCTGAGTAAATTTGCTTCAGTTTTCTCATCTGTAAAATGAGCTGGAGGAGGAAATGGTAAACCATTCCAGTGTCTTTGCCAAGAAATCCCCAAGTGGGATCACAAGGAATCCAACTTGACTAAACAGCAACAATAACTTAAATTAATGAAATGATTTCATAAAATCCAGTAGTGAACAATTCATATTTGAAAATTTTAGCACAGTGCCGACACATGAAATGCATATTCCCTTCTCTAGGGAAGGGATGTTCATAGGGAAAAATGAAAAGTATTGCTTTCTGTTTAAGAAAGAGCTTATAACCATATCATGATGAATATTTGGGAGGCGCCTAGTAAGGTCGTTTGGACTCCAGGTGATTTGGTGACAAGGATTCACTTCTCTTTCTCTCTCTCCGCAGACTCTACTGGGAAGTACTGGATGGTGGGAAACGAATCGTCTGTCACCAGCAGCAGCAATACTCCCGTGGACTTCTTTTTCGAGTTCTGCGACTATAACAAAGTAGCCATTAAAACCAATGGCCGGTATCTGAAGGGTGACCATGCTGGGGTCCTGAAAGCTTCCACAGAGGCCATTGACCCTTCCACACTCTGGGAGTACTAAATGCACTTTAGCGTTGGGTTTTCCCACCTCCCACCCAATCCCCTTTCCTCCCCAACCCAATTCCCATTTCCCGCCCTGATGATAGTTTTCATTTCGGCCCTTTTCCTTTCATCCATCTTGCTTCCCTCGGCTCCTTACCCTGCCCCCACCTCTATCTGTGGAAGGATTTCAGGATGGCTGGCTATATTCCTACCTTTTTTTTTATCTCCCTTCCCTTCTCTGTTTTTCAGGGGTGTGTTTCGTGTGTTAATGGTGTGGGGGTGTGGGAAGAAGCCTTTTGCCTTTCAAACTGGAAAATCCAGAGAAAATGGTGCATCATCTCATGCCTTTGTAGTTTGCTTAGTTTGGGAAGTTTTCCTCGCCCGCCTTTTTGGAATTGGGGCAGGAAGTGTCATCAGCCTAATCCCATCTGAGCAAACGCAAGGAGGAATTTTAAGAATCATCTCCACTTTCTCTCCTGTGCCATAGTATGGTGCTGGCACCTTTTTTTTTTTTTTCTTTTAAAAATTCTGACCTCTGGTGACTGTCTGTGCTGCTGTTGAACCTTACTGCCTGCCTGCTTTGACTCTGGCAAATGGTGCTACGAGTGGGCTTTCCGGGCTAGGGGGACCAGCGTTGTCTCGGACCATGGGTTAGGATGGAAGGACCAGGCCCCCTCAGAGGAACAGCCTGAGTGACCCTCCCTGGACTTTGCTAGCTTCCTCAGTCCCTGGAGGAATCGCCGGTCTGGTGGTGAGAATGAGAAACACGCCCCCAGGTCACTTCCTGGATGGGTCCACTTTCTTGTAGAAGGTGCAGCTAGAAATTTGCTCATAGTCTTTTAGCCCCAAGGAAATCACCACGGAGGATGGGGCTTTTGCTAGCATCTTCTGCCCGAGATGACCACCTTCCTTCCACCCCTCGAGAGAAAACCGTAAATAAACCAAGTGTTCTAGAAATGACTTTCCTGCCAAGTTTTACCAGATGCTTCCCTAAAGCCGAGCTCCCCCGTGGCTCAGAGAGCATCCCCTGCTGAGCGTGTGGGTCCCGAGCGGACTAACTGGGCACTCTTGGTCACACCCACAGCCCTCTCTCTCCATGGGAAGGGGACATCTACCTCTGTGGTGGCACTAGACCCCCGGGTGCCTTCCAATTTTTCAGCCAGGTAATCTCCCCACCCCTCCACACCCCCAACGCTTTAGGAGAAGGAATACTATTGCCTTTGAGCATGGGATAGGACACCCCAGCTTAGGGTGTGCTAAGCTTTAAACTTGGGGGTAGAAGCCTAGCCATATGTTTAATTTTCTTCTGGCTAGTACCCAAACTCTTGGAGCTGCTACAGGAGCTTTAGATATAGTGGGCTGGATACCCTTTGGTTGGAAAGAGCCAAGCTGACTTGTTTTTTAGTTCCCTTCTCTCATTTTCCAGGAATAATGGTTGGGATTGCAAAAAGAAGGTAAAAATGTCCATTTGTAGATCTAAAATCTTGCTTGGCGAACTTTGCACAGTGGTGGTGGTTCGGTCTTTTTTTTTTTTTTTTTTAATATATGTTGCTTTTTTTCCCCCTTCCCCTTTATATAATCTACTGGAAACCTCGAACCTAACTGCACATGTTTTGTTTTAACTGCTAGATGCCCGTTCCCAATTGGTACCTATGCCCTGTGGCTAGAATGCTCTTTGGGATTCATTCAACCCTAATTTTCCCAGCCCTCCTTCCCCTTTCCCAGGGGCTCTCCCTTCTGCAATGATGGCATGAAAATATCATATGTTACTAGATGCAGAGAAATGACCAAAACAGTATTTTTTTTATATCTATTTATATAAGCTCTCCGTGGCACTATCAGATGTTGTCTGTAATTGGTCTGCATTAGAATTTAACAATGTGAACGTCTGTAAGAGGTGATGCTGAACCTTCGGGGTTTTTGCAGGCACTTTCTGGGGAGCGCTTCTCAGCAAGCGTTGCTTCTCTGCCTGCTGATACCCTGTCTGCTTGCTCTCCATGCCTTCCCCCCACCTTGGCTGCCTCCCTCCACCAGCTAGAGTTGGAATGTGAACCCCCCCCCCAAATATCTCCTTTCCAAGTTAAAAGTAGTTGCAGCCCCCATCCTGCTTACCATCGGGGGACTTTTTTCTTTTAATGCCCCTCCCTTTTCTGGTGGGCTTTATGGCTCCAGTAGGGACCCCTCCCTTTCCCCGCCCCATCACCTGCTTCATCTCAAACCTTGCCCAGCTCTCAAGTTTGCTTTCCTGGCCCTTTCTGCTTAAAGGCCCGGAAGGAATATCCTAAGAGAGGACTGCTACCTATGATGGGGAGAAAGAAGAAGAGCACTCCCTTAGAAGCCTTATACCCTTGTTGCTATTATGGAGGTTGCCTCCTCCCCGTGAGTCGGTGCTAAATGTCTGTAACTGGAATCTGAAATTCTTGTGGAGGAGACTGAATAGAACCTTCCTTCACCGTTGTATGTTGTCGGCCCCTGGATCTCCAGGGGCCTCAAGATAGAACTTGTGGGAGACCAAAGCCATGTCTGAAAGAGAGAATTAGGCAATCTGAAGTCACCGTGTGCTTTCTGGCCTTCCCTCGCCTTCAGCTTTGCGCCCCTAGCCCCGCCTCTGCCCCCATCCATTCCCAAGTAGCCACCTGGCCCCTGGCGTTCTCCTTGCTGGCTTCTCCCTGTGAAAGTAGGTTGAGAATCCTTTTTTCTATCTCTTGTATCAGGTGTCGTGGCTCCAAAAGCAGCCCATTCGGGTGGTAAATTTTCAGTTTTTAAATTTTTGTTTTCAAGTGCCATTTGTATAACTTAAATCACAAATAGCTTCAACTGGAAAATAAAAAATTAAAAAAAGAACAGTAACCATAAACGTCTCTGCCCTGTCCTTGTGCTTTGTGTGTTTGGGAACAGAGGTGGGAGAAAAACAGGTTATCCAAGATTGTGAAACGATGTAGGGGAGGGGGCACATACCCAGCAAGTTTCCCTTCCATGGACCAAAATCGTTGGGTGACATTTCAACCCAACAAGTATGTATTAAGTACCTACTGTGTGCTTGGCATAGGGGGATTCAGAAAGAAAAGCCTCTTCCCCAAAGGGGCTGTGGAAAACTGAGAAAATGTTTATGCACATAAATAAATATATGTGTATATATACAGAAACAATAGAAAATAACATGGGAGGAGGAGAAATAACTGAGCAGAAAAGTAATTTTGTTAGGAGGTGATAAAAAATCATTAAGGGTTTCAAGAAAAGATTGGGAAGAAAAATATTCTAAGCATGAGAGGACATGCCTATGTAAATGCATGAGGTGAGGGATAAAATAATGATGGAACATTGGTTAAGGAAGTGGCTTTAAGACCATTTTCCTATTGAATTAGAGATCTTTCTTCCCATTGAAAAGTAAACGAGGCAAGCAGAACCAGAAAAACAATCTATATAATATGACAAAAGCAAGTAACTTTCAAATCAGATTAACAAAAGACGACTAATCAAGATTCCAAAGAATCAGTGATGAAACATGCCTCTTTCCTTTTGACAAAAGTGATATGGTACACATTTTTAATTATATGCATGTGCATATAAATTTGTATATATGTACAGTTTTATAATTTGTAGATTTAGTTTTAACATAACAAAATATACATACATATAATAACACAACACACACACATATATATAACAATACACATATATAAATACATAAAATTTTTGGACTTAGCCAGTGAAGGAATCTGTTTTGCATAACTTCATATAAGGCTTTCATTTTTTCTTTTTCCTAATAGGGATGAAATGTAAGGGACAAAATAGATTTTTATTCATTGAAAATTTTTTTTCATTTGCAGGCAGGGGAAATTAGAAGCCTAGCTCTTGGTTTAGAATAATGAGTTAACTTTGAAATTATTTTCTGAGAAGAGGGAAAAGTGGCACTAGCCTTTAGTATTTGTACACTGGTCCATCTGTCTGATCACATCTGGATTATTATTTCATTGATGAATTGCAATATATCCAGACGAAGGTGATCATGGAAATGAAGGACTTAAAAACTTTCAGGGGGAAAGAAACTGCAGAAATTGGAGATGTGTAGTATCTCCAATGTGAAGCATAATATGAGCTGGTAGACACAGGATGGTAGGCATAAAAAGGGCTGATTTATGAAATAAGGCTTAAAATCCTACCTCCGATCTGTGTGAAATGTGAACTACTTCCCTCCGTGGGCCTCAACCTTGTTAGAATTAGAAGGACCTCTAAAATCTCTCAGCCCTAAAAAAAATTTTAAGTAGTATTTTATTTTTCCAAATACACTCAAAGATAATTTTAAACATTGATCTTTGCAAAATCTTGTGTTCTAAATTTTTCTCCCTTCCCCTCTCTCAGACAGCAAGCAATCTGATATAGGTTAAATGTATAATTCTAAACATATTTCCATGTTTGACATTCTTCCCAAGAAAAATGAGATCAAAAGGGAAAAAAAAAAACTTAAGGAAGAAAAACAACAAAAAAAGTAAAAAAAACTATATTTTGATCCACATTCCGTCTCCATAGTTCTCCCTCTGGATGTGGATGGCTCTTTCCATCCCAAGTCTATTGGAACTGCCTTGAATCACCTCATTGTTGAAAAGAGCCAAATGATCATCACATCATCTTGTTGCTGTGTACAGTGATCTCGGTTCTGCTCACTTCACTCAGCATCAGTTCATTTAAGTCTTTCCAGGCCTCTCTGAAATCAGCCTGCTCATCATTCCTTATAAACCAATAATATTCCATTACATTCACATACCATAACTTAGCCATTCTCCAACTGGGGGACATCCATTCAGTTTCCAGTTCCTTGCCACCCCAAAAATACTTTTGCACAAGTGGGTCCTTTTCCCTTTTATGATGTCTTTGAGATTCATACCTAGTAGACACACTGCTGGATTAGAGGATGTGCACATCAGCTCTAAACTTGAGTCTGATTTTTCTCTGTCATTTTAGAGGGCAAATACGGGAGTAACCAATGGGAATTATCAATCCAATGTTAAGGAACAACTTTGTAAGAGCCAAGAGCTGTGGAAAAACCAAAAACACTTTTGGTTACCTAGAGTTGGAAGGATTAATGCAAATACTGGCTGATGAGTATTTGCAAATGGTTGATCATTTGTTAAGCATGGTGCAAAGGGGATTCTTGTGCTGGGTGGGTCCAACTTCTAAAACCCTGTCCAAATTATGTTTCAAAAATTATATCTCTGGAGTTAGCACTATACCTCCTTCCTTTTACCTGGAAACATGGCCCCAGTGCAATGTAATTAGGGGATTTCAGAGCTGCAGTGTATGCCCTAAGAAAACATCCCATGGGGTTCTCATTCCCTCTGCCCACCCATCCCACCCCACCCACTCCCATTCTGGGCTATAGCCGTTTTAGTTACAAAGGGTTGTGAGGCAGGTGTTCAGCCAGAGTTTCCTGCTGTTGCTAATTAGCAAATTGGAATACTAGTCTTTTCCTGTCTCTGCAACTCTGTGAGGTCTCATTCTAACCTTTCCTCCCCAACTTCCCAGTTTGAGCGGTTCCAAAGTAAGAGTAAAGAGGAAAAGGATGTAATTCTCATCAAAAGAAAAATGGCGATCCAGTTTCCTGTCAGCAAGCCTACTATATGCATGGTACATCACCAGGACTATAACTGGGGCAGAGTGACTGTCCTTCAGGGTGATGTCATTTTCAATCCTTTAACAACCCAGGAAATAATAGAACTTAACACCTAATTAGCAAGAACAATAAGAAGCAGTAAGTTATGAAATGGCATTTACTCTAATTGTGGCAGTCTCAAAGTAGGTTCCTCAAGAGTGTCTGCCCCACCCCTCCTTTAAAAGAATTTGTCTTAAAAGTTGTTTTGAAGTTGTGTTTTTGCTTCTTGTCCCAGGTATTAAAACTTATTCTTTACCCTCAAGGAATTTACTAGTTGAGAATAGACGACATAAATGGAAAGGTAGAGATTTTGTACACAAATCATAAGTGAAAAGGAAGGGAGAAGGTGGATTACAGTACAATCATTTTCAGGGCCTGAGGTTTCCCATGACAAATCCATGAATACATTACAATATGGGTGTTCTCTATTTCTGTAGGTATAGTTCATAAGTGATTGTTTCAAATCACAGAGGTCATTCCTTGGTGGGAGAACAGGACCAGAATTCTAGGATGCGAACAGGTTCTACAATCTTTGATTAACTTCATTTAACATATACAGGAGAATGTAGTCAAGGATGAATTGATTGTTTCAAGTTGTACTGTAAGAGAGTTCTGAGAAACTTAAATTATTAGTATATTCATTACACATATCATCTTTTATTTTATTCTTAATAGTATTTTATTTTTCCAAACACATGAAAAGACAATTTTCAACATACATTTTTTTTATTTTTATTTAATGATTACTTTATATTGACAACATTATCCCTTGCACTCGTTTCTTTTCTGATTTTTTTTCCCTCCCTCCCTCCACCCCCTCTCCTAGATGGCAAGCAGTCCTTTATATCAACATACATTTTTTGTAAAAGTTTGTGTTCTAAATTTTTTTCTCTCCCTTCCTTGCCTTCCCCCACCCCAAGACAGCAAGCAATCTGATATAGGTTAAATAACACATAACAGCTTTAATTATGAAAATTATCATAACATTTCCTCAATACACACCTCATATTTGCTTGTTGACCAATGAACACCCCAAGATCTCACATCTCAAAGAAGGGGGGCCCCCATCCTGTTATACCTGTTTGAATAAATCCTAAGGCTCTCTTGCCAAAAGTGAAGCTTGAGCCCTGTGTGGTGGGAACCTGATACTTCTGAGCCTTGGCCTGGAAGAGTGAGAGATGCCCCAGGGAATCAGGGAACCGAGATTATGGCACCAGAACCCTTCCCGACATACTGTCACCAGAGTAATCTCCAATATCCATAAAATCAGATTGCTTTCCAGACCTAGACATTATGGTACAGAGGTTACAGGACTGTGGTCCTGGAGTCAAGAAAACCTGAATTCAAATTCAGTCTTTAGATTCAAATTAGTTATGTGAGCTTGGGAATGTTCATGATTTGACATCTCCCACTTTCAATCTCTTTCTCTGCAAAAGAGGGATAATAATATCTATCTGCCAGAGTTATGATGATCACATGAAATAATGTGTAAACCTTATTTGATGCAGCATATAAATGCCATCTTCATCACCATCAGTCATCACCATTATTATAATAATTATATCACCATTATTATTATTATTTCTGAGAGAAGAAGTCTGAGCATTCTTCAGATTTTCCCCATCATCACTACCTCTGGTCTGTTTTCCGCCCAAGTTCCGCCTCTAAAGCAGCCGCAGCTTCTCTGGGAATCAGACTTATCTTGGTTACCATGGTGATACAAATGCAGAGGGGCCCGGGAAAATACCAAGCAGCTTCTGAAAGACCCGGTGACCGCCATGGAGGAGACTGGCTAATTGGGAGGCCAGAAAAGCAGGACCGGCCTCTGGGATATTCAGAGACAAGGGGTCCTTTGAGGAGGGATAAGAAGGAGGCTGATGAGTTACAGGGAAATTGTGAAGGAAGGAGAGGTCTTTGCATGGAAACTACCACCCCCAGCAGCATCCTCCCCCTCCAACCCTCATCCTTAGAAGCTACAGCGTGGGAGCAGATCCCAGAGAAAGCATGAAGACGGCTGCTTCCCAGATTAGCACAATCCCTGGCACATAATCGGCACCTAATAAATGTTGATTGATTGATTGGTGGGTTGATTGCTTGCTTGCTTTCCTCATGCCCCTTAGTGTAGGAGGGAGTGGGCAAAGCTTGGTTGGGGTCTCATCCAACTCTCCCGGCAGGATCTCCTGCTCTTTGTGCCCACCCCCCGTCAGGGAGCCAGCAGCTGAGTCATGATAAGCCCACGTTTCTCTGGAACTTTATCACTCCGTCAGCAAGCATCTAAGCGCTCGCTGTGTGTCAGGCTCCCTGCTAAGGGCTGGGGATTCAGAGAGAGGCAAAAGCAGCCCTTTCCTTCAAAGAGATCACATTCTATGGGAGAGACACTGTGCAAACAGCTATGTGCAAATTGGATCTAAGCAGGGAAGATGGGAAGGTCCCAGCTGTGGGAGGAGAACTGGGGAACCAGGCAAAGCTTCCTGGGATCTGAGCTGAGCCTTAAAGGATGCAGCAAAACCAAAATTAGCAAGTAAGGGGCAGAGCATTGCAGGCCATTGAAGGGGGAGTGGCAAGGAGATGTGGCGTTGTGTTTGAGGAACACCTGATAAATGTATATGGTATGTATATGTGGAGGGGACATTGTAAGAAGATTGATTTTAATTTCCAAACAGAAGATTTTCTATTTGCTGCCTAAGATAATAGGGAGCCAGTGAAGTTTATTGAGGGGAGCTGGAGAGGGAGAAGAGTAGGACCTGATTACAAAGGACTATGTTTTATCATAAATCCTCTGGAGAGGAGTTAAAGTAGGGCAGCAAGTCTGGAAAACCTGGATTCAATCTCTCTCCAGCCCCTACTCCCAGCCCATAATGGCTATGTGACCCTTTCCAAAGAACCTCCTCTCAGCAAGCAGCATCGCAAACTTTGCGTTATTGCCTTGGCAGAGGATTTTCCTCACTGGAAGTTCCTTATATCACAGGTCCAGTGGAAAAAAAGACAAAAACATTTAACCAGAACCCCGGAAATTAAGCAGTATAGGTGCTGCTAACCCTGTTTTACAGAGGAGACTCAAAGGAATATTGAGTGGCCTATCAAGGGTCACATGGTGTGGCCCATAGTGGACGAAAGCCCTGTATCCAGTCTTCTCACTCATTTCCTTATCCCTGGCTGACTCACAGTTGAAGGTTCTGGGAGTTATCTGAAAAATTAAATTTACACCAAGGTGCTAATGACCAGAATTACTTAATGTGTTACCCTTCAAAGGGATATTTGCATTTTTGAAAAGACACAGCTGGAGGGAATAGACATCTGCTTTGAGAGGGAATCTTCCCTTATTTTATGTCCTGGATCTCTCTGGCAGTTTGGGGAGAAGTCGGTGGACCCCTTCCCAGAATACTGTTGTCACTAATTTTAACTCATCATTGAACACAATGCTAAATTTCAGTTAAGGGCAGTGAAAATAATGATGTAATGTTTTTCCCATCCAAGTTTATGAAGCCCAGATGTAGTAAGGATAAGTTTTAGTACTTTAGTAAGATAGTAGGAATATGTTTGTCAGCAGTATAACCGACTCCATTTTCTTAGGCTTCCTTTTTGTGATTGAGCCATTTTTGAATACATTCTTTCCCCTCTGTTTTTCAAGAATAAGAACAAGTAACCCATGTTGTAAGATAGAATAAACAACATGTGCGTAATCTTAAACAATTGATAAACATATGGAACCTCTTACAGGACAGACTACTAATGAGAAAGTATTATAATCAACTTTATTTAGTAACTTTGAAGAAAACTATTCATCAAATTATGGGGGTAAACAACGTAGAAACACCCATTTAGTTATTGTTAAGTCATTCTTTTCAGGTGAGTCCAGCTCTCTATGAACCCATTTAGGATTTTCTTGGTAAAGATATTGGAGTAGTTTGCCATTTCCTTTTCTAGCTCATTTTGCAGATAAGGAAACTGAGGTGAACAGGATGAGGTGATTTGCTCAGGGTAAATGTCTGAGGCTGGATTTAAATTCAGGAGAATAAATTTTTCTGATTTCAAGCCCAGGTCTCTGGCCTTTGTACCACCTAGCTGTTCCCAGAGACACTTATAGCTAAAAGTGTTTTTTCTTCCTTCCTTCCTTCCTTCCTTCCTTCCTTCCTTCCTTCCTTCCTTCCTTCCTTCCTTCCTTCCTTCCTTTCTCTTTCTTCCTTCCTCTCCCTCTCTCTTTCTCAGACTCAGCTGTAGCATTGCATGGCTAAAAGCATTAAAAAAAAGTCTCCTTGAGGACTCAGCCATTAGCCTGATTGTTCTTAGGCTACAACATTCCACAAATTTAACACTCAAGCAGACTGTCTTGGTTTAAAGGCAATACTGATTGTTTGAGACCGTGGGCTGGGCAATATTAAGAAGAATCCTATGGTAACCTCTAAGACATTAGATGCTGATTTAGTTTAGATTGTTTATATGTTTTGATTAATAGAGTTTGATAGCATACATTAAAAAATCTAATTAGTGTCTCTATCCACTAGTTAGCCTAAGTAATGATAAATTAGTTATATGTATGCACCAAACTAAGAACTCCCGAGTTAGAGGTAGATTTGTGGGGAGATTTTAAAAAATAATACTTGATTCCTCCCCCACATCAATTGCATGTAAAAACAATTTTAAACTTTTTTTTAAATTTTGGGTTCCAAATTCTATCCCTTTCTCCTTCTCTTTCCCCTTCTCAGAGGCAGTAAGCAATCTGATATAAGTGCAGTCATATAAAATATTTCCATATCATTTTGTGAAAAAAAAAACTGGGAGCGGGGAGACAGAGAGGTAGAAGGAGAAAGCTAAGAAGGTGGAAAGAGAGACAGGAAGACACACAGAGAAGCAGAGAGAGAAGAGAGAGAAAGAGGGAGAAGAAGGAGAAGGAGAAGGAAGAGAAGGAAGGAAGGAAGGAAGGAAAGAAAAAGAAAGAGGAAGAGAGAAAAGGAGGAAGGGAAGAAAGAAGGGAGAGAGGGAAGGCAGGAGGGAGGAAGAAAAAAATGCTTGGGTCTGCATTGACTCCCTTAGTTCTTTTTCTGGAGGCAGATAGCATTTTTTTTCATGAATTTTTTGGGATTGTGTTGGATTATTGTATTGCTCAAAATAGTAAGTTATTTACAGTTGATCATCATATAATTTTCTATTACTGTGTACAATGTTCTCCTGGTTCTGCTTATTTCACTCTGCATCAATTATGTAAACCTTTCCAGGTTTTTCTGAAATCATTCTACTCATCATTTTTTAATAGCACAATAATATTCCATTACAATATTAGACACACATTCCCCAGTTGATGAGTACCCCTCAATGGAGAGAGATTTCAAAGTATCTGCAAACATTTAATATGCATTTATTCTTCATAATCTTCAAATCATATCACTGGAAAAAATACTTCTGCCTCAAAGTCCATTCCTCTTGAAGGCTAGGGATAAGAAAGGCCTTAATGATAAAGGAAGACTTGGGAGATGTATATCATATCATAATTTTGAATATCAGCCTTACAGAATTGAGTTGTCTCTTCTTTTCCCTTTTCAAAAGTCTTCATTACTTTTTTTACTTTTATTGTTGTAAGATCAATTAGTTAGCCCAAGTAATGATAAATTGGTTATATACATACATCAGGATAAGAATCCCTGAGTTACAGGTAGATTTGTAGAGATATTTTTAAAATAATATATTATTCTACCCCTCTCAATTACATATAAAACCAATTTTTAATATTTGGGTTTTTTGATTTAATTTTTATCCCTTCTAAATTCTATTTCTTTCTCCCTCTCTTCACCCTTCCCAGAAAGAGTAAGCAATCTGAAATATATGCAATCATGGAAATCTGATCTTAGGATCTTATATCTGAAGGACACCTAAAAGTGAGTGTCTGAGACCAGATTTGAATTCAGGAAGATGAGTCTTTCTCCACTAAGCCACCCGACTGCCTTAATATAGGGGCTAAAAAATATAGATTTGGGAGCCCTTATATAGAGGAGATAATCAAATCTTTGGGAGCAGATGTGATTACCAAAGGAAACCCGAGTTTCAGAGGTAAGATTCCCCAGACACCTCCAAGGTTCATCTTCTTCTCCGTGCTGGCGGAGCTCAGAATTTAAACAGTTCATGATAAATTCAAGAATTCCATTTCCTTGAGGGCAGGTAGCTCCTCAGTGTTGGTGTCCACCCATCACAGTGCCTGGCAGATAGTACAGACCAAGGCGCGCGCACGCACACACACACACACACACACACACACACACACACACACACACACAGAACGAGTTTCCTTCTGCCCTATTTGTGGTAGAAATTGAATTTTTTGAGGGTTAGAGGTCAAAATTTCCCCAAGATTGTGCAATTCTGTTTAAATGCTAGACTAGTCCGAGGTTCTTTAAATACGGTTCTTCAGATAATAGTGATTTCTAAACACAAGAGATACTCTGCCTGGCCCCCAAAACTTCCAGCAATCTCCCCAGTCTCCCCCTCTTACATACTTCAATTGTCCATTCACAAAAGGAACTTGGATTTCCTCGCCCACCCCCAAGCCCTGAACTATTCATTGGGTGAACTCTCTCCCTGGGAGGTGGTTATGACCTGGTCCTGTGAGCAGGGAGGAGTGTGTAGGGGGGCCGCAGAGAGGGGGGCTTGTCTGAATTCCTCCTGACAGCAATTTCCCCTGGTTGGACAGACCCCTTTCCCTCCCCTTCTTTCTAATTCCTTAAGTGGTCACACTTTTGCCAGTCCCATCCCCACTGCTCCCATCCTTGAAACAGGAGAGTGAATAGGAAGGGGGGGGGGATATTGAATAAATATTAGGAGAGGAGACCGAGATAAAGAAGGAGAGGGACTGATAGAGTCCGAGACAGAGAAACAAAGAGACGGGGATAAAAGCAGTGATCAAGAGAAGGCAGGAATCCAGGCCCAGCTTTGGAAAGCTTTCCCACGAGTGACCTTTCTCTGTAGTCAATGGGCAGAGCTGTTTGACCCCAACACAGGAAGGCAGGCCCCCATGAGGAAGAGGAACTGGATTCTAGCAGTGGGAAGGAAGGAAGGAGTCCTGTTCTTTGAAGCCCATCCAAGCAGACATAATTACATATACACTACAGAACTTCCTTCACTAATCCCCAACCTTTCTCTGTAGACTCTATAGTTTACCTTCTTTAAATATTTGTATCCTCAGTGTCTAGGGCAGTGATTGGCACATACCAGGCATTTCATAAATGAATATCAATTGCCTCTCTTTTCTGCCAATGTGTGTCTTTCTCCACCTCTCTATTTCTGTTTCTTTCTTCTTCCTTTTCTTGGACTTTTCCAATTTGTTCTCAGTGTTATACTCACCTAATGATAGAAAGTAAAGAAAACAGCATAGCCTGGTACCTCAGTTTCCCCAGTTTTACTCCTTTAGTTTTAGAGGATTAAAACTGTTTCAAGAGGACTTGGGAAACCTGATTACAGAAACCAGGTTTCTGATTTATTCATTTATTGTTTTTAAAAGAAAAATAAAAAAATTATTCTAAACTTAACCACCAAATAAAATGGTCATTTCCAAATAAATAGTAGAATAGAAAAAGAGTAAATGAAATTGCAAATCTCTTACAAACAAATATAAGTTCAACTTGAAGCTTTCTTTTTTGTTTCTTATATTTGCATTAACTTTTTAAATAATAATTTTTAAATTATTTATTTTTATTGTTTCTAATTTCCCTTTCTCCAAATGAGAAAGAAAAACAAAACAAAACTTTGCAACAAATGCACATCCTCAAACATATTCTTACAATAGTCACATCCAAAAATGCATATCTCATTCTGCACCAAGTCCATTGCTTCTCTGTCTAGGAGGTGACTATAAGGCTCTAGATTTGTGGTTAGCCATTGTATTGATCAGAATTCTTATATTTTTCAAAATTTTTTTTTTCTAATTTAACTAGTAACTTTCAAAGCTGTTCTCTTGTCTGGTCTTCTTGTCTTTGCAATTTTTGGGGCCTGATATAAAAGGCCATCTTCCTTCACAAAGTTCTAGAATATGTATCAAGAGAAAGGGGAGGGGAAAGTGGGGGAGAGTGGGACCTCCACACAAGCTTAGCTTCTTATCTGCTTGGGAGGCCACCTTTGTTTTCCCCAGGGGCCCAAGGTAAAGCATGAGAGTCCTGGTCTCAGCGGGGACCAGCCATCAGCTTAACCCTTTGTAAAAGGTCATGGCAACTCAGTCCATTTATTTTTAAATAATTAAAAGAAACACCATCTAGTAGGGACATGGTAATGACCAGTGGCTCCCCTGCTTTCCCCAAGAATGCTGACTTCTGCTTCCTTCTTGAGAGAAGGGAAAAATAAGAGAAAGGGAAGCAGGGGATGCTTGGCGTGGGGGTAGCAGAAGAAAAAGGTACCATTCCTCTCCTTCCGGCTCTTTTGTCTCCCCACTGGAAAGCTCCACCTGGACTAGGAAGAGGGAATGAATGAGGAACTACAAGCTTCAGCGTGTTCTGAGGGTAGAGCATTTCAGGATAAATAAATAAGAAGGCAGCAGGAGGAAGATGGGAATGATTTCAAGGGATAGATATCTTCATGACCCTAGGACCAGATGTGTGATAAGGGTGGAGATCTGAAGATTTAAAAAAAAAATGTCCCCTTTTCCAGTTTCTGCCTTGAGATTACTATTTATATGTCTCAAGATCCAAAGTTCTAGTTCCTTACTCCAAATTTTTCCACTTCCTCACAGTATCGCCAGGAAGGCTAGCTGGAATAGGTCTCAAAGGAAAGAAGGAAACAAGCATTTATTAAGCATCTACTATATGTCAGGAATAATCCTAAGCTCTTGACAAATATTATCTCATTTGATCCTGATTACAGGTCAGGAAGATCTGAATTCAAATCTGAGCTCAGATATTTACTAGATGTGTGATTGGGCAAGTCAATCAAACTGTTTTGCCTACTTACTACCTATGTGATGTTGGCCAAGGTTGCTTTCTTCTTTGAACTGAAATTATCTCATTTATAAAAGGAGGTTAATGGATTAGAAGATCTCTAGAGTCCTTTTCAGATCTAAGCTTACTGATCTAGAAACTGAGCAATAAACTAATTCATCCAAAGTCTGACAGCTAATAAAAACATCCCAGAAAACTCAGCCTAGATCTCCTGATTGCAAGCCCAGGGCTCTTGCCATGACACAATCCTGGCTCTTTCAGATTTCTTTGGCCAGTCCATGTTTGTTTTTCATACAGTCAGAGATGTATGCAAGTCAGTTTAATACCAGTAAAATTTTTAGTGTGAGCCTTTACATTTCAGGAATCATAAAGCTACAAATCACGGCTTGATTTATTATTTTATTGATTGCCTAGACTTCAGAAAGTAATGGTGAAAATGTTAATAATGCAGAGTAAACTTAAAAATGTATTATGTTCTGTGAATTCCCTTTGATCCAGCAGTACTATAGTGGTCTGTATCCCAAGGAGATCATAAAAGAAGGAAAAGAACCCACTTGAGTAAAAAAATGTTTGTAGGAGTTCTTTGTGATGGCAAAGAATTGGAAAATGAGTAGATACCCATCAGCTGAGGAAAATAATTGAATAAATTATGATATATGAAAGTAATGGAATATTATTATTTTATAAAAAGTGATGGATGGGCTGATTTTAGAAAAGCTTGGAAAGATTTACATGAACTGATGCCAACTGAAACAAGCAGAACCAAGAAAACATTCTAGACAGCAACAATAAGATCATTTGAGGTCAACTGTGATAAATTTGGTTCTTCTCAGTAATTCAGTGATCCAAGGCAATTCCAATAAACTTTGGATGGAAAATGCCATCTGCATCCAGAGAGAGATCTGTGGAGACTCAATGTGGATCAGCACACACTATTTTCATCCTCCCCCTTTGTTTTTTCCTTTTGTTCAGAGTTTTTTCTCCCAACATGACTGATATGAAAATGTATAAAAAATGAATGTAATACTTTAACATATTTAACATATATTGGACTGCCTGCCATCTGGGATAGGGGGTGGGAGTGATGGAGGGGAAAAGTTGGAACAGAAAATTTTGCAAGGGTTGATGCTGAAAAATTACCCACGCATATGTTTTGTAAATAAAAAGTTATAATAAAAAAATGAATATATATGTAACCTAAAAAAAGAAAAAGAAAAAAAAGGTGTTATGTCTTTTCAGAGAGCTGGTTGCTAAACATTTACTAGCATAACTCCTGTATAGTCCAATAATTTCCTAAATCTATAACTCTGGTGTCAAGCAAATCCTTCCTTGAATGAAACGATTGATCTTTGAGGTCTCTCTAAACTTATGGTTATATATTCAGTTAAATTCTTCTCTGAGTTCTGGATTTAGAATCCAGAATTAATTCTGGATTTAGAATTAATTAGAATTAATAATCTAATTAATTAATTAATTAGAATTTAATTCTAAATTAGAATTTAGAATTTAATTCTAAAATTAGAATTTTAGAAACAGAAGAGTTCAAAATCTGTTTTTATATGCTAGATATATATTTTATGTATTAGATATATAATCCTAGACAAGTCATTTTGCCTCTTCTAGCCTCAGCGGGAATAAAATGGGAATAACAGTATTTCCATTCTCTAACTCACAGGATAACTATGAACAAAATGTTTTGTATTAGAAATATGTTTCACAAGATCATAGTTTTAAAGTTGGAAGGAAACCTAAAAATCAAATTATCCAGTTCCCTTAGTTTTTTTTTTTAAAGCTTTATTGATGCCTTTGTGTTTTTTGTTTTGGAACAAATCAATATTTTCTGCTTATAATCCTTTCTGAGAGAACCTTCCCCTATAATAAAGAAAAAATAAGTTAAGCAAAACCATTGTGTCTGGCTATACAAACAATATTCCATACCCATAGTTCCGCATCTCTCTGTTAAAAAGAAAGGAAGGTAATTCATCCATCTCTTCTCTGGTTCTGTTTGCCATTAATTTCACTTGACAACTGAGAAAACTGAGGCCATCATAGAGCGCCTTGTAAGAGAGTCAGATTTCACACCAAAGTCCTTTTTCTTCAGTTGTAATACTCTTTCCCCAATCCCCAAAATGCCATTATTAAGACTCCTCTTCTCCCAGGCTTGGTAGATCTGACACAGGAAATAGTACCTTTGTACTGCTTAATAGACCAGGGAGATGAACGTTCAATTAGAAAGACCCTTTCTTTGAGAGAGGCTTTAAATGTAATTAGACCTGACCCCATCAGACCCATTCCCTCCCAAGGCTCCCCTTCCCCCCTCTCACAGCTGCTATACAAAGTCTCTCCCCATTCCTTGGGGATGGTAGTTAGGGGAAAAGCCAGGGCTCCTGGGGGGGAAGGGGTTATGAGACGTGGGGACAGCTGGTGGCAGAGGCCAGGGATAGGGGAGCCGACTGAACAGGTTGTCCCAAACGGAGGGAGAGGAAAGAAGCAGGAATAGAAGGAATACTCAATTTGTCGACATAGATGTTTGGCTGATGTGTTTGGTCCCGTTGGATCAGGACAGGACAGAGGATGTCTTATTTGGAAGTCATTTGTCGAACCTTTCAGTCCATCCCTTGGCTCCTTAGACATTTAAACAGGATTTATGGTCTTCCTTGGGCTGTTTTCCTCTTGTTTTTCATTCTCCTTCAGCCATAATTCTATTTCATCCAATTATTTTTGTAATCTATTTTATATATCTTCCACTCCTCCCATCTCTTCTCTCCTTCAACACTGCAGCCATCTTGATACAGGTATTCATCACCTCGTGTCTGGGTTATTGATATCATCTGCTTGTGGGTCTGCCTTTCTCAAATCTGTCCCTACTCCATTACATCCAACTAAAGAGATCTTCCTAAAATGTAGGTCTGATCATGTCACTCTCCCACTCAGTAAACCTCAGTGGCTCCCTATTGCCTCCAGGATTTAATACAAATACCTCATTATCTAAATCTTTCCCCATCACTTTTTTTTTTTTTTTTGTATCCCCAGTGCTTAGCACAATGCCTGGCACATAGTAGGTACTCATTAAAAGCTTGAAGATTTGACAAACATTAAGCACCAATTCTGTGTCAGACTCGGGATACAAAGTTGGACATGGACCCAGTGCATGCTCTTCAGGAGCTTACAATCCAGTCAGGGTATAAGATCGGGGCTCATATGTGCTAGAGTATGAGAATGACAGGAGATAAGGAGACAAAACCCAAAAGGATTTATCTTGCACTCGTGATAACAACAGAAATCCAGAAATGAAATGGGTGTCCAGTGATTGAAGAAAGGCTGAACAAGTTGAGATATGGGAGTGACATGTTTATTATTGAGCCATAATTGGGGGGGGGGGTTGATCATGAGGAATGCAGAGAAATAAAGGAAGATTCTTATGAACTGATGTAAATTGAAATAGACACAGTCAGGAAAATGATATACAAAATCACTTCAATAATATAAATGGAAAGACTTAAAAACTAAAGCAAACCAACATTTTCTCTAATTTAAGTTAATTGAAATAATTTCAAATTTTCTTTCAGACTGATCCCTACTTGGACATTTCCTACAACTACCCTTGGTGACCCAGCAAATAGAGTGCTGGACTTGAAGTTAGAAAGACATCTGCATGAGTTTGCCTCAGACTCTAGCTGTGTAACTCTGGGCAAGTCACTTAACCCTCCTCAGTTTCCTCATCTGTAAAATGAGCTGGAGAAGGAAATGGCAAATCATTCCAGTATCTCTGCCAAGAAAACCCCGAATGGGGTCACAAAGACTTGAAAGTAACTGAAAAACAAATGAGTAACAACAACACAGCTATCATTTCTTTCCCTAATGATCTTGGGCAAAATAACTAACTTCTACCCTGACACTCGGACCACAAGTTCTTCATCTGTAAAAAAAAAGGGGGCTGGATTAGGCAGGTTCTTAGGTCCCTTTTTGCTCTACATCTAAAATCCTATCATTGTAATTGGCCCTGGAAAAGAGATGAGGAAATCTACTTCTTTCCATAAAGAGATGGAAAGGTGGGGAACTACTAGCATTACATAGTGCTAATATTTAGCTTCTCTGTGTATTTATTTTATTTTCCTTTATTCTGTGTGTGTATAAACATATATATGTATATGTTACCTCTATGTAAACTATTTCACTTTATGTAAATAGTACCAAATAGTTTTGTTTCCATTTTACAGTTGAGGAAACTGAGGCTTTAGAAATTTATGAGATTTATGCAAGTTCATCAGTAAGAGTCAATTGTTCTGACCCTCAGTCTAACCTTTTTTCCCCCAACTCCCCATAGTAGTGCTTTAGCATGAGAGGACCAGAGATTTAGCACTGACTATTAAATCACTAAGTGATACCATAGTGTGCAGAGTGACTCTGGGCAAGTAATTTCTATCTATTTCTGCCAAATTATTAAATGGCTACAATGATTTTGTTGTTATTTGGTTGTTTTCAATTGTGTATGGCTCTTCATGACCCCTTTGAGGTATTTTTTAGCAGAGATACTGGAATGTTTTGCATTTCCTTCTCCACCTCATTTTACAGATGAGGAAACTGAGGCAAACAGTCAAGTGACTTGTTCAGTGTCACACAGCTAATACATGTCTGAGGCTGCAGTTGAATTCAGGTTTATCTGACTCCAGACCCAATGCTTTATCCACTGTTCCACTTAGTTGCCCAGTTATCCTAATAGCTGTGGTCTTACAGGGTTATTGTGAAGACTGGCACTTAAGTGCTTGTTTCATTCTTTCCTTCCAATAACAATGAAAATGGAAAAAAAAATCCCAGAACAATAAAAAGTATATGTCATAAAATTACAAAGGCCAAGCACAGCCTCAAAGAAGAGAGGTGGGAAGCCCATGGACCTGGAAATATTGTATATGTTTTCTTTTCTTTTTTGATGCAATGATTGGTTTTTTGCTGATTTTTCCTTTTTCTCCTTTTATCTTACTTTATATTAACATATATTTTGTATGCTAAATAATAAATGTATTAACTTATGTAATAATAACAACTAATAATATATATTAAAATATTCTTTGTCATGTGGGATGGATCTTTGAGAAGGGGAGGAAGAAAGGAATTTAGATGATTACAAAATATATTAATAAAAATCCATTAAAAAAAAAGTAATGTTCTCTCCCACTGACCACACCTCCTCCTGGGGTAGGAAGCACTTAATCAAAAAATCAATAACTGAAGCCTCATTTATCCAGGAATGGTTGCAGTGATTTATACCACATCCATGGCTCCCACTTCCTAGAGTAGCCCAGCTGTCAGGGAGCAGGTGGTCTGAAGGGCCGAGCCCTTAATTTGGCCTCCATCACCAGAGAACAATCACTGCTCTCATTTCTTTAAATGCTTTTAAGGCTGACAAAACATTTTGCCCACAAAATGACCCTATAAAGTATGTAGAAATCAGGATTATTATCCCCCTTTTGAAGGTAAGAAAATTGAGACTCAGAATATTTAGCTGTCTTGTTCACCATATCAGAGGCAGGATTTGAACCCATGTTTCTTGAGGCTCACATGTCTTGATATCTTGAAAGGCAGAATGATGTGGTGAAGAGAAAGTTACCCTTGGAAGTCAGAAGTCTTTCTTATAATGTATACTGCCTGAGTGGCCCTAGCGAGGTCATTTAACTTCAACTTTCAGACTATACATCTTAGAATAATCCCCAATCTGCACTGATAGTTTTCTCAGAAACCACCAAACCAATGAAATCAAAGATCTAGATCCCTCAACAAAATAAACAGACAAAATCTGGCACTATAGTACTTCTCAAAGGCTAAATCTTTTTCACTCTCTGGCACACAGAAACCATTTTCCTTTATTTTTCTCTTTCTTTAAAAAATTTATTTATCAGTTTATGACATTTACTTTTATAAGATTTTGATTTCCATTTTTTTCTCTCCCCTTATTCTTCTTCAAGTTGGCAATCTAAGTATAGGTTTATATTTGTACAATCATATTAAACATGAATTCCCACATTAGTTTCTCTGTGAAAGAAGAATCAAAACAAAAGGGACAAACCGTGAGAAAGAAAAATAAGTGAAAACAGTATGCTTCAGAAAGAAAATAGTTCTTTCCCTGGATGTGGACAGCATTTTCCATCATGGGTCTTTTGAAACGGTCTTGGATCATTGTATTGGTGAGAAGGGTTTAGTCAGTCATACTTGATTATTGTACAATCTTGCTGTTAATGTGCCCACTCTTTTGCTGGTTCTGCTCACTTCATCAACATCAATTCATGTAAGTCTTTCTAATTTTTTCCCCCCGAAATCTACCTGCTCATCATTTCCTATAGCACAACAGTATTCCTTTACATCCATATACCACAATTTGTTCAACCATTCCCCACTTGATGGGCAACCCCTCAATTTCCAAATTATTGAGAGGCCATTTTTCGGATCTATTTTTTCCTTTCCCTACACCATTCAACATCTCAGGAATGACTGATGGAGGATCCAGCACTGACTCTTAGATAAGCCACAAATCACAGAGACGGTTTCAGTGGCTTACCTACAACTCTGGATGTGCTGGAACCAGCTCTTACTAGAAAGCAGATTGCTAAAATGAGTGTACTTAAATCTCAGCAACTGGTATATCATTATTATTTTGTTGACTGTCTGCACTGAAGAAAATAATGGAGAAAGTGCCAATAATGCAGTTTGAGCTAAAAATATGTCAAACAAGCTCTCCCCTCAGCCCCAATAAGCTGATTGTTACTATTTCCATGTGCATCCTTGCCTAAAACCATTACAGATGAGCAGAGCACTGTTTTGCAAGGAACCTCCTCCCCCTTTAGATTCTTATTATTCACACTTATTTGTATAAATATTCCTTCCCCTCGTCCTGCAATTTATGAACGTTTTGCTGTATATGATGTAATCACAAAGGATAAAATACATTTATACCATTGCCCTGCTCCCTCGCAAAAGAAACATATGTCTACATCTGGAAATCTTTTATTTGCTTGGCATTATTCCTGACATATTTTTGAAAGGGCCCCATCCTGTGAAGATAAATTTTTGCCAAGGCCGTAGAGGCCTACTAGGCTAGCAGCCAAGGAAGCAAACCGCTAGCGAAGATGTGAGCAGTGGAAAATCTGAAGAATGCCAGCAGAAACATGGGAATGTGAGAAATAAGAGATCTCGCCTCTCCTGTTCACCAATTAGTGCTCCAATAGATTTGGGATCTCCTTGATATAGGTATTCCCTCCAAAAATGCAGATCTCCTGACTTTCATCTTGGTTAATCCTCATTCATAATCTTCAATAAATTTGGAAATTGAGGGCAGCTAGGTGGTACAGTGGATAGAGCACCAGCTCTAGGAAGACCTGAATTCAAATCCAGTCTCAGGCATTTGACGCGTATTAGCTGTGTGACCTTGGGCAAGTCACTTAATCCTGATTACCTCATCAAAAAAAAAAAAGTTTGGAAATTGGGGAAGGGAAACAGGAAGATCTGCCTCAAGTGCTGAGGGCTTTCTTAGTCAATAGACTTATTAAGTGCCTACTGTGTGCCAGGAACTATGCTAAAGTCTGGGGATATAAAAAAGAAGTTTAAAAAAAAAAAAAAAAGAAGCTCAAAGAGCTCATGACCTAATGGGGAGCCAAGCTCTATATAGGATAACTAGGAAGAGCATAAAAAAGAGAAGGCACTAGAATTAACAGGGGGTTGGGAAAAGTTTATCATAGAAGATGGGATTTTAGCTGAGAACAGATGGAAGCCTGGGAAGGCAAGAGGAAGGAGGAAGAGCTTTCCAGGCATGAAGGACAGCTGAAGAAAATACTCAAGTATCTTGTTCATGGACAGCCACAGTAACTGGATGGAAAAGCATGTGTCTCTTAAAGGGAATGATATGGATGAGGATCCAGCAGAGCAGATGAAGGAGCAATCAGATGGGAAGGAGAAGAATCAGGAGATAAGTGGCTTCCAAAAACCTAGACAGAAGAGAGTATCAAGGAGAGAAGGTGATTGACGCTGTCAAAGATTGCAGAGATCAACAAGAGCAAAGAAGAGTTTTCTCGTTGGATTTCTTCTTTAAGAGATCATTAATAACTTTAAGGAGAGCAGTTTCAATGGAATGATGAGGTTGGAGAATGGATTGTAAGAGGGTGAGAAGAAAGAAAGAGGAAAGTAAGAGGCACCTATTATATTTTCAAGTAGTATTTTATTTTTGTCGAGAATAAAAAGAATGGAAAAGTAGGTTTGAATGTCAAACAGGATTTTGTATTTGATTCTGAAGGGAATTGGGAGTCAATGGAGTTTTTTTTTATTTTTTTTTGTTTTTGTTTTTAATTTTTATTTAATAATTACTTTATATTGACACTCGTTTCTGTTCCGATTTTTTTTTCCCTCCCTCCCTCCACCCCCTCCCCTAGATGGCAAGCAGTCCTTTATATGTTGGATATGTTGCAGTATATCCTAGATACAATATATGTTTGCAGAACCGAACAGTTCTCTTGTTGCACAGGGAGAATTGGATTCAGGAGGTATAAAAACCCGGGAAGAAAAACAAAAATGCAGATAGTTCAC
Organism: Antechinus flavipes; assembly: GCF_016432865.1. Classification (NCBI taxonomy): domain Eukaryota; kingdom Metazoa; phylum Chordata; class Mammalia; order Dasyuromorphia; family Dasyuridae; genus Antechinus; species Antechinus flavipes. The sequence goes on along the minus strand of NC_067398.1, from coordinate 246,860,659 downwards.
ATTCGTTTCCCAGTGTTCTTTCTTTGGGTGTAGCTGCTTTTGTCCGTCATTTATCAATTGAAACTTAGGTCTCTTTGTCAAAGAAATCCACTTCCATCAAAATAATGGAGTTTATTTAAGGTGGGACAGAGCATGACATGGTCTGACCCGTGTTTTGGGAAAATCACATTAGTGGGGAGAGACTTGAGGAGAGATCTGTAGACTATTGCAAATAGTCAAAGCGTGAGGGGATAAGAGCTTGCACCAGAGTGATAGCAGTGTCAAAGGAGAGCAAGGCGCATAATCAAAGCTGAAGTTGACAGGCTTTTGCAATGGCTAGAATATTGCAGGAGAAAGAATAAGGGGTCCAGGATGATTCCTAAGCTATGAGCCAGAAGGACTAGGAGGATGGTGTTGCCTTCTATTATTTTACAGTAATAGGGGATGTAGGAGCGGGGAGATGGTTTAGGGGAAAAAATAATGAATTCCATTTTGTTGAGTTTAAGATGTCTACTGGACATCCATTTTATGATGCCTGAAAGATCAGTAGGGGGTTTGGGGCAGGAAAGGCAGATTTGAGAATTGTTAGTATATGGGCTTATACCCCAAAGAGATACTAAAGAAGGGAAAGGGACCTGTATGTGCCAAAATGTTTGTAGCAGCCCTGTTTGTAGTGGCTAGGAGCTGGAAAATGAATGGATGCCCATCAATTGGAGAACGGCTGGGTAAATTGTGGTATATGAATGTTATGGAATATTATTGTTCTGTAAGAAATGACCAGAAGGATGAATACAGAGAGGACTGGCGAGACTTACATGAACTGATGCTAAGTGAAATGAGCAGAACCAGGAGATCATTATATACCTCAACAATGATACTGTTTGAGGATGTATTCTGATGGAAGTGGATCTCTTCGATAAAGAGAGCTGATTCAGTTTCAATTGATCAAAGATGGACAGAAGCAGCTACACCCAGAGAAACAACACTGGGAGATGAATATAAACTGCTTGCATTTTTGTTTTTCTTCCCGGGTTATTTTTACCTTCTGAATCCAATTCTCCCTGTGCAACAAGAAAACTGTTCAGTTCTGCACACATGTATTGTATCCAGGATATACTGTAACCTATTCAACATGTAAAGGACTGCTTGCCATCTGGGGGAGGGAGTGAAGGGAGGGAGGGGAAAAATTGGAACAAAAGTGAATACAAGGGATAATGCTGTAAAAAATTACCCTGGCATGAGTTCTATCAATAAAAAGTTTTTTATAAAAAAAGAGAATTGTTAGTATAAAGACGTTAATTAAATTCATGGGAGCTGATGAGATCATCAAGTGAAGAACTCTAGAGCAAAGGAGTTGGTAGATAGGGAAAAACCAAAAAGAAGTGATAGACCAAAACTAAGAGGACGTTGAAATCTCCAGCCATTATTGTATTACTATCTATATCTTGTAATTTGGTTAATTTTTTCCTTATGAATTTAGATGCTAATACATCTGGAGTATATATTTAATATTGATATTAGTTTGTTACCTATGATTTCTTTCAGTATAATGTAGTTTCCTTGTTTATTTCTTTTTATGTTCTGAATGTTTGTTTTGATTTGTCTGATAAACATGATTGCAACTACTATAGTAAAAAAAAAATTAAAAAGAAAATAAGTAGGGACAGCTAAGTGGCACAGTGGAAGGCAGAGCACCAGACCTGAAGTTAGGAGGACCTGAATTCAACTCTGACCTCAGACACACTTCCTAACTGTGTGACTCTGGGCAAATCAGTTAAACCCCAATTCCCTCAGCAAAATAAAATAAATGATAGAATGGGAATGACAAATTCTTTTGGAAGAGACAATTAGAATTGAGATAATTGAGAAAAGGGAATCTCTCCTTTTTTCTATTGTATCCCCAGCACTTAGTATAGTGCTTGGTACACAATAAGTGTTTAATAAATGCATTTTCAAGCCTGGAAAGATTTACATGAACCAATGCTGAATGAAGCAACCAGAACCAGGAAAATACTGTACACAGGAACAACAAAACTGTATGATGATCAACTAAGACAAACTTGGTTCTTCTTAGCAATTCAGTGATCCAAATTAATCCCAATAAACTCTGGATGGAAAATGCCATCCACATCCAAAGAGAGACCTATGGAGATTGAATGTGGATCAATACACACTATTTTCACCATTTTTTTTCTTTCTTGAGGCTTTTCCCTTTTGTTCTGATTTTTCTCTCTCAACTTAACTCATATGGAATTATAAAAAACGAACGTATGCATATAACCTAAAAATGCATTTTCATTCATTCAATAATAATAATTAACATTTATACTGATTAATATTTATACTGTGCTAAGGAATCTATAATTACTATTTCATTTAAGCTCACAACAACCCTGTATTCAAGGATATCAGTGGGACACACTAGTTATCCCTTGTTCTCCTACTATGACAAGCATATCTTTTTTATTTTCACTTAACAATTTTTGGATGACATCTTCTATTCTATTTCTTTTGGCTGAATGTCTAGCTTTCTAATGTGTGCCAGGTATTATGTTGGGTGCTTCCAGATCATCTTTACTTCTCTGGGAAGCTACGCCAATCAACACTACCATTGCTTCAGGAAAGAATGTGTCAACCATACCACAGCCTTCTGGATCCACCTACCATCCCATTGACTTCCCCAGACCCAAATATCCTAGCCATACTCCCCTATAGGACTGTCTTCCTTAGAAGGTAAACTCTTCAAGAGTTCAAAATCTCTCTCTCTCTTCTCTCTCTCTCTCTCTCTCTCTCTCTCTCTCTCTCTCTCTCTCTCTCTCTCTCTCTCTCTCTCTCTCTCTCTCTCTCTTCTCTCTCTCTCTCTCTCTCTCTCTCTCTCTCTCTCTCTCTCTCTCTCTTCTCTCTCTCTCTCTCTCTCTCTCTCTCTCTCTCTCTCTCTCTCTCTCTCTTCTCTCTCTCTCTCTTCTCTCTCTCTCTCTCTCTCTCTCTCTCTCTCTCTCTCTCTTCTCTCTCTTCTCTTCTCTCTCTCTCTCTCTCTCTCGTTAAATTCTCATGTCTTAGAGTGGTGCCTTAGTAGTAAATGCTTAATAAAATCAGTTTCATTCATGTATCATGAATGCCATTCAAAGCACTATGCCATAGTAGAAAATCAAATTTGCACATAGAAAGTCCTAGTTTCAGATCTTGCTCCTGTGTCAGATTATGGGCAAGTCATCAACCTCTCTGAACATCAGTTTCTTCCTCTGTAAAAGGGGGAAGGGATTGTATTAAATGTTCTCTAAGATGATCTTTTTTCAGCTCTCTATATCACACTATGAGTCAATTCAGTTTCATTCAATTCAACAAGCATTTACTAAACATCTACTTTGTATCAGGCACTGAACTGGGAATACAAAGAAGACAAAAACATGAGCTTACAGGCTAGTTAGGGAAATAAGAATTATCTTACAGTTCAAGGCAAGGAATTTACCAAGTATCAAATGATTAACCTAGATTGTAAGTGCTTTAGGAATACAAGAGAGAGGACTCTGTGGAATGGTAAAGTTAGGAATTATGAGAGAAGGAATTCACAGGGCAGAACCCTGAAGGACCCAAGGGTAGGCACAATATCGAGGAAAGAACACTTTCCTTGGAATCCAAATAATAAATGGGTTCTAATTCAGAGAGTGCTGGAAAAGGTTTAACAATAGGGTCTCTGAAAAGTACGAGTGACATACCTGGAAGTTTAATCTCAGTTATTGATATTTTGTCCATCATTTTCTTCAGTCTAGATAATCAATCAACAAAACAACAAATCAACTCCTGATTTGTATCCTTTCTATATGCTGATTGCTTTGGGGAGCTTCCATGAGCTGGTCCAACATATTCCTGTATTTAATACTAACTCTGCTGATAATTAGTTTTGTGACCTGAAGGCAAGTAACTTCATCTTTTTTGACCTCAGTGTCTTCAGTTGTAAATGAGGGGGTTGTTACTGTTATTGCGTTTTTTCAGTTGTGTCACATTCTTTGTGACCCCATTTGAGATTTTCTTGGTAAAGATGCTGGAGTGGTTTGCCAGTTTCCTTTCCAGTTCATTTTACAGATGAGAGAATGGAGGCAGGAAACAGGAAAAAAATAACTTGTCTGGAGTCATACAGCTAATAATCATCTAAGGTTAGATTTGAACTCAGGGCTTCCAGACTTCAGGCTTAGCACTCTATTCACTGTACCACCAAAGAAAACCCTAAATGGGGTCACAAAGAGTCACACATGTTTGAAATGAAGGGGATGGAGGCGGACAAAGTTATTTTTGAGGTCCTTCCAGCTCAGAAATTCTGAATCAGATTGGTAAAAGATTCGGAGAAGGCACTCCATCCAATATGATGTAAACGTCGAAAGTGAGGATGATTTCATTTTTGCCTTTGTATTTCTAGTGACTAGTCTAATAAATGTTTGTGTTTTATGTATTGATTAACCCCTGTTGTAAGCAAAGACATTGATTGCATTCAGAGGAAAATGAGTAGATAATTTTGTTTGTGGCAGAATATTCATATCTAAGAATAGGGAGAAATAGCAGGTGCTGGATTCTACATTGTTTTTAATACTAGCTCAGACCAGTTGTTAAAAACTCAGTTTGGGTTCAGATGAAATGAAATCACATGACCATGTGGTGCTGTATGTGTCCGTGTGATCATGTGTACAGAGAACTACTTCTCATCAATAAAAAAATGAAGCAAGTCTGTCCTCCTGGGATCCTGGGATTCTATTGGCAGAAGTTTGAGTTTCCTACAAAATTTACTCAGCCATTCTCCAATTGATGGGCATCCATTCAATTTCCAGTTTCTAGCCACTACAAAAAGGACTGCCACAAACATTTTTGCTCAGAAATAGTTTCAATTTCTTTATCTGAAAATTGTCTGTTCATATCCTTTGACCATTTATCGATTGGAGAATGGCTTGAATTCTTATAAGTTTGAGTCAATTCTCTATTTTAGAAATGAAGCCTTTATCAGAACCTTTGAATGTAAAAATGTTTTCCCAGTTTATTGCTTCCCTTCTAATCTTGTCTGCATTAATTTTGTTTCTACAAAAACTTTTTAACTTAATCTAATCAAAATTATCTATTTTGTGATCAGTAATGATCTTTACTTCTTTGGTCACAAATTCCTTCCTCTTCGACAGCTCTGGGAGATAAACTATCCTATTTTCTTCTAATTTGTTTAGAATATCACTCTATGTCTAGATCATGAACCCATTTAGACTTTATCTTGGTATGTGGTATTAGGTGTGGGTCAATGCCCACACATGGGTCTGCCATACTAATTTCCAATTTTCCCAGCAGTTTTTGTCAAATAGTGAGTTCTTATTCCCAAAGCTGGGGTCTTTGGGTTTGTCAAACACTAGATTACTATAGTCATTGATTATTTTGTCCTGTGAACCTCACCTATTCCACTGATTAACTAGTCTATTTCTTAGCCACCAATAAATAGTTTTGGTGACTGCTGCTTTATAATATAGTTTTAGATCTGGTACAGCTAGGCTACTTTTATTTACTTTCTCCCCCCTCTAATTCCCTTGAAATTCTTGATCTTTTGTTCTTCCAGATGAATTTTTTTGTTATTTTTTTCTAGGTCATTAAAATTGTTTCTTGGGAGTCTGATTGGTATAGCACTAAATAAATAAATTAGTTTAGGGAATATTGTTATCTTTATTATATTCGCTCAACCTAGCCAAGAGCACTTAATATTTTTCCAATTATTTAGATCTGACTTTATTTGTGTGGAAAGTGGTTTGGAGTTTTGCTCATATAGTTCTTGGCTTTCCTTTGGCAGATAGATTCCCAAATATTTTATACTATTGACAGCCATTTTGAATGGAATTTCTCTTTGTATCTCTTGCTGTTGGATTTTGTTAGTGATGTATAAAAATGCTGATGATTTATGTGGGTTTATTTTGTATCCTGCAACTTTGATAAAATTGTGGATTATTTCTAGTAGTTTTTTTTAGTTGATTCTCTAGGTTCTCTAGTTGTTTATGTGTATGTATGTGTTCCCTAATTACACATAAAGATAATGTTTAATACTCTTTAAAAAAAATTTCAAATTCCAAAATTCCCCGCCCCTGCTCAAACTTTTCTCTCCCCCTCCCTGAGGGGGCAAGCATTTTGATATAGGTTATACATGGGCAATCACACAAAACATATATCCATATTATTCATGCTGTGAAAGAAGACACAGTGGGAACAACTTTCCAGGAAGCTTGATAACCTAAGGAATGTTCAATGTCTTTGGATGGTAGAGAGTTTTGAGATCACATCATGGGAAGATCCCCTGAGGTCACTGACAATCTTTGCCTTGGAGAAGAGAGGACTTGGGGAATTCCATCATAGGAGGCTGTCACCTGGAAGAGTGATTTTGTTGGTCCCAGAGAGTACAGCCCAGAGCAATGGATGTAAGCTGATGATGAGTTTATTTGGATTTTGTAAAAAGGGGGAGAAATCCTAATGTTTGGGCTGTCCCAAAATGGAATGGGGCTGCTGAGGAGGTGATGGATTGTTTTATTAAAGGCTGATGACTTGTTTGGGGACACGGCAGGGGGATTCTTATCTGGGTATAGATTAGATCCTTAGGGAGATTCTGATATCCCATTTGAGGCTGAGATTTCATAGCTCTAGAATGGACAGTGTGATTTAGTGGAATATACGATGGACTTAGATGCATAGTCTGACTCTGCTTCATGGACCTGAGCAAGTGAATTAACCTCTCAGATTCAGTTTCTTTATCAGGGGAGATGGGGATGGGTTTTGTGACAATGGGGGTAAATTTTACTACTGATTTCACAGGATTGTTGTGAAGAAAATGAGAAAATGCATTAAAAGCTTTGAAAAGAAGTATTGTTTGGGTCATTTTCATATGTGTGACCTCATTCGTGGCAAAATTACGGATTTGCCATTTCCTTCTCCAGTTCATTTTACAGATGAATAAACTGAGGCAGAGGGTTAAATGACTTCCTCAGAGTCACATGGCTAGAGGGTGTCTGAGACTGTATTGAATTCAGATCTTCCTGACTCTAGGACCAATGCTGTAGTCACTGAGCCACCTACTTAGGAGTAATAATAGCCAGATTACTGGATTCTGTTGCATGCTCTTGATTAGCAGAGTGATCCTGAGCCATTGTTGATGTTTTGGCCAGAAACCCCCGAGGATCTTCCTCTCGCAAAATGATTCTTTTTTTTTTTTTTAAAGTTAAAAAGGCCATTTTTAGTCACTTTTCTTACCTTGTCTTAATCACTGAATGTGTTTTGCCTCAGTCAAACTGAGACCTATTAAAGACTTTAGCTTAAAAAGACCAAGGTCTCTCACTGCATGCAGGGCCATCTTCAATCATCCTGATCTATTTCTTGCCACTGGACCCAAAAGGCTCTTGAGGGGAAAGTAAGGCAGGTGACCTTGCACAGCCCTCCTTCACTGAAATCCAACTCACTTGCAAGAAATGACATCCCTGGCAGATGTCATAGTTGTCTTCAGAATGATCCTGAACAAATTATTTAACCTTTGTTTGCCTCAGTTTCCTCATTTGTTAAATGAGGATAATAGTGCTTATCTTTCAGGTTAAAAAGGTTCAAATGAATTAACACATGTTTTGTAAAACAAAAAGTTATATTAATGCTTAATGAATGTCAAGGACAAATACTCTGTTGACATTGGAACTCTTGGTAAGAACTTAAGACTTGGGCACAGACGATGCTCTTATCTGACTGTAAAATACTACATGAAGTGATATTATTATTGTTACTGAATACCGGAATTGGCTCAGTGTCACAAATTTGCCACTTTTAAATTCAGATTATCTATCTGGAGATCACAGTGGAAACCTAAGTTCCAGTCAGGGTACCAGTCCTGAAAACAACCCCACTATGTATGATTGTGGCTTGTTGGGTAGGATGTTCCCTAGCAAAGCAAAAAGGCCCAATTCAACACTAGTTAGGACCATGATTTTACTTTTTTATCATTTTTACTAAAACTTTTTATTTTCAAAACATATATATGGATAATTGATCGATCCTTGCAAAATCTTGTGTTCCGAATTTCCCCTTCCTTCCCCCAACCCTTTTCCCCAGATGGCAAGTAATCTGATATATGTTAAACATGTACAATTCTTCTATACATATTTTTACAATTATGATTTTACTTTTTTAGAACAAGGAGATCAATACCAAATCTTCAAATCCTGGCACTGTACTTTACAGGTAATAGTTACTAAATAAAAATTAAGAGTAGCTAGGTGGCACAGTGGATGGAGTACTAGACTTAGGAGTCAGAAATTCTCATCTTCCTGAGTTTAAGTACAGTCTCAGAGACACTCCCTTTGTGATTCTAGATAAGCCACTTAACCCTACTTGCTTCTATAGTTTCATCTATAAAATGAGCTGGAGAAGGAAATGTGGCAAACCGCTTCAGTTTCTCTGCCAAGAAAACCCCAAGAGGGTCGTGAAAAGTCCTACACGACTGAAAAATGATTTAACAACAAAATATTTGTTGAATGAACTCTCAAGATACTTTAAAATTTATAACCCCAAGGTAGAAGGGAATAATACTTGCAACTAACTCTAAACTAACAGGTATTGGAAGATACTTGGCCCTGAAGCTATTAGAAGGTACAAATTGATGCTAATCAATTCTATGCTAAATCAATGCTAAGATTAGGTAGGAAAGGGTGGAGGCAGGCAGATCAGTTCAGTCCTTGGAAGCTAGACTATGTCAGGATACCTGGGTTTCATAATCTCCTCCATTCTGTGCCTTCTATTTTTGTCTTAATTTGCTTTTCCCTTTAGTTACTCATAAAATTCTTTTCGAAAAACATTAATAATAGTAACAAGCGGTAACTGCTTTCTCTTAAGTTTCTATGATTTTTCAATTGCCATATCTTTATGCTCTTCTCTGTCCTCATCCTCCTTGACCTGGCTGTAGTATATACCATTGGCCACTGTCTTCTCTCTAGGCTTTTGTGGCATTCCCCTTTCCAGGTTCTCCTACGGAGCTGACTGCTCCTTCCCATATCATACCCTTACCTGTGGATGCTCCTTAAAATGCTTAGACTTTCTTGGTCACCTTGATGAGGACAAAATCAGACACCCCGTCCTGGAACAAACTTAAGTGGATTTACATTCTCTGGAAGAAACTCCAGAGAAAGACTCTTTTCATACACAAACCTATATGGTTCCATACCCTCTGGAAGTAGGAAGAAAGATTATCTAACCTAGCAGGGTCCTCAAACTTTTAAAATAGGGGGCCGCTTCACTGTTCCTCAGACTGTTGGAGGGCCAGACTATAGTAAAAACAAAAACTTTGTTTTGTGGGCCTCTAAATAAAGAAACTTCATAGTCCTGGGTGAAGGGGATAAATGTCCTCAGTTGCCGCACCTGGCCCGTGGGTCGTAGTTTGAGGACCCCTGAGTTAGTCTGCATCTCTTTGGATGCAAAACTTAAATGGCTTTGCCTTTTCCCTTCTATTGTTCTGTTCCTGTATAAAATAGGTCTCTAGAAGATGTCTCTGCAATTTACTCTTATTGCCCCACCAAGAGAACATTTTGGTGTCTTTCTCATAACGAAAGCCTTTTCTTATCACAGCCTTTTGTGTTAGCGAATTTCTCGCTTTGAGCCCGCCCTAACCTGGTGTTTTGGAGAACTAGGAGCCCAACCCATATTCCTGCCACATTCCATACCTCATCAACCTTACCTCAGCTCCCAAGGGGTTTTATTAATTTCTTTAGGCAGATGACTCCCAGATATATATATATCCAGTCACACATCTCTCCACTGATCTTTAGACTCACAACACCAAATTTGCCTGTTGGACATTTCAATGCCCCAGAGGCATCTGAAACTCAGCTTAAACTCAACATTTTCCCCTTCTTCCTTCCAAATTTCCCAGATCCCAGTTTTAAAGGGTTGGCTTTATTCTCTCCTACTCATTCTCCCTCATGCTAAATATGCAGGTTTTCAAGGCTGACTTTTTCTGCTTCATAATATCTTTCAAATCTGACCCCTCTCCTTGCTGATAATGGTTATTACTTTAATTCTGACCCTCAACATTTTGTCTAAATTCTTCTAACAGTGCCCTAATTGGGCTTCTTGTCCTGTTTCTTTCCACTCCAGTCCATCCCACACACTGCTGCTAAGGTGATGTTCATTAGGCACAGATCTGATTATATCATTCTCTTACTCCTATCATTCTGCTCTCCAACTCCAGGATGTCCCCATTGTCTTTAGGAGCACATAGAAACCCCACAGTTTAGCTTTATAAGTCTATATACTATATACATACTGGACCCAATTTATGGTTCTAACCTCTTTGAACATCCCTCTCTACTACACGTTTGTGATCCAGCCAAACGGACCTTCTCTCTCCACGTGACAATCCACTTCTGGCCAATCCCGAGGCCTGGAATGCACTCCCCCTCAAGTCTGCTTTCAAGAGGCAGCTCAAAGACCACCTTTTATTTGAACCTTTTGCTCAGCCTCTACGAATATTAGTTTGCTAATTTATTTAACTATTGTTTATTCTAATTCTACAATACTTATATATGTTTTCTCCTCTTTTATAATGCGATATCCTTCTAAGTAGAGATAATTTGCCTAGGATTACATGGCTAATATTTGTCCAAAGTGGGACTTGAAAACCAGATCTTCTCAATTCCACCCTGATCTCACATGTGCCCTTGAAAGTACTATTTATTGAATAACTGAGAGCTACAGAAGACTTTAAATTTGCAAATGACTACATACAATTCCTTTCCAATCTTACAAAATCCTGTGAACTAGATACAACAGGTAAAATGATGCCCATTTTATTGATGAGGAAACAGGTTCAGTGGTACAATAATATGTCCACAGTCAGAGGTGAAGAACTTGAGATCTATTCCTTGACTCACATATACATACTTTGGTGCTTTGTTACAAAATATCTCATTTGAGGAAGTAGGCAGGACTGGCTCAGAGATGAAGAGATAACCTTGATTCAATATCTAGGGCTTCCACCCAGTGCATTTCACACTCTCTCATATTGGATCAGATTCCCGGAATCATGTCAATGATTGAACTGCATTTGGGAAGCAGGACAAGAGGCCACGAAAGAGAGGCAGCATGGGAAAGGAGAAAGGAACTAAGCCAAGAGAAAGGCAAGACCATTGGATTTGGAGAGCCAGACCTGGGTTCTGGTTTTAATCTGACATTGAGATGACCTCCGAGAAGCCATTTCTCCTTTTTGCTCATGTGCAAAATGACTTCCATGATTTTTTCCTGCTCTGACATTTAGATTTCACTGTCTTAATTCTCAAATTCTGGCTATCTCATCCTCTCCCCTCCTTCCCCAATAGTTTCGTCTTTCCCCACTTTAGTCTATTTAGTTTCATGTGCCAGATGTGATTCGTTCACTTTTTCCATCCTCATTTTAAGCTCAGAAATAAGAATCTGCAAGTTGTGTTCTGCTTTGAGGAGTCTGTGTGAAGGTTTCTAGCTAGCTTTTGAACCAAGGGCATGCATAAACTATACAGCCTCATTAGAACTCCCTGTAAAAGCCTTGAAAGGGCCCCAGTGTAAATGAGAGGAAAAGCCAAACATTTGATCTCCAAACTGAGCTTCTTTAGAAATCAAGACAAATTACCATAAAATTTATTTCACCTGTTTTATTTTCTCACATTGGGAATAGCAAAGGTGGAAAAATTTACTCAGCTGTGCATGGATAAATCCTTGGTCTTGTTACCATCAGGGTCAAAGCCTTCAGTTTTCTTTTTAAAAGCCCAAATTCTTCATTTTTAACTCAAAGACAAGCAAATATTTTCTTTGGAATTTGTAATCATTTCCAAGGAAATTTGGCAAAACAGGGGCATCAACTTCCCCCTGTTAGCTGCCACCTATAATTAACTGCTATGATAGCACTCAGCAATTTCATTTTCCTCCTGGGGTAAGAACAAATCACAAATAGTCAGAGTGCACAAAAATTTATTTACAAAAAAATCCAAATTACATATAATACAGACTTTTTACACACAAGAAAACATAACAGCTTTTATTTTATTATTTTATACTACCAGAAGGTAAAGAAAAATATTTATTTTTAATAAACCACCTATTCATTTTCATCTATTGTTATACAAAGTTGTAGGTCATGCACAATTCTTTACAGTTTTAAAATGTTTTGCTAAGTGCAAATACTAAATTCCTCTTTCCACCATTAAGGCAAGTAAAATGGAACTCTAACTGGGGAAGGGTGGAGCCTTGCTCACTGTGGAGACCTTTCCTGCAGGCAGCTGCCTCAGTCTGAGAGCTAGACAGTCATGACTGTGGCATAAAAGAAACCAAATTGTACAATGCAGAGCCTGCAAGATCAGGAGGGCTTTTGTTTGCTTTTGCTTTATTTTCCAGGAGCTGGGCTAATCACTTTGGACTTCCTGTCATTTTTATCTGTGCACATGATTGCCTGCCAGTGGGATGGGATCAGATTTCTTTGGCCTCTTCAATAACCCCTTACTATAGTGCAGGGCAGAGAGACGATTCTCTACGACAATATGCCTCCCAGAGCGAGCCCTGGGAGAGAATGAGTTCTAGCTCAGAGAAAATTGTTCCCACTGACAAACAGAACAAGGCAATCCTATAACTAGGTGGTAGTGACCACACCATCAAAAACAATCACTTGCCCAATTCCTTTTCAATTCATTGAAGCTCCCCCACCTCATCTGTGACTTGGAAATATTCACTCTGCAAGTTTTATAAAACTAGGTAGCTAACAATAAGGAAAAAGAGTTTCTGTCTGCTTAAAATCCAAGTATCATCTGGAGCATGAGCAGAGTTAAGTCAAGTCGGCTGTTGGGATTTCCTGTTGCAGACTGCAAGAGTTCATCACCAAGAAGACTTAGAGTTAGGAGGGACCAAAAAAGTCACCTAGCCCAACCCCATCATTTTACAGATGAGGAATCTGAGACCCAGCAAGGTCACGTGACTTGCATAACGTCACACAGGCAGTGCCAGGATTGAATCCAGGTCTCCCGACTCCAAATCCTGTGCTCTTTGCACATCATCATGTCGCTTCAACATTTTGAGTAGAATCAATGGTGGATGTCAAGCATTATTCCCAGCTAAGAGAGCACAACTACACACAAATCGAAACAGCCAAAGCAGTGGTTTCCAAGGATAGGGAAGGGTTTGTCCAGGCTTTGCGCAGGCCTGTCTTCCATATGCCACCCTAAAAATTATCCACCTTTCCCCAACTGTTCTAGAGCCAAATGTTTTTGTCTCATTCCCCAAATTTAACACATTAACATATACACACTGCAAAGCAATGTAAATGAACACAAACTATAAGGTAAATGGTTTAATGAAGGTGATGGCTCATTGGACTCACTCCTCTCGGGCGGTTTTGCACATGTCACTTGCCACATACTGCCTTCTGAATCTACAGCACAGCTAGCTGGACAGCATACGCATGTAGGTGCATGCATATACCTCCTCACACATGAGATTTAGGGCAAAAACAAACACTGTCGATGGAAAACCGACACTTCAATCTGGATGGGGCAGCTTGCTGAAAAGAAAATCCTGGCTCAGTGACTTTCCAATTCTGAAATCCTCCTCCATGGTCCCTACAACCATTGTCACAAAGGAGTTACTGGGGGAACCTTATTTTAAGAATTCTTAATGAGTTCCTGTGCTCAGAAATAAATCAATCTATTGCCCCGGAAGGCACATCCGTGACACATGATGTATGTCACAAAAATACCGATGGAAAAGGCACTGGTTATTAGGGCTGGACCTCAGGCAGACAAATGTCCCTCAAAAATGATCATCAGATGGAAATCTGTAAGGAAACAATTGCACCTGAGGAGAAGGAAGAGAACCTAAAGTTCTTCCTACAGATACAGATACAAATCTGGATCTTAAGCCCTCCTTTCAAAATTCTTCCCTGCTCTCTCATCTGTCACATCTCTTGAACCAGTTATAACTTTCACTCTTCAAAAACTGAGTCTTACTAGATCATCATTTGGAAAGGCAGAAGAATGAAAAGGCATTTCTTTGGAAAGGGGATTGTTTTCTTTCTGATCTTCACAGCACAATTAATTGGTTGATGCATGACATCTCAATCACTAGTAAATCAGATAGCTCTATTCTGGATAACAAGGAAATGTTTTCTTGTCCAAAGTCCCCTGATTTCATATCCATGTTAGGTGCTTGACGTATCAATGCCAACAGGCATAGTTGTTAAAATATCTTTGCTAGTAACAGGGAGGCCTTTATTGTTGTGGCAATGATGCCTGAAATAGGAGTATAATGACACACACATTTCCATTGAACATTTGTTTTTTTTTTTTTTTTTTTGTTTGTTTGTTTTTTGTTTTGGGGGGAATCTAACATTTAAGAGTAAAGCCTCCAGCAGACCCCAGTAACTGTTGTGCTGGATTCACTAGGGGAATTGAAGCAAGTGGATTGGCAACAAGATGTTTTAGCTTATACATAGAAAGCTGATGGCAAAAGGGAAAAAGGAAAATAATTTTCCAAATCTGTTGGGTGGGAGAAATTGTAGGGAAGGAAAAGTAAGCTATTCAGCAGGCAATGGAAGTAGGGGAAAGCTACTAGTTGGACCCTTGCAAGTAAAATGGCTCGTTCTGTGACTAAAATATCATTGCCATAGGCCAGTCTTCCAAACTAAGTTTGGAGAAAGCTGTAGCAGGAAGTACCACAGGTTCTAAAGCCTAAACTGCAAGCTATATTCTAGAGCCAGAAGCCAAGACTTTTCCAGAGGCAAAGACTTCAGAATGTTAATAACTAAGACCTACACATGAGCACTTATCACATTAACATCAAGAGGAAATTAGATACACAAAAAAGAAGAGGGATGCTCAGTCTTCTCTCCCGCCCCTCTTTAAGTACAGTGTAACAGCACGCTGGCCTGCCTGCCCCTGGCTGTCCAAGGGAACATCTTTTAGGGTAAGGTGCAGTTTTAACCTGAATAAAGACCAGCTAAGCAGCATTCAGAAATTTACATCCCTATATAGACTTTTCCTCCTTTCTCAATATATAAACAAAACTTAGCAGCAAAAGTTGAGAAATAGTTAATCATGTGGTTCTGATGTCACCAAAGATTATCCCAGAACTAGGCAGAAGAGTCAAGGGGAAGTCCATAGAGAGCAATGCTACAATCCAGACATTGACTGTTCCAAGTAAATACTGGGAGAAATCTTTCAA
Source organism: Antechinus flavipes (assembly GCF_016432865.1). NCBI lineage: Eukaryota > Metazoa > Chordata > Mammalia > Dasyuromorphia > Dasyuridae > Antechinus > Antechinus flavipes. Next base: position 246,845,461 of record NC_067398.1, on the reverse strand, counting down.
TACAACTAAAGAAGTTTAGGACCAGCTCTTTGTAGTAACCTAGATTGGAAGAGCTGATTCTAGAAAAGTGGATTTTCCAGGAAATAAGGACCAGTGGGGTATAGATAATCGGAGAAGAATGGGGCAAACAAATCAAGTCAGAAGTTTATTTCCAAAGTCCCAAACAGTAATATTATTATTTAGTATTTTTTTTTTTTTTTGAGGCAGTAGAAAGGGGAGATGGTGTGGGGTTGAAGGGAAGAAAGAAAACCTTTCTGGATGAACTATACTTATAGTGCAAGTTTCACACTCAAGAGGTAAGATGAAATCCAGCACCAGTATTTAGGAATCTCAACCTTTTCATCTGTGAAGCCTCTTGTCTTTATAAAGTACCAGTCATTAACATCTTTCCCTACTCAGAGGAGGGAATATTCATTTGACTATCCAGTAAGCCCCCTTCCTTTTGATTATGTGACAAAGCTGATATGGCTGGGACCACTCCACTCATTCCCAGAACGAGAAGAGGGCACTCTTGGCAAAGTTACAACGGGACTGGGGCTTTAACTCCATGGCTGATGGAGCGCAGGATGAGTAGCAGTGTCTCTTCCTAGAAGATTCAGACAGGAGTGCTTGAGAAAGTACTAGTATAATTTTTTTTAGCCTAAAGTAAGCAGTAGAGTCTTATTCTGCTCAACCTGGAGGTGCTGAGCTAAGACGCAGGAAGATCATTTACCTTCCTTAATTACACCTGGTTACCCACTGATCTGCAATTGGAGGTCAACATCTCATTGCAAAGTGTGGTCCTTTGTACTCTTATTAAAAAGAGTGCAGACATTGGCCATTCATCATAAGGGGAGTTCCTAATGAACCACCACCTATCTTCTCTCTCTTCAACGTATGAATTGTCTTGAATGTACTTTCATATTTTAATTAACTAGGAAAGTACAAGTCCCAATTTAATTAGAAAACTTATAAAGTTCTCCTTTCCTGTGGTGAGACTTTGTTCTTGTCTGTTTTGATCAGGGACAGGTAAAGTGGCTTTTCTTTCACATCACTCTGTCTCCTTTAGGACAATTTCTGAAGAATTAATAGACAGCACAGGGTTGTCATGCTTACTGACAAGTTATGTGCTGTGCTGGTCATTTTCTGGCAGGATAGATTTTACTTCCCTCTCCTTCCTGAAATCTTTGAGCCCAAAATCAAAAAGGCAAATCCTGTTACTGGTATCCAAGGAATGCTGGGCTCTTCTATTCTCCTTAGCTGTACTTAAAAGAGCAGTGGACTACTTACACTTTTAAATACAGAAAAAGGCAAGATAGGTAGAGAGGGAAAGGGAGGGAGAGAGAAAGACAGAGAGAAAGACAGAAAGAGACAGAAACAGACAGAGACAGAGAAAGGGGACTCTGGGGAGATTTTGGGGCCTAGGGAGGTCTCTCTACTAACACTATCAAAGAAAAGGAAAATTGGCCCCAAATTAGTCATGTTTGGCAGCCCAATCTGTAAACTTCCACCTCTATGGGCTCAGCAGCAGTTACTAGTTTTAGGGGAAAAAAGTGGGGTAAACATCTGAACTAGGCTGTGTATCTTTAACACACACACCCCCCCCCCACCCCCCTCCCCACCATGAAATTTAACTGGGGGAGATTTTCAGGCTGCTCCTTTCAGTTCTGTGGAATAATGAAGGGAGTTAGGAGGAGAGTTGTTAACACAGGATGGCCCTCCTCGGCAGTGCTTCCACTTCAGATATCTATCCCACTTGTCAAAACCGATGGCGTGGCTGAGGACCAAAGTGCATAGGTAAGTTGTGCTCCAGTGGGACATTGATTGGGGGAAATTCATAGTTCACTCGCATATTTGGCAGAGGAGGAACATAGGGGGCAGGGATGGGGCCTAAATTGAGGGGAATATTGTTGAACATGGGACGGACAGGAGGCAGAGCAAAAGGTGGGTGAACAAAGGGATAAGGAGGGATCCTGGCTTGGTGAAGATTTTGTGGAACAGGTCTTGGGATGACTTCAATCCTCTGGAGTTTTTCAGGAGCTGCCTCCATGGGGGGCCCAATCCTTTTGAAGTTGTTCTCTGAAAAGGAGAGGTAATTTTTAGAAAAAAAGACAAGTCAAAACTCAGGCCTCAGTTGTTCTAAGAGAAAAGGTTACCTCTTCCAGGGGCTGTGACTTGGCTCTGAGTGTATGCATGGCTCCTATATATGAAGATCAGATGAGACTATGTAAGATAATGAAAATGGCTCCATAGCAAATACTACAGAACACACGTACCCAGATGAGTGCAGATGTTCAAAATATTGATCTTGGGAAGCCATATATTAGTTTTACTAGTGATGAAAAAAGGTAAGTTCTGAAGTTCCTTCCAACTCTGAGTCTCAAAGTTTCTTCTTTCAAATCAATCCAGCTCAGGGCAGCACCACCTCACTGCCCTGAATAGATTAGATAGAGCACCAGCCCCGAAGTCAGGAGGACCTGAGTTCAAATCTGCCCTCAGGACTGTAACACTGCCTAGCTGTGTGACCCTGGGCAAGTCACTTAACCCCAGTTGCCTCAGGGGAAAAATATTTCAAATCAATCCAGCTCACCGAGTATTTATTAAGTGATCCCTATGTATTAAGGAATATGTCAGGCACTAGAGACAGATACAAAGAGCAAATGATATTCTAATGGGAACTACTTTCAGAACCAATCCACAAGTTATACAAAAGTCACAGGTTATTACTTTGGAGCCAAAATTCATTCTGGACAAAATCCTTAATTTCAACTGGCTTAATCCTTAATCTACTACTGTGTGTGTATATCACAGCTTTGATTCTACATGGTTCTTAGTTTTTCCCCATAATTAAATCCACCCTCATTTGAAGAAGATATGTTCCCAATGGAGCAATTTCTGTACTACTGGTTCTGTAAGTACCAAAAAGACACTATCTACTAGTTGAAGGAAGGTGTTATCCCCCAAATTACCCCCATGACTCAAACTAGTTTCATATTATGTTGACACCATATATAAATTATTTTATATATGTAGATTCAGTTGAGCTTGCCTCAGCAAACCTGGGCTTGTGAAGATCTAATCAGGAAAGGCTGACTCCAGTTAGAATGAGTGTTTCCAGTCTTTCCTTTATAATTCACACACATTAATGTTTAAGGCTATGGGCACATTAATGCACTGTGGCTGGAGCTATGAACTCATCCAGCTGCTGTTGAGAGCATTATTGAGAGCAATTTGAAATTATGCCCCCAAAACAGGATACAATTAAATTGGACATATCTTTTGACTTAGTCATACTGTTACTAAGCCTATATACCAAAGAGCTCAAAGAAAAAGGAAAAGGATTCATATGTACAAAAATACTTACAGCAACTTTTTTTTTGTGTAGTAGCAAAGAACTGAAAACTAAGAGAGTGTCCATTAACTGGGGAATGGATAAACAAATTGTGGTATGTGATTGTAATGGAATACTATTGTGGTATAAGAAATAAAGAAGGGGATGATTTAGGAGAAAGACTTAGGAACTCTGATCAATGATCAGCCATGATTTCAGAGGATCCATGATGAAATAAAATACCCACCTCTTAACAAATGATGGAGTCAAGAATATAGATTGAGATGTGATTTTTTTTTTTTTTTTGACCTGGCTAGTGTGGAAATTTGTTTATCCTGACTCTATATGTTTATAACAGAGGTTTTGTTTTTCTTGCTTTCTCCATTTGGGGTTTGGGAAAAAGGGAAGAGGAGGAAACTGGGAAGAAAAGATGGATTTCTGTTGGAAAAATAATTAATTTAGAAAAGAAATAATTCACCCTCAATCCTCTACACAGATTTAGGCTAGACTGAAAAACTTGCCTCCATTTTTCTTCTTTTGCTCCTCTTCAGCCTCCTTCTGAATTTCTTGGATGAGCTTCTCATCATCTTCCTAAAAAATAAAAGAATTGGTGAACTTATTAGTGGGGCAGTTAGGCAGTGTAGTGGATAGTCAGCCTGGAGTCAGGAAGACTCAAGTTCAAATTTGACCTCAGATACTTACTAGCTGTGTGACCCCGGGCAAGTCACTTTACCCTGTTTGCCTCAGTTCCTCATCTGTAAAATGAGCTGGAGAAGGAAATGGTAAGCAACTCCAATATCTTTGCCAAGAAAATCCCAAATGGGGTCATGAAGAATCAAACACTACTGAAATGACCCGACAAGAAAAATAAGCTTGTTAGTTCTTCCAATGGCAAGTTATACTCAGACTATAGCTTTGGCTGGAATAAAGTGGCATAATGGATTAGGGTAACATACCCTGTTGCACTAGATAATCTGGCTGGGTGACAGACGTGTCTAGAATTTTCTTCTATTTATTAACCAAACCAGTATTAACAACTTAAGCCCTATCCTCCCCAAATCCCATCTCTTGCCCTGTCCTGGCAGATATTCTACATTGTAACCCTGCTCATACACAAACCAGTCACAATCAGCCTTGTGAAGGAATAATGGATCCAACAGCAGAATTCCATTTCTGCAAGGAGTTGAGGTAGCTAGACCAGAGCTACCAGTTTGAATGACAGTTCATGCTAACATCTATTTGTGAAGTGCCCAATTTTGTTTTTGCTTTTTTCCTTAGCCCAAAAAGCTGGTACAATACATCTAGAGGTTTAAGTGAAACAATTTACGTAATTAGAAGGCAAAAGATTTATATGATCTGAAAAGAAATCAGAGTATTATCATTTACTTAATTAATTTGGCTATAAAACACTTTAGAGTTTGAGATAAAGGTTGATTTAAGAAAAGCCCTCAAGAATCTAAAACTCCTGGTCCAGAGGTCTGGTTGTACACAAGTATTCACAGGTACAAAAGGTGCTTTTGCCAAACCGGTCATTTGTCTGTGTGAAATGGGGTCTATCTTTGACTAAACTGACAAAGTATATCTGGAAGAAGTATTTCTAACAAGCTGGTTAGAAGGTTTGTGGGAGAGGGAAATCTTTTACAATGGAAATTCTGCTTTCTGCCTCTTGGAGGAGGAAGTCCTATGCTTGTTTTAGGAAAGTAAGGAGCTAGGGAAGAGATGGCTACTACTAGGCTCTTCTGTTTCCCTTGATTCCCCAGAGAGGAAGGTTTTAAGCAGGTGAGCAGATGGGTGGGAAAGAAAAGAGGGGAAGAGAATAAAACTGGGGGTTTAAAAGTTGAAGGAAGCTGGATCCCAAAACCAAGATGAGGATAATCATCTTCACAGTCCATAAAATTCACAGTACTAGTAAAAAGTAAGGTCCAGGTTTGCTCCATTATCTGGTTAACATGATCCCTTTCTTATTCCTTAGTTGAAGCTCCTATATCATCCTAGGGCTCCTCTCCCAGGAATAGGAACTAAGAATTCTCTTCTCCAGAAATCTTGGTCTGGAAGTTGGTTTTGTATACAGATTCTTCCTCTGGGCCCATGATGTTTAGTCTTAACATTCTTAGTGATTTTTCCATTGCCATGCTCTTATTACTTTCTCTGGGATTATACGATTATCTGGAAGTGCCTTAAAGAACTGGACTCCCCAAGAATAGTTGGGGCACAAAACAGAACAGAACAGGCACAAAAGCGAAATGCAGAGAAAGCTATAATAGTAGCTAGAAAAATTCTCTTTGGCCAGCTTACATTTTTACAGGTTTACATTTTGAAAGGGAGTGGATTTATCATAGTTCCTACAACTTCAGCATGGCAGTGAGAAAGATTTTACTTGTTATATGCCAACTCTTCACTTTTGTGTTTAGTAACAAGTAAAATTATTTCAAAGTACTACGGCTAAATCTAATTCTTACAGTTCCATATATAAGACTTATAGGTTGCTATTTAGCCCTTGTAACTGATTTGAAAAAAACCTATTAAACTTTTAAATGCCAACCCTGCATTAAATATTTAGGTTCTAGGAATAGCTTTGGAGTGTTGCTTTTAACAGTTAAACTTAATAAGTCTTAAACCTTTGTTCTGCAATAACTTAACTGCATTAAAGTCATGGAGATATGAGCATATACTAAATGGCAGAAATATATTAGTTGTTAGATATCAACATATGAAGAAAGCTTAGGATGGAGAATGCCTTAAAACACAAATATTAATTAGAAAGAGATTAGTATTTGTGGAAAGTGTGCCATTATATTTTGTAGGAGGACTTTTCCCTATTAACTACCAACAGTAAAACTAGGCAGCAGCGTAGTGTAGGTGCAAAAGCACTCTACTGGGAGTCAGGAACTTTGAGTTCTGGACGTTTACCAGTGGATGTACCATAGGCATGTCTTCTTCACTCTAGAGACCTCAGTTCCCTCCTCTGTAAAACAAAGAGAGTGGGGGTAGGGAAGGGAGTTAAGTGAGGTGACTATTACACTTGAAAAAGTATATGATTCTTAGTAACATATGTACTATGCTTCAAAAGAAAGATAAGAGGGATAGAATTCAAACTCAAATAGGACAAAGATAAAAGCACACTAAGCATTTTATTAGCTGCCCTCCCTTTGGCACAGGAGTTCTATCAACTTGATGAAACACAGCTATAGGCAAATTGAGAATAGACTCCAATTTTGGTTCAGGTCACTACATAAATGTCAAGGAAGTTAGACAATTACCTAAATGAGGGATTTCAAACTTGAGATGTGAGTGCCACCAACAGGACTAAAGCAACTCTCTAAGACTGGCAGGCAGAAAATACAGCAGAAAGGGCAATAGAAAAAAAAAGTAAATCAAAGGGATAGAGGAAAAAGGTAGAAATAGAGGTTGAATAGATAGCACCAACAGTTCACTCCAGGTATCCTGAGTGACACAAATGCCAAGACTGCTTATGATAAGAAATGTATTTTGATTGTTGCCTTCCTAATTATCTTTTTCTTGGTTACTAGCTTTATCAAGATAGTTTTCCAGAAGAAAAAAGAGACACATTCTCTAAAGGAGTTCTTACTACCATCTAATTTGATTTTAAATGACTTTGTTAATTATAATTTCAACTTTAACTAAGAATCAGCTGTGAGTTTGCAGGGATATAGCAAGCCTCTACTTTCTGAATATCATTCTAACAGCAATTTCCCAGCAGTCAGCATCAGTAGACAAACCACATTTTTCCAGTAGCAAAATCGTATACTGTCACATGATGCTTTTGACAGAATCACTAAAGTGTGAGGAAGGAAAAAGAGCTTTTTTTCTCTGTAGAGTTCCAAGGTCTATACATACTCACACATGGGAAAGTGCCAGGCACCACTGAGCTAGGGAACGGATAGACGCACACATGGCATCTGATTGGCTTTGATCACTAGTGATATTTTCATGACAAGTCCAACTGTTCCTGACAAATTCTTCAGTGAACACATCCAATTTTTCCCTTTAAGCATTCTCTCAAGTGTATCTGAGGTACTTGCATAAATGGTTTTATATGTTTAGATTTCTAAAAACTTCCCAGAATGGATCTGCTGGCTTGTGCTATTAACCTGACAGAGCAACATGCTTCAAGTGATGCTTGATTTACTATTTCAGCTTTCTCCTTAAGAGTGGCGATGGATAAATTCTATTGTCTTGGGGAAAGTACATTCTTTACTTTTTAGGAGGAGAAGGGAGGAGACAAAAAACCTCTTTCATATTTTTTACTTTGCTTTTAATCATCCCAACTGATAGCTGAATAAGGCCATTTTAAGCTTTGAGTGGTGCTTCCTCATATTTTAATTACAGTCATAAAATGGAATTTTAATTTTATGGAATCAATTTTACAATAAATTTTGTGTATGTTTCTAAATAAAGTTTGGAACATAAATAGCAGATTTCAAGCTTCCCTTATTGAGTCAAAGGACACTGCATATTTAGCAGTGGATGAAATGAATGAATGAATAAGGGATGGTTAACAGATATGTTTTTTATACATTACTACAAACACAACCTTAAAGTTTCCAGAATCTATTTTATTTTTAGTTCTATAAACCAAGAGTGGAAGCAGTTTGGAATAATGTTCAATAATGAACTATTGGGACTTGTAGTGATTCCTGTTTCCAAAATGTTCTTTGGTCTTGTTACTTAATTTGTATATGTTTAACTGTCAGATGGGGCCTATTGATTCCTTTCCCTGGAAAGGACTTTTTAAAATCTTAAGGGAATATTTCCTGGTATCCCTTGCATACCATATTTCATGTTGGGCACATTTAGAAGAAAAGTTCAATTTTTAACAAACATAAAAAGAAAACCTGGGACATTTGACTGAGCAAGCTATAGGAGGGGGAAAAGAAAAAGTCTAATGTTTTTGACTCCTTTTTCTTTCACAATAAAGGGCCAGGCAATGATGATAACACTCTTATCCTACCCTTTCTGAGTGGAGCAAATTGCTATCTATTGTCTTTTTCATGATAAAGACAAAGGGGAAGAAAATGCTTCACATTCCCTGTGGTATTTGGATAAGCTTTCCCTATTGCTAACAAGTAAAAAACTATTATTTAATGGGTCATGGAGGAAAAAAACTGCAGAGATATAGTATGCATGTTCTCTTTAACCAATGTAAAAGATGAGACTTTTTTTTCGATCTGATTCATTCCACAAAAAGCAGTCTACTTTGAAATTATAAGACATTTCTTGCTCTCCTGGGGGAAAGAAACTTTATTTATCATAAGTGTGAAGATGTACCAAAATTAAGAGGAAGAGAGTACTACAATTCAGGAGATAGGCTGATATTAAAACAGAAAGTCCACTCAGAAGCTTAATCATTTTTATTTTGATGGGATTCATTTCCTGAACCAGACTACAATCACTACCTTCTAAAAATCATATTCCTGACACAAAAGATTTACTGATTCACTTGGCTATGAAATTTTCAAATGCTGCCAACTTGTACATTATTTCTCCTCTCCCAATAGTGGCCTTGGTTGGAGTGTTTTCTTGCCTCAAATAATTTTTCAACAGGTTACCAAGTGACTTAAATGCCAAGAGGAATATGCCTCAGTGAACTTCTCTTGCTTCCTGCACAACAGCTTGTTTGATTCTGAATGAGTACCAGGGAAGCTATGAGTCTGGAATAGCGTTATTGCATAAATGGTTTTTTTATGGGAATCCTGGCTTTCACTCAATTCTGTGGCCATTCAGGAGATCAATCTCCAAACTGTCTTCATCACTTTGGGAATGCGTCTAGTCTGGGATATTTCTTGGATCTTCTATCCAGATGTACATTCCCAAAATGAGGCCAGAAATGCCAGTGCTGCTTTCCTCCCCTTTACTACTTAGGGATGTCAGTAAAGTTTTTAAGTCAATGACCCACTGAAGGGACTATGAAAGTAACAAAACAAATTCTAAACTTCAGATGATGATTCATATCTCCTCTGTTTTTGTTCAGCTGTTCTAATCTTTGCTTTCTTACTCTTAACATTAGGGAGAAAAATCCAAATCAGGTACAGTAGTTTATTTCTGGAAATTAAGATTAGAGAAAGAAGGCAAAGTACAGATTGATACGGTATAGCACTGGAGGCAAAAAACAAAACAAAATAAAACTGCATTCTAATTCTAACTTTGATGTTTACTATCTGTGTTAATGTTAGCAAGTCATTTAGTGCCTCTGAAGCTTTGTTTCGTTAAAAAAGAACCGCATCTCAGGGTTATTATAAAGAAATTGGCTTGTGTACCTTAAAGAATCATTATTTTAATAAACTCTCTCTGCTGTTTATTAGTAAGAAGATTTCAAGAACATGAACAAATAGGAAATATTTGGAGAAGACTGAAGGGGACTTACCAACCTGAAACTAGGGAGAAATCCATGACATTTCAGCATGGCTTCATTAGAGACATACCTGAATGAATGTGCATATCAATAACACAGGAAAGCCTCTCCCTTCAATGAAGTATTATGTACAGAACCCAATAGGTCCATAAAATGCTGAAATTAAAAGAGTAAAGTCGAAGTTTAAAATATTTTCTGACCAAGCTTCTCAACAGGAAGAGACTTCTAACATAAAGAATTGAGCTGGCTGCATCTCAAGAAGCAGAAGGTTTCATTTCCTTTCACTGTGGCCCTTTGAGCTCAGCAGGACACAGAAAGACTAAGAAGCCTCTGATAAGCTAACTGCATTTTGAAATTTTGTTGTTGTTGTTTTTTTTTACAGACAGGATTCTAAAGAGGTGGTGGCTCAGCTTCTAGAAGAAATTCAACTCTCCTGTATAGTGTGCTAAAGTGAGGCAGTTCACCAGAGAAAAAGGTAGAAAAAAGAAACTGAAAACCATCAACCTTAATAAACCAACCTCAGCAGTCTTGTCCATGAGGCTGGGATCTGGACTAAAGAAAATTAAGGAAGAGGAACTATGGCAGTGTATCACCATGGGCCCAAGTCTCGCAAAATAGATATAAGTGCATTTAGCACAGATGTTTCATCAAAACTTTCTAAAATACTCTTTTATTCAGTATTGTCTCTAGAATCTCTAATTACTGGTGACAACAGTTTAAGAGCCTATCAGCCTCTTCTGTACTCAAAGAAAAGATGGAGAATTTTTCTTGTTTTAAGACTTTTTTCTTAAAAAGGTGATAATTCAACTGCTATTTCCTACTACAGTGCTTTTCTTTTTTGAGGGGGAGGAGTATAAAGGGGGAGGGTTTGCTCTCCAGATTATGTATGGCCACAGCTGTTGTTAATAAACCTTGCGATGATTTCATGAAAGGTTTCCAAAGAGCAAAGGGTTTAGTTTCAAATTATTCCCAGATCAGCTGCAGAGAGGCTGAGTAACACCAGGCACAGACTTTCTCCTGCAACAGGAAATGGGGGTAGGGGAAAGACACAGTCTCCAGTAACTGGAATAGTATGCAGCTGTGCGCCTAACACAGCAGGAAAGCTGGACAAAGCACTTGGGAAGGAAACAAGAGAAGAGATTTTACAGGGACTTTGATTAGCTCCAACTTGTATCTAGTCTATTAAAGGGGTCAAATACACGAATACCTTTATGTCAAGAATTCTTCTACAAGGACTATTCTGAGAAAGAATGATTATATTTCCTTCTTCCTTTCTGGCCCAAGTGAATGCCCAGCCTTTTCAGTCATAATGAATTGAAAACCTATTGCAATACTTTTTAATATTTGGCTGTATTTGACCAAACAGATATGAAAATAGTCAGTGCTATGAAGTGTTCTCCAAAATTAAAAAACAAATCTGGTCTGCAGTAGTTATTGTAGACAGTCAAATCCACTGTGAAAATATCTTTTATGACACCTAGAACTTTCATAGCAGGGACCCTAGGTTCCAAACAGATTAGGATCAACAGACTAAATAAAGATCTCTGAAGACTCTAACCTGGCATCTTTACAAACTGCCATTTTACCATGAAAGATTATAAGCAAATCATTTGTCTTGAAACTCAGTTTCCTACTTTGTAAAATGGGATATTCATGCTTATGTTACCTTCCTCACGAGAGCTCTTTTAAAGGATCAAATGAGAGAATATCTAAATAAATCATTATAGAAATAGAAGTTATTCTTGTTATGGAGATAAAAATCTCTTCTCTAAATGAGTATGAACCACTACATAGCATTTCCAATCTCTCTGTTTTTTGTCCATTTGCATTTTTGATTTCCTTCACAGGTTAATTTTACATTATTTCAAAGTCCGATTCTTCTTGTGCAGCAAAATAACTGTATGGATATGTGTACATATATAGTATTTGACATATACTTTAACATATTTAACATGTATTGGCCTACCTGCCATTTGGGGGAGGAGGAGAAAAGTTGGAACAGAAGGTTTTGCAATTGTCAATGATGAAAAATTGCCCATACATATATCTTGTAAATAAAAAGCTATAATAAAAAAATTAATAAAAAATCTCTTCTTTATAGTTTGAATTGTGCTAATTAATATAAATAATAATTAGCAAATAGTCCAGTTTCAGCGATCATTGACAATTTACTTCTAATAGCCTCACTTCATCAAAGACCAATACTTGAAATATAATTTAAGAACAAAAGTTGAAAGGCAAAACTTAGCTCTTTCTAACAAAATTTCTGCCCCTCCCAAACTTTTTGTCAAGTCCTTTCAAATTTTCTCTTTTCCTTCATTGTTATACTGCTACATCCCCTGATCTCCCTCATTTAGTCAAATTCAGAAGCAAATGCAATTAGTTACAGATTTCAAACATGAATCAATGCTCTTATATGTTTTTAGGACCCTTTGTGTATACCTGACTCTACCAAGAAGAAGCTTGATTCAGTACTGAACAAGCACCGAAACTTTTCCATTAAGAAACAAAATTAGAAATCCTTTCTATCTTGAAAAAAGAAAGAGAAAGAGACAGAAAGGAAGGAAGGAAGGAAGGAAAGAAAGAAGGAAGGAAGGAAAGAAAAAAAGAAAGGGAAGGAAGAGAAAGATAGAAAGACTAGAAAAGAACATATGAGAAAGTGTTCACCTCTATTCTACAACTCAATTGTTGAGCCAGAGAGATACAATAATGTATTTATTGAGCCTTGCTTGGGCAAAGTTTTGTCTTTGGAAACACTTAATGTCAGATACAGCTGACACTCAAAGGAAATAATGAGGAGACCAATTAGTACTTACCATTATTAAAGTACCAGTACTGGTACACCATATTTGGAAAAGGAGGAAAGACTCCCCATTGTTTTGGCTTAGAAAACTGTATAGTGACTACAATGGTGTCACACTAAAAGTGTCTGTAAAGGCCTTCATTATTCTAAATCCTACAACTTGACTAAAAAGATATCAGTTTAAAAGAGAAAAAAAAATCTTATATTGGGCAAAGAGGAAGGAGAACATCAGAAAATCATGTTGTCAATTCAAAGGTTATTGGCAGAAGGAGTAAAAGCAAGAAAAATAATAAGGCTAGACAGAGGAAAGTCATTTAACTCTCATTTGATTTCTATGATTCTCTAGGAGTGTGTGTGCATGTGTCAAACTTTCATATAAAAATATTAAGAGTATGCAGAAGAGAATTATAGTTTTCCTATCACCTCTCTCAAGTTCAAATGTGGTTTCTCACAGTCAAACCAATCAAACCAAAACAGTAAAAACATCCCTCCAAAAAACTTTCCAACATAATTTCTGTTTTGTTTAAAAACATAACATAATGTCATGGATTTTATAGCAACTATGTAACCTCAAACTCACAGATTGGTATTCTTGTAAATGTGGCTTTTGATAATAATTTTAAGAAATGAAAACTTTGTATTTACAAACTCTTCCTCTTGTATAACACATTGATAAGGTGCCCAGAATGTTTGGATCCTGTGAGGATCTATTATAATGTAATGTAATCGTGCTCTGTGCTATAGAAAGGATTTTCCTTGACACTATGATTCTAAGTGAGTACAAGAAATACTTTACTGCCATGACTGGATTGGTTAAATTCTTTTGAGGAGGAGACCTCAGATTTCATGGCATTTGCATTTTTCAAGTCTGTTTTCAAAAACTAACAAGACAGAACTTTAAAAAAAATTTCTAATTCTCAACTTCCAGCTTGCTAAAACAAAGCTGTAGGTCTCCCAAGTGATCCTTAATTATAGCTTCTTTTACATATAGAGCAGGAAAGTCCAAATTTTCATCCAAAACATGAACAGCAAATTCCCAGATGACTCTGGGAAATTTTGCTTTGCCACTTGGGTTAATTAAACTGAAGAATAGGGTCAGATGACAGTATAGCTATTGTTTTACTTTAATGACTTGATGAGCTTCTGAATGGTTTTTGTTCTTACCAGCCCAGAACAGATGCTGCCTCTGAATACAATCAGCTGCCTAATAGGAACAAAGGAAACTGTGCTAGTCCTGAATACACAAACCAGTTTTGATGGGAGATGGAACAAATGGAATGAGATTCACTGGATATGCCAGAAGAGGACATCAGAAGTATTTGCAGAAGGGAAAGGGGGAGAATAAGTGTCAGGGCTAATTCCATTATTAGCAAATACTGTATTGCCCAAGGCTACAAAGACATCAGTTCAAAATAGAAAAAGGACAGGCTGTTGTAGTAGGCAAATAAGGAAAGTAAATATTAGAAAGTCATTATTATCAATTCAAAAGGTATTGGCAAAAGAAGTGGAAACTAGAAAAATAATAAAAGTTGAGAAGAGACCTTACTAGGAAAGACATTTAGCTGTCATCTGATGCTTGTTCCCCCTTAGCTTATTTAAAGAAAGTTAATGAAATGAAGGATTACTTCTCTAAGGAACTTCAGATACTGAATAAAGACCACATTTTATTGTGTAACTTTTAGAGAGATCAATTAACATCTAGCCTTTAGGTTGGCTAGTTTGCAGGCTCTTGATATAGTGATAGAGGTTCACAGAGGCAGTCAGGTAAAGGAAAATGCTCCAGCTATAATGTAGAAGATTTAACCTGCTACCAAAAAAAATCTTAGCTATAGAATGGCAAGCTTGTTTTTCCCCAAGATTGGAATCCTTTCTAAAACATTTCTGATAGAGAGAAATCCAGCTTCACCTTGAATATTTCCAGTGAGAATGGTATAATTACTTATAACATAGAAGCCACACCATTCTTGAAATACTTAAGAATTTCAAAAGATGTGTGATCTTACTAATATAGGGTTTTTTTTTTCAATTAATGGAGTTCACAATCCTTTCTTGCCTTCTCATCTTGTGCAATTTTTGACCAATTCGTCCAGAAAATCCAACAGGTGTTTCTGGGTAACCATTTGAAATGTATCTGTGCTACATCAATGGCCTACCCTTCCTTTTCCCAGTTATATCCTTTATGCCAAATCCTGTATCTTATCTGCACCCACCAGGCATGTCTTTACAGTCATCTGGATTATCTGTCACTTCAATTTCTCAGAGATTATATTTTTTTTTTTCAGGATTTACAATTATGTCATTGCTTAGAAGAACATTCATTGTTGAAATCTATTACCCTGAATATTATTGTTTTGTAAGAAACGACCAGCAGGATGATTTCAGAAAGGCCTGGAGAGATTTACATGATCTGATGCCGAGTGAAATGAGCAGAACCAGGAGATCATTATATACTTCAACAACAATACTATATGATGATCAATTTTAATGGATGTGGCCCTCTTCAACAATGAGATAAACAAATCAGCTCTAACAGAACAGTAATGAATTGAATTCAGCTACATCCAGTGAAAGAACTCTGGGAGATGACTATGAATCACTACATAGAATTCCCAATCCCTCTATTTTTGTCTGCCTGCACTTTTGATTTCCTTCATAGGTTAATTGTACACTATTTCAAAGTCCGATTCTTTTTGTACAGCAAAATAATTGTCTGGACGTGTATACATATATTGTATTTAACTTATACATCAACATATTTAACATGTATTGGTCAACCTGCCATCTGGGGGAAGGAGGGGAAAAGTTGGAACAAAAGGTCTTGCAATTGTCAATGCTGAAAAATTACCCATGCATATATCTTGTAAATAAAAAGCTATTTAAAAAAAATCTATTACCCTGAAAGTTTCACCCATTGGTCTTGTTATAACTGTAAGAAAAATACAGAACAAATATCCTCTCTTGCATGACACCTCTTTAGATATCTGAGGACAACCATCCAAATAGTTGGGATCTATTCTTTTTCAGTATAAACATTCCTCGTTTCTATGATCATCTCCCTTATGGAAATGATTTCTATCCAATCTCTCTAGTTGCCACTCATTTAGTCTGTTATGGCCCCCTGAAGCATACACTTCTCAGAACTACATGCAATACTTCCAATACAGTTCTTGTATTCCCAAAATAAGACAATTACTTCTCTTAATCAAAACACTATTCTTCTATGAATGCAGTCAAATATATGAGTAGAGATTAGGCTTCTGCTCTAAAACTGAGAACATGGGAAAAGCAAAGAACTTTTTTCTTTATAAGTTTTTCAAATTCATCTTATTCTCTCACATAGAAATCCTTGTTCTATGTTTCTGGTCCAACTTCCAAATACTAACCTTACAAAGGATGCTCAATTAACAGAGGAAGATAGCCTTCTTACTGTAATATGGGAACCATACTGCTCAAAAATTAAGGTCTTTGCTATCATGTTTCAGTTGACAGCCCTACAATTACATACAAGTTCCAGTTGCCTATGTAGTAGCCCAAACTACAGATAGCTTAGAACTTCACTGCTGAAATAGCTATATGAACTTACAGATGAAGACATTTCCTTCCATGAGGCAATCTGTAGCCTCTCCAGACCTGTTTATTTGGGGGCCCTTGTTTGTGTCCTCTCACAAATTCAGCATGAGAACCTGTTCACATGCAAGGGTCTTTTCATATATATATATTTATTTTTTTTTTACAATGCATAAGAACCAGTGGAACATATGGGCCACCATCCATGGCCCCTCAGTCTTGTTTTATTACTGGGAAAAGGATCAAACTTATGATTTTAATCAGTGTAGGTAGCTACAGGGTGAGGAAATTCCAACCCCCCAAAGCAGCTGGCACAGAATGTGCCACTTAGTCTTGGAGAGGTGCTTGGGACACAGCCTAGGGTCACCTTGAGGTGAGGTCTCAACCTACAGTGCCATGCTGTTTCTCATACCATACTTCTGGGTCACTGTAATTTTTGGTGATCTCCTTCATACTATCTCAGGTTATCCATGTTTTCACCTGTTCTAGCCACACCACAAATCTAATCTTTGTCTGATTTTGTTAAGTCTTAGCAAATTGCAAAACCTTCTAAAAGAGATCCATAATCATCTAAAACAGTTTAGCTTATCTCCTCACAAAGAAAAAACCAAGAGAATTAAGAGAACTTATCATCCAGACTCTTGAAAGGTGGTTAAACTACAAAACACATGTATGAATATAGAGATGTGGGATGAATATTGCAAACAGACTATTAACTGGGTCTATAGTTGAACAAAAGGAAGGAGTTCTGGTTGTTTTGGAGAAGTCATGTAGTTCTTTTAATGACTAAACTTCTCCCTGAAACAAAAGCTCATCCTTTTGACACCAATAGTCTTCCATGGAAGGTGGAAGTATGGCTGTGGAGCATCAAATCCTAAGTTGAAGATATCTTAAAACAGCTTCTAAAAATAACACAGTATAATTTAACTCAATTTCACAAAGATTTATTAAGTGACTATTAGTGCATCAAAGTGAGCTAGTTGCTGGGAATACAAAGACAAAAAAATAAAACAGATCCTGTCCCAAGAAGTTTGGACTCTGCTGAGGGTTAATCTCTTTCCAAAGGCACTAGACTGGTCTTGCTAAAAAGAAGACAGCGTGCAATACTTTCAAAGATAGCTCTGAAGATTTCTGCCCTTTACAATTTACAAAGAAAGATGCCTTCATCAGAGTCAGCTTGCTTTTACTTACTGTGGGGTCAGTCCAAAGAGAACATTTTGTACATTCCTGGCAAGGGGCTCCTGGTGATCGGGGATGCTGACAGAAGTGGTCGTACCCATTGATGGAGGCCCGACAGAGGTAGCACATTTGAGAACCACAGCGGCAGGACATACGGTTACAACCTTCAGATTTTATGAGGCTGGTCCCACACTTATGGCATTTTCTAATGCGGGCAGCAGTCATTTTCTCTTCACTAAAATAAGAAAGAAAATGGTTGCACAGAAGAATACAATAATAAAAAAGAACAATGACAACCTGTATACTTACTGGTATTCACATAGTAATAAGGTTACAAGATATCACTTGAGACTTAAGCATAGCTTTTCTAATGTCAAAGTCATATATCACACTAACCTGGCTAATACTATTGCCAATTAAGCTGCCACTAATCCAAGCATCTCAGATGCCTAAACACTAGAATGAATGGGCAAGATAATAAGAGCCAGAATAAGTATTCTTGGCTTTTTAGTAAGCATTTGTCATTTCTGATGCTTCATAAAAAAGGTAACAGTAAAAAAGAAAAAAAAATCCAGATTAACAGTGATCACTCAAATTCAGGGATTCATAACTCATGATCGGTGAACTTGGTTTTAAAATATTTTTCTTGATAACTGTATTTCATATAATTGATCTCCTTTATAATATATCTTATAATTTAAAAACATTATTCTAAAAAGGTGCCCATGGTCTTCACCAGACTGTCAAAGTCAAAAAGGCTAAGAAACCTTGCTTAGATGAAGGTAAATATGGGCTGGAATTAGAGGTGAGAAAGGACAAGTCAGTTGACTTCCCCAACATTTGTCTTGTCAAAGCTATTATGATCTCCAGTGACCAGTCGAAAGATAAACAGTATTCCTGGGGCCCTACAATATTCTGAGATCCTGAATATTCTGTAGAGAGCTGCATATTTCTGTTTTCTCTTGTTTCAGTTCTAGATCTATCCAATAACAATAATAGTTAGCATTTATATACCACTTTAAAGTTTGCAAAACACTTACCATATGTTATTTAATCTGGCAATTCTGCCAGAATGCAGTGTTTTCAATTCCATTAAAGAAAAAGTAATTGATAATAACGTAGCACTTTAAGATATACGTTACTATATTGGTCTTCAATACTCTCTACGGAAAGTATTTAAGATATAAATCTTCTGTATTCTGATGGAAGTGGATTTCTATGACAAAGAGACCTGAGTTTCAATGGATAAATCATGGACAGAAACAGCTACACCCAAAGAAGGAATACTGGGAAACGAATGTGAACTATTTGCATTTTTGATTTTCTTCCCGAGTTATTTTTATCTTCTGAATCCAATTCTCCCTGTGCAACAGGAGAACTGTTCGGTTCTGCAAATATGTATTGTATCTAGGATATACGGCAACATATTTAACATATATAGGACTGCTTGCCATCTTGGGGGGGGGGTGGAGGGAGGGAGGGGAAAAAACGAAACATAAGCAAGTGCAAGGGATAATGTTGTAAAAAAATTACCCTGGCATGGATTCTGTCAATACAAAGTTATTATTAAATAAAATAAAATTTAAATTAAAAAAAAGATATAAATCTTCATTTTGCAAATAAAAAAACTGAGGATCTGAAAGTTTAAAATAATTGGCCCATTCTCATATTATCAGAAGGGAAGAAAGAAATAATACTCAAATACTCTGAATCTCTGATTCAACTCTAATTTCTAATTTTTTTTTAGTTTGACCTCTCTCAGGGAACTGTATTCTAGTTAGCAATTACCAAATCTAATGGCTTTTTCTAATTCTCATTTCCTGCCAACTCTTTGCAGTCAGGTTGCTATTGATCACTTCTTCTGGATACTCTCTTTTCTCTAGATTTTTATTCTAGAAAACTGTTCTATTCTAATTCTCCTCCTATCACGTTGTTTGTTCTTAGTCTGCTAGGCTGGATCTTCATCCAGGTCACACCCACTAAGGTTGGGTCTCCCCACACCTTTGTCCTGGCCATCTTTCTCTTTACACTATTTTATCATTAGTTACAACAGATAGTCTTATCATATCTATGCAGCTGATTTCCAGATCCAATTTTCATCTATCTTAAGCTACAGTCATACTTTACCAACTTTCTTCTGGATATCTCTAACTGAATATTCCATAGGTATTTCAAATTCACAGAATCCATTACCATCTGAACTTCCTTATTATTGCTGAGACTATAATTCTCCCAGTAACACAGGCTTATAACTTTGAAGTATCCATAACTACTTCTTTTCACTCACATATTCTGGCTAAATATTGTCATTTTTCTTCTAATATTTCTCATATATGTCCCCTGCTTTCTACTTACAGTCATATAACCTGAGTATAACTCCCTAGCATTGCTTAAATGAACTTTAGCCTATAGCTAATCTTTTAGGTCGTCTCCCTGCCTCAGATTTCTTCCGATTTCAACCCAACTTTTCTTAAAATTCAGGTGATCTGCCTCTAAATTTCCTTCTCCTGTCCCCAATCACAGGTATCACCTCCCATCTCAAGCACCAGTGGCTCCCATTTATTACCAGGATCAAATATAAACCTTTCTGGGACTTAAATTTCTTCACATCCTGGTTCTTTCCGATTTTTCTAGTCTTATATTTTATTCTCCCACAATTCTCAATAATTTCTGTGATTCAGATCTACTGGCTTTTTGTAATTAATTCCTCAAACATAATACTTTAGTGAATCCATCTCTGGTCTTAGTGTCTACCAGGGGTCCTCAAACTTTTTAAATAGGGGGCCAGTTCATTGTCCCTCAGACTGTTGAAGGGCCGGACTATAGTAAAAACAAAAACTTTGTTTTGTGGGCCTTTAAATAAAGAAACTTCATAGCCCTGGGTGAGGGGGATAAACGTCCTCAGCTGCCGCATCTGGCCTGCGGCCTTAGTTTGAGGACCCCTGGCTATACAATGACTTTCCATGCTTCTTGGAATTATCCATCTTCTCATTTCTCTAGTTCCTAGGTTTCCATTAAGATTCAGTCCTACAGACAGCTTGCCACACGGTGCAGTGATAGAGCATCAGCCTTGAAATCAGGAAAACCTGAGTTCAAATCTAACCTCAGATACTTAACACCTCCTAGCTGTGTAACCCTGGGCAAGTCACTTAACCCCAAAACAAAAATAAAAAAACCCCAAACCAGCCCCAATCTCATCTACTGCAGGTTTTTTTCTAGTGTCTCTGGATGCTAATGGCTTCACTTTTACCTCTCAGACTACCTTCCACTTATTCTATCTAGATCTTCTAGGTACTTGTCCATTTATAGATTGTTTCTTACATTAGAGTGTAAAGTTTTTGAGGGGAGGGCTATTTTTATATCCTCAGCACTCAGATCACTGCCTGCCATATGGTAAATGCTTAGTAAAGGTTTGGTGACTAACTGAACATGTTGATAATAGAAAAAAGTTGATCACTATTCATTTGAATCTAAGGTGTTAGTTTCCCAAAGTGAATCAAGACTGAGCTATGGTTCTGAATAAATTTTAACCTAGTTTAAATGACAAAAGAGCAGAGATTCTCAGTTCTGTTAAACAGGAATCATTGTCAAGGAGATGAGGCAAAGTAAAAACAAACATTTTACTTTCATCAACTAAATAATGCTACACACATCTGTGATTTTGGTTACTGAGTGGCTACAACCATCACTCAATTTGCCTAGTCTGTCAAATTTAAGCAGTTCTTATTTAAAATGATCTAATTTGAAAATTCATATTCATTCCCAAACCCTAGCTTGTCCCTATAATAACTGCTCTAGATGTGTTTAACATTTGGAATTGAAAGATACACATGTACTCAGACTACAATAATGTTGAATGGGGTTGGTTTATTTTTCCCCCATGGATAGAATGCTTAGACCACAGTTAGTTTGTATGACGGAGAGAAGGGATAGTGAATAAATAAGCTTTTAAACAAAGCTTAAAAGGCTAAACGAATCTGCTGCTTTGTTCCACTGAGCTATCAATGGATGAGTTTAGACATTAGTGTGAAAAGGATAGATGCAGCACTGGGGGAGGACACACTTAAAATGAGCTTAGGAATAGGCCTCTGAATTAAAGACATACTACTCAGGATTAACCTGATTTACACTTAAAAGAAGTTTTTGTTTTTTTCTCCACGAGAATAATGAACACCTGTCCAATAATATAGTGAAGTTGAAGGTTTCTAACAAAAGGTAAGGAAGCACTGTGGCATGGTGAGAAGGTATACTGGGACACATATTGAAAGATCTTGGTGTGAATCTCAATTTTATTGACTTATTTAATTGTGTGACCTTTAGCAAATCATTTGGCAAACTGGGAAAACCTACAGATATATTCAGAATGATTTTTACAAAATTATAATCGAAGAAAATGCTAAATTTTATTTTGAGCTGAGTGAAAATAAGGATATAAATTTTCCCCTATCAAAGTTCATGGCTGCCTCTGGAATTTAAGGACCTGAAGCTACTATCCCCTGGATTAGTTCCATCCATATCTGGCAATTTGTGATTTTACCTGCTTATCTGGTCCTACATCTTGAATTAAGAATCTAGATAAAAACCTGCTAAGATCTGTTTATTTTCCTTTAGGTTGATCTTATATACTATACAACTCCTTTGGCAGTTTGTATACGTAAGTGTCCTGAGTCAGACAAGATTGTAGCCTTTTACAGGGACCATACATACTCTATCTTTCGTAACAGCTAGCAACAAACACCATAGAGACTCTTATTTGTTTATTGGACCATTAATTCAACAAATGTTAGATGCAATGCACTACACTAATGGGAAAAGGGTGAGAAAACAAAATCACACAGTGCTTACCTTCAAAGTTTACAAATTTTACAAAATGTACAAAGATGTAGCTGTTTTTATATACATATTATATGTATAATTACAAGATTATAATGATGGAAACAAAATATATTAATAAAACAGGATCTAAACTCACTTCCTATAGTCGTGTGCACAAGGTCAAACAAAAATAGCTCAACAAAAGGAATCTCCTCTGCTTTGAGTTGGTTCCTCTTATTGGATATTGTTCCTAGGAATTGGGACAGGAAGAAAGCCCAAAACTCCAGCTGTGCTTTGGCTTTCTTTACCAAAAGGAAGACTTATTGTCACTTCTCTTGAACAAATTAATCTGTATAACCATCTAAGGAAAAGGGAGGTAATCTAGGTCAATGTGGTTAGAATGGTTTTTTAAATTAAAAAAAAATCTATATCTATATATGTATGTATGTATATTTTCATAGCTTGCAGACCATGGTTAAATGACCACAGATCTAAGGCAAGATGGCCATGGAGAATAGATTGTATCAGAAACCTTAAAGATTAAAAAAAATAATATGTCCTCTCATTACATTAGATTTTCATCTCTTTTTGTGAAGAGCAAAACAAATAAGATAGCAGAAAAAATATTAATAGTAGAATCTGGTTAAAAAACAAGTACTCTTTTTGGAACTTTATTCAAAAAGTTATCAAACTGTGCATACCCTTTGACTCAGCCGGTGTTTTTGCTGGGCTTAAATCCCAGGGAGATCTTAAAGGAGGGAAAAGGACATACATGTGCAAAAATGTTTGTGACAGCCCTTTTTGTAGTGGCAAGAAACTGGAAACTGATGATGCCCATCAATTGGAGAATGACTGAATAAATTATGGTATATGAATGTCATGAGATATTATTGTTCTATAAGAAACGATCAGCAGGGTGACTTCAGAGAGGCCTGGAGAGACTTAAATGAACTGATGCTAAGTGAAGTGAGTAGAACCAGGAGTTCATTGTACACTGCAACAAGACTATATGATGATCAATTCTGATGGACATGGCTCTCTTCAACAATGAGATGATTCAAACCAGTTCCAATTGTTCAGTGATGAAGAGGGCCATATAAAATCAGAGAGAGGACTGTGTAAACTGAGTGTGGACCACAACATAGCATTTTCACACTTTTGATTGAAGTTTGCTTGCATTTTGTTTTCCTTCTCAGGTTTTTCTTTTTCTTTCTAGATCTGAATTTTCTCGTGCAGCAAGATAACTGTATAAATATGTATGCATATATTGGATTTAACATATAACATATTTAACATGTATTGGACTACCTGCTATCTAGGGAACGGGTGGGGGGGAAGAAGAGGAAAATTTGGAACAGAAGATGTTGCAAGGGTCAATATTGAAAAATTACCCACGTCTATATTTTGTAAATAAAAAGCTTTAAATATTATGTTTTAATAATAATAAATAATTTTTTTAAAAAGTGCTCTATAATATCATTTTGGAAATGAAAGGCTTTATCTGGGGTGAATTGCTCTGAGATAAAGTAGGGAACTAAACAATTTCATGCCTAAGATCCTAATTGAAGGTCAAAATTTAGGGAGAGCACTCAAGATATGTCATATAAGAATAGGAGGAGAGAAAAAATTAGAAGACAGTTTTCCACTAGATCACTCAACATACACAAGGACTTTTCATATGCTACCAATCTGTTCTCTTGTCAAACACTAGCATATGTGACATTTTATCTTTAAAAAAGAAAAAAAGTAGTGCATTTTTGTTTTTCTTCCCAGGTTATTTTTACCTTTATGAATCCGATTTTTCTTGTTCAACAAGAGAACTGTACGGATGTGTACACATATATTGTATTTAAGATATACTTTAACATGTTTAACATGTATGAGACTGCCTGCCATCTAGGGAAGGGGGTGGAGGGAGAGAAGGGAAAAGTTGGAACAGAAGTGAGTGCAAGGGACAATGTTGAAAAATCACCTATGCATATGTTCTGTCAATAAAAAGCTATAATTAAAAAAGAAAGAAAGAAAGAAAAAGTAGGAAAAGGAAGGCAGATGACTATTCTTGCCATTCTACACAGCTGTACTTATAAGATTTCTCATGGCATCTGGTGCAGCTCAGAGTACTGGGCTTGGATTTAGGAAGACTTATCTTCCTGTGTTCAAATGTGAACTCAAACAGCAACTAACTGTATGACACCCCTGTTTGCCTCAGTTTTCTCATTTGTAAAATGAGGTGGAGAAGGAAATAGCAAATCCCTTTGTACCTTTGCCAAGTAAACTCCAAACCTTTAGTCTTGAGAGAAACAGAAACATATTAGTAGTAATTAAACACCTCTGAGCTCCTCCTTTTAAGTCTCAGAGTGGTCTCTGCTATCTCTGATGCTAAGGAGCAAATTATGAGCAGAACACTCACAATCTTCCAGATTATGTGTGTACCAATGTGTAAGAGGGCAGTCAGTTAATGCAGTATATAAACTGCCAGACCTGGAGTCAAGAAGACTTATCTTTCTGAGTTCAAATTTAGTTGTAGACACTAGCTGGGCAAATCACTGAATTCTGTTTGTCTCAGTTTCCTCATTTCTAAAATAAGCTGGAGAAAGAAATAGCTAACTACTCAAGTATTTTTGTCATGATCCCAAATGGGATCACTGAAGAACTGGACACTGAAGTGAATGGACAATAACAAAAATATATAAATATATCTAGATTATAAATCATAGCATTATCAATCAACAAAAATGTACTAATAGCCTATATATTAATTACTATGACTATATTACAAATTGGGTACAAAGAAAAAAAATGAAAACCCTCAAGGAGTTTAAATTCAAGGAGTGTGTGTGTGTGTGTGTGTGTGTGTGTTTAATTGCATATGTATATTTCAGGGAGATTGGGAAGATACCAATTAAAGAAAAGGTGTAAAGAGCTTTAAATGCCAAACAAAAGAATCTGTATTCCTAGTGGCAGCAAGGATTTTAGAGCTGAAAGTTGCCTTAGAAATAATCTAGCCTGAATTCTTGTTTTTCAAATAATGAAATAGAGACTCAGCTAAACAGCTATTGGGTATGATTATAAAGTAATATGATTGCTATTAAAATAATTCAAAATAATATATCCAACGAGTTGTCCCTTTCAAGGTAATCCCATTAAGACTATTTCAAAAGAGCATTATTTAAAAAAAGGTTTAGAACTCTTCTGGAATTGTATTCGGGGTCCAAGTGACATTCTTTGGAATCTCTTCTCTTGTGATAAATCTACATTCTCTGAGAAGTTAGGAAAAAGCTCATTTATTTGATCAGAATCAATTTTCATGAACTATCAAACTGGATTTTTATGGTCCAAACAAGTTATAAATGCAATGTCATTTCTTTGGTACTCACAAATACAATTTCAAAAGGGGGAAAAAGCGAAAAACATTTTAGGTAAAAGCAGAATTGTTAGAATAGGTATTATGTCCATTCAAAGTGAAACCTTTGAATGACAACATTCATTTGGATGAATGAGTTCTGGTGTGTTTATTAAAAACTGTTGTTCATAAACATTCCAAGTTTACTCTGCAGTCAAACTTTAGTCATTATTATAAGGTTGGTAAAGGACCAGTGCAGCTAGATATGCTCTTCTTTTAATTTTATTACATAAAAGCCCAAATCAGAATGACGTTCTTAAATCAAAACGACCCTTTGCCCAGCAATATGATTTTTGTTTTAACATTTTAATTTCATAAAGAAAACTCTACCATAGCTATACACATTCAGTGCAATGTAAGCATTAGCCAACTATACACTATCTATGTAGTTTTGAAAGAATATGTGGCACAATAACATGTTTAGAAAATTGTACTTTTGACTAAAGATGGTACTTACATAGATGTTCTATATTTGATGTCATCCTTTTCAGCCAACTGTTCACAGGTAATGCCATTATGTTCTTTCCACAGTCCCTGACATTTCCTACAGGTTTCCTGGGAACAAAGAACAAAAACAAAGCAGCCAAAATGAACTAAAGGATAAACACTTCATAGGTTACAATTCAACTACAAGTGAAGCAAAAGTGAAGTCAAATCTTCCTACATTTCTCCTTCCAAATTGGAGCAGACTTCAGTTAACTTGAATTTTTCTTGAAAAACTATCAGTTTTCAAAGTGACCTCTTCAAAATGAATTGTGGACCACAATTTTTGTAGACATTTTACTTCTAAAGATAATCTTGTTCATTTTGCTAAAAATGTCAAAGGTAATTCCTGTAAGTCAAATCTAAAATGAATTTGGAGTTTCATACAAAAAAATGAATTTTTTAGAATCTCAAGGTCTGTTTATGCCTACCAAATGGAACTAATATCCTCCCCTTGTCACCCAAAATTAAAACATGGCAGCCTACTTCTACCTTATTTTCCTTATTCACCTAAGTTTTGTTTTGGTTTTTGCAAGTTGGCTCATTCATTGTTGACTAAAAGAGACAAATATTTAACTTTTAACTTCATTCACCTGTGGTTTCTATTGACACACAAAACATGATATGATTTTAGCTTACAGTGGTACCCTTTAAGGCCCAGTTTCCAGAAACAATGAAGTCTTGTAGATTTTATCTTTGAAATTTAAGGCCCAATTTCACTTGTTTATTTCACTTACTACTTACCCTGCTACCTTAGCTAGTATTGACTATCCTACTAATCCTTAACATCTCTTCAATAATTATCCAACTAGTCTTTTTTAAAAAATTTTTTCTATTTTATTTTTTATTTTATTTTAATAGCCTTTTATTTACAAATTATATGTATGGGTATCTTTACAGCATTGACAATTGCCAAACCTTTTGTTCCAATTTTTCTTCTCCTTCCCCCCATCTCCTCCCCTAGATGGCAGGATGATCAGTAGATGTTAAATATATTAAAGTATAAATTAGATACACAATAAGTATACATGACCAAACCGTTATTTTGCTGTACAAAAAGAATCGGACTCTGAAATATTGTATAATTAGCCTGTGAAGGAAATCAAAAATGCAGGTGGGCAAAAACATAGGGATTGGGAATTCAATGTAATGGTTCTTAGTCATCTCCCAGAGTTCTTTTGCTGGGCGTAGCTGATTCAGTTCATTACTGCTCCATTGGAACTAATTTGGTTCATCTCATTGCTGAGGACAGCCAGGTCCATCAGAATTGATCATCATATAGTATTGTTGTTGAAGTATATAATGATCTCCTGGCCCTGCTTGTTTCACTCAGCATCAGTTCATGTAACTCCAAGTCTTTCTGAAATCATCCTATTGGTCATTTCTTACCAAGCAATAATATTCCATAATATTCATATACCACAATTTATTCAGCCATTCTCCAACTGATGGGCATCCACTCAGTTTCCGGCCACTACAAAGAGACCTGCCACAAACATTCTTGCACATACAGGTCCCTTTATGATCTCTTTAGGATATAAGTCCAATAGTAACACTGCTGGATCAAAGGGTATGCACAGTTTGATAACTTTTTGAGTATAGTTCCAAATTTCTCTCCAGAACAGTTGGATGTATTCACAATTCCACCAATAGTGTATCAGTGTCCCTGTTTTCCCACATCCCCTCCAACATTCCACATTATCTTTCCCTGTCATTCTAGCCAGTCTGACAGGTGTGTAGTAGTATCTCAGAATTGTTTTAATTTGCATTTCTCTGATTAATAATGACTTGGAGGATCTTTTCATATGGCTAGAAATAGTTTAAATTTCTTCATCTGAGAATTGTCTGTTCATATCCTTTGACCATTTATCAATTGAAGAATGGCTTGATTTCTTATAAATTAGAGTCAATTCTCTGTATATTTTGGAAATTAGTCCTTTATCAGAATCTTTGACTGTAAAGATATTTTCCCAGTTTATTGCTTCCCTTCTAATCTTGTCTGGATTAGTTTTGTTTGTACAAAAACTTTTCAGTTTGGTATAATCAAAACTTTCTATTTTGTGATCAGTAATGATCTCTAGTTCTTTGGTCATAAATTCCTTCCTCTTCCACAGGTCTGAGAGGTAAACTATCCTGTGTTCCTCTACTTTATTTATAATCTAATTCTTTCTGCCTAGATCATGAACCCAATTTGACTTTATCTTGGTATATGGTGTTAAGTGTGGGTCGATGCCTCCAACTAGTCTCCTAACTGCAAAATCTTTTCTTTCCAATTTATCTTGTGCCAAAGCCACCACAGTAGCTGTCTTATATCATTTTGATTGTCATTGTCCTTCCCCAAGAACCTTCCCCATTGCCCAAAGAATCAAATTCTAACACTATACTGTAGTTAGTTTCTCCAAATTGAAGAAAATATTGCTTATTTCACTTTTTAAAAACCTGTCCTCAAGATATTTTTTCCCCCTGCTTAAGGCAAAAAAACTTTAAAATCCTCATTACTGGCATGGTTTCAGAGATTTAAATATCTTTTCTTGCCTTCTCTCTTTTCTGCCTATCAAAATCTTTCAAGTGCAGGAGGTCTTTGCATTAGCTCCAAACTGACTTACTGATCCTAAATTTTGGAAGCCAAAAGAATTTAATATATACTCATACAAATGGTACAGGCAATGGCTTTGATCCTACTTCTAAGGTGGGCAATTGGATAAGGAAGTAAGAAACTACTTTAAGATATCCATATTACTAGTTATATGTGGCACCAATCCTCAACTGCAACAGTAAATATTCCTTATAGCAAGAAGACACGTTAAAGGGGAAGATGGGGGACAAAGTGAGGAGTAGGAAAATGAGAGAATAGTAGCAAAAAAGTCTTTTTTGAATTTTAAAGACTTAACCCCAGACTTAGTATAACTACTGCTATTTCTTAGAAGTATTATCAGCATTTTGGTCCACTCTCTGTATCTGTTATGACTAAAACTAAAACAATATTATGCACTTAATTATTTCCCATCAAAATGTATAGCAACATAAAATAATCTTTAAAAATATCATGTGCCTAGTAGTTCCGAAAACATTAGGGTAAACAACAGCTGGAGAATAGATGAGCTGGTATGCATGAATCCTAAACTCCAAAACAAGTCTAACCAAATCAGCTGTCAAGAATAATGATTAAAAAACAAGTTAGTGTTTATATGTTGCTCTGCTTTAGCATTCAAGGCAATTTAGAATAGTTAATCCATGCAATTTTCTTTTTTGCGTAAGGGAAGAATAACCCCATTTTACAGATATGGCACAAAAAAGATGAAGTGATCGAGGAGAAACTGGTTGAAGAGTCATTTACCTAAATCCACTGCTCAATTGCCCAATATGATACCCATTCTGAAAAGGTTCCATACCCTTCTGATACAGAACTTTTTCTTTTTTATTACTGTTAAAGCTTTTTATTTTCAAAACATATGCATATACCCTTTGACCCAGCAATGCTTCTACTGGGCTTATATCCCAAAGAGATCTTAAAGGAGGGAAAGGGACCCACATGTGCAAAAATGTTTGTGGCAGCCCTTTTTGTAGTAGCAAAAAACTGGATACTGAATGGATGCCCATCAATTGAAGAATGGCTGAATAAATTATGATATATGAATGTTATAGAACATTATTGTTCTGTAAGAAACAATCAGCAGGAAGACTTCAGAGAGGCCGGGAGAAACCTACATGAACTGATGCTAAGAGAAATGAGCAGAATTAGGAGATCATTGTACACAGTAACAACAAGATTATACAATGATCAATTCTGATGGACATGGATGATTCAAACAAATGATTCCAATTGTTCAGTGATGAAGAAAGCCATATACACGCAGAGAGAGGCCTGTGGGAACTGAGTGTGGACCACAACAACATTTTCATGCTTTTGGTTGATGTTTGCTTGCATTTTGTTTTCCTTCTCAAGTTTTTTTTTTTCTTTCTAGAGCTGATTTTTCTTGTGCAGAAAGATAACTGTATAAATATGTGTATATAAATTGGATTTAACATATATTTTAACATATTTAACATGTACCGGACTACCTGCCATCTAGAGGAGAAGATGGGGAGGAGGGAAAAATTTGGAACAGAAAGTTTTGCAAAGGTCAATATTGAAAAATTACCCATGCATATGTTTTGTAAATAAAAAGCTTTAATTAAAAAATATGCACAGATGATTTCCAACATTCACCCTTATAAAACTTTGTGTTCCAAGTTTTCCCACTCCTTTCCACCCCCCACTTTCCTGGACAGCAAGTAATCCAATATATGTTAAACATGTGCACTTGTTCTATACATATTTCTATAATTATCATGTTGCACAAGAAAAATCAGATCAAAAAGGAAAAAAATGAGAAAGAAAACAAAATGGAAGCAAACAACCACAAAAAAGAATAAAAATACTAAGTTGTGATCCATACTCAGTCCCCCCAGTTCTCTCTCTGGGTGTAGATGGCTCTCTTCATGACAAGACCATTGGAACTGGCCTGAATCATCTCACTGTTGAAAAAAGCCACATCCATCAGAAATGATCATCATATAATTTTGTTGCTGTGTACAATTGAAGTGGATTTTGGTCCCGTTAAGTAACTGTATTTGCTATTGATCTGTGATTCCTTTCAGATTACCAGCCCCTCCTGGCTGAGGCATATCCTCCCCCAGACAAGTCAGTTTTTCCTGCATGTCAGAGTCTTTGATTCACAAATCCTGGTTAAAAAGCATCCTTTTGAATTCCAATAGGAGATATGGGCTTATCCCAGTACCCCCACTGGATCTGAGCCAACTTGGGCACTCCCAGCCCCCACTGGTTTTGATCTGCTTAGGCTTTCCAACCCCCATCAAGACATCCAATATAATAAGCTTCCATCAGCTAAAGTCTTTGCAGATGGACCTTGGTAGCTCACTCAGCTGCCAGGACTTTCTGTCCACTGAGATTTGCATTCTCAGTGCAAAACTCCATTTTCCAAAGATCTGCCACTGTAGAAATCAGTCTTTTGGTAAACTGATTTCTATCTAACAATAAACTTTCATTTTGCAACTAATATTCGGGAATGAGTGAATTCTTTCACTCCTAAAACATGCAACTGATTTAATGGGGATTCTTAATAATTCTCTTATACCCACTAACCTCTAGACCACCAGGAATCTAAACCACTCTAAACCTTATCACAATGATTTCATGGTTCTTCTCACTTCACTTAGCATCAGTTCATGTAAGTCTCTCCAGGTCTCTTTGAAATCATCCTGCTGATCGTTTCTTATAGAACAATAATATTCCATAACATTCATATACCATAACTTATTCAGCCATTCTTCAACTGACAGACATCCACTCAGTTTCCAATTTCTTGCCACTACAAAAAGGGCTGCCACAAACATTTTTGCCCATGTGAGTCCCTTGCCTTCCTTTATAATCTCTTTGGAATACAGACTGAGTAGAGACACTGCTGGATCAAATGATATGCATAGTTTGATAGCCCTTTGGGTATAAGAACTTTTTCTATGTAAGAATGTTGGAGGACTCAGAAACTTTCCTATTCCTCACAACTATAACCTGCACTCTTTTCCCATTCCCAATATTTTTTTCCCAAAAAGCATTTGCATGGGATAGTGGACAGAAGTCAAGAAACCTTGGAGTCAGAAACTTAGGTACACATCATACCTTCTCCCTTGAGAGTTGAGTAAAACCTCAACAAATCATTTAATACCACTGGCTGCCTTAGGCAATCCTCTAAAACTATGGTGCAGAACATGGGAGAAATAGTTTCCTCACTGGAAGTTGCCTATACCAATAAATCTCAAATGTAGTCCAAAATAGGAAAAACAAAATAGAAAGTACCTAAGCAATAAAACTGACAATTAAAATAAGATTAAAAAAAAATGCAAAGTAAGTAAAATTGATATTCAGAATCTTTCCAGTTGTATTGTTGGAATTATTTTTTTTTAAATTTTACTTCCCTAAATTATAGTATTTTTATTAAAATGCAGCTCTGCTTCCTCAAGCATTCCTAAGTTTTATTTGTAAACCTAATAAATGTTAAAAAAGATTAAGTAGCAGAAAAGCTTTTTTATTCAATTAATATGAATACAAAAGAAACTCAATGACCATTATAGAAAGAAGAGTATACCTAGATAATTGAAAAATTTAAGGAAGCTCAGCACTTAGTTACCAAGAAGAAAACAATGATCAACTAGTTTCATTGTAAACAATATAACTGATCCAACCATTCTGGAGAGCAATTTGGAACTATATCTAAAAGACAATCACCATGCATACCTTCTGATCCAGCAATACCACTACTAGGTCTATTTCATAAAGAAATCATAAAAAAAGAGAAAAGGACCTACATTTTCAAAAAAAAAATTATAGCAATTCTTTTTGTGATGGCAAAGAACTGCAAATTAAGGGAATGCCCATTAATTGGGGAATGGCTGAATAAGTTGTGGCATGTAACTTCGATAGAATGCTATTTTACTGTAAGAAATGATGACCAGGATGCTTTCAGAAAAACATGGAAAGAATTACATGAATTAATGCAAACTGAAGTAAGCAGAACCAGAAGAACATTATACACAACAGTGGCAATATTGTACGATGAATAACTTGGCTCTTCTTAGCAATACAATGATCTAAGACAATTCCAAAAAACTCATAAAAAATTCTAACTACATCCAGAGAAAGAACTGATAGAATCTGAATGCAGATTGAAGCACATTATTTTCACTTTATCTTTTCTGAGGTTTTTTTTTTTTTTTAATTCTTTTGGTCTGTTACTTCTTTCATAATATGACTAATATCGAAATGTTCTACATGGTTGCACATATGTAACTGATTTACAATTCTAACCTTTTTAGGGAGGGGAAAAGAGAAAGTTTGGAACTCAAAATTTTTTAAAAATGAAAAAAATTTTCTCTATATGCAATTGGAAAAAATAAAACGGTATTTTTAAAAGAAATCCTCATGTTAGCAAGTGTGTTTGAAGAGAAACATTAAAAACACCCTGTTTCCTGGCTATTCAGGAACCCAACCAGAGGATCACATTTTCTATTCTTTGGGCTTTTGTGTGATCATAAAATACAGAGTTAAAGCTACAACATTTTTTTCCCCTTCAAATTGAAAGGAATTAGCTGAGTTCACCATGGTTCAAAATATACCAAGTAATACTGCCTCCTATTGTCAAAACCACTATTGCTAAATAAGAAATTCTCAAACATTAAAAAGAGATATATCTGATTTGTAAGGGATCTTAGAACAAAGAATATTAGAGCTGACAGAATCTTAAAATATAGTTAGAATACAAGAATTAGAAGGAACCAAAGATAGCCCTGGATTTCAAATCAAAGGGCCTTTATTTCAATTGTGGCTCTGCCACTTATTATGAATATGATGTTGAATGTTACCAACCCAGGTTTTAGTTTCCTTGTTAGTAAAATGAGGGGTTTGGCCTAGATGACCTCCAATGTCCCTTCCAGCCCATAATCTATGATCTGCTCATTCTCTGCTCAAATCTCTGATTTAGCCAATGATATTATTTTGTTCTCAAAATTAGAAGATTTATTTAAATTCTTAAATTTTTTAAATTTATTTTTCTTTCTTTCTTTTTTTATTATTATAACTTTTTATTGACAGAACATATGCATGGGTAATTTTTTACATTATCCCTTGCACTCACTTCTGTTCCAACTTTTCCCGTTCCTCCCTTCACCCCCTCCCTAGATGGCAGGCAGTCTTATACATGTTAAATATGCTATAGTATATCCTAGATACAATATATGTGTGCAGAACCGCACAGTTCTCTTGTTGCACAAGAAGAATTGGATTCACCAATTCTCCCTATGCAACAAGAGAACTGTTCGGTTCTGCACACATATATTGTATCTAGGATATACTGCAACATATCCAACATATAAAGGACTGCTTGCCATCTAGGGGAGGGGGTGGAGGGAGGGAGGGAAAAAAAAAATCGGAACAGAAACGAGTGTCAATATAAAGTAATTATTAAATAAAAATTAAAAAAAAAAAAGAAGAATTGGATTCAGAAGGTAAAAATAACCTGGGAAGAAAAACAAAAAATGCACACAATTCACACTCATTTCCCAGTGTTCCTTCTCTAGGTGTAGCTGATTCTGTCCATCATTGATCAATTGGAACTGAATTAGATCTTCTCTTTATTGAAGATATCCACTTCCATCAGAATACACCCTAATACAGTATTGTTGTTAAAGTATATACTGATCTCCTGATTCTGCTCATTTCACTCAGTATCAGTCTTTTCCAACCGTCTCCGTATTCATCCTGCTCATCATGTCTTACAGAACAATAATATTCCATAACATTCATATACCACATACATTCTTAAATTTTGAATTGAATCCTGGACATAGTTTTCTGAAACTCTGAGTCATAGGCAGGAGGATGATGTTTAATATTATGGGATGAGTGTTTTTGATCACATTTCTCTTAGAAAGTAGGAGACTGAACAAGATGACACTTAAGGTTCATTTTCAACTCTTAACTACACGAACTGAATGTTTGTTTTTGAATATGAACTAAATTTTTGCTTTATGTAGAGTAGCCATTTTTCTTTTTGAACATTATTTCCTTGAGAAGTCACAGATGTCTGGTTTCTAAATTTATAAGTGTTTCATGGACATTAATCAAATACAGTTAAAGAAATAATTCCAATCAAAACCCTAAAGAAATAAACCATCCAAAATAGAACATTCAAAATATGGAAATGCTGATTTAGGAAAACAAAGACAATGTGTTAATCTCAAGCCATAATCAAGTAAATAATTTCTAAAGATATTCCCTTTCTCTGCATATAGACTTAAATGATTATATACTCACAGGATTTGCTTAAAAGAGATGAGTTACCTTGGTTGTTTTAACTGGCTGAAATGTAGCACTCTGGTGACTACAAAAAACAGCATCTTTTATCAAAACTATGGTATCCTATTTCCTTTCCCCAGAGAATAACTTTGACAGATCCATAATAAGAAGTTACAATTTCAGGTGAATTGCAATCAGTACTGGTCTTTTAAATTAATTTATACATATACATTAATAAAATAGAAACTTTTAAAAGAGACTATATAGTTACTCAATGGGTTGAATAGTTTTATACTTAGCATAAATGCATAAATGTTAATTTCAGAATGATACATATATGAATCATTCTTCAGCTTCTAACTGTATGATCCAATTTTTTACATAGAATTTCTTCTTTAACTGCATGCCAGGATTACTTTGGATAACAAATTATTCTTCAAATGGAAAATTCAAGTATGTGAAAATAAGGAGAACAACCTTAAGTCATACTATTAAAGGAAAACATTGACAAACTTACAAGGCTATCGACCACAGAAGTTTCAGTGTATAAAAGAACTACTGAAATAGCTTAGAATAAATCATCATGATACTGTTTTCAGAAGAAAAAAGGAAGGGACAAGGATTACCTTAGTAATTATTCATCTCGTAAGATTCATTTAACCAACATTTAAATGAATGCTATATATTGTTACCTGTTGTGGACACAAAGAGAAAAATGAAAGTCTATGCTCTTAAGGAACTTGCATTCTCCTCGAGTTATACAGCATGCACACATAAATAAAAGATAATTTATAAAAATAAAAGGCACTAATAATAAACCAAGAATGGGAGTAAGCTATGGAAATCCAAGAAGGATTTGAGGGAGATGGCATCTGAGCCATGCCTTGAAAAAGACAAAGATTCAGAGGGGGCAGAGATGAAGTAGTACATCTTATTGTGAGGGATTAACATGTAACATTTCATGAAGGTAAGAGATGCAATGCTGAGTTTGAAGGAATAATTCTACCTTTGCTGGAACACAGAGACTGTGCAAAGGAATCATGTGAAATAAGACTAGAAAGGTAGGATGGAATCAGATTGAGAAGGGTCTTGAATACTAGGCGGAACAATTTGTATTCTGTCTTAGGAACCATAGAAAACCAGTTAAAGTATGAGTTAGGGAATGACATGATTGGATCTGTGACTTGGGAAGATAAAGGCATCTGTGTGAGAATGGATTGGAATAAAAAACAAACTCAGTTCTAATAGTTTTATATATAATGTTCTTCCACACCCCCTTAGTATATAGTAAGTCATGCTTACAGTTTAAAAAAAACCCCACATATATTTAAAAAGAATGGTTTGGAGGGGGATAAGAAATTGAATGCAGAGAAGTAATTAAAGAGGTTATCATACACTTCAGGCTATTATTCATGAGGCTCTGAATAACACTATGTGTGAAGAAACAGAAGGGGATAAAGAAGAGGGATGTTATGAAGATACAAATGGTATTTGGGAGGTAACTGAATAAGAGGGGTACTAGGAGGGAAGAGTCAAAAATGACATTGGGATAACATATCTCCAATAACTAGGGATGAATTAACAGTACCCTTGACAGAAACAGGGAAACTTAGCAGAGAGATGGATTTAAGGGGAAAGATAAGAAGTTCCATTTTGGGCATAATGAAGTTGAAGTACCAATAGGATATTCAGATAGAGATATCCAGAATACAGATGATAAACGTTGGAGGTTGAGGAGTCTCAGTAAGGTCCAGATTGCCCAAGGAATTCAGGAAATTATAATGTTAACAGAGGATTCTTGTTCTACAGAAAGAAAATGAAAAATATTGGAGGGGATGTGGAAAAATTGGGACCCTGATGCACCACTGGTACAGTTGGAAATCGGCTCTACTATTCTGGAGAGCAAAATTTAGAACTATGCTCAAAGGGTTATAAAATTGTGCATACTCTTTGACCCAGCAATATCAATACTAGGTCCATATTCCATAAAAGAGAAAAGAACCTATATACACAAAAAAATTTATATCAACTTTTTTAGTTGAGGCAAAGAATTGGAAATTAAGGGGATGCCTGTCAAATGGAAAAGAGTTGAACAAGTTGCGACATATAATTGTATTGGAATATTGTGCTTTAAGAAATAACAAAGAGATGTTTTTAGAAAAATCTAGTAATACTTATATGAACTGATACAAAGAGAGGTGAGCAGAACCAGAACACTATACAGAATAGTATCAGTAAGAACAATATCATACAATGAACAATTGTGAATGTCTTAGCAATCTCAGTAACATAGTGATCTAAGACAATTTTGAAGATCTTATGATGAAAAATGTTAACTACCACCAGAAAAAGAACAGAATTAGATTCTACTTAAAAAAAAAAAACCCAAACCCATAAACTTTCCTTTTTTTTGGTTTATGTTTTCCTTTACAATATGACCAATATGATATGCTTTGCAATATTGTATATGTATAACATACATCAGATTGCTTACTATTTCAAGAAGGGGGGATTGGTAGGGAGGAAAAGAATCTGGAACTCAAAATTTTAAAAATGAATATTAAAAATAGTCTTTTTAGTAAGAAAAAATAAAGCACTGTTCTAGAAGTTTGTTAGTTAAAAGGATATACTCAAAGGTAGTTTAAAGAGATGATAAAGTCAAATGAAGATTTTTTTCTTCTGCTATAAACAATGCAGATACTTGCATATGTTTGTAGGTAACATGAAAGGGATCAATAGATAGAAAGAGACGGAAAATGAGAGTGTGCAAGAGTAATCAAAGAGAGAAACTCCTAGAAGAGAGAAAAAGAGATAACGAAGGTCACAAAAAGGAAGACTCAGATTTGGTAAGGAGAAAAGACTACCTCTTCTTCCAGAGACTGAATCAAAAGAAGAGAAGATGGAGATTCTGAGGCATGGAAAAGAGAAGATAGATTCACTATGAATGGCTTACAATTACATAAAATCTAACGGATTTCAAAGCCCTTTCTTAGCACTAGATAACATATGCATTATTAAATTCCCACTTTATCAAGCAAAGAAATGGACACAGAGAGGTTAAGTAACTTGCGCTCAGTAGTAGGAATGGAAACGGAGCTTGAACTCTAAGCTTAGGGATCTTTATAATATATGAAGATAATAAAGCATCTTCTAAACACAGGTGAATCTAAATATATGAATGGCATTTCCTGCAGGATGAAAGGAAAAAGTACATTTTCACTATACATATATAAACAATGACAGAGTATAGGTATATACATCTATTCCTTTAGCTGCTAGAAATAAAGAAATAAATCCTGCTAATTATCTTAGAGACTTTCAAGATAATGAAATATTAAAAGTTTTCCATCAAAATAATAATTAATATTGTTCCAGGTGATAGAGACAATACTGAGTGTGGAGGTGAACTCAGGTGAAACTATGAACAGAGTAAGCAGAAGAGAAAGTGAAAAATTTTCCTTCATGGGAGGCCTAGGTTTTAGAGATAACTGCCACTAACTTCATAATTTTGGTTAAAACACTTTCCATGTTAAAGTCTCAATTTTCCCATTTGCAAAATGAAGGAGTTAAATCTGATAGACTCTAAGGGCTCTTCTCCAGTTTTAATACTGTATATTTCTTGTTGAAGTTACTACCTAAGAAAAATAGATAGTAGTTGTTATTTTCTAAAGAAAATAACAAGACCCAGGATCAAGAGATCAAGGGGAAGTTGTAGCTTATACAGCAAGATCTGATAGGACTCCATGGGGAACTTAGTGAAAGGAATAGACTGCATGAGAATTTAAAGATAGGCTGGAAGTAAACTGGAAGGAGATCTTTAAAAGATAATGAGAA
This sequence comes from Antechinus flavipes, assembly GCF_016432865.1. NCBI lineage: Eukaryota > Metazoa > Chordata > Mammalia > Dasyuromorphia > Dasyuridae > Antechinus > Antechinus flavipes. Next base: position 246,806,843 of record NC_067398.1, on the reverse strand, counting down.
TAAAATGCAGAATTGTACATGGTACTTGAGGGAAAGGACAAAGACACGAAGGCCCATGAAGAAAGTGCTTGCTTTATGTTTTAGTTCTAAGTTAAAAATTGGGGTGGGAGGAGAGGGATAGAGAAAAAGAAGGAAAGCAGGGAGAGCATACAAATAACAAATTCTTTGAATAAACTAAGTTGTAAACAGCACAGTCTAAGAGTCTCCAACAAAGTAACTTTAGATCTGTCTAAAGTCACGTAAAGAAACTTTACAGATCTCACTTTTCTCTTCAGTCCTTCCTCTCCCCTAATTTTTTTTTTTTTGGCTGAGGCAATTGGGGTTAAGTGACTTGTCCAGGGTCACACAGCTAGGAAGTATTAAGTGTCTGGGGGCCATATTTGAACTCAAGTCCTCCTGACTTTAAGGCTGGTGCTCTATCTACTGTACTACCTAGCTCTATCTACTGTACTATATATATATATATAAAATTAAAGAAAAATTTCTCCCTTAGTATTTCTAAATGCCATATTTCTACTCATATTCAATCATGGAAGGAATGATAGGAAACGTAACTAGTTGTAAAAGAGGTGTTTATGGCCAAAAGAAACATGCAAGAACCATTATTTTCAAAGAGTGAGAGAAGTTTCAAAAAGTAACACTACAGGAAAGGCTTCCCATATAGTATTCCTATTTACTTCTCTATTTCTGTCTCTTTCTTCTGCCCCAAAAGATTCAGAGATTTTTAGATACTTATTTTATTGATAAAGCAAAATGATAATCAATGCCTCCGTTCCCCGCACTATTTTCCTGCTTTGTTCCTTATTAAAGGTTTTTTTAAAAAAATCTAACAAAAATTCTATCAACTTTAATTATAAAGATTTTACTTTCTTTCTGGGGCAAGTGTCAGATCTTTTAAATATTTTTTGCTGACCACATATGAATTCATTGTGGTCACTGAACAAGAAAAGAGAAGTTTCAAGGCATATGTGAAGACATCTGCAAGTTCTATTACTGCCGACTAGAAATAAACCCTAACTTGAAGTTCATTCTCTGAAAGAGAAAGGAACTGCTTCAAATTTTGTTTCTCAGCTAATACTGCCCCCTAGGGACCATACGCTGTAAAGGCACTTGTATGTTTTGTTAAGTGGCTCTGAAGATATAGTGTAATATCCCAACTAAGGAAAGGCAATATTTGCCACGTATGGCTATTTCAATAGTATTTTCAGTAAAAACTATTGTACTTCTAAACTAGTTTTCAAAGTGATGGACTTTCAGCAAAGTCTAAAGTCTTCCTGTTTTTCCTACATGGATTAGCATAACCAGAAATTTCTAAACTAAAAGTAAAGATTCCATCAGATTGTTGGGCTTGGATTGGAAGGTACTGAACTTAATAAATGACTGACTGCTACACAAAAACATAAGAATGACAGACCCTAAATGTTAGTGGATGCTCAATAAAGATTTGTTGAGCTGATTTTCTATTTAAACTAAATTATAATCTGTTAATGATTACATTCACTATCTACAGACCATTTGTATTATTCTGAGTAAGAGCCTCAGTGTTTACTATTTGTTAAACACATACTACATGACAAATAATAGTGCTAGGCCACAGGGGAAATAAAAAAATAATTAAGACATGCTCTTAACTCTCATAATAGTTTAGCAAATTATAGTCAAATGGAGAGCTGACAATATAAAAATTGACACTTCAAGGCAGTATAAATAGTTTAAAAGAATACCATCACTATCTTAGAATATATCAAAGGTGTTGATGCTAAGAACAGACCTATGAAAAGTTTGCCAAAATTAAGTGTCTTAAGGCTAAAAGTATCAAATTTGCTAAATGTGTTCTGAAAATCTGAAAACAAAACCATAAGAACATGAAGAATTAAGGTATACCTTTCTACTTCACAATAGATAGAGTGCACTTGAGATTTATTTACACCTCTAAATGCCAAGAAAAGGCTCTGTGTTTCTTTAATCCCCAAGTGTATCTGATGTTTCTTGATAGCTGATAGTCTATGAATCTCACTGCTTTTCAGGTAATACTAAGCAACATCAGCATGCCAGGTTATAACACCTGGGGGATACAGCCACACAAGCTAAAACTGAAAGCTATATGTACCTTTCACAACTTCATAGAATAAGCTGCCGATACAATAATCCTTGTGAACATATTTCTTTAAAACAATGTTTGGGGAGGGTCTCATCCTTTCAATATAAAAATGCTATCAATTGCTTTAGGAATATTATCTCTTCAGTTTCCCTCATGAACAATGGTAAAAATCATGCACCAGAGTTAGGAAATGAAGTTTGTGAACATTGAGCAGCACAAAAGTGACTGGCCTATGTGCAGGACTCTGTATTAGCACTGAGGATAAAAAGATCTAAGTGAAAAGGAATGGTGCAAGCCAAATGGCAGTGAAAGGAATTTTAGAACTTTACTAGAAACTGAGGGAGATTTATCACAAAGATTCTCTACCTCTCCTATCCCTCCTGACTTTTTGTCCTATTCTCTTGTGAGTCCTGGGGATACAAACAGATAAATAAGATGGTCCCAGCTCTCAAGAAACTCATATTTGAATGAGAGAGACAAGACAATAGATAGCATGGATCTAGGCTCTTCATCCATGTTTTGTAGTTTCCATGAATAGGGCTTTAAGACTGGTAAAAATATAGCTGCTGATTTGAAACTATACCCAGAGGGCTATGAAAATGCATATTCTTAAATCTCTACTGGGCCTGTATCACAAAGAGATCATAAGAAGAGAAAGGGACCCACATGTGCAAAAATGTTTGTGGCAGCCCTTTTTATAGTGGCAAGAAACTTGAAACTGAGTGGATGTCCATCAGCTGGAGAATGGCTGATTAAATTATGGTATATGAATTTCATGGAATATTGTTCTATAAGAAATGATCAGTAGGATGATTTCAGAGAGACCTGGAGAGACTTACAGGAAAACTTAAATGAAATGAGCAGAACCAGGAGATCATTATACATGGCAACAACAAGATTATATAACCATCAATTCTGAAGCCTGTGGTTCTCTTCAACAATGAAATGATTCAAGGCAATTCCAATAGACTTGTGATGGAGAGAGTCATCTGTACCCAGAGAGAGGACTGTAGGAACTGAGTGTGGATCACAACATAGTATTTTCACTCTTTCTGTTGTTGTCTGCTTAAATTTTATTTTCTCTCGTTTTTTTCCTTTTTGATCTGATTTTTCTTGTGCAGCGTGATAATTATGTAAATGTGTAAAAGAATTGCACATATTTAACATATATTGGATTATCTGCTATCTAAGGGAGTGGATGAGAGGAAGGGAGGGAAAAATTTTGGAACACAAGGTTTTGCAAGGGTATAATGTTGAAAATTATCCATGCACATGCTTTGAAAATAAAAAGCTTTAATTAAAAAAAAAGCTGTTGGATTCATATTCCATTTATAAAATCAAAATATTCTTATTTCACTAGACTACTACCTTGATAAATACTGAAGTTGTCCTTTAAAGAAACCGAGGGAAGAAAAAGGAAGGAGAAGAAAGGAAAGTGGAAAGAAAGGAGGAAAGGAAGGAAGTAGGTAGGTTGGGTAATCAGGCTCACTGCTTTTAAAATGGCTCATATTTTCTTAAAGTTCTCCTAAGTTCATCTTTTTTTGTTTTTTTTTTAAACATAGGAAAATATCACAGTGGAATTCCGATAATAGCAAAACCTAGGTTTATCCAGGATCTTTAGGAAAAATAATTGAATAATGGAGATTTCTGGATAGCAAAAGGTTTGGCTCTTCAAATATTTTTTATTTTAATTATTTTGGATAGCAGTATTTCTAAATGCATTAGACACACAGTCTTATTATTTTAAATATAATTTAATTGTCTTGATGGCTCAAGGACTATCTACCCAGAGCAATTATACTATGAATTCTCATATTAACACAGGTTCTCATAAAAACCTTACCAAAGAGGTCATAGGAAGGAGAGTGGACATATTACATCTCTTTTAGTACCTATTATCTGTTACTAAGCCCAAAATGATTGCCCTGAGTGCCATGGAATTTTAACCTTTGCTAATTCCTATAGCTGCTTAAAGGCATAAAATCAAATAAAATAAATCAACAGGCATTTATTAAATCCTACTATAAGACATGCCCTGCAGTAGGAGATGATTGGAAAAAGATACTTGCCTTTCTTCTCTGAAGTGATTAAAGACAATGGATATGGAACACTGAATATAACATTTTTGCTATGTTAATTAGTTTTGATGGAGTTTTTTGGTTCATTTTATGGGGCAAGGGGGAAGAGACATAATGGAAAATGTAGGTAACAAAAAACCTCCTAAAAGATATCAATAACGTTTATTATTATTATTTATAAAGATTTTGCTATGTAAGACATCCTAAACTGTGCTAGAGAATGGTACATTGTGGAACAAATCGGAATCATTTCCGAAATGAGTTCCCTAATATTGTGAATACTGACTAAGCTTCAAACTAAAATAATCTAGGTTCTGCAACTACAGCTTAGCAATTCCTCTACGCAAATAATTTAAATAACTCATTTCTGCAAAATGAGGTAAAATTTATAATTAAGTTTCTTTTCGCTACGTGATTTATGACTACTTTGTTTCAGAAGAAAAGGTGATATGATAAGAAAGAATCCTTATTAAATGTTTTTTCAGGAACTTAAACTCATTTCAAAGCTTTCAATTCCCGAGTTATATCTCTTGAAGAAATTAGACTTGGAGAATTTATTTTAAAGAAAAGCAAAATCATGCTATTTCATAAAAAAGAATTGATGCCCAATTCTCTAGATCATGTTCTTTTACGTAGGTAACGAGTCTTTCAACATGTTTATGATATATACCATATTATGTTTTAATAGAACAAGGAACCAAACTTTTAATGACAAATTATATACTACACAAAAGAAGTTGGCAGCCTATGACAAAAGGCCTTCTAAATAGTTTCTCTGCTACAAGATGAGTGAGGACTCCTGAATTATACCATATTTCAGCTCATCAATGTTATCTTATAAAACTGTTTTAACTACTTCAGCTACTTTTCTAGACATCCTAGAAGTAATTACTGAAGATTCTGGAGAGAGAATTCCTGGGTTCCTATGGAAGGAAAGAAATAATCTAAGTTTTGAGTTTCAATAACACATGAAAGCAACAGATAACCCTTAGTTTAAATTTAATTATTGATCAGTTTTGACTTGTGACATCTTTGCCATATTAAATCACAATTTATCATTTTAACTTCATTTTTGACAGCAAGTAATGTTGGATAATAATGTTCTGACTAAAAGTGTTAAGGTTTTAAAAGGCAAAAATTTTACAATTATTACTATTTCTGAAGTAGTTTTAAGGCAACAAGGTATTATGTATGTGAAGAACATAATCTTAATTTGATTGACAGATTACATTTTGTGTAGTGCTATTTTATTTGCTAACTGGGCAGCAATTTTCATACATTTTGGAAAAGGAGAATGGGACCTGAAAAAAAGGAAGAGCATTAAAGTGGAAAGGGAAGTAGCATTTAAAAGACTTATCTATCATTTCCCTCTCTCCACTCTAGTCAAACTAAAACTCTTGATCTTGGCATGCTTTCTACACCCAAATGTATAATCATTCCTACTATAAACACATAAACATATTCAATTACTGTCTCTTAGTGACCTTTGACTCCACCTAGGATATTACTTAATGTATTTTCCTGCCACCCCAACTCTATCAAACACTGTCCCTCATACCCTTAATTACTTTATTTGAGATTATCATATCAAGTAAAGTCCTTCCATACCAATTCCAATTGGTGTAAGTCATTTGATTCCTTCTTTATTCATGTACACAAAGTTTGAATATAAGTTAATGAGTTTTTTCCCCACGTGTATGACTTGTAGAATCATTCCATACTCTATAAATATTTATTAAGCACCTAATATGTGCCATGAATTTAGGAAACTGGAATGGAGCATCAGCCTCAGATACTCACTAGCTGTCTGATTCAGGCAAATCATTTAGCTGTTTTAATCCACTGGAGAAGGAAATGGCACACCACTCCAGTGTTCTGGCCAAGAAAATCAGAAGAAGGTCACTCATTGAATAGGATTGAATGACAATGCATCCTGGCTTTTGCTTTGGTAGCAGTTGTTCAGTCATCTTGGCAAAAATACTGGAGTGGTTTGTCTTTTCCTTCTTTAGCTATTTGACAGATGAGGAACTGAGATAAAAATGTCCAAAACAGAACTCATTATTTTCCTCCTAAATAAGTCTTCCCTTCCCCCTCCCTCCCTCTTTCCCTTTCCCTGTTATTGTAGAGTCCAACAGCATCCTTTCAGTCCTTCAGGGTCAAAACCTGGGATTCTCACTGGATTCCTCACTTTCACCCCTATATCCAAACTACTGCCAGCGCCCGCCAATTTCACCTTTCCAACATCTCTTGAATATGCCTTCCTTTTTCTCCTTTGACATTTTCTCCTTTGATTCTAGTGCAGGCCCTAATCACTTCACATCAGATTATTGCATTAGCCTACTGGTGTACCTGCCTGCAGAAACCAGAAGCTAGCATAGGGCAGTTAATTACTTAGTTTTTCCACAAAATAAGAGGAACTTAATAAGGAGAAATTTAAGAGGTTGTACATAATTCACCTTCTGTGACATAAGGATGGTGTCTGCACGAAAATCAATGTTCCTGTTTGACAGATAGATTTCATATTGATATGTCAAAAAAGTACCTTAGGCCTCTCAAGGGAAGTGAAGAGGGGAAATCGCTAATACTTTACTTAGATACTTTTAGGGCCCCCAAATAAGCCAAAAGGAGGATAAATAAGCTTGCAGTTACTGAAATTATCAAATATTTTAAAAAATACATCCTCTCATCACGGGACCTCAACTAGTTTCTTAGCTGGAGAAAAAAAATTTCTTTAAAGTTAAAATCTTTCCACTTTTCATGGGACATTATCAAACAAAATATACAAAAAGATTTGTTTGCTTATGGTTTTTTCTCCCCCTCCTCTGCATTGTTTTTCACACACATTCAACTTCCTACTGAATCTATTGAATAGCAGATCTGTTCAAGGTTACATAGTCATGGAGAGATGTAGGGTACAGTTGAAGGAGTGACAATACTGGGGATTTCTAAAGTGCCTTTTTTCTTGAAGTCCTCAAGTATCTACTTTTAAGTTTTTCCTTTAATGAAAACATGAGAAAACTAGACTTATACACTATTTTGTCAGGTATGAAGCAGCAAACTACAAGGTAAAAAGGAAATGAAAGGTCTCAATGTGGTTTCTTCTTTATTACCCTCTCCAAAACGCAATAATTCTGCACAAATGTAAATAGGGGAGTTATTATAATGTCCTTTATATAATTTCCTATCAAGCATGACAAGAAAACAAAAAGCTGCATTGATGACTGATGTTTTAAAAGGCTTCAAGTTCCCTTTTCTGAGGTGCCCATCACTGCTCAAAAGGGGCCCTCTTCACTGCCTTCCTTTGTAACTAGGAGGCCTTGCTGCCTATTGCATCTCTGGGGTGCTATTGAGACACTAGGCCTGCTTGGAGAGCTGCTTCCTACGCTTGTGTTCTTTCACATTCTGTTAAAAATTAATCCCCCTACAAAGAAAATGTGAACAAAAAGGGTAAGGCTTCAGAGCATGTATGTGAAAAATAATTTGGAAAGGCACTGCAAGTGAGGCTCCTCATCAGGAGGAAAAGAGTGAAATGTGAGCAGCAGTAGGGTGAAAGAATTCATGTGGAGAATTCCTAATGCTGAGAAACTAGAAATATGGAAAATTTCACTAGAAACAGCATCCGAATTATGTTTTAACAAACTTCAATCAAGGCCTCTCTGCTTACTCCATTAGGAGAAGGATAAATCAGAAGAATAACAGAGATAAATCAGGGATGGGTATAGAAAGCAGGCTTTTCTTGTTTGTCTTATTTTGAAAGAATTTTCTAAATACAAATTAACTCTATTTTTCAAGTCTCTAACACATTAGAGATACAAATTTTAACCTTAACCAATTGGTTCAATGATCTATTTACAATAAGTTCAAGATGAAATTGTTTCAATAAACACCCCATTACATGTATCCTGATACCTGTAATACTTTGTACACTGACTCTCAAATCTTTGAATTCATGCTATTAGAAAAGTAGGAAGCTCAACTATTACTATCTGACTCCATTCCTAGTTCTCATTCAAATTTTGACACCAAAAACTGTTAACAAATGTGATAACTGCATCCATTAAGCAAGACTTTTTTTTTTATTCTGCTTTTAAAAATCTACAATTCTCAATCTTTACTCACAGAATAAATCGTCCAGTTAAATGACTTATTTGGAAGAAAGGGGAAATTTAAACTCCTGGCCATATAATGAAACTAGATTACCCACCTTCCCCCATGGAGGGGTTAAATTCCATATAAGAAGATTCAACACAAACCAAACTTTTTCATTCTTCAACTACATATTTTATATATATCAATATTATGATGAGAATCATCATAATAATGCTTACTTTTTTTAGTATCAAGAGTGATATACAAATTGCTTTTTAATAAAAAACTTCCTCTGGAAAGGCTACTTGAACTTTGCTCCACTCACTCACAGCTGTAAGATGCTGTTTACAATCTCAAGTGTGGGAAAATCTAAGAAATAAACAAGTCATGTCTGTAGCCTGAATACAGATGCAATAATTGCTTTTACTGCACTGGAAAGTAGATCACAACTAACTCAAATTCACCAAAAAGGATAATTTATTTACTTGTAGTCTTCAGTGTTGATGACTAAACATTCAATAACATTCCAGAAACTAAAGAACTTGGAAGCCCCTTTGCTCACAGTGATCCTTTCTATCATGCAGAAATGCTTCAAGTTCAAAAATCATAGCAGAGAAAGATAGATGATAAAATTGTGCCTCAGAAGTTACTTACTTTACCATGAAAGCATGTAGCATGCCTAATGAACACATGGCTGGAGCACAACTATTCTGAAATATATTTTCATCTTAGGAAAAAATCTATTTGGCTACACTGTTTATTTACTATTTTTTCTACTCAATTTTACAAGAAATAATTCCACTTTAGGAAAATATCTACCTGGATAGTTTATCAAATTCAATTAAGAGAAACAAAGCAACTATCCACTAAAACATAAAAGAAGATTCTAACAGCCTGCCATGAACAAGGCCTGCTGTAGTGGGAAGACAACGCCACTCTACATTTACAGAGCATGCGGGGGTGGGGTGGAGGTGTTGGTAATGGTTATAGATTGAGCTTAGCCATTCTTAATTTAACCTGTCTGCCAGGTGAATAATAGCACACATTTGTGAAAAAGTTGAGGGGGTTAAGGAAGGATTATGGTCAGAAGGATATGGTCAATATCAGACTATTCCTCTGGCCTTTGGGAAGTCGAGACCTACATGTTGCACCTTGTTACTACTATCCAAACTATACAGGAAACTAAGTGAATGATATATTAATCTACAATGAAGTTGTACCAGTAAGAGATACATAAGTCAAATGAACAATTCCTATTCTCAGAGAATTTATTACCTACTCATAGACATAAGCCTAACATACATGAAATAAACTAACATATAGGAAGTAGAAAAAACCTTGGATTTAGAATTAGAATTAGACTTATAAATGTAACTGAGATGAGAAAAAGAGAAGCCTGGGCTAGAAAAGATTTTATGAAGGAGGTAAGGAGTGTCTTAAGTAAGACTGTATATGAAATAAATTGTATATCAATTAAGGATTTGAAGATGGGGGGGGGGGGGATGTTCCTGTTGGAAGGAGCTAATTGAATAGCATAAGGACGAGCTCTGCTTGTGTAAAGACTGATCTAGCATATTGGGAAGTTATTTGTATATGATTAATATGTAAGATATAAGGTTGCTGCAATTGGATTATAGGATCTCAGAGGTCATCAACTCTATCGCTCTGTGCCCCCCTTTCTTTCTTTCTTCTTCTTCTTCTTCTTTTTTTTTTTAAATAGATGAGGAACTTTAGTCCCAGAGAGTTAAGCAACTTGTCCAACATCACATAGGAGGTAGACGTGATAATAGAGAAATAGGGGTCTAGAAGAACTGAAAAATGATTCTGATTAGTCAAAATTAACGGTAGTTTATAAACAGTGTATAAAATGTATTTATAAATCTGGTATAAATGATACTTTCTTTCCCTATCTAAAAGTTATGATGATTGAAAAAGTCTTTGAGAAAATATGTTTCTAAACATGAAGGGTCATCATATTTTTTGTCAAAGATTATCCAAATCAAGTATATTCAGAAACATATATAGCAACAACCAAAAGGAGTAAATTGACCATTTTAAAGGAGTGATTAAGTATAACTACACTGAGAATTCCCACAGTCATAATTCCCTAGCTAATTCTGATTTATAAAGGATGGTATGTAAAAATAAGTAACTCAAGAAAATGCTTATGTAATGAATAATATTTTATTAGTTATAAGAGTCACACAGAGAGAAACTAATACTAACATCTCAGAAGTATTCTTTCCATCTATGTTGTTTAGAAATTTGTGCAAACTTTCCATTCAATAAATCTGACAGCAATAATGTATTAAATAAGCAGGGGCAAGAGCTGCATAAAAAATCAGGAATAATCCAACTCCCACCTTCCTGGTTTTCAGGGTTGAGTTTAAGAGTCTGGGAAGATTCTTCAGAGATCTTTTACTATTCATTTAAACTCAAAAGTAAACAGATGAAGAAATTAAAACTATTTACAGACATATGAAAATATACTCCAAATCATTATTAATCAGAGAAATGCAAATTAAGACGACTCTGAGATATCACTACATACCTGTCAGATTGGCTGGAATTACAGGGAAAGATAATGCAGAATGTTGGAGGGAATGTGGGAAAACAGGGACACTGATACGTTGTTGGTGGAATTGTGAACACATCCAGCCATTCTGGAGAGCAATTTGGAACTACGTTCAAAAAGTTATCAAACTGTGCATACTCTTTGATCCAGCAGTGTTTCTACTGGGCTTATGCCCCAAAGAGATAGTAAAGAAGGGAAAGGGACCTGTATGTGCCAAAATGTTTGTGGCAGCCCTGTTTGTAGTGGCTAGAAGCTGGAAAATGAATGGATACCCATCAACTGGAGAATGGTTGAGTAAATTGTGGTATATAAATGTTATGGAATATTATTGTTCTATAAGAAATGACCAGCAGGATGAATACAGAGAGGATTGGCGAGACTTACATGAACTGATGCTAAGTGAAATGAGCAGAACCAGGAGATCATTATATACCTCAACAACGATACTGTTTGAGGATGTATTCTGATGGAAGTGGATCTCTTCGATAAAGAAAGCTAATTCAGTTTCAATTGATCAAGGATGGACAGAAGCAGCTACACTCAAAGAATGGACACTGGGAAATGAATATAAACTGCTTGCATTTTTGTTTTTCTTCCTGGGTTATTTATACCTTCTGAATCCAATTCTCCCTGTGCAACAAGAGAACTGTTCGGTTCTGTACACATATATTGTATCTAGGATATACTGTAATCTATTTAACATGCAAAGGACTGCTTGCCTTCTAGGGGAGGGGGTGGAGAGAGGGAGGGGAAAAATTGGAACAGAAGTGAGTGCAAGGGATAATGCTGTAAAAAATTACCCTGGCATGGGTTCTGTCAATAAAAAGTTATTTAAAAAAAAAAAAAAAAAGTAAACCTTTATTAACACTTTCTGTCCACATCAAACAAAACAAACAAAATCACTATAAAGTCAATTATACTGTATTGTTGCTACTATGACTTCAATAATACTACTGTAACAAATCTGAACTTTCAGAGTTTAGAAAAAGGACTTAAGATATAAAGAGGCACATCCTATTTCTGCTTTCTGCTGAATAGTCTTATGAAAAAGAATAACCTTAAGTAAAATGTATAAATTTACCTTTATTGAAGGTTTCCATCATGGACCTATCAACCAGGGAAAAAGATTAAGCTGAAGAGCACCCCACAATAGTAGAATATTAAACAGAAAAATGAGTATTACAGAGTTTTAGGTTCTTATCCCCTGTCCCTTCTCTCCCCCATCCTTATTCCCTGCCTTTGTTCCACCCTCATTATTATTTCAAGACTGATCTATAACAGCTGTAGCCTCTTCTGTATCAATCAGAGGGTACTGCATTTCTGGACAGAGTGAATGCATGTCCTATATCCAGTTTCAAGAATTTTAGTAAGCAGAGTATGCACTCCTTCTTGCTCCCACCCAATTTTGAACATTGTAAAGAAAGACCTAGTCTGTGGTCAATTTTAAAGATACCTGATAAAAATCCATATCAACTCTAGTGCTCGGATTCTATTTTCTTCTTTCCATTTTATCAGGCTGTTCTTCATTTAAGTCAAACACTTATTATCTCTATTCTTGAATCATACTGTGCCATACTTTTTCACAAAGAACATGTCAATCTGAGATTATTAGAAAACATCACATTGAGAGTTAAGAAGAGTCATGAAGACATTTTCTTATCTTTCTTGTTTATTTTCTGCATTAAATGCAAATAAGGTAGTGTAAGAAAAAAAGCCTTAATATAATTTAACACTACATATTCTGCTTTTGACTTTGGTCCTTGTAAAAAGAATATTCAACAACTCAAAAGGAATTTGTCTCTTCTATTGTGATAATACTAGCACTAAAAGACTTCCTAATCTTCATATGAACCTAATCATATCATCTTCGTTCAAAGGTTTTATCAAAAACAGAAAATAACAAAAGCCTCAAAAGGATAACAGCTGGCTAGAGTAAAGAAAATTAGATTTGTATTTGTATTGCACAATATCCAAAAAATGAAGGTACAGTATATATAATAAAAGTGCAAGAAAAGGGGACAACAGCTTTTTGCTTTCCTTCTGGGTTCCAGTGGATACCACCTGTCATTCTCCCAATTTTATTAAGAATTACATCTCTTGGAGCAGCGAGGTAGCTCAGTGGATAGAGCACCAGTCCTGAAATAAGGAGGACCTGAGTTCAAATCTGACCCCAGACACTGAACACTTCCTAACTATGTGACTCTGGGCAAGTCACTTAACCCCAATTGTCTGTGGGAAAAAAAAAATCCCCAAAACTATTTTGCAACCTTGCCAAAACTCGGTAAATAGTTTGAGTTGCCTTGGCCAAAAAAATTCATTGCAATCTGTAGACAATCTAGTGATAAGCCTTGAAAAACTGGGCTAGGCTGGTGTTTGAGAATAAAGTCTAGTATACAAAACCTTTCCAGCTTTTGATTTTTTTTTTTTTTTGAACCTACTAAAATCTGTGCTCTATCTGAGAACCTAAAGATGCCCTATCATAAAACGAGGATCACTGGCTGAGAGCTAGAAGAGACAGGAGAACTAGATATTAGAGAAGTTGGCTAGCTCTAAGCACGAATATACTGACCTTATTCTAATGAAAGAAAAGAATCAGAAAAGAGGACACACATGTGGAATGTATCCATATTTAAATACGAACCTCTGGGGCCCTCTCATGGCTATTAAGTGTAAGTGGCAGCTCTTTTTCCCCCTACCATTAACATGCTTACTTCTGCATATGTCCACTTTTAAAATATATGTGAATATATATGTATATATGCACAATACAGAACTTCAAATCTACTGAAAATACCAAAGTACATACAATTTTATGGTTTCTCCTATATACTAAAAGTGTTATTGCCCCTAGCATATCCACCCCCCCCCCTTTTTTTAACTAATAGAGATTTTTTAAGAGGCATCTTCTCAGTATCATGTAGAACTAGTCTGTCTGAAAGGAGTGGTGGAAGATAATGGTCATTAAAATACAATTTGGCTGTCTCAGAATATTTGACTGTTGGGATGGGCAGGAAAATACATCAAGTGATAAAGAAAATCTCTAGAAGGAGAGGTGAAAAGTCAACACATTATGGTTGGAAAGGGGAATTTGAATTTCTTGAGCATTTGTGAGTGAAGGGAAGACTAAGGGCATGACTTATCTCTGTTTGTGTCTAAGGTAGAGTGGAGGAAAAGCTCATGAGAAGTGAATATGTTGGGAGACTGAGTGATTAAAAAGTCTGAGAGAGATCGTATGTATGCTGAAAGTCTCTGACAGCAGAAATTGAGGAGAAAAAATTGTGAGTTAAGTACCAAACAGAATGAGGGAGGAATAAGGGCAACTAAGGGATAGTATGTGTGTGGTGGTCTGTAGACAACAAGTAGGATTCTGAATGGATGACAGGAATTAATTTCATAAATCTTAAAGGAGAAGAAGTTAGTGATTTGGACAAAGGGGGAGAAACTGGACATGGCAATGATTAATAAGCAGTATTCCAATTTCCTTGCCTTGACCAGTAAACTGGGAATATATGTGAAGATACAGTCAATACTGGAAAGGGTGGCCAGTAAAACTATGTCACCTGAGGAGAGCCAGGTTTCAGTAATAGCTTGTAGATAGTAATAATGGGGAAAAATGTTTAGGATGAAAGAAAGTTTATTCCCTATAGAACAGACGATTCTACATGGCACAATATGGTTGAAACTTTGGACTGGGAGGGTTGATGATGACCTTATAAGGATTCGGAATCACTAGAATGTGAATATGATCAGGTATGAAAATGAAAATGAAAATCAATGAATTGGAAGACAAATAGTTAGCTCCATTTCAAAACATCTCTTACCTCCGAAGGATGGAGATTAGGCAGCAAAGAAAGGGGCATAGCAAGAATTGTAAATTGAATCTGCAAGACAGGACAAACAAGTCCTATTTCCTATCAACTTTCCTTTTCCTTTTCCCACAGGAAAAAGGTATAGGTAGAGATGGAAAGCCTGAGGTCAAAGGGAAGGTTTCTCCTCTTTGCACCAGAAATTCTCCACATCTAAGATGGAAAATCAGACTAGTAGTAGGAAGTAGAAATTGTTTTGTGCTGGTACAGAAAACAGAAGACTCCTGACCCCATTCCTTGCCACCTTCCCTTAGGGAACACATTGTGTCCAGCAGGAGATGAAAGGAACAAGGAATAACTGTCTTCTTCTTACCTGAGGAGGCTGGGGATGAGAGCATCAGGAAATGACTGGGTCCTTGCACATGACAAGTCCCTTGGGGGCAGATTGAACATGTTGGATCTAGGCACCTACTGTCTTCCCTCAGGGGACACATTGCATTCAGCAAGAGAGGGAAGACAAAAGGAATGCCTGGCTCCTCTTTTCTGAATGTATACTTACCGTCCTACTTCCCTACTCAGACAGCTATGCTTGGTAATAAGGAATAAAAAGAGAGAGATTTAAAAAATAACAAAAACCACAAAAAACAGTTCAGCAAAACCAGCTGGCATGTACAGTTCTAACTTTTGCAAAAAAGGTACACATTTTCTCAGGGTCAGATTTTTTGGCTTGTAAATTATAATATGACATCTATTTGCTGGTGAGTTCACTCCTAACTCTCATGTATATTGCTGTAGCCAATGTGTAAAACTTTCTTGAGTCTGTGAATTTCACTTTGTATCAGTTCACAAAATTTCCCATGTTTTTCTAAATTTTTCATGATTTTTTTTTATAAAACAGTATCATTTCATTATACTGATGTACTACAACTTGTTTTTCAATTTTCCAACTGATACATTTTTCCTCCTTAAGGCAATTGGAGTTAAGTGACTTGTACAGTGTCACACAGCTAGGAAGTGTTAAGAGTCTGAGACCAAATATGAACTCAGGTCCTCCTGACTTCAGGGCTGGTGCTCTATCCACTGGCCCACTTAGCTGCCCCATGCATATTTTGTTTTTAGTTCTTTGTCATCACAAAGAATACTGCTATGAATACTGTGGTGTAATTGGAGCCTTTTTTTCTTTCTGTTCTGGACATCATTGCCACGTCCAGTTTCTCCCCCTTCATCCAGATCACTAACTTCTCCTCCTTTAAGGTTTATGGGCGTATATCTACCAGTGAAATTACTGGGATAAAGAGCATGCACATTTTAGCCACTTTCTGCCATTAATTCCTGTTTTACCAAATAATGCCTTATGTTCCTTCACTGCTCCTTTCTAATAAATGAGTACTTTGATCTTTAAGAGCTTGCTCTCAATCACAAATCCTCTTAGGAAAAATGTAGGCAGAGAACTTAGAATCACTGGAAATATGTCTTCACTGCAGATATAGCCTTTACATTTCAATTTGCATTAAATATACAATTTAAGATTGCAGTAAGATTAGAAAAAGTAAATAAATGCATAAATTACTGCTTAAGTTTTAGTTTTATAGTGTATTTTTTAACTTAGAAAATCAGGAATGGGAGACAAAAAATTTCCCAAATGAAAAAAGAAACGTTAAAGAATGTAACCATTCCAATGACCAGGTTTCTCTATGGCTATGTTACACAATGCCCATAAGCAGCATGTACCTTCCTAGACTGTATGACAGGATACTGTGGGCTAACAGCCAATGACTAAGGAGTTAACAGCACACAAGCACTCACCTAGCAGAATGACAAATCATTTCCCTCTGCAAAGTAGTCACTTCTCTAATGTTTCTTTTTATTAAACTGGGATTAAAATGGAATTATCCACAATGATTAATACCCAAGAATATTCACTAAGTGTTCGATATACAAAGAAAACAAAGCAAAACCTAAGTTATTTTAAATTAATACCAGTATCTTTACAATCTTTTTCACATTTAAAAAATTTAATTAAACTAATGTCAGTTCCCCCAATTACAACATGCCAAATGACTTTTTATCTGTTTCCAAAAATATATTTTACCCCACAAATTGTCAAGAATCTAAAGAGGTTCCAAAGACTTAAGGTAATTTGTAGTTTCAACAATGGCAGCATCACTGGAAAATAATATCTAGCATTTTTTCTTAACATTTTATGAGTTGCTACATGTAATTTCACTTTTTCTTCACAACAGAGAAGAGAAAACTGAGACTAAGAGGTAGGTAACTCGTTCAAGTCATCTTCCTGACTTCAAGTCTAGACCACTATCCACCAGCATACTCATCATCAAAGGATTAAGGGACCTTAGAGAAATCCATTTAGCTCAACTATATCATTTTACAGATAAGAAAACTGAGGTCCAGGGATTAAGTAAAGTATCTAAAGTTAATCAGAAAGGGTATTACAGAGCTAGAATCCAAATTTCATTCAAAATTACTTTTTATTCTTATATTATTTGGAGAGTAAAGAAATAACTGTATTTAGAACTCCAACTATGCCATCCACTTTGAAGACGGAGACAATACATAGTAGTTTTCATCCTGGCATTTTTTTTTTTTCTGGATATTTTGCTGCCTTTTTATTTACTGCTTACTTATTAGCTTCCATTCTTATTTTGCGATTTTACTTAGGGTTTCTATCTCTTAATTGCTAAATCTCCTGTCCTCCCCCCTTCCAATCCTAAATCTTCTTGAATTCACTGTGGTTTGATTTCTTCTCTACTTGGATAGTTTCTCCCTCTTTCTGCCTTCATGACACTCTCCTACTTGTCTAACTAATCGCTCTTAAAACTGTTTTGCAGGATCCTGAACATTGGCAATTCTCAAGTATTCCCCAATGTTCTGTGCAGAAACTTCTCTTTACACTCTCAATATTATCAGCTCCCCAAGGATGCAACTCAACTGTCATAGCTGCAGCTTCATAACACCTTTTGCATTTGTCTTGATGTCTCTACTCGCTGCCTCCCTGGGCCTGATGATTGAACTAGAGAGCAATACCTTTTTAATTGGTTTTCCTGCTTTCTCTCTCTCTCTTCAGTCCATCCTCTATATAACTGCCAAAATAATCTTCCTGAAATAGTCTGTTACTCTGTTCAAAAATTTTTGATGACTTCCTATTGTCTGATATATATATGAGGGATTTTTATTCTCTCAATTTGGCAATCAAAGCCTTTCAATCTGGCTCAAACCTACCTTTCTAGGCCAGTTTGTCCACAAAGTAAAGTGCAAACCTAGATCAAATTCATGCATCCTACTTTGTAGGCAAACTGGCATGTTTCTTGTTCTCCAAATTTTGACTTTTCATCTTGTATTTCCATGCCTCCAATGAATTCTTCTTTGTCTTGCACACTTTTCTCCTTCCTCAAATTATTTTGCACCTATTTATCTATATAAATATCATATCCTCTCAGCAGATACAAGTAGCTCTTTAAGTTGGAAAACTGTTTTTCATTTTATCTTTGTATTTATCTTTGTATTCTTGGGGACTTCTACAGTGCCCTGAATTTAACAGGCAAATAATAAATAGTTCCTGAATAAATGAAATGGTTAGATTCTCAATATTTGATCTTTATTTTCTCTATGTAGAAGTCTTTAGCCAATTTGAAATTTATTCCTCTTACATTCCTAGCATTTTTACTGGGAATACAGAAGGTAACCTTCACAGGAGAAAGGAAACTAATACTTAGTTGCAATGTAGCATTCTGCAATGTCAAGGGTCATTAAAACATTAATTACAACACAGATTTAAAGATGAGGAATCCGGAGTTGGTTAGATAAGGGATAGAGGAAGGAAATGGGAAATAAAAGTGAAATAGGAACATTTGTAAACAACTGGATAAATCAGAAGTCAACTTTTATCTTTCTGGTCACTATATATGAAAAACAACAAAACATTCAAGAAATATATGGAGTAAAGATTACATTTGGTTAGTCAGTCTTCCTTAAAAAGTGAATAAAATTTTAAAAGTAAAACACCAATGGCTCCTTAAATGCACTGTTCCTCATCAAAGATAATCATAAAAAATAAAAACAGACCAAGTTGTCCTACTTAATGGTGTGATGACTTTAAAGTTCCAACATTACTGAAATATACCTTCAACCACAATCTCATAAGAGGGTGACATGCAGAGATCTTTGTAAACTAATGCACATAAGCAAATTCTATGTAATATATTCCCTGGGGCCTTTTGTACAAAATCTTAAAAGGTGATAACTTAGCACACAATTATATACTGCCCAAGAGAAGGCCCAATGTGCTACTTTAGTTATCCAATATCAATATAATTTCTGTAATTCTTCAAATTACACCTGGGTTTCAAAACAAAAATTTTTCTGCTTATGGGGAGAATAAAATTTCCTCTATATGGGAAATGAAACACTATTTGACAAGCAATATATGACAAGAAAGGCAGCCATTGCTGACTCAATATTAAGAAAATAATAAACCCATAGAAGTGAAGGTCATAAAACTAGTTATGTGTAGACATTATGCTGTCATCTACTTGTTTTCATTAGCTAGCACTTTCCAAGATGTTTTCTAAAAAGAAATCCTTGGTTAAAAACTGCTGTTAGTTTTTTATTATATATCAAAATTAATCCATTAAGTATGTAACAACATTTTACATCAGGTTAGGTCAACATATTCCATTAATGCACTTCTGAACTTGTAGACATTTATGAAGAATATGGCACTAGACACAAAGGAGACATGCTGCAAATGTACAATGAAACAGTAAAATTTGTAGGCCTCTAAAAAAACCTCAACAATACTGGGGGACTGAGAGATAGTACTTCATATGTAAAAAATATTAAACTTTAAAAATGAAGACTGCCTTCATCACATCAGGAAAGCTCTTTCAACTAAATTAAAATTCAATGAGAATGGGTTTTCTTTTGATTGTCAAAAAAAAAAAAAAAAAAAGAGGAAAAAATGCCTTCTCTACATCTATCTCTTTGGAAAATTAATACTACGAGGTCAACAAGCATACTAGTGCAGTGGTATAAAGCCTCTGCAGGCCACATATTGACTTAGAAAACCTAAAAATTAATCTTATCTTATGTTGTATTATATTGTATATAATCTTTATATTGTATTTTTATTTATTGTTTTAAACATTTCCCAATTACATTTTTATTTGCTTCAGTAGCTCTTTATGTAGGGATCAAAAACTGCAAACTAAGAAAGTATTTCTCCTATTATGGTTAAACAAATTGTATGGATGTAAAGAGAAGAACAATTTATTCAATAATATAAACATTATAGAGAAAAGTAACTTTGCAAGATTAAAAAAAATAATCAGCATATCATTGTTGTGAAGTGAAGTGAGTGAAGATGAAAGTGAAATTAAAATCATACCATGGGTGATAAGAAAGTACACTTGGATTAACAAAAATAAGCATGGATCACACCTCTATTTCAACAAAATATAGTAAAGAAAAATATAACAATAACAAAAAAATCCCAAATAACAATATTAATAAAGTCTAAGTTCTCTCTTCAAAATATGCTATCTGTATAAGCAGGCCACCAAAGTGGGTCTAGAGTGATTTTAACTCGAGGAATTAAAACAAATTAATCAAGAAAAAGAACTTTAAATATTCAAAGCTCCATTAATTCTGATGCCTCCAAATGAAATATGACTATGAGATGACTTGGACAAAGGTAGAAACATTACCCGAGTGTGAATTCTTGACATTTTAGTAGCATTTCTATAGCATCTAATATACTGACCATGTAGGGCATTTGAAAACTATGTAAACATTTCAGAGCTTAATGAAGAGTAAAAATATCCACATCCACAGTGCTCTATCCACTGCGCCACCTAGCTGCCCCAAATACATTGTTTTTTAAGAAAAATATTTAGGTTTCCCTACTTTTCTCTGCATAATACATAAGAGAGATATACATACACACACTCTCTCTCCCTTTCTCTCTACTTCTCTCCCTCCTTCCCTTTTCCTCTCCTTCTTCCTGTCTCTATTTTAAAGAGGAGAATCAGAGACAGAGAAGTATCTTGTCTATAATCATCCAGCTAGCAACAGTCAGAATAGGAATGTGGACTTCTCTTAGGCTACTTAATACTCTTTTCAAGTTGATAATGCTATTTAGAAACATTCAAGGTCATTTTTTGAACCAATATATTGTAGCAGAGTAACAAACTGATTTCAATTTGAATAACTTTCTAATCTTGTCTCAAAATGCATTCAAAGAACTAAATGAAATTAGTTAAAATTACTAACACCTTCCTAAGAAGCTGCCAGATTTCATTGCAATTAATTCCATGGGATTCCCTGTTCTCTAATGTGACATTAACTAGACAAGAAATGTAAGTTGGACAGCAGTTAAATTTCTGAAATATTTTTGTTATGCAGAGATGTTGACATCAGAAGATTCTCAGAGGTTAAAAAAAAAGTCCCAAGTAAACCAGTTTGTTGTTGCTGTTCACTTCTTTCTGTTACATCTAACTCTTCATGACCCCATTTAGGATTTTCTTGGCAATAACACTGGAGTCATTTCATTCTTCAGCTTATATTACTGATGAAAAAACTGAGGCAGATGGCAATAAGTGATTTGCCCAAGGTCACACAGCTACTATGTGCCTGAGGTCAAATTTGAACTCAGGAAGATGAGTCAGTCTGTTTATGGTTATGAAAATCTCCAACAGTGAATTATCATATGCAGAATTTCTAAAACACAAATTCTACTTCCTATAATTGCAATCTGGACTTCCCTAAATTCATTGTGTTATTTTGTTACAAATGAATGAAATGGAATGTCCCACTCATGGGGAATCCAAAATGGAAGAAGGTCAGTTAATACAATATTGAGATATTCCTAACATCTAAATTCCTATAGCTGATCATCAAGCCTATTAATTATTTTGTTTCTTATAAGACTATAGGTGGGTTAGGCTCAAAACTAAGTAGAATTTTTGACAGTATCTTTTCTAGCATTTGTACATTGATAATCACTGAGAAAGGAAACTTACTAGTTTTACTAGTTTACTGGTTTTAGTGGCAGAGGCACTATCAAAAAGCATAAGTAAAACTTTAGGTTAAGTGCAAGCTATTGTAATTAACCTGAAGTTTAAAAAAAATTTTTTTTGCACAATTTTCAACTTTCTGGATTCATTTTAAAAATATGGATTCTTGTTATTTGTACTCTGACAAAATAGGGACCTGGTTCTAATGAATAAGGCTATTTATAAATATTAGCATCAATGTCATTAAAGGTATCCATCAAGTGAGTTAAGGAAAGATAGGAAGAAATAAAAAGACAACTCAAAAATGACTGCACAAGGGAAGGAGAGATAAAGAAAATATCCCCGGAAACTGGACAGAGCAAAGAGTACGTTTTAAAAAAATGACTATGAAGTGTTTGAGGTATCTCCTTACTACTCAGACTTTTCAAGAGACTGTCAGAAGCTGAGCCCTCCCTGACTACCAAGTCTGATAGTTTTCATCCTCCACTATAGCTCTTCAACATCACCTGCTACCATCCCTTATTCACCTAGAAAAAGTATTAGGCAACCAAGGCTCGGCCCCCTTGGACTTTGTCCCATAACACCATGGAGACTAGAACTAAACAATTCATCTCAAACTTCTAGTTAAGATGGCACCCAGAAGAGATGTGAAGGAGCCCAACTCTTCCCTTTTCCCCTTCATCAAATATCTAAAAGGAAACTCCCAAATGGAACAATAATAATGGGGGGGGGGGGAGGGAAGGTAAATACTCTGATGTATTTAGAGCCTCACAAATAAAAAGACTTCTATAAATCTGGAATTGCTGGGAAGGGGAGATCACACTAAAGCAAATATAAGTAAACAGAAGAAAACACTGAACAAAATGAGGAAAAACAATAAAGCTGAAAAGCCTAAGAGGCAAACCAAGAAAAAAAATAATTTTACAAAAATATAAGTATTCCTAAAGGGGGAAAAACTCATCCCTTCCTAAATACAATGATATATAAATAATAATAAATGGTAAACTTCACTTTGAAAGTACTCTGACCAATAAAAAAAATGACTAGGACTCCAGGACCTCAAAACACCAATTATTCCTTCCTTTTAACAAAGAAATAACAGACTAAAGGTGCAAAGTAAGATATAAATTTGTAGACAGTGACAATGTGTAGATTTGTTTTGTTTAACTATAGTCATATGTTAACAAGGGAGGGCTTTTATTTTGGAAGACAAGGAAAGCTATGAGGAGGAAAAGTAATGCCAACAAAAAGAACATTTGAAACAGTTTTAAAAATACAAGAAGGGAGCAGAAGGAAATTGAGAGAGAGGAAAAAAAAGTAGGACAAATCTGAAGCTGCAATTTTAACATTCAATATTACATATGTGTGTATATATGTATACATATATACATATACATGTCCATAGTTTCATATAAAACACCCAAGCTGTACGTAAGAGAGTAATTAATTAACATATACATATAAATGCTTTTCTATTCTTTTTTGTACATGGAAATGTTATTAGTCAAGCTTATAATGCTTTAAAGACATTTTTCAAATATAAAAGTATTGCTTGAGATTTTCTTTATCATCAAAGCACATCTGATGTTTTAAATTTGAAATCATAAAGATTGTCTGCTAAACTTCTAAAGTCATAAAATGAGAGGCTGACAGGAACCTCAAAAGATTACTGGGCCCAGCTTCATGTTTTTTAGGTACATGTAAACAATATTTAGGATGCCAGATGTAGAGCTGGAAAGGATCTTAAGAGGCCATCTTAGTTATCTTCTATCAGAGTCTACAACCTCCTTCAGTGGCTCATTCCAACATTTTTATGGATCTGTCAGAAATACAGGAAGGTAGCTGGATCATTTTTAGCTTTAACAGCCATGACTCATAACCCAACCCTGCCTCATAGCCATATGAGCAGTAGAGAAAAAGGGGAAAAAGGCAGAACAGTCCAAATCAGGAAGTGAGGTACAAGAGAAACCACATCCTTTCAGTTCTGTTATTCTATAAACAACTTCTTACTTAGATTTTTCTTGAAAAGAAAAACCACACATATAATATAGGTCTTTAAAAATTGTCTTTTACTGATATTTAAAAATTTAAACAACACTTCCCCCAAATGCCTTCATTTTTATTTTCTATTCCTTCTCATGAGAGCTAGGTATGCAAAAAAATCTGAAGGAACAGGATATTCAGGAAGAAGCTGGACACTCCATAAACCAATCTGGATACATGAATCACCAGCAGAGGGAATGAATAGAGTGTTACTAGAAAGGAAAAGGCAATTCACATTAAAAGAACCGATTTGCATTGCAATAGCAATTTCTGAAAGTCATAGCTACTATTTCAATTTTTATAGCCCTCTTCTGCTAAAGATTCTGAGCTCATCAGAACTTGAGTAAAATAATTCACTTAAATATTTTTTGCCGTTTATCATCTAGTTAACATTTCCCAAATTACATTATAAGGTTGGATTTAATTTAAAAAACCAAAAATTATATGTCTGCTACAAAGAACTCAGAATTTCATATTTTAAGATGGTGTCAGCTGTTTTAATGGAATTAATATCTAACATGTTAATATCTCATTGGAGTTTTCTGACACAGAGCAAAATATTATTACATCTATTTTACAGATGAGGAAACTGAGGCTCTGAGAGGGCATGTGTCTGTTAAAGAATTACAAAGAAAATTGTAAACAAAACCTGGTCTAAAACCAAGATGGCAAATTGTTCTTTTTGTGCTAATTCTATTTTATAACTCTATAAGTTTAAAGAAATTTGTGAGCATATTATGCTGAGACAGTATTTGGCCTATATACCTATCTCTTTTATTAGTAAGAAAAATCTAAAGATGTAAATATGAAAACAGAATCATAAGACTTTAATGCTAAAAAGCAACATACCTTTAAGACTGTTTACTTAAAATAGCTATAGGCTTTGGAGACAACAAATTTTTTTAAAGGTCCAAGAGTCAATTAACAAACAATTTTGTATACTGAATATATTGTATTGTGCACATACAGAAATTTACCAATAAAAGAACTCTCTCATGGGTTAAATTTTCTGACATTAAAATTGTCCTTATATTCTAAAGGTTGAAAAACTTAAAAAAGGTTTAAAAGTTTAAACCTTTACAAACTCTACTCCAATCCCTTCAGCTAATCCATAAAGAAACTGAGGTCCAGATATTCAATGGATTGTTCAAAGTCACCTATTTTGTGAATTGCAGAAAAAGAATTAGTTCTTACACCTAGGCCAGAATTATTTCTGTTATACTATATAACATTTATTATTACAAACAATTTTTTTTATTTTCCTATCACTGACTGATAGGAAAATAAAATATTACCAGTGTAAATATCTCCATTCTAAAAAAGTAGCTGTTAAGTCAGCACAAGAATGCTGTGCTGGTGCTGTTTTTAAGCTGAAGTAGAAATTGCTGCTTGAAAGTTTCTTCAACCATGTGTACACACAGTAAACCTAGGAGGATTAATATTAAGTGTACCATACTGCCAAAATAGCTATTGGGTTTGTTTACATGTAATGAAGGGAAGAGAACCAATTCTCTACCTTGAATAAACACACACACACACACACACACACACACACACACAATTCTGCCAGACAGCAGTATTTTACTGTTATGACAATGCCTTGTGACCCAGTTTCTTTCTTGCTCCTCACTCCCCTGTTACAAGTAGTAATTAGTATGTCAGCGTTCTGGCTGAAATACTCCAATCCCATTAATAATGCAACAGCAGTAACAGGATGAATGCAAAAGACTTACAACAGGGGTTTCAAGGTTAAAAGCAGTAATGGAGAAAGTCAGGGGATAGGGGTAGAAACAGGAACCAAGACTCACTACATATTTTTAATCCATTTCTCAAAATTTGTAGCTTCTTTTTAGTAATGAGTCATACCAAGTCACATACACACATCCTAATATATATAGAGAGCCCAAACAACAAATAGATGTTCTTTACTTCATTAAGTACAACTTCATTTTATAGTGGACATATGTCTACTGCTTCCTGTTTAGAGAAAAATACTGACTCTTCTGCATTTGAAAGTTATCAGTGTATGAAATTGAGGTCAGAGGAACCTATACCAATATTTTCCAACACATTTTCAATGCATTAAATGACTTCTCTTATGAAAGGCAATACCTGCTGTTTCAGCAGGATCTTCACCTTGTCACTTAACTCTTTTATAGCCAAAGTCAAACCAAATAATATTGTATTGGCATCATTCTTGGAAAATAAAAGTTCATTCTTGAGATCAAGAGTTAAAAGCTTATTACAATGGCTTCTCAAAGCCCTTTGCCATTCTAATACCTGCAAAGTCTACAGTATTTTCAAGGGGGATAGTTCAAAGATATAATTTCCCTATAAATACAGTCACAGCCTTATGAAAAAGCTAATGGCTGACAAATAAAGCTACAAATGATATGCTTTCCATATGTCTGGGAAATGTTTTGGTTGGTTTGAAAACTTTTGCTTGGAAGTACTGTATGAAAAATAAATAGTCTAAAAAATGAGTTCCAAGCCTATTAGCTTTATATTGATTCTTTGTTATTTATTTCCACATTTCCTTCTAAGCAAAGAATGATTGGCCATTATAAATTTTATTGTTCTATCATACACAAAACATAAACATTTTTATATATGAGAAAAACAAAAACTCACATCATGAATTTTACAACCAAAGTAAACTATTTTTTGAATCCTGATAAGAGTTTTTTTTGGAAATGTTATCTTCATCATCATTCTGTCATACATTACAACATTCTCTTCCACATGCACCAATAGATATATTTTATATACTTTCTCATGGGTTCTATTGTGAAACATATAGGTTTGTTCTCAATTGTTCTGAATGAAATTAAATAGTAAGTGAATCCAGTTATTGTAAACTGATCATAAGATATTATCATCAAATCAAAGGAAAACAATTATTTGATGAGTAAGAAAGCTTCCACAAGAAACTAGAGCTAATGGTTTTTTCTTTCTTTAAATTTAAATTTAAAATTCTTTTTAAAAAGACCCTTTCTCTTCAAAAGTTGAAATTCCTGGAGTTTATGAACAATTTCTTAAGAGGGGAAATATAATTTCTAAAGTGGGAAAATAGCAGGGAATGAAACAGAAAGAATAGCACAGAAGAAACGATACTTAAAAAGTTCTAAGCTAAAACCCCCAGAAGTGTCACTTCCTCTAACAAGAAGAAGTAAGAAGCAAACTGTAGTTCTTTTGATAAGAACAATTTCCCCTTTTTTATTCTATCAAAGATGTTTTTATGTATGTCCTTTTAAAAGTTAAGCAAGTCAGCTTTAAGCACTATGAACAAATTTAAGAAATTTAAAACAAAACCAAATCAAATCAAGGCTTAATGTCTGAGTTGGTCACTGTAAAAAGAAGTTTAGTTTAGTAGCGACCTTAGGGACTTGAGTTAGGAATGTGGTTATCTAATTAGTAGGCTATATCAATATGAGGAAGAAAGTATCAGTATTTGAGGAACCTATATTATAGAAACAAGCTACATTTTAAAAATGTTCTGTAAAGCAATACTTCTACTGCCCTTTACCCAGGGCTATGAAGTTTTTTATTTAAAAGCCCACAAAGCAAAGTTTTTGTTTTCACTATAGTCCGGCCCTCCAACAGTCTGAGGGACAGTGAACTGGTCCCCTGTTTAAAAAGTTTGAGGACCTCTGCGTCTACATCTTTAAATTTATTTCAAGGGGATTCAAGATCTTGAGGTATGAGTTGGTTTTTGTTTTTTAAATATCTGTTAAGTGGTTCTTGCCTAGATTAAAACATTAAATAAACATATCAAGAAAAATGCCAATTTCAGTACTCTGAATAGTTAATCCCCTTTTCTGCCATAACAGTAAGTTTGAAACTAGTCCTAGTTTCACAATATGACACAAATGATATGGTTTTGAAGATGGTTTGACATTTTCTACTGTGATTATCTATACTTAATGATGTACCCTTAAAAAAATGACTTTTTATTTTAACTTCTGAGTCTTTTGGCCAATACCCACAGAATTTATTATGGCTGACACTATTGTTAGACTAATTAAACTCAGCCTTACTTTTCTTGCCAATTTACAGATTATAGACTTGCAGAGTATGAGAGGTGGAAGAACCTGAAGAAACCAGAAAGATGTTTAACAGTTTTCATCTTCTTAGGGACATATGCTCAATTCCATCAAAATATCCACAGCTGAATCAAATTGGAAGTTTCAACTGTTTTATGGGTTTCTTGAATAATGAAGCATAGTGCTTCTTTCCAAGAAGTTTCATGAAAGTCAGGACAACAGATGCCATCTCTCTGATCTAGAAATGATTTTGCTTTATTCACTCAGAATACTAGTAGGATTCTAAACCCAGATCTGGATTTCCATTTAAGTTTTACAAAATACCCCTTGAGAGAAGCTCTACAAAAAATCCAAACGATTATATTCACCACTCACTACTCCTTAATTGTCAGATTAATAACCTGGCATTCTTGCTCAACTGCATAGGACAAGGGCTGAAATCAGTAAGCACCTATTCCAGGATGACCAGCCATTGTCAAGAGATTCCAACCTTAATCTAATTCTACAATAAAGTAGACTTTAATAAAAGAAATCACCATTTAACAACTGAATTTTTATCTTATGACATATCTGTTGTATTCATCTGTAAGGGTTTCAATTTATAGAAATGCATCAATTAAGCACATACAGAATGGGATATATGTATTCAACATAATTAAAATTTCTTTATAACCAAAAGACTTGCATTCTCAGCCTAGTCAGACAACACTTTTCTTTCCAGGAAAAACTGAACTGATGGGATCAAATTTTAGTTTTATAAAAATAATGTGATTAGTTTTCCTTGTAAACTGATATTATTTAAAGCATACAGATACACACACACACACATCTTCACTTGAGGTCTAATCATTCAGAGGTCTATTTCTAAACCAGATTTCTCAATTCAAAGGCACAGAAAAGTCTGATTTTTCTCCAGTAGTTCTATGTACCTTTTATGGCATTTATCACAAGCTAACAAGATCCCTTCTCTTTCAATCTCTATCCTTGTTCAGTTACTCCCAACTCTTGGGTGAAATTAAGATGGCTTCTAGTGCAACCCTTCTGCAGCTGCTATAGAGACCATCTCCTCTTTTCTTGCTTCCTCCCTGCAGTGCAGAAAGCACCAAGGCTACAGACAAGTTTCATTGCCCTTTTATGGTAGAAAAATGAATTGCCTGCCCAGCAGCAGAGTGCCTGGGAGCTGAGCAAGATGACAGGACGGAAACTTGCTATTTGTTGTGGTTTTGGCAGCAATATAATGGAGTGTTCTATCCGCAACATCATTCAGATGGACGGGTGCACTCCAGGCATTCACACTAAGAGACAGAGGTAAAAAATCTTAAATTGTTCCCAGATGTATTCTTTCCTCCTCCCACCTGACCCTCCCTGCCATTTACAAACTCTTGTATATATTAAAACAGTGAAGTTTTGGCTTGATAAAAATGAGATTCTTACAAAACAATGTGTAAAAAGGGAGGCAGAAGTGACATAAAACACACAAGAGAACCTCCTAAAAACATATTTTTGTCATACTGAACTCTTGCCTGGCCTTTGAAATGAAGAAATCAAAATGAGGTTGGGAAGAAAGTTCAATGATCTCACTAGAGAGGAAGTGGCACTTTTGTTGTGGCCAATGGCTGTCTTTAGCCCCTTCCTCCTGTGAGGCAATGGGGCAAAGAAGGAATCCATTACATCTGAATAAATACAATTTCTGAAAATAATACAAAACATGGCCTACAGAGCAATGTACAACAGCAAGTGCCATGGGACCTTCAAAATGTTTGCATTTTTGTCAGGAGGCAGAAAGACAAAACAGGCCCCTGAACAGCTGGGGAAACATGTTGCAAAAAAAGAAATAAGCAATTCTCCGTATGCACATCAGAGTTAGGGAAATTAAGCTTATTTGAGAGAGAGAAATTAAGCTTATCTGAGGGAAAGAAATTAAACATGTCCAACATGTCTTCAACAAGAAAACAAGCCTTTCTAGATTGGCGAAAAAACTTGTAAATATTTGCAAGGTTTCTTATGATAGTCAACTCTTAAAGAACTTAAAGCTTTTACTTCACTTTTATGAAAGAAAAAAAATCTTTGAATTTTAAGCTAAGTTTTATTCACCAGGATTGGAATCTACAATTATCCTGCATCCTGCTTGTAGTTATGGTTAACATTGAGCACCATTTATTTATATATATATATTTAAATTATGCTTTTCAATAACATAATTTATAATCAGTGAATGTGAAGTGAAACTATAAGAAGAGTCAAAGAGATACACTTGTCAAGTCCTACCTTGCCCCAGAAAAGCATGTACTCAAGTGTAGCCTGCTTCCTTTTCTTTCTGCTTTTCTCTCTTTCCACTAACTAGTGTCTCCTTTTCCATAACCACTGATGTAACACCAAGAAGATTTCTCTCTCTCTCTACTTTGAGCTCTCAGACCGCCTAGTGACTAGAAGATAAAGCTGTTCAAACAAAACAAAAACACCATCTCCTTCCCCCTCTTCCCCCCCCCCCCCCCCCCGGCTTTTATTTCAGTTACCTTTTTATAACAGGAGTGGTTCATGAAGGGCTATATTCCTAGAAACAGGAGTTAAAGGTGAAAATTACCAAGCTACTATAACTGAGTTTCTAATAATTACTCTCCCCAAATATAGTATGTCTTTTATATCCTTCCTTCTACAAGAAACTTTTTCTGATCTCTCCTAAAGCTATTGATGATCACCCATTTAGGAGGAGGGGAAAGAAGAGTGAAAGAAACTTTTACATATCACCTTTATGTGCCAGGCACTTTGCTAAATACTTTAAAATTATTATCATTTGATCTCCACAACAACACTGCTGTAATTATTTCCATTTTACAATAGAAGAAACTAAAGCAGAGGTTAAGTGACTTGCTCAAGTTTAACTGCTAGTGTCTGAGGATGAATCTGAACTCCTCAGACACTAGCACCTAGTCTTCCTGACTCCCAAAATCAGAGATTTATCTACTGTACCACCCATCTGCCACAATTTATCCTGTATATATTTGTACATAATGGTTTGCATGTAATAGATTATTTGAGATTAAACCTCAAAATATAGTTATACAATGCATCCAGGTAATAATACTAGAGATGTCCTTAAAGAAACATGTCTTGAATCAAAGAATAGTTTACCTCTCAGCTCTGTGGAGAAGGAAGGAATCTGTGGCTAAAGAAGAATTGGAGTTCATTATTCAATACAAAGTAGATAATTTTGATTATATTAAGTTAAAAAGTTTTTGTACAAACAACAACTAATGCAGGTGAGATTAGAAGGGAAGCAATAAACTGGGAAAACATTTTCATATTCAAAGGTTCTGATAAAGGCCTCATTTCTTATTTATTTATTTATTATTATTTTTTAATAGCCTTTTATTTACAAGTTATATGCATGGGTAATTTTAGAGCATTGACAATTGCCAAACCTTTTGTTCCCCTCCTTCCCCTCACCCCCTCCCCTAAATGGCAAGATGACCAGTGGATGTTAAATATATTAAAGTATAAATTAGATACACAATAAATATACATGATCAAACCG
Organism: Antechinus flavipes; assembly: GCF_016432865.1. Classification (NCBI taxonomy): domain Eukaryota; kingdom Metazoa; phylum Chordata; class Mammalia; order Dasyuromorphia; family Dasyuridae; genus Antechinus; species Antechinus flavipes. The sequence goes on along the minus strand of NC_067398.1, from coordinate 246,775,542 downwards.
TTATTATGCTGTACAAAAAGAATCGGACTCTGAAATATTGTACAATTAGCCTGTGAAGGAAATCCAAAAAGCTGGCAGGCAAAAATATAGGGATTGGGAATTCAATGTAATGGTTCTTTGTCATCTTCCAGAGTTCTTTCGCTGGGCGTAGTTGGTTCAGTTCATTATTGCTCCATTGGAACTGGTTTGGTACATTTCACTGCTGAGGATGGCCAGGTCCATCAGAATTGGTCATTGTATAGTATTGTTGTTGAAGTATATAATGATCTCCTGGCCCTGATCATTTCACTCAGCATCAATTCATTTAAGTCTCTCCAGGCCTTTCTGAAATCATCCTGTTGGTCATTTCTTATCGAACAATAATATTCCATAATATTCATATACCACAATTTATTCAGCCATTCTCCAATTGATTCAGCCAATGCTCCAGTGGGCATCTACTCAATTTCCAGTTTCTGGCCACTACAAAGAGGGCTGCCACAAACATTTTGGCACATACAGATCCCTTTCCCTTCTTTATGATCACTTTGGGAAATAAGCCCAGTAGTAACACTGCTGGATCAAAGGGTATGCACAGTTTGATAACTTTTTGAGCATAGTTCCAAATTGCTCTCCAGAATGGCTGGATGTGTTCACAATTCCACCAACAATGTATTAGTGTCCCTGTTTACCCACATCCCCTCCAACATTCCGCATTATCTTTCCCTGTCATTCTAGCCAGTCTGACAGGTGTGTAGTGGTATCTCAGAGTTGTCTTAATTTGCATTTCTCTGATTGATAATGACTTGGAACATCTTTTCATATGGCTAGAAATGATTTCTAATAAATTAGGGTCAATTCTCAATATATTTTGGAAATGCCTGATTTCCAAAATATATAGAGAATTGATTCAAATTTATAAGAATTCAAGCCATTCTCCAATTGATAAATGGCCAAAGGACATGAACAGGAATTTCAGATGGAGAAATTGAAACCATTTCTAATCATATGAAAAGGTGTTGTAAATCACTATTGATTAGACTCTAATCAAGGATCCTCAAAACTACAACCCTGTGGGCCAGATGTGGCAGCTAAGGATGTTTATCCCCCTCACCCAGGGCTATGAAGTTTCTTTATTTAAAGGTCCACAAAACAAAATTTTTGTTTTTACTATAGTCTGGCCCTCCAACAGTTTGAGGGACAGTGAACTGGCCCCCTATTTAAAAAGTTCAAGGACCCCTGCATTAAAGAAATAAAAATTAAAACAACTCTGAGGTATAATTACACACCTCTCAGACTGACTAAGATGACGGAAAAAAAAATGATGAATGTTGGAGAAGGTGTGGGAAAACTGGGATACTAATCCATCATTGGTAGAGTTATAAATTGATCCAACCATTCTATAGAGCCATTTGGAGCATTGTCCAAAGGGCTATCAAAATATGCAAACCCTTTAATCCAGCAATTATTGTCCTGGGCATATATCCCAAAGAGATCTTAAAGGAGGGAAAGGGACCCACATGTGCAAAAATGTTTGTGGTAGCCCTTTTTATAGTGGCAAGAAACTGAGTGGATGTCCATCAGTTGGAGAATGAATGAATAAGTTATAGTTTATGAATGTAATGGAATATTATACAATATAAAGTGAACAGAACCAGCAACAACACACACACAATTATACAATGATCAATTCAGATGGCCGTGGCTCTTTTCAACAATAAGATGATTCAGGCCAGTTTCAATGATCTTGTGATGAAGAGAAAGATCTACACTCAGAGAGAAGTTTGTGGGAATTGAGTATGGATCACAACATTGCATTTTCACTCTTTTTGTTATTGTTTGCTTGCATTTTATTTTTTTTTCTCCTTTTTCTTGTGCAGCAAGGTAATTGTATAAATGCTATAGTGATGTCTGCTGGTTAACTGTTTAGCATATACTCCACTACTTGTAGTTAAGTTATATTTTATAAAGAAGCCAACTGATAGTATTATTGTTGCAGCTATTTAGCTAGCTAGCTCTGCTTTATTAATATGGCATGCTTGTTGCTTTTGACTGATATGCACTACAGATAGGCATGTAGGGAGAAATGTAATCTGAGCTCTAAGGCCCAGTTGTTTGGGAGTCTCTCCTACCAGGTGGAGACCAATGCCCCAAGGCTGTGCTGGGAGCAGGAAGAGTTGAGGAAAGTTGCTTTTTTTGTGTGTGTGTGTGGAAAGTTTCTTCAATTCTCTCTTGGCTTCTACACAGTGCTGGACTTAGAATCAGGAAGACCTAAGTTCCAATCTGATCTCACACTGACTGTATAGGTAAATTATTGATTTGCCTCAGTTATTTCAAACAGAAAATGGGAATAACATTTTCCTCATAGGATTGTTGTGAGGATCAAATGAGACAATCTTTTAAAAACACTTAGCACAGGGTCTTGCACATAATAGGTATTACATAAATGATTATTTGCCTTGTTCCTACTCCATGATGGTGATACTCCCATATTCCCTTACCTTTATTTTATATAAGTCTCAAGTCAATGAGAAGATGGGGACAAAGTGTGTGTATGAGCATGTAATAACAGAAAATGTCATATGCAGAGGTAAATATATTGTTAACTTCCTTTGCAACTAAAGATAGAAGAAGAAATGCTTTCAAGAATCTGAAAGAATGAAAAAGAAAGGAAAGGGATGAAATAGGGGTTACGATTTGTCAGAGCAAAAAAACCCCTAAAAATTCTGTTAGTCTGAAGTCAAAGAGAATAAGAAAATAAAGTCAGGTAGAAGAACTTGAAGTTGTTCTTGATCTTGAGTTCAAATTTGCTTAAGTTTGTTGCAAAGTTTAAATTCTTTTAACAACAGAATGTTGATTGGAGAGGTAGATAACAAGCAAAGGAAAGATGCATAGTCAAAGAGATGGGAAGAATAAATTTTGTTATATTTCTTTATGGATTCTGAATTCAATTTTTGTGAGCAAGAAACTTTTGAGACAGAGTGCTTCCTGATACAAGGTCTTGAGAGTAAACAAAACTGGTAAGTGCTTTAATGAAGCCAGAGAGATTTTTTTGGACAGTCTATCACTGAATCTTTTTGAAAATCAAATCTGAATACCAGATTGAATACATAACATTCATATCTTAAAAATATATACTTAATAGATTGGATTAGAAAGGCTTTTGAAGGTTTATCTAGTCTATTAGTAATAGACTGGTTTTTAGACTGGGTCACAAATAGAGAGATGAGAATGTATTCTATATAAAGACCTATAGAGAAATATTTCAGTCTTTCTCAAAAACCACATCTCAATGAAAGGAAATGGCAGTCATTCCTAATTGACAAATAATCAATGGATATAAACAAGCAGTTTTCAAAAAAAATTAAGGAATCAACAAACATATGAAAAAATACACCATATCACTAATAATTACAAAAATGCAAATGGAAACAATTCCAAGATTTTTTTTTTCTACCCATCAGATTTAAAAGAAGATATAAATGGAAAATGACAAATGGTAAAGTTGTGAACTGGTTTAGGTTCAACTATTCTTAAAGGCAATTTGTAATTATGTACCAAAATGGATTAAATTATGCATACCCTCTGACTTGGCAATATTATTAGTAAGGTCCTTATCTCAAAGGGATCAAAGAAAGAACTCATATGTACAAATATATTTATAGCGGCCATCTTTGTAGTGGCACACACACACACACACACACACACACACACACACACGAGCTAAGATGGAGCAATTAAAGAATTGTTGAACAAATTATGACATATGAATTTCATTACTGGAATAATGATGCAAATGGTAGTTTCAGAGACGTGGGAATACCTGCATAAACTGATGGAGAGTAAAGTGAGCAGAACCAGGAGAATGATTTCTATAGTAATGACAATATTATAAAGATAAAAGACTTCCAAAGTCTTGGCCACTTTGATTAATAAAATGACCAACTATGACTTTAATAGAGTGTTAATAAGACATACTACCCACTTCTTCTTGACAGAGAGGTGATAAACTCAAGTTGAAGTATGAGATATATTTTTAGATATGGTCAATGTGGAATTTTGTTTTGTTTATTTGTTAGAAGGTTTTGTTACATCTTCTCCCACAAGGGAGAGGAAAGTAGAAAAAACAATTGTTGACTGAAAAAAAAAAAAGGTAAAGTAAAATTATTCATAATAATAGAGCAAACAATGATATATTTAGATCACAGCTCTAATCTTGCCTACCTTTCAGTACCTGTGAAAGATGTTGCCAATGAATATGTTTTTGGTCTTTTTTCAATATACTGATCAATTTTGCTATTTTTCATCTTCAAAAAATTCTGTTTGTTTTATGGTAAAAGTTCTCAGGGAGAAGGAGTGGGAGGGATACTGGAGAAAGTTATAATCATATAAAAAAAGAAAACATTAAGAAAAAACTCAATCCTATTCAACTTTGGGCAATTTACTAAACTTCTCTGGTCCTCAATTTCCTGATTTGTAAAATAAGTTTGGACAATGACCTCTCAAGTCCCTTCCAGCTCTAAACATGAACCTACGAGCATATTTCACTACCTAGAAATCTTTCTTTAAATCTTTTGTAAGCAGGCTATTTCTGCTTACTCTTGCATTTCTCTAATGTAGATGAGAACTAGTGACTGAGCTTTGTGTAAAAACTCTTTAAAAGCAGAGACTTATTAAGTTGCCCTTCAGAGCATGAAAACATGGTAGTGGATAGAGACAAGACATCTGACATATACTATGTTAGTGTTGTGATTTTGAGTAGTCAAATGACTTCTCAGAAGCTCCAGGCAACTCTTATCTAAAACTATAAATCACAAATCTACATTGAAAAACAGAATTTCCTTATATCCCCCAAATCACAGATCTGGACTAAACATACTCACTCCCGACTCTCTCTTCATTTCTCTTTACAATGAGTTCTGGTTTGTTCTAACTTTTCCATGTAGCTCTTACTTTTCAATTTGGGTAATGGGTCTAACCAATACAACAAAGTTACACATTTTCTACACCAAGTTCCTTGGGGAGGGGGGACCCACAGTGCTAGGATACAGATACACTTACAGCTACAATAGTCTGTGTTATGACTACATCTCTGATTGAACTGGCATAGAATTAGTTCTTCCATCTTGAACAATCTGCATGTTTTACTCTACTTCCAGATACATTACCTCCCACTTGACCTTAGTAAACCTGATTCTTATTTTCAACCATTGTGTTAATTTATCACAAGTCTTTAGCTCTAACTGTAACACTCACATGCACATTAGAGCATTGTAACTCAGCCGAGAGCATTTATAATATAATTCAGTTTCAAAAGGCACAGAAGTAAGTTCCTTAGATCTGATGAATCTGAGAAGAATACTGCCCCTTAGGGGCAGGTTGATAGTTAACAGTGGCACTGACCACAGATTACTGATGTATATTTTTCATGTTCTAACTGTGGGTCATGAAATTAACACAAACAATGTAAGGGATTAAAAGTCAGGCAGAGGTTCTATTTATTCTCTCAAACCTACCTCTCTGCTTGTGCAGGCTGCCTTCTTAAGATCAAAATGCTAGTCATTTCTTTGGAGATCTTGGAAACCTTGAATTTTAGTAATTAACTATTTTGAAAATGACTTTGTATTAAAACAAGAAATACAAAAATCACCAAATCCTCAACTTAATACCAGGTTAGTTCAGGCTGTGAATAACAATGCTTAACATGGTGAGCTGCCCTATAGCATACTATTGCTCTTTTCACATTCCTTCTTTCTTACATAGACACCCAAAGGGATACAAGTTGCTTCATGCATGTATCATTACCATAGCGACAGTTTCTATTTCAGATTCCCATCTTTCTACTGCCTAGAAATTCTGCAGTGTTTTGTGCTGAGACTGCAAAAAAGGGGAAATACTATCCTCCACACAGAACACATAGATTCTGGGAGACCACCAAAAGAATCATTTTATATATATACATATATATATATATATATTTTTTTTTTACATCTGATAGTTCTGTTGGCACACAATAATACAGTTTACCTGTGAGGAAAACACATTTATTTTGTGTGTGTAAAATAACATGATTAGGGGCTTAAAATTTTTTTCTAAAACTATGGGAATGAATTTAACACTTTTTAATGCATCCTTCTGTCAATGGGAAAATAGACACATTCCAATACTCTAGGACAATATTAATTTACTTTAATATACAATGCAGTGGAGAAAAAAAAATGGAAACTAAACAAAGGATATATAGTTTTGAAAAAGAATAGCATTCTCAAAATACTTTGGCCACATCTACAAGACTCCATTAATGACCTACTCAACTGTTTCACAGAAATATGGCCTGTATGAAATAGTCAATTAGAGATGGGTCTGACAGAGTCTAAGCAATGGCTACAAAATTGACTTCTAGGGGTGAGAGTTTCTATTTTAATGAAGTGTTAAAACCCACAAAAAAGTTCTTTCTCTAAGCACTCTATGTGGGTTCTAAAAGAAGAAAGAAAAGATAGCGTGGGGAAGTAAGATCTCTGCTAATAAAGCATCAGCACTTAGAATTCTTATCGACAATAAAAGACAGGTGGAGAAAGTGAAACCTGGAATTTGAAGAGAAAAAGAATGACATTCATGGCCAGAGATAGATGAGACTGTTCTCAAACATTAATCCTATTCTTACTCAAATCACAAGTCATAGCAATAAATCTGGAATTTTACTGATATGATTCATGCTGAATTTCTTGCAAGATCCCATTTGGATCCCAATTTTGAATATTACTTTCCAGGTCCCTAAAGCAAAACAGCAATGGAGCATCACTAGCATGTTTCATTAATTCACTTCTCAAGGGTATAAGCAGTTAAGTAATAGGAGCTGAGGGATGGGAAAGTTAACAAGAACAAGACATTATTTACTTGCTATTTCTGCTGTCCTGCCCAAGTTCTCCCTGAAGAATCCTATGTATTTGGAGAAGTTAGGAACCATTCAAATTGAAGCTGTTCAAGACAGAGTTGTCTAGAGTTAGATGCCTATACTTTAGTCTATTCTCTAAAGGGTAAATGAATTGTCACTTTTCAAAATAAAACAAAACTTTCTTTTACTTAAAATAAAAAAATCTATTCCCTCCTAAAGTACAGAAGGTTGAATGGTCAATGTTGATTGATCTTTAGATCCAAGATCGCTGATGAGTAACCTTTTTTCCTTCCTGAAGGGTTCTCTTGGGTAGAGTAACATTTTAAGGTAAAAATGCAGCTTCTCTGGTGAAAGAAAGTCCAAAAATATCAGTGTCTGCTCTTTTCTGTCCTGGAATTCTAGTTTGTACCATACAACTGAGTATTTACTTATAAGCTATCTCAAAAGACAAGATTGAGACTGTATGATTTCCTTAAGTACGAAGAGCTGGAGAAACTATCTCAATTTAAGTTAGCACCTTTTCTATAATGTTTGGTCTTAGAGGATTACCTAGAACACTAAGAGGCTAAATGATTTTCCTGGGATCACAGAGTCAGTATATGTCAGAAATGGCATTTAAATGTAGGTATTTGTTTCTTGTAGGTCAGTGCGATTCTTAAAGGCGGGGAGAAATTGTGTCTCTGTTCATTGTCTCAAGTGTAGGTTTTGGGAATCATCACCCAGTCTGGAATAATGGAAGCTAGATCTAGACAGGGCAAAGGCTGTACTCTGTAGGAGTATAGCACTGTGTTTGTGCTATGATAGAAAGGTGAAAAAGTCGTGGTGCCTGACCCTAAGAATTTAATAAAGAAGGTAACATGTTCCCCAAAGCTGCAATATAACATAAAACCAATCAAACCTAACTATATGAAATACAGCATTTCATTTTCCCAAAAAGATATGTATATTTTAAAGGATGCAAAAACATCCAGGATTTCTCCTGCTATTGTTCTTAAAATAGAAGATTTTTCAACCCCCTACATCCCAAATTATACCCACAACATTTAACATGGCATATTTTTAACAGAGGGATAATAAATCAAAATCCTCCAATGAGATAAGAACCCTGTGAAGATAAATAGAATAGCTGTACTTCTTAATATGAAAACAAAGTTGGAAACTCATAAAGAGAAGAAATAAGAGAGCCTGAAAAACAAAGACATATTCCACTAAGTATCACAATTCCTCTTGAGGATTTGAAAGAGAAACCTGGGGAAAATAAGTGTAGAAGACCCCTTTATGGCATAGCTTAGGATGCAATGAGAAGACATCTGTAACACGACAGGCTTCAATCTCAATAGCTAACCTCCATGATGCCCACTTATGAGGTGGCAATTTTTTCTGTCTTATGTAAAACAACATTATAGAAGTCAAATTTCATTATGATTGCCAGAAAACACCCAAATTCTTTTGTTGTTTGCTAGAATTTTGTGATACTGGAAATTTGCTCTTTTAAGTATGGCATTATCTGATTAAATGAGACAACAGACTTTCCTTATACAAAGGAAAGGTAGCTCAGGAGACTATAATGCAGATGGATACAATGGTCTGATCTGTACAGTGGCCTTTATATAGTGGTAAACAAAAGGATCACAATGCTAATGCATCTTTGTAAATATAAGGATTCGTGCTTTTTATGGCAGTCAGTTGAATGGCTAGGCCTCAAATTAGTTTCAAACTTCGGTTAACACAGCTGGAGCCAAACTGGCATTGACAGCTGGTGCAGATTCATTTAAATGCTCTTCACGAGTCCATTCAGTTACTGTAGGCTGCTAGAGATGCCTTCCTTTTTACACAGATCTGCCTACTGCAGATGTTTATATCAGTTACATTTCAACTGTTATTGGGGGAAATCTATCACTGTATCTAAGAAAGGATAATGTGGGAAAATATAAACAAATATGCATATAAATAGTACAAGTTAGAGTATATGGCTATATCAAAGTATTCACATCTCAAATACAACAGAGATACAAAATGAATAGCTTAACATCTTCCCAAATGTTCTGCTTAAGATGTCTAATATTAAATATTCTTTCTTATCTACTTGTTTAATTAATTAGTCTTTAATCTTTTACCTCAGAGCACGTCTTCCCAAAATTTTACTAACAATATAAACATTGATGTTTACGTCAATTTAAATATTAAAGCCACAATTCCTTCAGGAAGAAAAACTCAACAAGAATAATTTCTAAACTGAGAAGTTTTTTTCAGTTGTCAGAGATATCACCTTCAAACCTGCTAACAACCAGCAGTCACATATATCTCACCCATTCAATCCCTCCCCAAAACCCAAATCTCAGTTAAAAAGGAACTGATGAATTCTTTATCTCAAATCACACAAGGGATTCTAGGATCCTGACAAAAGCATTCCATCAAAGGTAGAAAACAAAGACTTTCCTCCTATCTCATCAGGAATACAATATTTCTGTCTTCTGGGATTAAGGGGGAAGGCTTCCAATTGTTCAGATCCTCTTTTGGATAATGCATTAACAGGAGCTCTTCCTCATACATTGATAGATTACCAGAAATCTGGCAAAAGAGCATTTCCTTGAGAAAAAAAAGATACTAAATCTCATATAGGCAAAATTAGTTTGAAGCTCATTTCTGAAATGTTATGAATTCTCGAGGATTAACAGTTGGCCAAAACATCTTGCTGACGAGTTATGTCAAGCAAAATTTATGCCACATAAAAGGAAGGTAAAAACATATGCCGTGAGAATGTTGACATCTTTGATGTAAAATTCTAAATACATATTTAGCTACATGTTTTAGTGTTATGCCCAAAAGGATTTTGTCAATTCTGCTTATATGCCAGTATTTTGATGACATGATACTTTTAAAAACATCCAATAACTAAACAAAAAGAAAATATTTGCCTTTATACTTGGAGTACTACTGCCACCTAGTGGTACCATTGCTTCCATTATGTTCATAAGTAAGAATAAACTGAGTCAAATGGGTTTCTTCAACATAATTTTCTTCCATTAGTTTATCCATCCAAACTAAACAAATTACAATTTTCAAAAAAAATCTGAACTATAAAATTTTTGGGGAGGAATAGCATTATATCTACCTTTGAACATGTTATTTTAGTGTATAAGAAATAAAATAATGAATGTTTCCATAGTACACATGAAAAATATGACTACATTATCCAATAATTCAGCTAATTAAAAAGTAGATGTAGTAGGAATGAATCAGAAAAGGAGAAAAGAAATATAATGAATTATAAATATTGGGGATTAATCTCTTCCTATGAAGTACTCTTTTTGATCTATACTTCCTAGTTCTGATAAGAATATATTTGGACATACAACTAATGAAAATAGAAGACACAAGCTTAATTTTTTTACCTCCAGGACTTACAAGTTTTTCTGAGTTAAGTTCTCCCAACTAGACTAAAAACCAAGTTATAACCCGCCCCAAGTCATATGAAGTATATCCTAGTGAAATTTGACATGATATTGAGAATTCCTGGGATATCTTTAGTTTATATGGCAGACTGGAGAGTAAGGCAGAAAAAAAGGATCATTAGAGAGGAATAGCTTGTTCACTTTTCATCCAATAAATTAATCTTACTCAATTTTTTCAAAAGCTGTGGCTGGACTTTCAAGCTAACAATCCATAGCAAGCAATAAAAATTTCATGGCAATTATCATCAGTTTCTTAATGCCAACACTGAATAAATTTTCCCCAGAGTTTGTGAAAATTAGAGCCATCATTTGGGCTTTGAAATAGGGAGGAGATAAATGCTATCATGGCATTTGCCTTTCTTGAAACTAAAAAACAAAAGTAACCAAAACCTACACATTTGATATTTTAGTGTCAGCATTTATACCAAAAGTATGCATATTCTTACTGTTTTATGGATGAAATGCTGTACATGGACCCCCCTCAGCTGACTTTTACAAAATACAACTCTTAGTGTACTGAAAAGGACTCCAATAACTTTTGTGTTTGACTACCAAATAACCAATCACAAAGGTCAGAATGGCTTTTAAATGTTAATGATATATTTCTAGAAAAAGACCAGTTCCCTTACCTTTCTGCAACGAGGATTGGGACAACTGAACCACTTCACTTCATTGTCCAAAAGAGCCGGGAAGTTACAGAAGGGACACCTGAAGTCCAAAAGATCATAATGAATATGTGCTCTGAATTTATTTAATAACAGAGACTGCATTTGATTTAGTTTTTTAAATGCTCATAAATCTGGGTTGCTAAACAGAATGACTACAGACATATACATAGTTCCCATGCTCTATTAATTGTTATCCTCTATTTCTTAGGTCAGTCCAGTCAGTGTGATCCAAAAAATAATTAAGCTTCATGGCACTGTGCTCAGTGCTAGAAATTGAACAAAAAGACAAAATTAAAAAGTTCCTGATCTCCAGAGTTTATATATTATTGGGAATTTAACAAATAAATAGATTATATATGAATTTAAGTATAGAGATATATAAAACAAATGTACACAAACATATGCATATATATGTTTTTTGCAGACACCAACAACTAAGGCAATCAAAAAAACCTCTCTAAAAAGAAAAAAAAAATAACTTGAACTTTAAATAAAGAGAGAGAAGAGTAGAGGGCATGCAATACTCCTCTGCCTGGGCAAAGCCTAAAGGGTCAAGCAAGGTATGCAGATTAACTCCTGATGCCTCTGTTCCCCAACTATAAAACAGTGAAATGCTGGGGAAACAAAATAAAAAGCAACTAATGGCCAGTCACATAACATGATGGCAAAGCAGTAGCCATTTTGGAGCCCAAATTAAACCCAATGGATTCTATATGAACTCACCTAACCAGTTCATCTGCACAGGCGGCAGCTACTTCTTCTTCAGCTTTTCGCTCATAGTACTTTCGCAGAATAGTTTCTGGCAATACCTTCTCCAATTCACTTGTTGGGAATGAACATGTACAGCTGGCTTCCATACAGCTGAGTTCTGACTATAAGGATGATATAAGGAAAAATTAAGGAATTGGTTCAAAATACTAAGCACTAATCACTCAATTGTGACTTAAAATAAAAGCTGCTGATAAAGGCCTCATTTCCAAAATATATAGAGAATTAACTCAAATTTATAAGAAATCAAGTCATTCTCCAATTGTTAAAGGATATGAACAGACAATTTTCAGATGAAACTTTTTCTAGTCATATGAAAAGGTACTCCAAATCACTATTGATCAGAGAAATGCAAATTAAGACAACTCTGAGATACCACTACACACCTCTCAAATTGGCCAAGATGACAGGAAAAGATAATGACAAATGTTGGAAGGGATGTGGAAAAATTGGGCCACCGATACATTGTTGGTGGAATTGTGAACAAATCCAACTATTCTGGAGAGCAATTTGGAACTATGCTCAAAAAGTTATCAAACTGCATACCCTTTAATCCAGCAGTCTTACTACTGGGTTTATATCCCAAAGAGATTTTAAAGAAGGGAAAGGGACCCACATGTGCAAAAATGTTTGTGGCAGCCCTCTTTGTAGCAGCAGGAAACTGGAAACTGAGTGAATGCCCACTGGAGCATTGGCTGAATAAATTGTGATATATGAATGTTATGGAATATTATTGTTCTGTAGGAAATGAACAACAGGATGACTTCGGAGAGACTTACATGAATTAATGCTAAATGAAACAAGCAGAACGAGATCATTATACACATGGCAACAACAAAATTATGTGATGATCAATTCTGATGGATGTAGCTCTCTTCAACAATGAGATGATTTAAACTAGTTGCAATTGTTTAATAAAGAAGAGAGTCAGTTACACCCAGAGAGAGAACTATGAGAAATGAGTGTGGACCACTAACATAGCATTTCCACCCTTTCTGTTATGGGTTTGCTTTTCCTTCTTGGATTTTTTTTTTCTTTCTAGATCCAATTTTTCTTGTGCAGCAAGATAATTGTATAAATATGTATACATATATTGAACATAACATACACTTTAATATATTTAACATGTATTGGACTACCTGCCGTCTAGGGGAGGGAGTGGGGGGAAGAAGGGGAAAAGTTGGAACAGAAGGTTTTGCAAGGGTCAATGTTGAAAAAATACCCATGAAAAATTGTAAATAAAAAAGCTATTAAAAAAAAAAGCTGACCTTTGTATTCATTTTACAGTTTACCAAATATGTCATACACATTTATTTATTTGATCTTCACCACTATCCTCACTGTACAGCTGCTCCATGAGTCTCTGAAAGGTTAAGAGGATTGACCCAAGTCCTCCCAAAATGATGTGGCAGAGATACAAAACCAGGTTTTCTGGTTCGAAAGCCACTGCTCCACCCACTATGCCACAGCTGCCAACACAAATGACATCCCTAAAAGCAACTAACTAACAAGATGATGGCAACAATTCAATAAGTAGTAAGAATCAACCTGAGTCCCCAGGAGGACATTGGCTAAGCTCAGAGAGAAGCAGTACTATCACATCAGCAACCCTGAACATAAGGAGAAGAATAAGAGCGGGAGGCATTTCAAGGAGACAAAGGAAAGAGAATCGTAACCTTAAGTAAACTTTAAAATTTATAAAATAGATAAGAATATTCAGGCTAATATTAACCAATGAATGATATAAAGGCATAGTAGAGGGTAAAAGCAAAGTGTCAAAATTAACCACCTTTGTATAAATAAATAAATAAAGGTAAGCTTTTTTATAAATAAGCTTTATAAATAAACACAAATGATTTTAAGTAATTCTGTTACTTTGCTCTGGTCCTATTAGAACATGACTTTTAGAAAAATTCTAACAAAAAACCAAACTCTTTCCCATATTATGCTCAAACACATGAAACTTACTTGTACATAAAATGAGACATTGCACAAAGCAGTCATGCATCTTAATCCAAACAAAAACATTTGGAAAACACCTACAGAATAAACACGAATGTATTTTGGCACTTTAGTATACATGACTAGAAAATGTAAATAGTTTATAAAGTTCTTTTGGGATCTCTGCTCTAGATGACAACTAGGTATTCATCTTGCATGAAACAGGGTGAGGCAGTCCTTTGGGGCAGTGAGTTTAGAGGACAAGCCCTGTGCAGAAGGATCCTATAGCTTAAAAAATAAACTTGCTCTTTCTGTATGGACCAAGAGTCCTGCAAATAGGGTCAAAATGCCACTTTGTCCCAGAAAAGACATTATGTTCTGATTTGCTACTCACTAGGACTCACTTAAATTATCCTTTGGTTCTGTGTACCTTTGCGATTCTTACCTTTCCTGAGCCGAAGACTGCCTCTTGGGCATATTTGATTAGGCACTCCTTGCAGAATAAGTGACCATCGACACACTGAGTCAGCTCCTCAAATGCAAATTCTCCATAGCAGCAACGACACTCTATCATCTGACCATCCTACAATTCATAAGCAGAAATTAAATAACCTATTTCCTAACTTTAAGCAGCAGGGGTAGCTATATTTCACACTAACATCCAATGCAAATGTCTTACTGAACACAGAATGGCAAGTTAGAAAACAAAAGCTATTATTAGGTCTCAAATTCAGAGATGTTCATACCACTCTGTTTTATCTGGCTCCTATAACTACTCAATGTGACATTTTTATACAATTTTGATAGTTTTTTTTTTTTTTTGGCATACACATTTATTCAATATCTATTATGTATAAGGTGATATGTAAAGTGCTGGGAATACAACAAAAGAATGTGGTTCTCAAGTGCAGCCTTCAACCAATTACACCATAAGACCTAGGTTCAACAAATGGCATCTCAAAGCTCCTTTCTCAATTATATTTGACATGTAACAATATAGCAATTAGGAACTTCAGAGTTGATTAGCGAAAGGCAAATATGGAGGATGAAGTAGTTCAGCCCAGTTCTCTCTCACAACTACTTCAACAAAGATTGAGGAAGAGTACCAAGCTGTGTAGTAATCAGAAAATCCAAGGACAGTAGGTCATTTTTTTCAAGCCAAGTTGATGGATTCAGCTCATACACACATAACCAGGAGAGGAGACCAAAGCTGGGACTATAGTTTTGTCACTCTGCTCACAACTCTCAATTACAGATTCAGTGTAAAAAACTAAATTGGGACCTGCAAATAAGCAAGAGGGCAAGGACTGCAGAGTTCTGATCAAAGTTTGCCGCAAGGATCTTGCAGAATCTCAGATAATCAAAAGGAAGGTAGGCCAAGTCATTGTCGACTGGAGCTAAAACCAGGGACAAATACTTGCAGTTGTGTTGCCCAGAACTAAACCTGGTTGGGGAACATGCAAAAATTGGAATAGGAAGGAAGTGTTGTACCTGCCTGAGATCAAACAAGTTACTGAAAATTTGCAGCTCCCTCCATTACTTCTTAGACTTTTGAAGATTGAAGTTACCAATTTTGAGAGAATTTAACTGTGAGGCACCACAATTTGCAAGGTTTGCAAGGGCAAACCCAAAAAAGGCTCCAAATTTCATTGCTAAAATGTGTAGATTCTACCTTAAATATATAAAGTCCCAATTTAAGACATAAAAATGGAAGAATACATAAATAAAAGAAGATATTGGAAATAAAGAACTACTATAAAGCCAGGAGCACAAACTCAGAAGAAAAGATCAACTCCACATCATTTACAAGCAAAGCCTTTGAGAAAAACACAGCATGGACACAAATGCAACTAGAATTCCTAGAGGAAATTAAGTTTAAAATGAAAAAGTTAATTCTTTTTATTCAAAAGAGATTATGTGAAGTCAAGATTAAAATGTAAGCATAAGCAAAACAACACAGAAGTCAGCAAGATTTTTATTTTCTTACAAAAGGCCAGGAATATGTGGACAGCCTACTACATGGAAAGGCTGAAATGCGACAGGGGACAACAACAAAAGCTTATTTAAGACCAAATACATTTCATCTTCTCCCTAGAATTGAAATTAACACTTAACTAACAAAAAGGTTCCTTCAAAGGGAGACCCTAACCAGTTAATCCAATTAATTGGTTTCTTAGGTTAATTTTCTTTTTTTCAACATTAGTTTTGAGTCTGGTACAAATTAAGAATTAAGAGTAATTTATGACTCTGGCTTGTAGCTTAGACTAGTGGAATCAAACTCAAATAGAAAAGGATCTCAGTCAATATATATTGACTTAGAAAATGACAAATTGTTGTATTGTATTTTTATTTTTTTTATTTAATATTTCCCAATTACAAATTAATCTGGTTGGGGGAAATCTGCCTTAGTTTCTCAACTCCGTAGAGTGAAGCATATTAAAATACGAAAATAATACTCTGTTAAAGTAATTGGCCATGAAAATGCTAGGAAAATCTGACAAGAGGATCACCTCCAAATAAATAAATAAGGAAATAAAGAAATTAATTAAGTAAAAGGATGGTATTTCAGGCAATTACCTTTTGATACTGTTCTTCATTCATTTGCAAGGCAAGCAAAAAGTCAGCATGCTAGGAAGGAAAAAGAATAGATTATAACATAACCCAAAAAGTATTCAATGAGCTATTTGCCATTCACTTTAATAAAATATTAACTTCTAGTCTTAAAAGAAAATATTCCTGTAGTTACTTTAAAATAATTACTTTCCTCTATGATATTTACGTTGGCTTCTTAGGGCAGTTCAGCCAGAGATAAACTGAAATTAAGTCCAGAGAATCACCAAAGAAATGATGAAAATTTGTAAATTATGCAGTCTTGACTTTGAAGTTTAGTTTAAGTTATTTAAAGCATCCCTAATAATATGTAGAAACCATCTTTCCCAAAAGTTGGTTAACAATGGGAATGGGCACAGTCCCATCAGATGAGAATAAAAATTTTCTACAAATATTTAATTTCCTAACTTCTTTATACTACACCTAACTGACACACAAAGACAATAATACTCTTGATTTTTCCATCACTTACTAATGTTCCACTACCATGTTGATGATTTGAAAATATTTTTATCTGATAATCTTTTATCATTGTTTATATCTTTATTTCATGTTTATGTTCCTTTGAACTTTAACCTTGTTCATCTTCATGGGGACCGCTGATCACTCCCTCAGTATTTTCCCAGGATATCACTCTTGCACTCTCTTTCCCTCTCAATCTCTATACTATTCTCTATTCTTTTTTTTTTTAATTTTAAATTTTTTATTTAATAATTACTTTATATTGACACTCGTTTCTGTTCCGATTTTTTTTCCCCCTCCCTCCCTCCACCCCCTCCCCTAGATGGCAAGCAGTCCTTTATATGTTGGATATGTTTCAGTATATCCTAGATACAATATATGTTTGCAGAACCGAACAGTTCTATTCTCTATTCTTAAAGCTTTTGCTCCCTTTTCCTACTGTCAAATTGGATTACTGCTTTCTACCATCTTCCTCTTTCATGGAGGAAGTTCAATCATGCTGAATTGTGTCCACTATAAATTTATATAAATTATTAACAAGTAGGTACTCCTGGCAGTAAAGAAATCCTTTTACTCCTCTCTAATTGATCCTCTAGTCCATTCACCACAGTTTACCTCCATCACTCTGTACTGTTATCTTCAATTTTCCATATATACTGGCTCCCTCCTTGCTGCCCACAAACATGCACAATGTTTCTTAATTGCCAAATCTAATGACTTTTTCTTGATCTTCATCCTTCTTGACCTCTCTGCATCATTAGATGCTTTTCATAAAACTCCTACAGGAGTTTTTCTTCAGATTTTTTGTGAAACTGTTCTTTTCCAGTTCTCCTTAATTGATCTGAGAAAAATCTTTGCTAGATCTTCATCTTTGTCTTGCTCCCTAAATGCAAGTATTCCCACCAATATTTGGTCTTGGATCACTTCATTTTCTATATATTTCCCTTAATGAATTCAGGTCTAGCTCTAGGGTCTTTTCTGAGTTCCATTTTCAAATCTTCAATTGTCTATTAGATATTTAAAACTGAAAGTTCCAGAGATAATTCAACATATCCAAAAATGGATGCTTTCTTTTCCCTTCAAATGCTCCTACTCTTCAAAACTTTGCTGGTGAAGGTATCACTCTCCCAGTTTTGTAAATGCTGCCTTATCCTGGACTCTACATTTTCACTTGTACCTTACCAACTCTCAAATTTTGCTCTACCTCTATAATATCTATAGAATATAAATTATTTTCTCTATTCACATCTACTAGCTTAGCTCAGGCCCTTATCACCTTTTGCTAGATTATGTCAATAGCCCTCTAACTGATTTTTTTAAACACTTCAAGTCTCTTTCTACTTTAGTTTATTCTACTCACTTGCTGCCAAGTGGTTTTCCTGAAGTACAAACTTGACTTCATTTCCTTAACTCAATAACTATCTGTGATTTTTCTATTATTTCTATGTTCAAATAAACTTTTTTGTTTAGTTGTTAAGCCCTTCATGAAATAGCAACCTGTTTTTCCAGCTTCAAGGGAATTATTAATCCTTTTACATTCTGTGTAGCCAAACTGGCTTTAGCTTTGTTCCATTACTCTCCCCCCATCTCCTCCATTTTAGAGGTAGTCCTGCTTGCCAAATCCAATTGTACTTTTGCATTGCCTATGCCTACAATGTCTTCCCTCCTTATTTCTCAGCTACTTTACCCCTTTTGTGTGCCAACTTCTATATGTAATCTTTCTTACTCTGTCTCCCCTCTCATATTAATTTGTATTAGATTTTGTATTTATTCTTGTGTGTGTGTGTGTGTGTGTGTGTGTATGTGTGTATGTGTGTGTGTGTGTATTTCTCTCTCTCCCCTTTATTAGGATGTAATTGTTTGAAGAGATTGTTTCATTTCTTTTATTTGTTTCCTCAGAGACCCTAGAACTTAGCAGGCATTTAATAAATGCTCAACTGACTCATGATTAAAGGAGAAAAGGAAGAATAATGGTACAAAGAATAATTTGATGTAAAGAGGAATAACCAGTTAAATTAAGGAGACACTATATCGATACTTAGATAAGAGCTGTTAATAATACACAAGATGATAACAAAAAGAAATATATTCATTAATATTTCCATTTTTAAATCCTAGACCTCAGGTAGAAGAACAGAGGCAGATAGGGAATTCTTAGCATGGAACACAGTGTTTGGGCACAGAACTGATGCTAAATAAGATCTTGTTGATTAATATACTTGTTTTAAGTTTAAGAAACAAAGAAATCCAATGAAACTCTCCTAAATAGAAAATCAAGGGAACTGAATTGAGATAATAAATTTGTTAAGCTAGATTTTTCAGTTGCCATTTACATCTCTTTATAATGTTTCAGTGTGCTGAACATGTGTAATAATAGGGACATTTTAAAAGGAATTTTATTATAATTTTTAAAACAAGGTATGAATAGCTTCTTCACAGGTCTTAATACCAATATCAAAAAGTATCTTGCTATCAGAACTAAGTTATAAAAGTACTGAAATTTAAAGAGCTCATTGAGTTCAATCTTCTTACTCTCCTAAGGAGAAGTGAATTGTCTGAGATTATAATGTTGTTAGTGACAGAACTGGGAAAACCCCCAGGCTTCTGACTTTTACTCCAATGTTCTGTATCCTAAACCAACACAAACTGAGTACAAACTGGGACCTTGCAACCACAATTGATTTTCTGAGGAAAGGGAATATAAATGGAATTTAGGGAGTAACAATCACACTTAACTCCTAGTAAATAAGGCTCATTCTCATTCACAGGTGCTAAGAATTCAGTGCTTATGAGTAAAAAGATATATATCCTTCATAGTCTTCTCACCTGTGTACTGAAAATAAGAATCTTAATTATTGTAACAGCTATATGAATATTAATTCCTATAAGCCCATAAAAGAATTATTTTTCTTGAGTTTAAGGCTAAGGAAACATAAGGACTAAAACTAAAGGTATGAAAAATAAAAAAGCGGAAGGAATTTGTTCCGACAAATAATTATCTTCATGGTCTAAAATGTTACCAGATAATAATCTCATTACTTTGCTAATTTCCCTATTATTCTCCTTTCCAGAATTACTTCTTGAGTTGGAGGAAAATGACAGTCACAGAACTGTAGACTGTCTAGTTCAACTCTTTTGCTTTATTAAGAAACTGAAGCAAAGACCTTATCAGATAAAAAGCCTTTTTTATAATGTAAATTTCTGCTTCCTCCTCCTTCCCAAGTGCAGCATACTTTTAATTAGTACATATTACCTACCAGATGTGGCAAGGCTCATCTATATGACCCATCTCAGTCTTAATACTGAACAAGTTCTTATGAAATAAGCCTCCTCCTTCCAACCTCAAGCCCATGTCCACCCCAACCTCAACTCCAACCCACTGTATAAAGGTCTTACCTCAGCCATCTCCTTAACTTTCTTCTCATAGAATTCTTGCTCTTTTCTCACAGGCGGAAGGAGTGAACGCCTCTCATAGGACCTCCAGTGTCTACGTTTATTTTCCAGAAAGAACATCCGCTTTTCTATTTTGACATCACCTAAAGAATATGAGACAATGAAAACTTCAAGCAAAAGATATAGTGCCAGGAATTTGGGTATTGGTATTCAATTCCTTCCACAGTCTGGACCACTCACTCTTTATGCTTCCAGTCAGATGCTCTACCACTTCCCACTACATATATTCTTTGTTTCATGCAAACTTAAGTACATACTGCTACCTAACCCATTTTGCACTATTGTACCTATCCTCACATATCACCTCCTCCATGCATCCTTTTACCAAAACTAAATATGATTTCTCTAAGAGCATTTTCTTTGAAACAGACTGCTTCATATTATAATTGTATGCATTTCCCCTCTATGAGATTGCAAGAATCCTAAGGGAGTTATACTAATCTTTCTATCTTCCATAGGACCTAGAGGGCCTGGAGCATTATGATATATAATTAATACATTTCTAAATAAATTAAAGCATGTTCCTCTGTTAAAGAGAAGTTTATATTCAAAGAAAAATCTCCTGCTTTTATGTAGAGTGGACTAAGGAACTTGATATATGTTTTTAAACCTATGCTAAAAATTGGTGACAAAAAAGTTTTGGCTCAAAGAAACAAGATGTATTAAAGGCATAAACCAAAACCAAGAAAGTAAAAGTAGTTGAAACAATTTTTAAAAAATGATTTACCTGTTCCTGCCCTTTTTTCTTTTCCCGTCAGCCACTATCTAGAACTTTTTAGTAGTTAACAGTTAGTTAGCAATATAACCCTCCAAAATTCCATTTTAAAACTTGTCCACCCATATAGATTTAAGATCCATGTAATTTAAGATCTAAATTCCAATTAGTTCCCCGAAAAAAATCCCACAAATCACTGCAAATACACACATCCAAATAATAAAGAGGATGCTTTCCCCTCCTTAAAAATTAAGTGATGAGGGAGAAATAAGATGAAATTTAGCAAAAATGTAAGTGTAAGTTGCTACATTTAAGTTAAAAGAAAACAATTATAAAAGTATTGAATAAAGAAAAGCAGGATTGACAAATTTGTTTGTCACAAACAAACCACAAGCTCACTGACAGTCTGTTTCTGTCATGCATACATATGCAGAAAGATTTGGAACACACATTCCAATTTGGAAGAGATCTTAGAGATCATCTAGTCTATCCCATACTAAATAAGAATCTCATCCCTACTACAACTTAACCTCTGACCTAATCATTTACTCTTTGAGGAGTGGAGGTGAGAGAGAGGAACATGCAAACAGTTTTTAAATATTTTAAGGATTGTCATATGAAACTTCTATAAAAGTTTCATTCAAATGCATTGTAATGTAGAGAGGGTCCTTGACAGCTATATCAACAAAGTACAAACTTTCATAGGTGCTACCTAAACCAAAAAGGACTATGTATCTGTGATCTGAGGACCAGTCCAACTAAGTTTAAGAGGTTCATCATCAAAAGGTAGGATAAAAATTTTTAGCAAAACGAGTGAAAATCAATAGGAAATAAAATTTTAAGACCTCTCCAAACATTCAAACTGTATAACTATGGAATGAACTGCCTCAGAAAGAAATGAGGTATCAGCCAGAGAAAGAAGTCAAACAGAAGCTGGATAAACCACCTGTCAGAGGTATCATCAAGGAGGTTCTTGGATTGAAAAGGATGTGATCTCTAAAATCTCTTCCAACTCTAGGATTCTACACCCTTATAAAGAGTTCTTAATTCTGAATTTCTATAAAAAGAATTATACTTTTAAGCATACTTGAAATCATACAAGTCTGGAGAATAACAGAAAAGGATCAACAATATAAGGGAGAAGCCCCATAGAAGAAAATGTGTCCAAATATAGCAGTGGTTTGAGAAAAAGATCCAAGGAAGGAGATACCCTGTCTTCCTCCCACCCAAGAAACATACAACTTAAATGAAGTTTTCCGCAATTTCATTAATTTTACAACTTGCAGATGACAGGAACTTGAGACCTTACATTTAGTAAAGAATTTACATGGTATTTCATCCACAAGAACGAAAGCAATGAAGGAGGCACCTAAAAGGCATGTATTTTGTTTATACAGCAGGATTTTTAATCTAAAAAATTGCAAAAGTTGGATTCTCTTAGGTTCTCATGTGATTCTTTAATAGTGATGGCTTGTCCATCTATATTTTTAACCGGTATACTATGAGTTCATAGACACGGGAAGCCAGTTGCTTTTTTTTCCTGGAACAAAAAGTTGGAACAAAAAGTTGAACCAAACAGTATCTATTTATATGTGGTTTTCTACCCCACAAAAGGTTCATTTTCTTAAAATGTTTACTTAAACTTTGATGTACCCTCAACAACAGCTATTCTATATCAGTATTTGTCCTTGAAACTAGTTTATGAACAAAAGCCAGGGCTCTTATTCAGGTATATTTGCTAAAGCACCCCACAAAATAACTACATTTATTTGACTGCTGTGGGTAAGTGGATAAGTTCTGCTGAACGGTTTCATACAAGGTAGGAACACTCACACACAGTTTTCCATTTACCTTGTTCAAATTTGAAATCTATGTAAGAATACTGATTCATTTCTTTCCTCTTTTTTCTCTTTCCACTGGCTTCTGGTAATAGCTCCTGCCATTTTTTAATGGCATCAGAAAAGGCCTAAAATTAAAAAATGGAAAAGGTTACTAAACTTAGGCAACTTTCAATTATTCATAGCAATTGGACTGGGAGGGTGGGGAAAGGTCAGGATGAATATGGAAAAATTTAAATGCACATAATCCAGAACGCTCATTTTGACCAAATTTCTTATTAGGGCTACTAATTAGCAACAAAATAAACATTATAGTTTCGCCTGTTTTCTTCCCAGTCATATTAAAATACTAACAAAGCAGAGGACTAACCAAAATGAAATTTTAGCTGAGGGAAGGAAAGAGAAGTAAAGGAAACAGTATAGATTTTGATAATTAAAAAATAATTCAACAATTCCCCCTCTATTTTGAGAAGAGGAAGATCCTATAAGAAACTCAATGGGACATAAATCATAATTGAGTAAAATACTGCTATAACAAAATTGCCAAAAATTAAATCCTCAAATTGTTAGAGCTAGAGAAATAAGACGGGTATCCAATTTCTCTATAATAGAGCCAAAAGCAAAACTGAAATATTTTAAACAGAAAAGAAATAATGAATATACCTTTACTTCCACTCCCTTTTCTTCTCTTAGCTCCTAGACTACAAGTTGAGTTAGCAAGAGGTAATTTCAGGGCCAACCCTCTGGCCTCAAGCAATAATGGGAAATATGTAATTCACCCTGGTTATTTTTCTACCTGCTTTGTAAAGAACTACTTTCCTCCATCCCAGCATTTCTCCATTCCCAAAATGAACCCCCTACAAGCTTATGAGAAAAGTAGTGTACTATAATAAAAAAAGTTTTTAGTTATTCAATCAGATGACCTAGAAGAGTTCAAATCCTGGCTCTCCTATTTAGTAACTGTGTCAATTTATCGAAGTTCCACATAACTTATCTGGGCCTCAGTTTTCCCTTTTGTTACGAGAAGGTTGAAGTAGATGTCTTCAAACTCTCTTGAAACTCTAAATTTATATTACCCTATAATCAATGAACTATTTTTACCCTAAATAACAATTGCTTCCTGCTCTGGCATTAACTAATAATTAAGCCTTAGTTAAAGTTGTGACTATCCTAAGCATACTTGTCTTCTAAAAGAACACAATTCCACCTAGTGGTATCCACTTATTTACTGGGGATAGAGGAAGAGAAAGTCAACACCACATCATCTTCAACATCATGAAGATTTTTTTCTCACTTCCAAATTTTTAAACAGATAAGTGGCATGTAACAATATCACACATTTATATGGTAATACTTCAGAGTTTCCAAAGCTTTTTCACACATATAACTTCATCTGATGAGCCTCACCCTGATCCCACAAGTTGGCAGGGCAAGTATTCTCTTTCTTTCTTTTTTTTTTTTTTGCTGAGGCAATTGGGGTTAAGTGACTTGCCTAGGGTCACACAGCTAGGAAGTGTTAAGTGTCTGAGGCCAGATTTGAACTCAGGTCCTCCTGACTTAAGGACTGGTACTCTATTCTCTGCGCTACCTACCTGCCCCAAGTATTCTCATTTTAAAGAAAAAAGCAAAAAGTTAAACTTACCCAAGTCATTCCCTCATTAAGCAAAAAATCTATAATTAGAACGCAGGTCTTCTGATTCCTACTTCAGAATTTTTTCCTTTTTACTACATATTATTGTCATTTATGTAAAAGACTATATCCAAAAAGCCAACTGGGTTTTAATTAGGGTAACTGTTTTTGTTTCTCTCTTAAAATATTGGGGGAAAATATTTTTTATTAGTTACTAAGGGAAAACTCCTGAAATCATTAAAAATTTGACCAAATTGCTACTCACTCACTAGTCAGAAAATTGTACACAATGCTGAGGACAACAAATCCCCTCTTTTGACACCAACTGACATTTCTTAACCTATTTTAATTAAAGCAGATTTCTTTCGATATAACTAATAGAAAGTCTTAACTGTGAACTGAGGGTACCAGCTCTTGTGATAATTACACTAAAATTTCACTGAATCTATTAAAGATATACTTGTGTCAACATGAAGGTTAGGTCTCAGCTTCAATTTAACTTAGCTATTTCTAATTAGCAATTTCCCTCCTTTTCCCCATTTCGATGCCACCATTTAAAGTGAACGTTGAGACAATGTTTCAAGAGAATTTCTCCTCTTGATATTGTATTATCTGTCAAATGTGGTCACTCAATTTTTCTCTTGAATTTTTTATACACACACACACACAAACAGTTCTTACAGAGGTATATGTAGTTCAACTCAGGTGTTTCCACTGAACTGAGAAGCTAAATGATTATATATGTCTGTCCAGGTTCCCTTCTCTTTTGCCTTCATATTACTTCATTTAGTAATCACATCAGCTCCCATGTACTTAATTACCAGGTATACACTAAAGACTCTTACATCACCCAATCCTGTTCCAAATTCTCTGCTGATTGTCAAATTCATACACACAATTTTCTTTAAGACATCTCAAACTAGATTTTTGGTATACAGTTTCAATGTCAAAAATGTAATTATCTTCTCCTTAACCATCCCCATTTCCAATTATCCTATTACTGAAGAGGACAACTCCATTCTGCTAGTTCTTCAGGCCAACCCAGTGCAAGCCCTCATCATCACACATGCCTAATTCAACTGCTATGAGTCCGTCCTAACTTCAATCTCCATTCAGTTACCAAAATAATAGTTTTAACCTAAAGATCATATGCATGTGTGCACACCCCCCTCCACCTCCACACAGCCACCCTCTACAGGTTCCCGATCTTCTCTAGGATCAAATACACAATCCTCTTTGGCATTCAAAGCCCTTCCTAATCTACCCAGCATTCCATACCTCTACCATTCCAGGCTTCTTACATCTTACTTCCTAATACAAATTCTTCAATTCAGTGACACTGGGTTACTGGCTATTCCATGAAAAAGAGACTCAATCTCTTGACTCCAGGATATTCTTACGCTTTCTACTATGCCTAGAATGGTTTCCCTTCTCATCTCCATTTCCTGTTTCTTATAAAGTCTCAACTAAAATTCTATCCTTCATAAAAAGTCTCCTAACCACTCTTAATTCTAGTGTCTTCCCCTTTTTAATTATTTCCTATATATAGCTTGCTTGTATATATTTTGTTTGTTGTCTTCCCTGTAGTGGGCCAGAATTCTGGAGAAAGGTGTTAACTCAGTGGAAATGATAATACAATGGCTATCTAATTTAGCACAGTGATTAATAATTCTCTAGTTCTACATGTACTTAATACTTAATATAGTTCTACAAGATTGACACCTAAGAGTATGTAATTGTAATAGAATATGTAAAAGCCAACAAAGACTGGAGGAGGAACATTCCATCTTTGATCAGGCTCCTGGTGGCTCTCCTCCTGCTTCCTCCACTGAGACCAAGGCCCCTCTGAAGAGCCTCAAAAAAGCTAGCCCAGGCCCCAGGTGAAGGAAACAGACTGGGAAGGAATAATAAAGAATTTGGACTTTATCACCTGGCTATTCTTGTGGTGATTACTCTGCTGAAATGAAGGCTGGTCCAAAGATCTCCAGAAAACTAACCAGAACACTACACTTCCCTATTAGATTGTGAGCTCCTTGAGGGGAGGGCCTGTCTTTTGCCTTTTTTTTTTTTCTTGTATCCTTAGAACTTAGCACAGTACCTGGTACTCAGAGGATGCTTAATAAATGTTTATTGATGACTTTTTAAAACAAATGTGGCAAAGGCTAAAGTTTCTTGGACCTCAGCTTTCTTGTCTAGTACAGAAAACTGAAAACAATATAACTGAGTATCTTAATGATAAAAGTTTCTGAAATATTTTGTGGACAACAGAAATTTAAAAGCCTTGTTGAGTTGCTATAGTTTCATTGTTAATAAGGCTCTTTAACCCCTCAACACTATGAAACAAAGTAATAGTGCCACTAAAACAAAAAGCAAAGCCAAAGAAGAGTTGTAACAATATTTTTTGGTAGTAGAAAATAACTAAAAATGGGGAAGGGTTCCCACTGACTAGGGAAGAGTTGAAAAAATTGTGATATATAAATGCAATTTTGCTGTAAGAAGTAACAGGAATTCACAGAAAGGTGAGAAGATTTTTATACGTTAATGTAAGAATTGAACCAAGAAAACTATGCATAATGATTATAGTAATAAAAGTAAAATAAAATGAAGCTTTGACTCAGAAGAGAATAGAAAATGCTTGTATAAATTTTCCTCTTTCATTTGAAAAGTAGGGGGCCACAGATTTGGAATGTTGCACTATCAGAATAAATAGTTACTGAGTTACTTCTATAATACTAGCAATACATGGAGCATATTCCTACTCCAGAAAAATTTATAATGCATATATAGTCTTTTCAAAATCCTTGAGCTGTTTGCATTTTCTTATAGAAACATTGGCATCTTATGGATTTTCTTATAAAAATCATGGAGCTGGGGAGAAAGGAGTAGTTGAAAAGTAAATTATGCTTAACTTAATGACATCTATGGAAAAAATTCTCTTTGTTTCCTTAGAAAACAAAGTAACATCAGGTGATTTCATCAGAGAAAAGTCCTATTACAAAAGTTAAGCTCATTCATTAAAAAGAGAGAGCAGCTGTTGCAATGGATTAGTCTTACTGAAGAAATGCTTTACTACAATTGTCAATGGCTAAAAGGAGATTGTGGCTTTAGTTCATCTCAAAAAAAAAAAAAGCAAAAACAATGGTTCTGCAGAATACATTTTAGGAACAAGGTTTTAGATTTGTCTGGGGCAATAAATCACACAAAAACAACAAAAAACCTACCATCTTTTCCCAAATAAGACTATCAACTCTGATCTTACATGACTGATATTTTACACATCATTAGTGAAATACTGAAGATATTTCACTGAATCATAGAATTTTGAATTGGAGGGGATTTTTAAGAATAGGTCATCTATACCCCTCATTTTACAAATGAGAAAACTGAGGCCCATTAAAAATGAAGAGACTTGTTCAAAATCATAATGGTAGCTGCTAAGCTGAGACTGGAGCTTCTAATATAGCATTCTTTCCAATATTGATCACCACAACAGCAGGCTATCAAGGCTTTCCTTATCTATACGGTCACTGTCACTATACAGGTTCCACTCAAAGGTGTAGCAAAGTATTTTGAGGGATTCTGAGATGAAATGGCAAGATCTAAAAAAATAAAATATTAATTTGCTAGTAATTTTCAGTCTTTTCCTGCTGTTCCAAAAGATGTTACTTTGTAAAAATTTCTTGCACTCAATCCTCTACCCACTTCCACCCCCTGACTATTTTGTTAAGTAATCTGAGAATTATGACATCACAGTTTGCCACTAAAAACTTGATTACAAGGTCAAAGAGTGAGCTTCCACTTTACTAAATTCTCAAGCAGAGAAGACAAAACAATGAGGAAGGAAAGCCATCATTTTGGAACAAGTCTAATGGAAAGAGGGATTGCTTTATACTTTGTATCTGTAACCCCAGTGCCTGGCACATATGTGCTTAATTAATGTGTGTTGGTTAATTAGCCAACATAGATAAGGAAAAGGCAACATTATCTATATATAGTACATTTGAAAGTTTTTATTTCAGATTTTAAGGCCTAAGCTTGTTTTTATAGCTTATGTTTCTTCATTAAAAACATTTAATATGTAGATAATTCCCAAAGACTACAAATAATAAAAAATTAAAAGGCTTAGAAATTAAGTAGTTTGCAATGGAATCATCAGGAATCTTGCCCCAATGTATCATTCTGTACAAAAAAAAAGACAAACAAAAATTATGCTACGATTTATATATTCATAACTATGAACTTTGCTCATTTTTTTCAGAGTTCCTGGAGGATCAGTGTGTATTCTAAATTAGGATGCCATTTTTCACATATTTAAATTACATCAAAGGCTCTGTTTTACACCCCATATGAGAAACATGAAATCCTGGATTCAATCAAGAGAGGTTTGACTGAACATAAAACTACAGCCATAAGTCTCAAAATATAGATCCTATCTTAGAATACTGTTAAGATGAGATTCCAAAGCAGTTTTAAATGTTACAATGTAAACCTTAGTTTGCAAAACATAAGAGAAATAATGTTTGGGCAAAGTACTCTAGTAACTCCTACCTCACCATTCTCTTCCTCTGGCTTGCACCTCCTAAAATCTATTTTTTCCTGCAAAATTTTCCCCCAATGATAAAATTTTGACTTTCAAATTCTCTTCCTTCCTCCTCATTCAGAAAATAAGCAATTTGATATAGGTTAAACATGTGAAATCATCCTAAATCTATTCTTCATCCTTGCTCCCCTCACCACAATTTCCAGTTACTCTGAACTCCTTCTCTTGGTTCACTTTCCATTTTGAAGTATTATTCCTTTGGTTGAACCACCTTAACTACATACGATACTTTACCCTTGAATTTCTTACCCTCTTGTCTTACTGGCACTTATAACTTGTCAAATACCACTTATCAATCTGCTCTCTGATCCTATCTATAAGCTTTGGAATGCCACTGATACAAAACATATAATTGTGCTGCCAGGGTCCACTACAGATATGTGTACTTTTAACTGGAAATCTTAGTACTGTAGAGAATGGGGTTCTCTATGTAAATGTTGTATGTAAATAGCAGAACTCCTTAAAGATAGCAGGGGTTGTTTTTGTTTTGTCTTTGGATCTGCCACTCAGGGGACTTGCACATACAGATAATTCTTGCTTTACATAAATTTACATTACACATATTTGGCTTAATGTAAAGAATTTTGAAAGAAATCTGCATTGCAAACAAACAAACAAATAAATATTTAGGTTAACTTTATAATAAATTTTTCTCTTTTTCTGCTCTTGTCCCTTGGCTCAGTGCTTTGAGATCTCCCCCAATACCATTAAAACTAAACAAACAAACAACAACAACAAACATCTAAAAAACCCAACAACAATAACAAACATCTAAAAAAACCAGAACCAAAAGAAGCCAATCACCAGATGGAGCCTGGCTATAGACTTGCAAAACCAAGAAAGATGAGACCGCTCCTAGGTCTCTAGTCACCCATGTATCCAGACCACTAGCCTCCACTCAGGTACCATGTAACTGTCCCCATTTCTACTTGTCGACCATCCTCATCCATTTCTGTGGTAGCCCCAGCCCCTCCTGACATTCCTGCTTCTCCTTTCACTTTTCTGTTGCTGGACCCTACATGTCCTTGAATCCTTTGCCAATTCCTTCCCTTTGTGGACATGTAGCCTCCTTCTTGCCAATACTATTCCCTTCCCCATGTCTGAAGGCAAATTTAATTTACATAAAAATCTGTGGCATGATCCACTTATACATAGATAGAACTCTATTTTAATAACCATTAAAACGAACATGATAGTCTATGTCAATTCACCAAATCCTATCCTATTAGATAACAAAGATCTGTCTTCACATATCTTTCAAAGAAATCAGACATGAATGATATTAGCAATTAGTTTTACCTTACACCTCTGTAACCATAAATCCTAGTTTTCCACTAAGAAGCATTCCTTTTTTCATTTTCATATTTACAGAAAACAGAACCATCACTTCTGAATATATATAAAATAAATTTTCTCCTTCCTTCCTCTCACCTGTCCTTTCACAGCAGTTTTCTCCAGTATACTAACATAACAAAATTCCTCGCAAAGCAAGGGTTCTCTGGTCATGAGCTGCTCTACAATGCAAGCTGGGAAAATTTCCATGATGCCAGATCAAAAATAATTCAGATTATAACTAAGGTTGCTTGGGCAGGTGTGGGAACTAACTGCCTCCCAGGAAAAGTCTAACTGATTATGAGAAGAAATGTAAAAAGAAATGTAAAAAGGAGCAGAGCATAACAATTCATGGAAAACACACAAATTTTGAAAGAGAACAAACACCAGTGTCAATTTATAAAATCACATCCTAAAGTTAGAAACAATTTGGAGACATCCTATGTCAAATATACTTTGGTCACTACTTGCTCTAATCTTGAATTAGCATCTGGTCCAAGGAAACAAAAGGAAATCAACCAAAGACATCCTGCAGCCTTCTAAATAAATACAGATCAGACAAGGGAGAGAGAAACTTCAAGACTAGCCACAGTAGCAACAGTATGGTCTTCAACCAGGATCAACAACTCAAAGACACCAATGTCAAAGCTATTTATGAGAAATATGAGGTGGATGTGTGTGGAAAGTGCAGAATATACTATACACAGCCCTACAGGGTTGTTTTGCTGTGAGAATCAGTTATCTGTTACTTTTAAGAGTACCATATATATACACCAATTTGAATCTTTTTTTTTCCTTAATATTATACAGAGCATCTGTCTAATCTTTTCTTACAGATTTTCAAAGAAAAGTACTTAACCACTTCCATAGCATCATGACATAAAGATGATTTTTATGAGTTTCATATTTTTGCTTTACCTTTGGTCCTCTGGAGAAAGGAAAAAGATCAAATTTCTTCTCTACACAATCTTACCTGTGTGACCTTGGGCAAATTCTTTGGGTCTCAGATTCTTCAAAAGCAAAATGAAGGGTTTTAGACTGGGAGACTACTCAGAACCCTTCCACTTTAAAATTGATGATCTCCTTAGAATGTCCACTGTGCCCCCATCACTTTATCAGAATATAGGAATGTCACACCTTTATTTTCTGTTCTTGAAGGAAAACATACTAAATCCTTTAACCTGACCTCTCCATCTAGATACTAGGGGAATAGGATCTGGGTATGAAAAAGAATCTAAGAATATAAGTAGAGAACCTTCCGGGTGATTGCATAGTGTCCCTTGAGCTCATGCAGTGCCCACTTGATGTCCTGAGTGCTGAGCATTTTGAAATCTTCCATGAGTAGATCAGTAGCTTGCATAAAGCAACGCTGGTCAAGAGGAGTGAGTTTAGAAAAGTCAAAATAGTCCACTTTAGACACCTGAAATGAAAGAAAGCAGAAAATTGATAAAATTTGTTAATATGATGTTTTCAACAAAACAAACACATAAACAAAGAACCCTGCAAGTTGTCTCAAAGCAACTGTGTTGAATGTCCCATCCCATAAGAATATATAAATCAATAGGAAGGAAGAAAGAAAATGGAAAGAAGAAAGCAAGAAAAGTTAATAATAACAGAATCCAAAATATTATTTTTTTTTTACATTTCTCAATGGTAAACTTTCTTTTCCTTTATTTTTGACTTCTATTTTATTCTTTCACTGAAATAGAGATCAGAAAATAGAAACCTCTTAAGATTATAGTGCTCCTGCTTAATTTTAAAACAAGATAATGCCAGAGACTAATATTTAGTTCATACTGCCATTGTCTTCCACTGTGACTATGAATTTTTTCCTAATTCAATTTTTTCCCCCTTTCCAAATTATCTCCTTCTCTATTCCATCAATTCCATCAATCAAGAAGGTAATCAAAATTAAAGCCATTATAAGTACATATAGACAAAAAACAAATTTCTACTTTAGCCATGTTCTTTTAAAAAAAAGAGGAAGAAAGAAAAAAGAAGAAAATATGCTTTAATCTGTACTAAATCCAACAGTTCTGTATTTGGAGATGGATAGCATGTTTCATCATGAGTCCTTCACTATGCTGATTAGAGTTACTAAGTTTTTCAGGGTTGATTATTTTTACAGTATTGCTATCACTGTATAAATTCTTCCTGTGATTTTGCTCACTTAATTTTGCTTAAGGTTGTGCAAGTCTTACCAGGTTTTTCTGAAATAATCTTCAACATTATTTCTTGCAGCACATTACATTCACATGCCATAACTTGTTCAATTTTTGGATTGTCTTAAAAATCTTTTTCTTAAGTTTTAAAAATGAATGTTTAAAACTGTTTTTACATGTAAGCAGGGAAAAATAAAATAAAAATCTCTTTCTTTAGTTCTTGCTTTAACTCTTTTTGCAATTTTTGCTGGACTTTTTCCCAATCTATTTTAGGCTTGAATGCTAGGCTAATGGTTAAAAGTAAGTTATTGCCCTGCTCCTGTGCACACAAAAAAGTTTCTAGAATTTGTTTTTGATCAGTTTCTAATTAATTCTTTAACTCTTTTTGCAATTCTTCCTGGACTTTTTCCCAATCTGCATTTTTCTTTGAGGCTTTGCTTGTAGAAATTTTCATGTCTTATCTTTTATGGTTATGTCTTGAGCTTCTCTGAAACCACAGTAAGCTTTTATGTTCAAGTTCTTTTTGTTTGTTCATTCTTCCATCCTAATTCTTGATTTTTGATTTATAGTGGGGGGTTTTTTGGTGGGGAGGGGAAGGAGATAGGAAGAGATGTCTGGCCTGAGTTTTTGTCTTCTTTTTCCTTCAGCTACTTTCACAGCTCAGTCTAAGAACCTACAAACTTTTATTGCTTCAATCCTAACTCAGGTTAGGATTTACTGGCTTGTTTCTGTGGACTATTGCTGGACTCAACCAGTGAAGTTCTCAAAATTAAGAGTGATTGAACTACTAGTTTTTCTTTGGTCTTGTTCTTTAATCCTTGTTTTTCTATTTTAGGCTTGAATGCTAGGCTAATGGTTAGAAGTGAGTTATTGTACTGCTCCTGTGTACATAAAAAGGTTTCCAGAATTTGCTTTTGCTCAGTTCTTAACTGGTCACAATTCTCTGCTCTGGAACCGTGACTCAGAACTGGATAATGAGCAACAAAGCAGCCAGACAGTACCCATTCCTGCTCCAATTTCTTATCCTGGTGCTCCACCTGGTACAACAATGGGAAAGATTTCCTTTCAATATCTGGGTGCTAAAATGCTTGCCAGATCATTGCAGGCTTATGTGCTATTCTAAAGGTTAAACTGAATCACTACTTTGCTCTTAGGTTTAGTTAAGTTCCTCAATTGTGGCTGCTTTTCTCTGCCCTGCAGCTATGACCTACAATTGGGTCTACATACTACAATACATACATACATACATACATACATACATACATACATACATACTATGATAAACTATATATATACTACAATAATTAACAGAGTTGTCATTTGTTACCCTATTGCTCCTAGCACTAGTTGAGGGATCTACTTGGATCTCTTTCAGTCCCAATGCTTTCAGCCTTAGTATACTTTTGGTTTCTTTTATGTGTCTGCGTGCTGGAATATTCCCACTCTCACTGTGCAACTGCTACCACTGCACTGAGCTCCTGGATGGCTCCTAGTCCAATATTCAGAGACCTTAAACAACTGAACTATTTTTTCTTGGCTTTCTTGCTCAAAATTTGGTCTGATGTATTTACTAGTTTGTAGGTATGTTGGGAGAACTAGGAGACCTTGACCTGATTGTGTAACTAACTATGAAATTTAAAAGCTGTAGTTTTTTTGTTCTGGGGTTTTGTTGGCCTGGAGGAATGAGGATAAGAAGAATGCTGGGAAATGACAGGAAGAAATTAAACTAAATTAAATTAAATACAGGATTTACAGTAGCTCAGGTCAGTATATATCAGAAAAAATATGAATAAAACTTTGAAATCCTACTCTAAGCACTAAAATCAAGAAACCTCCCTAAAGTAATAAAATATTGAAATGCTCCCCTCCCCTTAAAGAAGAATAATAAAAAAAAGTTCAAGAATATACTGGAAAACATTAGAAATAAAAATACTATATTTACCTTTTTCTCATCTTGGCTGGCAAGCAGACTGCTATTAGGATTTAAAACCACTCTGCCTTCCTTCTTTGGATAATCTGGGTTTTCCAGAAGATAATTACAAAGTCTGAAAAAAAAACACAAAACAAAACCCAATGTTATCTTCATATTTCTCTAAAGTGAAAAGCTTAGAATAAGGCAAACAACATTAGAAATTAAAACGATTACAGTTTGCCTGGCAACGAGCTTACTAAAAACTCCACCAGTTGGTAAAAAACAAACATGTAAACTGAAACGATCTTCTATTTGTTCACTTAAGTAGCAATGTCCATTTATTCTCATTCTTTTATATTCAATACTTGAAACTGCTAGATGAAGTTACCAAGTCAGAGCTAAATCATTATGGTCAAAAAAGCAGGAGACAAGTGGTTTAAACTTATATACTACCATTATTTACCAAAGAGATAAAATAATAGTTCTGTGTGTTTTTGCATATGCATATGTATTTATCAATACACATAAACAAAAGTCCAATAATTCATTTAACAAACATTTTCAAAGTACTTACTTCGTTCAATGAAGTTGGGCTCTATGCTGGAGATAAAAATTGAAAAATAATTCTCCCACTCTGGGGGAGCTTACATTATACTGACATAAGTAAAAATTTTCGTATTTGTATCAGTTATTTATAAATGTATCAGGAACAAAGAATAATTAAAATTATAGCCTCATTTACAATCTGCAAGGCTGGTTTAATTTAATAAATTTTCAAAGCAGAATCTTCTTATAGGAAAACATCAAATCTATTAACCTAATTTCTTCACTCTGTAACAAGACCTAATAAATTAAGCAAACTGTATGGGTTTTTTCCCCACATGTGACAAGGACATTAATAAGTAGTCCTGTTCAATTTATGAATATCCAACATAACATATTTAATTTCTTTATATGAATAGAAGCTCTTGCCACCTGCATCATCTCTAATATAGACCCAACACATCTCCAAAAGACTCATACACTGTTCCTCACCTGAACAATCCCCTCAACCATTCCCAAATTACCTCAATGTCAATAAATAATCAGTGATAAAATCAATGGTGATTAAAAAGAGAGAACAAGGTCAGAAAGTTCATTCAGGTCCTACTATTTCTTCTCCTTTCTCCATCTCAATCTCCTTCTTAGTATTGGCTTGATTTAGTATAAACATATAATTACTCAATCTTTTTGAGTCTTTTAAAATCACTACCTATTGTAAACAAAGTCAATATACTCAAGACCTTCCAAAGATGAACTGATTAAGTCTTAGTACATGTATGTTGAGGTATGAAACCAAAGCCATCTAAAATTCACAATCTATCACTTTCAGATTTCCACTGAATTCTAAATAGTTCAAATGAAAAATAGTATACTAAAGTCTATTTCAATCAGTATTTGTTGTTATTTGGTTGGACAAAATTTGTCCAACTCTTTGTGATCCTATGAACTATAGCATGTCAAGCTTTTCTGTTCTCCATTATCTGCCCAACCTCAAGTTCACTGATTCTATGACCCTCTCTATCCATTTCATCCTTTGCCATCACCTTCTCCTACTGGCTTCAATCAGTCTTTTCCAATAAGTCCTCTTTTTTTCATTATATGCCAAAGTATTTAAGCTTCAGCTCAGTATTTGTCCTTCCATTGAATATCCTGGATCAATTTCTTTAATTATTAACTGATTTGCTCTTACTATCCAAGATACTCTTAAAATTATTCTCCAGCACAATTCAAAAGTGTTGATTCTGTGGTTCTCCTAGTCCAACTTTACCAACCATATATTGTTCCTAGAAAAACCATATTTTTAATGAATCCTTATAATAAGTTGTTATCTCAGCTTTTTAGTATGTTATCTAAATTTGCTAAAGCTTTCTTTTCAAGGAGCAAGCATCTTTTGAGTTCATGAATGTAATCATCAGATTCAATGATCTTTGAGCTCAAGACTATAAAATCTAAGACTGCTTCCATTTCTTTTTCCTCTATTTGCTAGGAAGTGATGGAACTAGCTGCCATTATCATAGTATTATTATTATTATTTTTTTAATCTTTACATCAGCCTTTACACTCTTCTTTCTCCTCTATTATCATCATCAAGAGGCTTCACTTTCTGCCACCAGAGTAGGGTGGTATTGTCTATAGCTGAAATTACTGATATTTCTCCCAGCAACCTTAGTTCCAAGCTTTTGATTCGTCTAGCCTGGTATTTTGCATGTATTCGTAACATAAATTAAATAAATAATACACAGCCTTATTATATTCCTTTCCTAATCTTGAACCAACCAGTTGTTCCATGTTTGGTTCTAATTGCTGCTTCTTAACCCTCATCTAGATTTTTCAGGAGACAACTAAAATGAATTGGTATTCCTATCCCTTTGAAGACTTTTCACTATTTGTTGTGATCCACAAAGTCAAAGGCTTTAGCTTAGTCAACGAAGCAGATTTTTTTTTTTTTTGGGGGGGGGAGGAAGGTGGGGAGGGGAGAGAACTGTTTTGCTTTCCCTATACGCCAGCAAATGTTGTCAATTTGGCCTCTAATTCCTCAGCCTAGATTTCTGGTAATTCTCAGTTCTTAAAACAATCTTGCTAGCATGTGAAATGAGTGCAATTGTTTCAAAGTTTTTACCTCTGACATTGCCTTTCTTTAGGAATATAGACTTATCTTTTCCAAATTAGTGGCTTTTGCTGAATTTTCCAAATTTGCTGGCATACTTAGTCCAACTTTTTAATAGCATTATCTTTTAGAATTTCAAACAGTCACTGTATTACAATGATTTTTTTGAAGTGGTCTATCATTTAATAGGGACCTTATATGAAATTATTTTATATATTCCTTGTTATTTACACAACAAAAGTTAAATAATGGGAATTCCATTGAGTAATGAAGAATTGCTTAAGAATTGCATTTTGGGGCTTACACATCTGCTTTACATTTTAATTCCATTTCCTGTGACTATTTAAGGTTTAAAACTTTGATGTAAATTAAATTCAGTGTCACCAGGAATTAATTACAAGACTTTCCTCTTACTGAAAACATAATACTATTCATTAATACCATAGGACATAAGATCAATTGAGAGGCTTGCAGAAACCCAAACTGGTCACTTGTTTATTGCATTTCTTGCTTATTCTGCTTGATATGCCAATGGAGATTGCAGTATTCTGCAAAGTAACCTTGATTAGTCGTCCAACCTGTTTACCTCTAGACATGTGATTACAGCACAAAGCAGTATTGGACAATTTTAAATGAAATAAAAACGTGGATTGTAAAATCTTGGCTAACCAGCCAAAGACCTTACTACTCTGCATCCTAAAGCAAATACTGCATGGTTCTCTAATGAATCTTATGAAAATTTCCTGCTCTGAAAAGTACCCTCAAAGAAATAATGTAAAAAAGGCATAAGAAACAGGAAAAGAAAAGGAACTGAAACTTGGGTACTTAGTTAGCTTTTTATTTATTTTGGAAATGCATCATAATATTATTGGTTAAATTAAAAATACACTGAACATAACTTAGCAGGAAATAAAAGAATTCTAGAAAAATCTGCCTAACTTCCACGCTTCATTGCTATAAGTCCAATTAATTATATGGGCATTTAATCTAGAGATACATGTAAATTTCTAGAACTAAAGATTTTTCATGAATTTTTTTAATTTATGGGATAAGAAAAATTTATAATAAACATTAATCTAAAATGAAACTTGACATTTCCTGTTCTAGTTATTTTAGATTTAGAAACTAGACTCAAGGTACAGAAATACATTTTGAAATATGGGAATTTGGCCAATATAGGAATTTGTTTTCCTTGACTATGCATATCTATATTTCAAAGGCTTTCATTTTTTTTTCCAGTGGGGCTGAGAATTGGGAGCGAGAGGGAAATCTAGGGACAGGGTTGTTGTCCCTTCGTCCCCCCCCAAAAAAAAAGCAAGTTCATTTTAGTTCTTATTTTTTATATCTCAAAGTCTTTTAAAATTCTAATTAGTTTTTTTTTTTTAAGCTGTTTATAGCATGTTATAGAAGTTAGGAAGTCTTTAAATTAGGAAGTCTTAAGTCTAGGGTAAAACCAGAGGGGATGAATTTCTTCATGGCCAAAGGCTTTTTTATGCCTGTTCAATTTTGGCTGCCTAACATGTTTGTTACAGTCCTTTTTGTAGTGACAAGATATTGGAAATGGAGTAGATGCTCATCAATTGGGGAATAGCTGAATAAAATATGAATGTAATGGAATATTACGGTTCTAAAAGAAATGATGAGTAGACTGATTTCAGAAAAGCCTGGAAAGATTTACATGAATTGATGCTAAGTGAAGTGAGCAGAAACAAGAGAACATTAACACAGTAACAAGATTATGTGATGATTAATTGTAATGGAGTTGGTTCTTTTTAACAGTGAGGTGATTCAAAGCAATTCCAATAGACTTGTGATGAAAAGTGAAATCTGCATCCAGAGAGAGAACTATGGAGACTGAATGTGTATCAAAACATAGTATTTTCTCTCTCATGTTTTTTCTCCTTTTAATCTGATTTTTCTTACACAACATGATGGATACAGAAATATGTTTAGAAGGAATGTACAAATTTAACCTATATCAGATTGCTTGCTGCCTTACAGAGTGGGAGAGAGTGGAGGGAGCAAAATTCAGAATACAAGGTTTTACAAAGGTGAACATTGAAAACTATCTTTGCATGCAGCTGGAAAAATAAAATTAAATAATTAAAGAATGTTTGCTGCCTGTGATTTTACAGGAGATTATACTCACAAACAGATGTAGCTCAACAAAATGTTTTAATATTCAATCAAATATCAAATTAAATTACTCAAACATATCACTACAAATGTTTCCAATATCTTCTTGACAGACATGAGATTACTTCCTGACAGGAAAAACTAACAGTAAGAAATATTACTTTTTATCTATATAGTCTGAAAACAGGTAGATATTAAAATCCCACTGTTACCTACAGAAAAAATATCTGAATGTCATATGAAAACTTTAATAGTTGAAATGTAATCTACTGTAAAGTGATACTTTAAAAAGAAATATTGCCAACCATCCCATAAAATGTCACAAATTGTAATGAAAATGAAATTACAAGTATAACCAAATTTAGCAATAACATCATCTGAAAAAGAGAAGTCCTAGAACACATTAACTGAAAGTGCTAAAAGATTCTATACCACTCTGAACTGTAACTATATGAAAACATCTTCACAGTTAAAGGTTCTGATAAAGGCCTCATTTCTAAAATATATAGAGAACTGACTCAAATTTATAAGAAATCAAGCCATTCTCCAATTGATAAATGGTCAAAGGATATGAACAGACAATTTTCAAAGGATGAAATTGAAACTATTACCACTCATATGAAAGAGTGTTCCAAATCATTATTGATCAGAGAAATGCAAATTAAGACAACTCTGAGATACCACTACACACCTGTCAGATTGGCTAAGATGACAGGAAAAAATAATGATGAATGTTGGAGGGGATGTGGGAAAACTGGGACACTAATGCATTGTTGGTGGAATTGTGAACGAATCCAACCATTCTGGAGAGCAATCTGGAATTATGCCCAAAAAATTATCAAATTGTGCATACCCTTTGATCCAGCAGTGTTTCTATTGGGCTTATATCCCAAAGAAATACTAAAGAAGGGAAAGGGACCTGTATGTGCCAAAATGTTTGTAGCAGCCCTATTTGTAGTGGCTAGAAACTGGAAAATGAATGGATGCCCATCAATTGGAGAATGGCTGGGTAAATTGTGGTATATGAATGTTATGGAATATTATTGTTCTGTAAGAAATGACCAGCAGGATGAATACAGAGAGGACTGGCGAGACTTACATGAACTGATGCTAAGTGAAATGAGCAGAACCAGGAGATCATTATACACTTCAACAACGATATTGTATGAGGACATATTTTGATGGAAGTGGATTTCTTTGACAAAGAGACCTAACTGAGTTTCAATTGATAAATGACGGACAAAAGCAGCTACACCCAAAGAAAGAACACTGGGAAACGAATGTGAACTATCTGCATTTTTGTTTTTCTTCCCGGGTTATTTATACCTTCTGAATCCAATTCTCCCTATGCAACAAGAGAACTGTTCGGTTCTGCAAACATATATTGTATCTAGGATATACTGCAACATATCCAACATATAAAGGACTGCTTGCCATCTAGGGGAGGGGGTGAAGGGAGGGGAAAAAAATCGGAAAAGAAACGAGTGCAAGGGATAATGTTGTCAATATAAAGTAATCATTAAATAAAAATTAAAAAATAATAATAATAATAAATAAATAAATAAAAAAACAAAAACTGTAACTATATGGATGTGTGCTTCCAAACCAACCAGATGTAAAAACAAGATCATTTTGCTATTACAGTATATTTTCTAGAATACAAACATGAAAGTAACCTACTATGACAAAAATATGTTTTAAATTCTATACTTACACATTTAAATCATAAAAATTCTTCAAATGTATTATTTCCTCAATATACCCATTTGCTACATCTGGAAACCTTGCTTCCTAGAGAAGAATAAGCATATTAGTTCCATTTCATTAACTATGAAACTTGAGACTACTGAGTAAAAACATACAGCTGTTTTAATTATCTTTCTGAATATTATGGTTTCTATTGCATTACATCAAACACTGGGAGAGGTATAAGGCAGTTCTCTAAAGTAGGCCAATAACTAGGATTCAGACTCATTTGTTTGAATGGAATCCCAGAGTTTTAGAAGAAAAAGAGACTTTCAAAGTCCAATTCCTATACTTTACTGAAGCCCAAAGAAGTGAAACCAAGGTCACACATGAAATTATTAAAAGAGCTCAAACCAGAATCTGGGGCTTCATAATTCCAAATTCAGTTTCTTTAAAATATGCTGCATTACTGCTTCTTTAGACTACCCATTAGTGTTTTCATTAAAAAAGTGGGGGGAAAAAATCTAAATTATGTTGACAAATCACAGAAATTCAGCATGTTTGAGGTTTTAATTTGGAATAAAGACAAAATTAAACAAAAAGCTAAGGATTCTTCTCAAACAGCCCAGTGGTATCCGAAGGAGCCTAAATTGTTCCTATTCCAACTCTAGCACTTTTCAGGGGCACAGACATAATAAAAAGTTTCTGACTCAATTTTCATGCATAAAATTACCAACTCAATATTCCCAATATCTTACAGCATCTATATGAATATATTCTTAGGAAAATCTTGATTAAGAGTATTCCCATTTGTGTAACTAATAAATATACAAACTAGGCTTAAATAATGAAATTCTTTTTTTCTATTGATTGATAAAATCTGAAAGGAGGAAATAAGACTTACTGTTTCTTTCACTAGTAGTGTAATAAATTCTTGATCTGCACTAGTGCCTCCTTGTTCTGGAACATTTCCCAAGTCAGGCTGATGAGATCCTGGAAATGGGAAAGCTGGACCAGGCTGCTCATCATCTATTGCTAGTTGATCATCTTTAAGTTCTCCAGGAGGATGGGCAGGCTGAGGAGAGGAAGGACCCGGGATTCCATCTTGCTGTGGTTCTGGTCTTGGAAAAGCTGGTCCTGGAATCTCATCTCGATATGAGAGGTCTGCTTCAGGCTGCCCCTGTTGTGGAACAACTTGATTTGCTAATTCATTTGGTTCTTGATCTATGGGTTGGAAATATGGATGATCTAACCAACTATTTTCTCTTATGACTTGGTCATCTACTGTAGCAGCTGATTCTTGAAGGTTTGGTATAAGCTCTGGTTCAGAGTCTTCAGTTGACTGGTTTTGTATATTCGGATGTTTGCTAGCTTCTTCTAAATTGATTATTTCCTTTTTCACACTGGGTTTCAAAATGACTTTTATAGCTTGAATATTACTTGGTCCAGGCTTGGGATTTCGGTCTTTTTTGGCCCTGTGCTTACTATGTTCAGAGGGACCAGGCAACTGAGGATCCTGGTTTCTATTGTTATTTTCACTGAATCTTGATCCACTATTTATTGTTGAAAAAAGGCCATTCTTTTCTTGCAGAAAAGTAGTCATACTCTTTTTAGACCCTCCTTCTCCCAGTCTTTTCAGATCCTGCCATTGGGCAGCAGGTTTAACAATAGGTCGCAACAGTTGCTGTTTATGTGTCTAAAATAGGAAAAAAAAGAGAAATGTTCTAACATATTTAATAAAGCTAACATTTACAAGAAAAAAAAAAAAAGAAATTGTTTTTGACCTAATTTGAAAAAGAAATCAGGCCTTACTCCCTAAAATGATTTACAAACTAATTTCAAGAAAGTCTAGTACTTCTTCAGGAGTTTAATTTCCGTCTCTGAGAAGACCACTAAAATAAAAATGGAAAAAACTTACAAAATATTTTCCTATATTTGATTACAATATAGGTACCTTTTTATAAAATTGAAATTAATCAATAAATCCAAAGCTTCCAATATCACTCAGACCATTTGTTGCTTGTGATCTGTGATGAATGTTGTCTTTGAAAAAGGCCTATTTGTATAAGGACATTTATAGCAATCCCTTTCATGGTAGTTAAGAACTGGAAATTGAGGGAATCAAAGGGAGAATAGCTGAACAAGATGTGGTATACAATTATAGTAGAATACTACTGTGCTATAAAAAATGACAAACAGGATGATTTCAGAAAAGCCTGGAAAGATATGAACTGACAGAATGAAGTGAGCAGAATCAGAACACAGTACACAGTAGCAGCAATACTGTACAATGAGCAATTCTGAATTACTTTGCTATTCTCAACAATACAGTAATTCAAAACAATCCCAAAGGACTCATGATGAAAAATGCTATCCATGTCCAGAGAGAGAACTAATGCAGTCTAATTACTGATGGAAATACGCTATTTTTCACTTTTTCTTTTTTTGGTTCAAATATTTATTCTTCCATGAAATTACTAATATGGAGGGGGAGAAAAAGAATAGAATTTTGAATTTTAAAAAAATTTAATTGTTTTTACATATAATTGGGAGGAAATATGTTTTAAAAATAGTCTTTGGAAATGGGTAAAGAATTCTTGCTACTTGCTACTTAACTTTATTTATTTATTTATTTTTTTGCTGAGGCAATTGGGGTTAAGTGACTTGCCCAGGGTCA
The DNA here is from genome assembly GCF_016432865.1 of Antechinus flavipes. Classification (NCBI taxonomy): domain Eukaryota; kingdom Metazoa; phylum Chordata; class Mammalia; order Dasyuromorphia; family Dasyuridae; genus Antechinus; species Antechinus flavipes. The sequence goes on along the minus strand of NC_067398.1, from coordinate 246,731,973 downwards.
CACAGCTAGGATGTGTTAAGTGTCTGAGATCATATTTGAACTCAGGTCCTCCTGACTTCAGGGCTGGTGCTCTAACCACTGCACCACCTAGATGCTACTTTGCTACTGTTTTTAGAAGGCAATCAATTAAATAGCTGTCCATTTATGATTCCTTGGTAATAAAATATCTTAGTGAAAATGTTTTCAAACAATTTAGCCTCTCAAATGGAACTGATTAAAATTAAACAGATAAGCATCATTCTTCCTAAAAGAAGCAATCAAATCTTCTAAGAAAAGAAATTCAGATGATAGTATGGTGTTGTATATTGTTTCTATCAAACAACATGCTGGAGAACTCTCTCTAAATAACAGTGGGGTTCAGATTCTCAGTGTTAATCTAACATTCATTTCCATATCTCCAAACCTCACTGTAGCAGTTACCTTATCTATAAAATGACAGTCATCCTAGATGAATCCTACTATCCCCCAGAATATGAATCTACAATCCTATGGATTGTATGAATAAACTTACCCTCTTTTAAGTAAGATCATGTTTCCCTTTCTATTAAAAAGAAATATTCTCCAACTAATTGAGCTAGCTGTTTCCCTCATTCAAAACAGAATTTTGAACCTTCTTTCAGAATTACCTTTCCAAAGTTCCTTATAGAATTGTAATAATACTTTCATTTTCATCTCTAAAACCACATCATTTATTTCAAAAACTTAAATATACCTTAAAAAACTTTTTCTAAAGCAAAGCATCATTAAATATCTACTGGTAAGGCTAACAAGCATTTAAGTGCTTATTAGGTACTAGGCACTGAGCTAACCATGCCAGAAATAATAAACAAAAGAGCAAAAACACAAAAAGAAGAAATGTTTAAGCAAACAAGTCAGTCATTTTGAGACAGGAAGAGAAAGGAGCATGATAGAAAAAGATGATAATAAAAAAGACTAGTTAACAGCTTTATAATTTATATGCCTTGGAAGAACTATATGTGCATGTGATTGTGTGCACATATGTGCATGCACTTATGTCAGCTGAGTAATGTAGAAGAGGAAAAATTACACAAGTGTATCTATCAGACAATCATAATTAAACTTTAAGGGGTTCTAATCAAAACAAATATCTTAGCTGATCTGCATCATAAACATAAGCAAAAAGGATCAGAACAGACATATAGTCCTTACACATCTTCTCAAAAACAAAACCATTCTGCAGTAAAGATTTACCTGTACTACTATGCTCCCTAGGAAAGGTGGAAAGGATAAGTCAATGAATCAATAATTCCCTTCTCAACTATGGAGACTGAATACAGATTGAAGCATATTATTTTCACCTTTTTTTCTTTCTCATGGGTTTTCCCTTTTGTTCTGATTTTTCTTTCCTAACATGACTCATATGGAAACAATAAATGTACAAGTATAACCTATTTCAGATTGCTTGCTAGCGTGGGGGAAAAGAAAAAAAAAACTGAAACTCAAATCTTTAACAAAAATGAAAGCTCAAAATTATCTTTACATGTAATTGAAAAAAAATAACATTATTAAAATAAAATTAAAACAAACCCAATTTTTAAAAAAATAAATTAACAAATAACTTCCTTCTAGTTGTTAGCCATCAAAATGTCTTGCAGGTTTTAATGCTACCACATATAATGTTAGGCTCATCATAAATTTATCTCAGATGCTGGTAAGTAGAGATGATAGGTCATCAGTTACAAATTTTCTATTTCCAATTATATCCTATTTCTATGATTCTACATCTGGCTTTCCTCAGATCTAAGAAGAATCTAGATCATGTGTAGTAAACAGAATGATTAAAATTGCTGGGGAAGACTTGATTTCCTATAATCCATTCCAAAAATGAAACAAAGTCACAATCATTTCTACTTTGGGCAAAAAGGAACTGGTCATTAGAATACTAGCTAAGAGATTGCTTAGCAACTTAGAGGACAAGTTTTTCTTCTGCAACATCCAGGTTTATAAAACACTTTATCCATTTGTTCTCCATTAATACCTCACCACTGTATTCTCAGGAAAACTCACTTCTGCCAAGATGACAACATCATCATCGTCGTCATCATCATCATCATTGTCGTCATCATCATCATAGTCATAATCATCATCATCATCATCATGCTGTCGAGAAGCTGATGTCATTGGCAAAAGGGCAAGTTCTTCATCTGAGGAGTCTGATATAGTAATGAGTCCTTCATCTCTGTGACTTATCCTGTCTACAGAAAAACATAAAATGTTATACAGAAACTAAGGACTTACAGGGACAGCTAGGCAGTACATTGGATAGAGTGCTGAGACAGGAAATCACTGAAGTGAGTTCAGTGTCACTTCATCACTAGATGAAGTCAGGAAGTCTTCCCGAGTCAGGAAGATTCATCTCCACAAATTGTCTTTTTTTAAGTTTTATAAACGTTGTCTTTGCCTCAATTGATAAATGATCAAAATATATGAACTATACTCAAAGAGCCATAAAATCATGCATATCTTTTGACCTAACAATACTACTACTAGGCATGAATCCCAAAAGAGACTTTTTTAAAAGGAAAAAGATCTCTCTGTACAAAAGTATTTAGAGCAGCTCTTTTCTCAGAGCAAAAAAATTAGAAACTGAGGGGATGCCCATCAATTGGGGAATTGCTAAATAAATTATGGTATGTGATTTTGATGGAATATTATTGTTGTATGGAAAATCAAAAGCAGGATGTTTTCAGGAAAACCTGGAAAGTCCTCCATGAACGCAAACAAAGTGAAATGTACTGTGTACAAAGTAATAGCAATGTTCCAGGATGATCAGCTATGAATGACTTTGTTATCCTCAACAATATGATTCACAACTACTCTGAAAGACTTATGATGAAAAATCCTATCCATAACCATAGATGACAACTGATTGTGTCTGAATACAGATTGAAGCATACTCTTTTTTTTCTTCTTTTTTTTTTAAACTTTACTTTTCTTGAGGTTTTTTTCCCCCACTTAGGAGGGAATATCTATGTTTTCTTTCACAATGTGATTTTTATGGAAATGTTTTATATAATTTCACATGTGTTTTTTTTTTTAAATGGGGGATGGGAATAGGAGGAAATCTGGAACTCAAAGTTTTAAAAACAAATGTAAAAAAATTGTTTTAAATGTAATGGGGAAAAATAAAAAAAATATATTTTTAAAAGAACGTTGTCTTATGGAACAATGATATTCCATTACATTCATATTCAACTGTTTCTCAAAGATATCTCCTTATTACTTCCCCAGAATTATTTTTCCTTTTAATATCTCCTGTCCCTACTTGTTTTTCTGTTGAGTTTACTTCTATAACAAATTATGTGTGCCTGTGTTCTTTGACACAAGAGTTCTGGATTTTGGTTATACCATTCTTGAATGTTTTCTATTTAATGATCCTTTTAGGAGGTGATTAGAATGAACAATTTTCATTTATGATTTTTTGAAGTAGTATCTAGGCTTTTTTTTTTTTTAAACAACAACATGGTTTTCAGAGAGTCCAATAATTCTTAAATTACCTATCCTTAACTTGTTTCTCAGGTCAGTTGTTTATTATATTAGATATTATATTTTGTTTTTCCCCCTCCCAAATAATTTGTTATTATTCTACTATTTTTTACTGTCTCATGGACAAAACATAATGTTTCTGTTTAGCCCACTGTAGGAACTTATTTCTTGGGTTACTTTTATCACTTTCTCATCTAAACTAGTTACAAATCCATAAAGGCTAATCTGGGTTCTTCTCTGGTCCTTCTAAAAAGTTCTAGGCTTATCTGTCCATATGGGTATTGCTCTTTACTGATGATTCCCTTTCCTATGACTAATTGCTTGCTGGATTTCTTGGCTACACGAAATCATTTGCTATAGCATCTTCACTGAATTACTTTTATCTTTATTCAATCTGGTTTTAGCTAGAGTAGCTATGCAGAAACTGAGTAGCCTATCTTTGTTCAGGAAGCCACAAATCTACCATTTACTAGATATCTGCAGAACCTTGTCTATCATCCCTTTGAACTTCACTGTCAAGAGATATACAATAAGAAATAAATATCTATCTTTGCAATTATACAGAGTTTTTATGTGATTAAATGATACATGGATAACTGAATTTGGAAATGCAAAAATGCTATGTAGACAAACTATAATTTAACTCTGTTTAGGACAATGTAAGAGGATTATGGGGTTAAATCACTCTGCAGTTTATAAAATTCTAAAAAAGCAAAAAATTCCAATGTAAAATTTAAAATATTTCCTCATGAGGAAAAAATTACTTATATAGGCTTAAAAATATCTGTTAATTTTATAATTTAACAATATAATGAAACATCTATTTAATACTTTGAGTTACCCAATTTTGACCAATATAAAAAGTTTTACCTTTAGCCACTTTGTGTTAACCACCTTTTTAAAAAATATATTATCACTAAATTAAAGCAATTAAAATTATCCATTTTTCTTTTAAATACAACTGTAGAGAATGTCTTCTATATGTATGGCTAAAGCAAAAAGCAATTCCACAAATGTGATGAATTGTGTGATTGTCTTTTATTTGTTTTAAATATACTAGTATTCAGCTTTAATTATCTTTTTTTAATTGTTGGACAAAACAGAAATAAGCTAATTATTTCTTACACACTATTTCTTGCGTATGAATATTGTGAGGCAGCACTGGACCGAGAGTCAGAAAGACAAGTTCAAATTTGCCTCACATACTTAATAGCCACGTGAACTTGGGCAAGTCATTTAACCTCTGATTTATTTCCTTTAATTGCAAAAATGTAGAAAATGACAGCACCTACTGCCCAGGATTGCTATGAGATCAAAATGGATTAACATCTGTAAAAGTAAGCAGCACAGTGCCTGGCATGTAGTTATATAAATGCTTATTCCCTTCCCTTTTTAATAAGGTAGTGACTGAATGATTTAATTTTCAATGCCCTGGAAAAAAACTACTTTGTAAGCTTAGGAGAAAGAGCATTCTAAGTATATAAGTGAAAGGTACAGAAAAGAGACAGGACATAGGAAGAGCCAAAGGAATGCATTTTAGCTGGAATTATGGAACTAATATGAAATAAGGCTGGAAAAGAGGGTAAGAGCCAGACTGTGGTGAAAATTTTCAAAACTGGACAGATATTCTATATTACTATTCTAACACTTGGCTTAGATATTTCATGATTTTATGAAAAAAAGATTCTAAAAATGTCAGTAAATCTGGATGTCACAATCTTAACTACTTGACCTCAAATACTACTATGTAATTTGAGTGATGACATGTCCTGAAAATTTAGAAACTTAACTACAAGTCACAACAAAAATTTGGTATATTAAAACTTTTAAAATACATTTTGCAGCCACTTTAAAAAACTAATGAAAACTGAAATTTACTTTTTCTGAAATTAGTCATTTTCATACCTTTCAAACTAATAAAAGAGAAATGAGCACAAAATGGACCTGGGGAAAAAATCCCAAAACATTACCCCTCCTCAAAAAATGTTTATATGGACAATAAAAACTAGTATAGTTAGTATTCTTTCCTATTCACAGGCACATATTATTTCTTTGACTCTAACAGTTTAAATTGTGATTTAACAGCAAAAGTTCATGCATATTTATACAAACTATTACTATTAGTTGTAAAAGAAATGCATATATTGATCAATTTACAGCATTACATACTTACCAGAAAAGTTGGTTAAAATTTCTATAAAGTAAATACTAATCACTTCATTATAAATCCAAACTAAATTTTTTCCCCAAAGAAAAATTTCTAAATCAAAACTGTTTAAGTAAACAACTAATACAATGAAAAAGCATATGGTCTGTTTTATACCAGCACTTTCTAGAGCTTGCTTACAGATTGCACCTTCTCTGTTAGTGTATTTTCACAAGCTTCTGATATAAACTACCTGATCATGGACAACTTCCTATGGTTACAGCTTTTAAAAAAGGGATTATCAACCTCTTATATATGATCTATTTTGTAGTTTTATAAGAAAAGTTCTTTGTAAATTATAAATTCCCATTAAAATTTATTGTTATTGTTATTCTTCCTATTAATTCTATTCTTTTGCCCCAATTCTTCATCTATAGTCTCCTGCTTGTATGTTCACAATTCCTTTATGACATGATCCAAATGATTCACTCCCATATGCCATTAACAATCTAGTCTGAAAATTCGTGAAGGATGGGGATTCTTACTTTTAAAATTGTATCAGTGCTCTATTTATTCATTTTGTAAATTCTAAATATTACAAAATGTGTGACAACAAATTTCTTGTAATAGAATGTTAGGTTAAAAGAAAACAGAAGAGAAAGAGAAATAATAAGCCAAATAACTTACCTTTCCCTCTGTGACCACGAAAGCTGTTCAAATGAATTACCTCTTCATTTCCACCTCCCTCTGCCATTTTAAAACACAGATTTGCACATATATGTACCAGCTAGTTTGTAAATATAGCAATGAAGTACTCAAGAGTGATCTGGAAAATAAAGCAAAGGAAGAAAGGACACTTAGTGTTTTCATTTTTGACCAGTCCCAGGTTTGTCAAGTATTAATGATTCTCAAAATCTTTTAAGGAACAGCAGCAGTTATAAAAATTGAGAAGTTGAAAGTGAGAGAAATGATTATTAGTAATTAATGTTTTGGGGAGATTCAGAGTTACTCCTTTTCTGTCTCCTGAAAGTTGAGCCAAAAATTTCTCTACCAGACCCCACCCAACCTTAAAAAGAATCTTTAGTCTCAGGTGAATTCCATCCAATTAAGCTTGCAAGGAGACAGAGCCTTTTGTCAGTGGTTCTCAAACTCTTTTTCTCAGTATCTTTACGGTATTAACAACTATTGAGAATATGTCCAAAGAGTTTTTGTTTATATGGGTTACATAATAGATATTTATCATAAATAAAAAGAAAACCTAATTTTGAATTTGTAGACCCTCTGAAAGGATTTCAGAGACCCTCCAGGATTCACTGCACCACACTTTGAGAACCACTGGGACTGTACAAGATTGAAAGTGGTCTGGGTTAGAGATAGCCTTTTTATCCAAGAGTGACTTGATATCACTTTCAAACCCTCATTGAAATAAGTCTTAAAAAAAAAAAAAAAAGAAAAAAGAAAGTGAATGAGCATCCATTTCCTTCTCTAGCTTATTTTACAGATGAGGAAACTGATGTAAAGGGAGTAAAGTGAATTGTCCAGGATGATCCAGCTAATAAGTGTCTGAGGCCAGTCTTCTTGTCACTAGGTCTGGAGATTTATCCACTGAGCAACTTACTTGCCCAATACTTAGCTTATAGCTGAATGTAAATAACTGTCAATTTTAAGATTAAGGGTGAAGAATGAATTTCTGTTATTTTCTGTTTGTAACTAAGGGACAGATGACATCTATGACAACTTTTAAAAAATCTACTAAAGATTTCCCTTTGGAAAAGTTGAAGGAAGACCAACTTGTAAAGTTTTTGTTTGTTTGTTTTTCTTATTTACTGGCAAAGTAAATGCCCATAACAAACACTGAGAGAACAGGAAATGTCAGCACCTTTAATATTGTAGGCCATTGTGGAGTAACACATGATTTTCTTTGGCCAAGGAAATAGTTGATGACCCTCATAAGTTTCAAAGGGAGGCAGATTCAGGATAAATTAAAAAAGATGGTAGAAGTCTATGGTATGTTAACCTATTTCCAAAAATGGATTAAATTATTGAAAGAAAAGAATACATTCAACTCTTGAAGTGTTTCTGCTGACTATTGTGGAATATTTTGTGATTTAATGTCTTAAATTATGATTTTTCATAATAAATATTTGGCTTGTAAAAAAAAGAAAGAAAGAAAGAAAGAAATCTTTTTCTCTTTGTAAAGTCCATATCTAATAAAACTGCTAACCAACAAGAGTCAATTTGCTGTTTGATGGAACATCTCTTGTCCAAAGTCACGTAAACATAAAAAAAAATCCATGGATTTCTTTGACAGAATGAAAGAACACAGAGCTTCTCTCTCCTCCTCCTCCTCCTCCTCTTGCCTTTCCCCGTTTTCCTGTCAATCATTTGCTGGTCATGATTGACAAAACTGATTATATACCCCAAAACTTTTCTCTCTCAAAATTTTTTAATCTTCACAAAAGCATGCCATTCTTCTTCTCTACCTCCACAACCCTTATTACTTTTTCCCCTCGATAAAATACTACACTCCATAGTATAGTCCATAAGTCAGCACTTAAATGAGAATCAGCCAATCATAGAAAAGACAGTACATAGTACAGCAGAGGTTCCCAATTTCAAAACCAAATATAAGATTCTAAAGAGAGGGTCTTATAAGATCCTCTAGAGGAGCATAACTGGTCAAAGTATTTCTTGGGCCACCTATGGAGCATCTCTCAAGTGCAAGAAGGGACTAGGACAAAAACATTTAGGTATTTCTCCATTGTTCACTGCAGCAAGTTGACCACTTTTCAGATCATTGTGCTTTTAAGAACAAAAATATCACTGCAGGGCTAGTTACAGCAATGCAACTGCTAAGACCCACAACAATCTGATATTGAAATCATAGGACTTCAAGAGATGGAAAAAATCTTGTAAGTCATCCCGATTTTAATCTTTAAATTCCTTTCAAAAAAATTATTAAAGATAATTCCTAGCCCAATCTTCTGTGCCTCCCTCCTCAACCCCATATACTCCCTGGTACCCCAAGTTTTTAGTAGCTCTTTACAACCTATCCCCTTCCCACTTTTCCTGGCTTTTTACACTTTACTTCTCACATACATTCCATGATGCAGCTATCATGGCCCCTCATACATAAAACTCCAGTCTTGCCTTCCCAATTGTGGCTATGGATAATACATCACCTCTGCCCTTTGATTGCTTCAGGTCAAATCCCACTATCTCTGCCTCTCTCTCCACCCCCCTCCCCACCTCTCTCTCACACCCTCCTAATTATTGACAGGTTATTATCCTCATTAAAATGTGACCTCCTAAAAGGTACGAACTGTTTTTGCCTTTCTCTGTACTTCCAGTGTTTAAGTCAGTGCCTGGCACATAGAAAGCACTTACTAATAAGTGTATATTGCTTGACATCTGCTCCAATTCTCATAGAATAGTCCCTACCTCCAATCTCCAATCTCCAAATGTGGCTCTCTTTTACTTAAGCTGGACCAAACACTTGCTGTCATTTAACCAATAACACTAAAATATTATCAGCTGTTCTTGGCAATACATAACAATGACCTAGTGATCCTACCAGTGGAACACTTCCCAAGGAAATAATTCAAAAGCAAAAAAAAATTCATTTGTACAATGATGCTTATAACTGCAATGATAGTCAAATGTCAACCCTTAATGCCCAATGACTGGGTGAAAGCTAAGATAACCAGGGTCTTTAATGTACTGGAGTATATTATATTACCATTGCTTCTGTGCATGAAGGCACTCTAATTTTCTCCAATGGGCCCTACTTCTACCAACACAATTCATATTTTCAGATGAGGAGGTAGTTTCCTGTGACTGATAAAGGCATCCAGGCCAACTTCTCCAGCCTTAGCTAAACAGACTTTACTGAAACAAACTGTTCCTCTGTCCCCAAGGGCCCCAGGGAAGCTTTCTGGCTGGGCAAGACTTGCCAGGGATCATGTTTTGCCTGCATTAAGAAGCCTTTTGGAACCCAGGGCCAATTCCATACCACAATAAGATATTAGCAGAAAATATTTCCTAAAAAATAAACATGGAAAAAAGTGACAAAATAAAAAAGAATAAAAAGCAATGAAAACTGATGGATATAGTGATGGATACAAATCAATACACAATGTAGAAAAAGTAATGTTTGTACTGTCCTAAGGATAGGAGTTGTTTCTTTTGTTGTTACTGACTTCTTGTGAAGGTGAATAAATATATTAAAAACTCATTTATACTCAGCCACAACTAGCATATTTATCATGATTATTCTGCAACAATGAAGAGAAAGAAAATATTTCTTTTTGAATCACAAGAAAGACTTTGGGAAATATCTTCAATGGACATTACCTCAACATCAACAACCTAAGAAAACTTTAGCAAAAAACCAAGACAAAATTATGTTTAGCTAATAAAAAGTACGGCAACATTCAGAGAATCAAAAAAGGTGGGGAAGAGGGAGGGAATGGCCATCCTTGGCCTTGTGAATACTAAGAAAATTTACAACTTATGTATCTTTTTTGCGAGAATAAGTTGGGGATATTCTAATCACCTTTACTAGTGTTTCACTATAAAGTTAACAAAAGCAAGCTGTTACAATGGCAAATGTATTCATGTTGAACTAATGAAAAAATGTGTACTCGAAATACTTCTAATTCTCCAACCTTCAACATTAGAAAGAGTTGAGACACAACCAGCAAAAGGAACAACTTAACTTTAAGGAACCAAGGACAGAAATGGGATACTAAAAAGATTTAGTTTTTGAAATATTTGATCTCATAGTTGAATTGCTTCATATCTTGGAAATTCTGACTGAATCCGCTATTCTTTTGAAAATACATTTTATAAAATCCTAAATCCTATTTAGACATTCTAACGATTAAGTGACTTTATACTTTAATTTCCATCAATAAAGCCACTAAATAGTGCAGTGGATAGAAAACTGGCCCAGAAGTCAAGAAGACATAAGTTTAAACAAAGTGTCACTTCTGTCTTTTTCAGTTTCCTTAAATGTAAATTAAGAATAATATTAGCACTTCTCTCATAATGCTTGTCAAGTATATATGAGGTAATATTTGTAAAGCACTTAGCATAGTGCCTGGCACAAAACAAGTGATTAATAAATTCTTGTTTCCCTTTTGCAACTCTTTCCTAGGAGAATGTTAGATTTGAATTAGAACAATACAAATGGTACAATCCATAGTTATTTGTGGTTCACCCATTCACCGATAAAATTTATTGTTTCATTTTAAATTCTAAAATCAATATTTGAAGGGCTTTCCGAATTATTTGTGAACATGCACATAACAATAAAAAATTTAAGTTGGTCCTATTGAGATTGAAGACCATACTCTGCTATCTTGTTTGATCTCTCATACTATAAATATGTCCTTTTCACAGTTTATTTAGTGTCATCTTTTTCATTTTTCTTGTTTCTTTTTTATTGGCAATTTTGCTATTTAAAATGGCTCCTAAATATAGTGAGTTGTTGTCTAGTATTACTAAATACAAGAAAGCTATGATGTTCCTTATAGAGAAAATATGTGTGTTAGATAAGTTTTGTTTATGAATGAGCACTATTGGCCATGAAGTTCAATGTTAATGAACTTCCAAAAAAAGGTAAAGAAAATTCCCCAATCTGTAGATGAGGCCACCCTGGAAAGTGCTAAGGTAAATGTTGTGATCACAGGCCTGCAGGAACCTAATTCTATATTTCCTAGAGGAGAAAGAGTCCAGTGTTGCTTATTCAGTGTTTGAGACAAATTTGTAAAAATATAAGTACCACAGATCAATTGTCCTTCCTCGTCCACATTTCAAAAATAAACTTGCACTTAAAAATTTAAATTGCAAAAGCCATAAATATCAAACTTTAAAATATTCAGCTCTGACAAGAGAATCTGAATGATGATTTTTCAAACTTACATACCTAAAGGAATTTTAATTTTCCTCTTGAAAGTTAAAGAACAAGTCATTCATTAGAAAAAAAGCTCCTTCTCCAAAAACAAATCTAAAAGTGTGTTCAAATCACAATCTTCCCTCGAAAAATTAACAAATAAATCAATTCTGAGTTTCTAATGTTATTAATTCCAAGCTTTTTTTTTTTTTTTCCTTTTGCCAAGGCTTGTTTTGGCATCCCACAGTAGTAATTTTCAGTCTGCCTTCAATTTTTAGTATCAAAGTTTATTTCCGCCTCTTGACACAAATCTGATGCTATTTCACTTTCAAAAGATCAAGGATCCGGATAATACATTTAAGTCTTGCTGTGTTATTTAAAGTTCCTGCTGTAGAACTCATTGCCCCTAGTATAAAGACATAAGAACATTATTTTAGCCATAATTTTATTTAATATGATTTATAAATTATTCACAAGTGCAGGATGTAAACTCTACATGTCTTCCCACTCCAAAATTCTTATTCTCTTCCTGTCATGTTTTCTGTATCTTCTACTTATTATTAGCCCTTTCTTGACATAATCATTCCAAATATTCCATTTAGAATCTTTAGGATTTATTGCACATGCTTAGAATATACTCCATTCTTGCTTTAGCCTTTTAAAATCCCTAATTTCCTTCAAATTTCAATTCAAAACCTATCGTGAATTTTCCCTCCTCTTATCTTCTAGTATTTCACAAATGAAATTATGTTGTTTATATTATATAAATACTTATATAGGACTTTTCGCTCTCCTGCTATTACCTTAGAATTGAAATTATGTTGATTATATTTTCTATATACTTATACAGGATTTGCTACCTCCCTGAGAATATAAACTCTTTGATAGATATTATTCTATTTGTTTTTCAGTCATATTTGACTTTTCATTGTCCTTTCCTAGGGTTTTCTTGGCCAAGAAGTGGTTTGGAGTGGTCTGCCATTTCTTTCTCCAGCTCTGAGTCCTCATTTGAACTCAACTCCTCCCAACTCCAGGATCATATTCACTGTGCCTACCTGCCTGCTAAGGCCCTTATTTAACAAACGCTTGCACTGATCCTGAGGGTAATGATTGTTTCATTTTTGTCTTGCGAAAATATCTAGCAGAAAGATGGAACTAAATAAATGTTTGTAGCTTTACCGATGGGAGATCCTGGTACATTTATACTGCAATGACATTTAGACTTCCTTCAAAAGTTGCTATTACAGAAATGTTTTTCTTTTTTTAAATAAATTTTTTATTGATATCTTCCATCTGCACCACCTACTATTCTCACTATATTTCTTTTTTTTTTTTTTTTGGAAAGCGTGGTCCAATTTGGTATTGGCTAAGAAATAGACTAGTTGATCAGTGGTATAGTTTAGGACAAAATAGTCAATACTAGTGTTTGCTAGCAAACTAGTGTTTGACAAACCCAAAGATCCTAACTTTTGGGATAAGAATACACTATTTGACAAAAACTGCTGGGAAAATTGGAAATTAGTATGGCAGAAACTAGGTATTGACTCACACTTAACACAGTACACCAAGGTAAGGTCAAAATGGGTTCATGATCTAGGCATAAAGAATGAGATTATAAATAAATTTGAAGAAGATAGGATAGTTTATCTCTTAGACCTGTGGGGGTGTGTGTGTGTGTGACCAAAGAACTAGAGATCATTACTGATCATAAAATAGAAAATTCTGACAATATCAAGTAAAAAGCTTTTGTACAAACAAAACTAAGGCACACATGATTAGAAGGGAAACAATAAACTGGGAAAACGTCTTTAAAGTTAAAGGTTCTGATAAAAGCCTCATTTCCAAAATATATAGAGAATTGACTCAAATTTATAAGAAATCAAGCCATTCCCGAACTGATAACTGGTCAAAGGATATGAACAGACAATTTTCAGATGATGAAACTGAAACTATTTCTACCCATATGAAAAGGTGTTCCAAATCATTGTTGATCAGGGAAATGCAAATTAAGACAACTCTGAGATACCACTACATATCTCTCAGATTGGCTACAGGAAAAGATAATAACGAATATTGGAGGGTATGTGGGGAAACTGGGACAGTGATACATTGTTGGTGGAGCTGTGAACGGATCCAACCATTCTGGAGAGCAATTTGGAACTATGCTCAAAAAGTTATCAAACTGTGCATACCCTTTGATCCAGCAATGTTCCTACTGGGCTTATATCCCAAAGAGATCTTAAAGAAGGGAAAGGGAACAAAAATGTTTGTGGCAGCCTTTTTGTAGTGGCTAGAAACTGGAAATTGAATGGATGCCCATCAATTGGAGAATGGTTGGATAAATTGGGTAAATTATATAAATATTATGAAATATTATTGTTCTATAAGAAACGACCAGCAGCATGAATACAGAGAGGCATGGAGAGATTTACATGAACTGATGCTAAGTGAAATGAGCAAAACCAAGAGATGATCAATTCTGATAGAAATGGCTCTCTTCAACACTGAGAGGATCCAAATCACTTCCAATTGATCAGTAATGAACAGAACCAGCTCCCAGCGAAAGAACACTGGGGAATGAGTATGGACCATAACATAGCATTTACACTTTTTCTGTTATTGTTTCCTTACATTTTGTTTTTCTTCCCAGGTTATTTTTTAACATATATTTAACATGTATGGGACTATCTGCCATCTAGGGGAAAGGATGGAGGAAAGGATGGGAAAAGTTGGAACAGAAATTTTTGCAAGGGTCAATGTTGAAAAATTACTCGTGCATAATGTTTTGTCAATAAAAAGCTATTTTGTCAAAAAGAAGAAGAAGAAAGAAAGTGTGGTCCAGAGAATGCTGGTTTTTGAATCCCTTTTAGAGGGTCTACAAATTCAAAATTAGTTTTTATTTCTAATATGCTAAATATTTATAAATATAACCCACATAAACAAAAAACTCTTTGGACAAATCCCCAATCATTTTTTTTTAATTTAATTTTATTTAATAATAACTTTGTATTGACAGAATCCATGCCAGGATAATTTTTACACAACATTATCCCTTGCAATCACTTATGTTTCGTTTTTTCCCCTCTCTCCCTCCTCCCCCCCCCCCAAGATGGCAAGCAGTCCTATATATGTTAAATATGTTGCAGTATATCCTAGATACAATACATATTTGCAGAACCGAACAGTTCTCCCGCTGCACAGGGAGAATTATCCCCAATCATTTTTAACAGTTTAAAAATACCAAGAGCAAAAGTTTGAGAATCACTGTCCTCAAGAACCTTATAATAGGGAAGAAAAAACAAGCAAGAAGTGAAATAAAAGTTGAGCAAACTTAAAAAAACATTAGAAAAAAGATAGGAGCAGCTAAGTGGGGCAGTGGATAGAGCACCAGTCCTGAAGTAGGAGGACCTAAGTTCAAATCTGATCTCAGACACTTTAACACTTCCTAGCTGAGTAATCCTGGGCAAGTCACTTACGAAAACAAGATGACATTATAGGGATTATTCCAGGAGATGGTAGGACTATTCCTAGGTGGTATAGTTGATAGAGCACTGCATTTTACGTCAGGAAGTAATATCTGAACTCAAGACATTTACTAGCTGTGTGACTCTGAGCAAGTCACTTAACCCTGTTTGCTTCCATTTCCTCATCTGTAAAATGAGTTGAAGAATCTTTAATATCTTTGCCAAGAATGGAACTGACTGGATGAAGTTTTTTCAAGTTTATGAGACTAGGCCTAAGTCACATGATCCCTATACCCAATCGAGCCTTGGGTTCAGAAAGTCACATGATCCCTATTCCCAGAGTTGAGATTGGACTTTGGAGGGGGGGGGTGGGTGGGTGGAGAGGGGGTGGTTGGGTTTGTTGGTGTCACATGATCTCTGGAGGGATGAACAATGAACCCTGAGATGCAGGAAGTTAGCAAAGTTGCAGGAAGTGGGAGGTAGACAAAATTGGTGACCAGTTATACATTTTTAGTCTATCCAATTAGAAGACTCAGGTTTGCTTTTAAAGCCTAGACAAGGCAGCAGCTGGCCAGGTTCATGATGGGAGTTGGGATGGCTCCCAGGTGTTTCTGGGCCTCTCCCTGCAGGGATTAAATAAATTCTTTCTCTTTGTATCTGATGATGTCTCTGATTAGTTATTTTGGGAAAGGGATCTAGTACCCCTCCCACATAACATGACTGAATAACTAAACAAGTAGAAACTTGCCTATCTGGATACTCTCTTTGGCAAAGTGACCAACAAATCCCAATGTCCAATGTCCCTATCTCTGATGCTAAGAACCACGGTCTTCCTTGGCAAAAAATCTTTTTCCTGTTACTTTTATCCATATCCAGATCAATTCATACTCCTTCCCAGGTTTTGTTCTCCTCTATAGAATCCTTGCTGAGTGCTACTGTTTGGGACAAAGAGACCTACCTAAATTGACTACTCAGAGATTACTCATAGAAAGCAGAATTATTTATTAGAATCTCAAGAAGGGGACCCTATCCTGGTCTGTGAGCCGAATTTCACAGCAGGATAGAGCCACTCCCTTGAAAATGTTCACAATTTTTATACATTTCAGACAAAGAACCCCCCAAATCCCATCCTCTATATGGTGTGACTGGTCACATAAGTCTCTATTCCCCTATTTGGTCAGTGGAATGTAGTAGACAAGGCAATGTATAGCTTTCTCACCATGCATCCTCCTTTGAACAATGAAGTCCAGGCTTTATCTGAAATCACATTCTTCCTAAACTGAGGTCTTTAAGGTTTTAGCTAACAGGCCCTGATCAATATGTGCTTGATCTGTAAGTTCTTCCTTCACCTTTTCCCCACACACTACCTAGAACATATTTTTCTTTGGGGTCAACAATATGGCTTCATTCAATTTAATAAGCATTTAGAATCTCTTCTCCTTTTACTATCTATTACTGAAATCTTTATAGTTCAATACTAAGCATTGTTTCTTTTCACCCCTTTGCTTCGCCAACTGACAGGATCCAGGATGTGCTCCCTATTGTCATTTCCAGACCCATGCCATTAATTCAATAACCTTTTTCTCCCTTCCAATTATATGACCTGTTTCTATCCTCTTTCTTATGATACTATCCTACTTTAGCTCCTGTCTTAGTTTCCTTCTTTTGATAACTCCTGTCATGCTCTCATGATTTAAATATTTTGATGCTCCTAACAACTTAATTGACGTTCCCTCAACCTTCTCAACTCCCACAAAAAGGAGTCATTTCTTATATCTCACAACTGCCCCCAAATGCTTTCTGCTCCCAAAACTCTAAAAAAAAATGTCCTTGATTACAATTGGCTGTGCTTCCTCTGTCTATTCCTTCTGATTCTTTTTTTGCCTTATCATAATATGACTGGATTTCTTCTTGCCCTTACAATAAAGTTGAATGTATTTCCTCAGACTTTACTGCCTTTCTTTCATTTTTGACCCTTACTCAGGTATGTACTGAAAATGTTTACCTATTTTAAAAATACCCTCCCACCTCCCTATGTGCTAGTGACATTTTAAAATTTAATCTATTAACATTTTTCTTTACTTTTTTTTTAGTATAGACAACCAAAACAATAAATCAAGTCTGGATGTGTAGTATTTGCAGTTGAAGTGTGACTGCTTACAGTGAAAATTTAAAAATCATTCAGATTAGAGCTGGTTCCAGCACAGCTTGGAACTCAATTCATTTTAACAAGATATTGTTCTTGACCTATGAATGCCCTGTTCTTTTAAGTTCCAATTCTGTGTTCCCAGCATCAGACCCCAACTGTGCACATATTTGACTCCCCTCTACTTAAGAACTTTGAGCTCAGATATTAGACAAGAAATTGTGCTAACTGGATCCACAGCTTGCAATTTAACCTCGATTGGGCCCTTTTAGCATATGGGAGTGCTTCTATTCAGTTTTAATTGACTATAACACTTAGAAAATAGTGAAAAGCAGCTGCAGGGAAAACATGCCTGCAGAGAGGTAAGTAGTACTCTGCTAAGATTAGTTTCCTAAACTGGGGTGGGGAGATGGAGGGGAAGTAGTGAGGTAGACAGTAGGATTTGTCCTCCTGTCAAGAGACAAAATTACAGAATACTTTTAAGTGTATTTTCCACATAAATACTAACACTCCTCCCCACTCCCAACAAAAACAAAATTCAAATCAATGTCAATAAAAGTGACATTAATGTGGCAAATTTGACCAGAATAATAATAAATGCAGCAGAATAATTACTTAATATGGCAAAATTGGGGCAACTAGGTGAAATGAATAGAGCACCAGCTTTGAAGTCAGGAGGACCTGAGTTCAAATTTGACCTCAGACACTTAACACTTCCTAGCTGTATGACCCTGGGCAAGTTACTTAACCTCAATTGCTTCAGCAAAACAACAACAACAAAAACAGTAAGTAAAAAATGGGAAAGGAATAAAAGATACAAGTCTAAATGTTAATTAAGATTATTAAATGAATTCTTAAGTCAAAAAAATTATACAAATAGCAGATTTAAAGAAAATAAATACTTCATCAAATTTATGGGTTGCAGAAATTTATGGAAAGCTGTACTGAGATAAAATCATAGCAATAGTGCTATGTTTATATTACCAAAAAAATGAAAATCAAAAAATTGAGTATGCATTTTTAAAAGTTAGAAAATAAAAATACAACAAAACATAAAAACCACCAAGGAACCAAAGAAAACAACTTAATTCGTTAGTAAAAACCAAATGCTGTTTAAAATAACAATTATACCAACTG
Source organism: Antechinus flavipes (assembly GCF_016432865.1). Classification (NCBI taxonomy): domain Eukaryota; kingdom Metazoa; phylum Chordata; class Mammalia; order Dasyuromorphia; family Dasyuridae; genus Antechinus; species Antechinus flavipes. Next base: position 246,713,677 of record NC_067398.1, on the reverse strand, counting down.
ACAAACTGACAAACTTTGACAAATTGACAAATGTAAGGAACAAAAAGCACAATTAATGTGTCGGATGAATTGAATAAAATGATTAGAATCAAGAATGAGAAAGGAGAAATACCAAGAAATGTAAAAAAGAGAAACAACTATCAGATTACCACATATTGCTTTATGCAAACAAAATTAAGATTTTAAAAATTGTGAGTTTCTAGAAAAATTCCAAAATACTTAAAGAAAAGAGGAAATAAAACAGATTTCAGAAGTGAAAAAATCAGGTCATTAATTAACCTCTAAAGAAAAAGGAGTAAGACATAATAAGTGAGTTATTTTAAACTTTCTTTTTTTTTTTTTTTGAGGTTTTCTTCTTTTTTTTTTTTTAATTTTTATTTAATAATTACTTTATATTGACACTCGTTTCTGTTCCGATTTTTTTTTTCCCCTCCCTCCCTCCACTCCCTCCCCTAGATGGCAAGCAGTCCTTTATATGTTGGATATGTTGCAGTATATCCTAGACACAATATATGTTTGCAGAACCGAACAGTTCTCTTGTTGCATAGGGAGAATTGGATTCAGAAGGTATAAATAACCCAGGAAGAAAAACAAAAATGCAGATAGTTCACATTCGTTTCCCAGTGTTCTTTCTTTGGGTGTAGCTGCTTTTGTCCGTCATTTATCAATTGAAACTCAGGTCTCTTTGTCAAAGAAATCCACTTCCATCAAAATATGTCCTCATACAATATCGTTGTCGAAGTGTATAATGATCTCCTGGTTCTGCTCATTTCACTTAGCATCAGTTCATGTAAGTCTCGCCAGTCCTCTCTGTATTCATCCTGCTGGTCATTTCTTACAGAACAATAATATTCCATAACATTCATATACCACAATTTACCCAGCCATTCTCCAATTGATGGGCATCCATTCATTTTCCAGTTTCTAGCCACTACAAATAGGGCTGCTACAAACATTTTGGCACATACAGGTCCCTTTCCCTTCTTTAGTATTTCTTTGGGATATAAGCCCAGTAGAAACATTGCTGGATCAAAGGGTATGCACAATTTGATAATTTTTTGGGCATAATTCCAGATTGCTCTCCAGAATGGTTGGATTCGTTCACAACTCCACCAACAATGCATTAGTATCCCAGTTTTCCCGCATCCCCTCCAACATTCATCATTATTTTTTCCTGTCATCTTAGTCAATCTGACAGGTGTGTAGTGGTATCTCAGAGTTGTCTTAATTTGCATTTCTCTGATCAATAATGATTTGGAACACTCTTTCATATGAGTGGTAATAGTTTCAATTTCATCCTCTGAAAATTGTCTGTTCATATCCTTTGACCATTTATCAATTGGAGAATGGCTTGATTTCTTATAAATTTGAGTCAGTTCTCTATATATTTTGGAAATGAGGCCTTTATCAGAACCTTTAACTGTGAAGATGTTTTCCCAGTTTGTTGCTTCCCTTCTAATCTTGTTTGCATTAGTTTTATTTGTACAAAGGCTTTTTAATTTGATGTAATCAAAATTTTCTATTTTGTGATCAGTAATGGTCTCTAGTTCATCTTTGGTCACAAATTTCTTTCTCCTCCACAAGTCTGAGAGATAAACTATTCTATGTTCCTCTAATTTATTTATAATCTCGTTCTTTATGCCTAGGTCATGGACCCATTTTGATCTTATCTTGGTATATGGTGTTAAGTGTGGGTCCATGCCTAATTTCTGCCATACTAATTTCCAATTATTCCAGCAGTTTTTATCAAATAATGAATTCTTTTCCCAGAAGTTAGGAGCTTTGGGTTTATCAAACACTAGATTGCTATAGTTGACTATTCTGTCTTGTGAACCTAGCCTTTTCCACTGATCCACTAATCTATTTCTTAGCCAATACCAAATGGTTTTGGTAACTGCTGCTTTATAATATAATTTTAGATATTTTAAACTTTCAATGAAAAAGTAATCATCCTACTGAAAATCATTACAAACTATTTCAAAATATAAAAAAATAGAATATTCTACCCAATTTTTAAAAAGGAATATGGCTTTTATTGCCAAGTGATATATTGTGGGATAGTACATGGAAATTAAAACAAACAAACAAATCCCATATCAAAGCTTGCATTAGTTGAAGAAATAAAATCAACAAGTTATTAAAATTTAAAAGATAAAAATGAAAACATTACAGTATTTAAATTTTCAGTTTCTGCACATCCAGTAATTATACCCTAATAATGAGACTAAAAGGCTATCTCAAAAAGGAAATGGGTCAAACTCACCTTTGAGTTCTGAAAAGTCCTTTTAGTTTGATGGCATGACCCAATAGCAGACAAATTACATTCCCAGAGGTAACTTTTAAAAAGTATTGTCCACTATAACTGTTTTAACAAATGCATTTTCCTACAATATTTAATTGAAAATTAAACACATTTTAGAACCTATACACAGCAGTTGCAACAGTACAAATAAAAGGAAAGCTACAACAAGAAAACCCCTAAGCTAGGTAACAAACAGTTAGGGTCACAGTAGAAGACACTTGACTTCACACAAAATAGAAATTTTCAATACCATATTGCCTAATAAAGGCAATCAAATGGGAGGAAAACAAAACAAAACATGTAGAAAATTTGGGGGGGGAAAGTATTTCAAAATTTTGGATTCCTCTAATCAGCAAAAGAAAACAAAAGTTAAAGTGATATAAATCAAAGAAGCCCAAAGAACAAAACATACAACTCAATATCAATCAAGCACTTTATCAGAGGCTTTAAGAATGAATAAATCCGAGATGAGAGAGGCCTGTCCTCTTTGTCACTTACAACAGTCCCAAGAAGGCCAATATAACTAAAACATGTTAAATCAAATAAATAAAAAAATAGATAGCATTCAAATTATAATATAACAAATATAAGTTACATTAAGAGGTAAATGAAATTGAAAATTTTCTGCAAAGTTGCAAAATGGTGGTATCAGGTAAGAACCATAAACGCTAGTTCAAGTGCTTCATGAATTTCATAAATTAACAAGTTCAACATCCAGCCATTCTGGAGAATGATTTGGAACTATGCACAAAAAGTTATCAAACTGTGCATACTCTTTGATCCAGCAGTGTTACCACTGGGCTTATACCCTAAAGAGATCTTAAAGAAAGGAAAGGGACCCATAAGTGCAAAATTGTTTGTGACAGCCCTGTTTGTAATGGCTAGAAACTAGAAAATGAATGGATGCCCATCAATTGGAGAATGGCTGGGTAAATTGTGGTATATGAATGTTATGGAATATTACTGTTCAGTAAGGAATGACCAGCAGGATGATTTCAGAAAGGCCTGGAGAGACTTACATGAACTGATGCTGAGTGAAATGGGCAGGGCCAGGAGATCATTATATACTTCTGATGTGGGAAAGATTCCCGTCTAGATTCCCATCCTCTCCTAGTTAATGATTCCCATCCTCTCCTAGTTAATAATGTAAAAAATGTAAAATGTTAACTCACAAATCCTGGTCCCTTTGAATTCCAATAGAAGATACGGACCTGTCTCAGCTCCACCCCACCCAGATTGGAGCCAACTTTGGGGCTACACCCAAAAGCCCCTCGAGCTAAGTCTCCTATTATAAAAAGGCCACGCTGGGAACCCCTCTTGGCAGAGATTCCAAACATGCTAGCCATGTGAGGATCCTCTGTCCAGTGCCCTCCTTATCTCTACCTTCACCTATACTTTAACCTTGCTTATTCAATAATAAACCTCTTTTATCAATCCAGCTCTTGGGCCAATAAATGCTTTTATTGGGGACTCACACCGTGACTAGACCTCATTTACCGCCGTATCCTTGCGCCGAATTCAAGGGGATTGCAGGGGAGCTCTGCTTGACTCCCTGTACCCAAACCTGCCACTAGACCGCAACTAAACCCTAATTTCATTTAGGTACACCAAATCTAGACCTCAACACTTCAATAACAACAACACTATATGATGATCAATTCTCATGGGCGTGGCCCTCTTCAACAATGAGATGAAACAAATCAGCTCCAATAGAACAGTAATGAATTGAACCACCTATACCCAGTGAAAGAACTCAGGGAAATGAGCGTGAACCACTACACAGAATTCCCAATCCCTCTATTTTTGTCTGCCTGCATTTTTGATTTACTTCACAGGCTAATTGTATACTATTTGATTCTTTTTGTACAACAAAATAACTGTTTGGACATGTATACATATATTGTATTTATCTTATACTTTAATATATTTAACATGTATTGATCAACCTGCCATCTGTGGGAGGGGGTGGGAGGAAGGAGTGGAAAAATTGGAACAAAAGGTTTTGCAACTGTCAATGCTGAAAAATTGCCCATGCATATATCTTATAAATAAATTAGCAAGTTCAGAAATTACCACTAAAGTACTTTACAAAGTTCCTCTCAGACACATTCCATTTTTACTCCACTTTTTTGGCCAATTTACATTGTTAGTGTACTTCATGCAGAGTATTCAAAAGTCGTATTACAAAAAAAAAAAAAAAAAAAAAAATCTATATAGTGGAAAGAAAAAACTATTGGCTGAGGAGCAAAAAAAAGGTATGACAAAAGCAAACAGATTTTAAAGTAAACACATAAAGGGATATATTTAAAAATACATCATATTTTCTCCCAAAGGGAATTATGTCTAGATTCCAAATTAAAAAGGAAATTCAATAAAACATATACACATCAAACTATATGATCTCATCAGAAACACACTAGGTAGCGCTTTCATTTCATTACTTTCTAATTTGATACCAAAATGCTATAATAACTGCAAATTTTTCACATATGTAAAGAAAAGACTGAGACTGAAATTTTCAAGACTAAATCCAACCAAGGAAATATAAGTATATAAATATAAAAGGCAAAAAGAAACATCTACAAATGCTTTGGTTTCTTCCTAATAAGAGACATTAAACACAACGATATATATATATATATATAAATTGTGGCTGAATGTTAAAAGACTGGCAATCTGAAATTAAGGCTAAAAGGCAAAAAAAGTGTTTAAAGAAAATTTATATAATTCTAGCATGAATGTACCCTACTGGAAATGTAAAATGAGTTGTAATGGATTTCCAAAGTATCATAGCAAAAACCCATGTAATATTAATGGAAACAGAATGGTTATTACACTTAGGCAAATATAAAGTAGATGGCAAGTTAGTCATGGCTGACAAAAGGATTAGATTTGAAGCTAGTTTTTATTTTGTGTACAAAGGCAACAAGAAATATTTTGTGATATCCTGAATCATTCACACTTTGAGTCATTAATAATCACTATGGAAATTTAATACATCACGCACCATTATCTGTCTCGTTGGATAAGAGGGCAGAGAAACTATGCAAAAAACTGCAAAAACACTACCTTCCAAAATTAAATCAATATAAACTTTTTAGACCCAGTAACACAAATGCATAGGTGAACACAATAAAGAATGAAAAAAAAAAAAAAAGTAAAAAATATAATTTAGAATTATTAGAGAAAAGAAGCCTTATACTTATCTATGACAAATACTTTCTCCATCTAAAAAGACATGGCAAGGAATGAATAACATAAAGTCAATCAAATTAATTATATCTCAAATGACAGAAAATGACTGCTGATTCACCTGTATAATCAGGTGATATTGTCAGATACAGTCAGAATATGGTTTTGATAGAACAATGAACCTTTAGGATCAAATAGAAACTTCTATTTTGCTTTTTAAAAACCTCCTTCAACTGGGCCTAACCTATATTTCCAGTTTCACTATACTTCTCTTCTTCAAACTAAATTCTAGTCAAACTAGACTTCTCTCTGTTCCTCACAAAACTGAAGTTTTATCTCTCCTGTCTCCCTGCTTTGCACTGGCCATCCCTTTTAATTGAAATATTCTTCCTCCTCACCTCTAACTAACAGAATCTCTCTCCTTTACAGATGTTGTGCAAGGAGCATTTAGAAGAGAAATTGTTTAATCCCCGTAACTCTTAATGTCCTTCCACTTTTACCTAGTATTTATTTTGTATTTCTTTGTGTATGTGTTTTCTTTATATTTATTCTATGTATATTTGTATACATTTTTGCAGTTCTCTATTAGAATGTAAACTCCTTGTGAAGAGGAATTGTTTTAATTCTTGGTAAATACTCAGTGCTCAGAGCAGTATAGTAATGCACCAAATAAGAAGGCATAGAAATACTTCTTACCTCAGGGAAAGAGGGAACCCTACTTCCTTCTTAAAGCTAAACCTTTTATCTTTTCTTTTGATCCTATCTACTTCCTTCCTCTATAGTACTTCACCTCAACAAATATTTCATTTTGCTATGGAATGGCATAGGGAACATGGCATGGGATTTGAAGTCAGATGAATTGGTCTTAAATCCTAAATCTGTTACTACTAAAATAATGCCTTTGAGTGAATCATTTAATCTCAATCTCATCATATGAAGATGTTGAGTAAGATTAAGATCACTTCTAATATTCCTTCTGCTCTAAATCCTATGTTCTTCAAGTTCTCTTTCCCATTGAAAGAAAATGGTTAGGCAAAGTTTTAAAAAGCCTTCACTTGAATTTTCTACCTCATTCAAGTTACCATCTCTATCTTTTCATTACCTAATTTTTTGAAAAAGTTGTCTACACCTAGTCTACACTTTCTCACAACACACATTGTATTTTTCAATACCCTGGCAACATGTTTTCTGTCTCTAACATTATCTGTTTCAAATCTGTTTCAAAAGTCAATGATCTGTATACTTATTTTGTATTTAATTTATACTTTAACATATTTAACATGTATTGGTCAACCTGCCATCTGGGGGAGGGGGGAAGGGGAGGGAAGGAGCGGAAAAATTGGAAAAAAAGGTTTGGCAGTTGTCAATGCTGCAAAATTACCCATGCATATAACTTGTAAATAAAAAGCTATAATAATAATTTAAAAAAAAAGTCAATGATCTCCTAAGTCAGCACATTGCAAGGTCTTCTTTGAGTCTTCCTCTTAACAATGTTGAAGTCTAGATTTGGGGTACCTAAATGAAATTAGGGTTTAGTTGAGGTCTAGTGGCAGGTTTGGGATATAGGGAGTCATTGATAAAAGAGGTTTATTATTGGGTAAGCAAGGTTAAAATATAGGCGAAGGTAGAGATAAGGAGGGCACCGGACAGAGGGTCCAGTGGACAGAGGGTCCTCACATGGCTAGCACGTTTGGAATCTCTGCAAAGGGGGGGTCCCAGCATCTCTCTTTTATAATGGGAGATTTAGCTCGAGGAGCTTTTGGGTGTAGCCCCAAAGTTGGCTCAAATCCCTGTTGGGCTGGGACAGGTCTGAATCTTCTATTGGAATTCAAAAGGACCAGGATTTGTGAGTTAAAGGGTAATTTACATTATTAACTAGGAGAGGGTGGGAATCTAGAAAGGAATTTTTCCCACATAAACTCTGAATTCCTGACACTGTTGATCACTTGAATCTCCCACTAAAATACTGTTGGTGTTTCATCATAGGAAGAAGGGAACCCTATGCAGGAAAAAAGCTTATTGATGGACTATAGCTATTATCTAAGGATCATCCAGCTAAATTCAGACAGACTCAACATCAGGTTGAATTTCTGATTCATAGCTCCTATCAAAACCCAACAACTTATAGAGAAATAAAACATTACTTGTTATTTCAAAACAATGAAAGGATAGAAAATGGAAAATATATATATCTTTGTACAAATTGCACAAATTTTTCCTACCAATAAAAAGGGAACCATGAGATTCACAGTCTATCATACTGTCCTGATATATTATATGAGGATTAATAAGTGACAAGATAGATGTGATGAACAGATGACTAGATCAAGTATATAAAAAGAAGAGGCCATGCTTTAGGCAACAAAGTTATAAGGGAATTAAGGGATGAGTTCCAAGATATCTGACAAATTAGGAGGAATGGTAAGAAGGAAAGCAAATCATTATTAACCAAAAAAGAACAAGAACATATCTTTAATGACCAATGTACAAATTTCTGTCTCTACAAAATCTTTACAAGAATAATTTTATGCATTTATCACAGACATTAGTTATAAGTGACTGAAAGACATAGAGAATACAAGATCCCAGTGTGTACTTACTGCTTGACTACAAAAATACACTGATTATGTAGAAAAAAATACATCTTACTAGCATACAAATGTGATGGATTATTACTATATTATAAAAAGTAGTGAATACAAATAGACATGGGAAGTTGTTATGAACCAGTAGAAAAATAAGGAATGAGGAAAAATAATATACGACTACGATATAAATTCAAAGAAAAAAGGAAACAATGCCATATTTAACAGATACTCAATGACCTTCTGATTATTACTATAAATAATGGAATACAACAGTAAGCTGTATGCTCACCAAAGGTATCTATACAGTGTATGAAGCCAGACGACCTGAAACTGAATTTTGTTTCTCTCACATACTACTTCTATTTGGCCAAAATACTTCCTCTGTCTGGACCCGAAATTTCCTCATCTGTAAAGTGAGGGAGCTACACTAGCTAAATTCTAAACATATGACCCTGTATCTAGTACACAGGTCAAATCAAAGAGGAATTCTCTTATAGATGGTAGGAACCTTCAGGTGCTATTCTTTAGGTATGACATTACCAATTACATCATACATTAGAATACTTCAAAGCCTCCTAAATAAAATTCATTACTCAAAAGAGTTCTATAAAGGGAAATTGCACAGGGAAAATCAAGATGATTAAGCCCATTTTCAGACTAGATTATGCAATTGAACAAATAACCTACAATGATACCTGTCTTTATCATGGATATATACTATTTGTGGACAATGAAGTGGGCCCAAAAATGAATATGAGAAAAAGATAATCAGAATTGCTTTGGAGAAACTAATTATTTCAGTTATCCCAAGAAGCAAAGAGCCATCAATATTTTCCCAGTGATGTTGAAGACTGAGTCATGGAAAACAAATCTTCAAAAAATTAAAGTTCCATACTGCCCCAAGGAAAAATAGAGAAACACACATGTGGTAGGCATGAGAGGGCTGTAGTATATAACCTACAGAGAATTGTGTAGATCAGCAGCAAAAGTTATAATCACAAGGATGTATGACAAAGATTCACACATTTTTCATTGTTTGCCAAATCCATAACTCACATTATCTTCTCTTCCATTTCTATGTACAAGTAGCTGACCTAGATTTACTACACATTTATACTATTTAACAAGTAGCTGACTAGATCTACTACACATTTATACTATTTAATCTTAAATAAGCCCTTGAGACAATCATTTTATTCTCCCCATACTTTCTCATTCCCCTAAAAGCTGTTTTAAACCTTGTCTTTAGAATCTCCTATCCTATTCTTTTCCCCTCATAAACCTGTTTCATACTTTACCAGAAAACAGAGCCATAGGATTTGAAAAAACAACCCTTTAACATATCAAACTATATTCCTTCTCCCTTTTGCAGCCAAATTCCTAGAAAATTGTTATCTTTACCTAATGCCTCCACTTTTTCTTCTCCTCTATTCTTTTTTCCTTCTATTCTAATTTCCTACTCCACCATTGTCATTAGAAAAGAGTTAAAGATTTCGGCTCTACACAAAATAGTTTAATTGTCAGATCTGTGGAGAAAGGAAGAATTTATGACCAAACAAGAGAGGAAGAGCATTATGAAATGCAAAAGGGATAATTTTTATTAAATTAAAAAGATATTGCACAAACAGAATCGATGCAACTAAGATTAGAAGGAAAGCAGGGAAACTATATATAGAGAGATAGAGTTGTGTTTTTTGTTTAGGCAATTAGGGTTAAGTGACTTGCCCAAAGTCACATAGCTAGGAAGTGTTAAGTATCTGAGGCCAAATTTGAACTCAGGTTTTCCTGACTTCAGGGATGGTGTTTTATCCGCTGCGCCATCTAGCTGCCCCAGGGAAACAATTTTTTCCACAAGTATATAAAATAATGGCTTCATTTCTTAAATAAAGAACAGAATCAAGTATATAATACAAGTCTTTCCTCATGTGATAAATGGTCAAAGAATATAAACAGGTAATTTTCATATGAAGATATCAAAGCTATCTCAAATCATATGAGAAAATGCTTTCAATCACAACTGATTAGAGAACTGCAAATTAAAACAACTTATGGTAAATGAATGCAATGGAATATTAGTGTGCTGTAAAAAATGATGAGCAATATGTTTTTTCCCTTTTGTTCAGATTTTTCTTGCACAAAATGACAAATATGGAAATATATTTAAAAGCAATCCATATATATAACCTAAATTAGATTGCTTGCTATCTTAGGGAGGGGAAAGGATATAGAGTAGGGAAACAGAAAAATTTGAAACCCAAGGTCTTACTGAATACTGAAAACTATCTTTGCATAGATTTGGAAAAATAAATTACTACTGAGGGGAAAAAAAAAAAAGATGAACAAGCACATTTCCAAAAAACCTAAAAAAACTTAACATGAATTGTTGATGAGTGAAGTAAACAGAACCAGAAGAACATTATACATAGTAACAGCAACAATATGCAATGATCAACTTTGATAGATTGCTCTCCTCAGCAATACAATGATAAAATATATCAAAAGATCAAAATGCTATTCACAAATAGAAAAAGAACTATGGAGTCTGCGAATGCAGACTGAAGTATATTTTCACTTTTTTTTTTTTCTTTCTTGTGACTTTTCCCTTTTGTTCTGAGTCTTTCACAACTATTGTGAAAATGTTTAACATGAGTGTACATGTATAGCCTATATCAGATTGCCTACTGTCTTGGGGAATGAGAAAGAAAAATTTGGAACTCAAAATCTTTAAAAAATTAATGTTGAAAACTATCTTTCCATGCAATTAGAAAAAACAAAATTCTATTTACATACATAAAAAAAGAATTTTTGTTCTAGATATTTTCAGCTACAAATACAATTTCTATATGGATGACTATATACTAAGCTGTATTCTGCATCTACAACTGTCTTCTGATTATATATTTCCATCTGAATGTCTCATAGCCACTTGAAACTTGTTCCAGATAGAACTCTTTTTGTTTTCAAATTATTGTCCCACAAAACTTATCTTTTCAAGGGCACATCACTTTTCTGATCACCCAGGTTCAAAAAATTTAGTCCTCCTCCACTCTTTTCTCCTTTACCCCCAATTTCCATTTAGCTGCCAAGTCTTATCAATTATACTTCCATACCATTTTATATATCAATTCCTTTCTCTCCACTAGTACTACAACCACCTTATTTCAGGTTCTTATCATCTCTCACATGAATACTACAACAAAAGATCCCTAATTGGTTTCCTTAAAAATGATAAATGTTGGAAAGGATGTAGGAAAACTGGATGGAGTGGTAAACAGATACAATCATTCTGAAAAGCAATTCAGAACTGCCCAACTGCATACCCTTTGATCTAGCAATAGCACTATTAGGTCTGTATCCCAAAGAGACCATAAAAAAGGGGGAAAGGACCCACATGTATAAAAAATGTTTACAGAAGTTCTCTTGTGGTAGCAAAGAACTGGAAATCAAGGGGATACCCATCAACTGGGGAATGGCTGAACAAATTGTGGTATGTGAATGTAATGTAGTATTACTGGTTCTACAAGAAATGATGAGCAGGCAGATTTCAGAAAAGCCTAGAAAGACGTACATGAACTGAGGCTGAGTGAAGTGAGCAGAACCAGGAGAACACTAACACTATACACACACACACACACCAGGATTGTGAGTTTGATGAACTTTAATAGATTTTGTTCTTCTCAGCAATACAATCAGGTAAGGCAATTCCAAAAAACTCATGATGGAAAATGTTATTTATGCACATCCAAAGAAAGAACTATAAAATCTGAATGAAGATCATAGCATATTATTTTCACTTTTTTGGTTATTTTTTTTTCTTCTTTGTGGTTTTCCCCTTTCAACATGACTAATGTAGAAATGTTTAACATAATCATACATATACAACCTATATAAGATTGCTTGCTATCTTGAGGAAGGATAAAAGAATGGAGGAATGGGTAAAAGGACTAGTATTAGAGAAAACAAACTCTAAATAAGTAAAAAATTATTCATAAAAACTGCACATGTTTAAACCTACACTGGATTTACTTGCTGTCTAGGGAAGGGGATGGGAGGAAAGAGAGGGAGAAAATTTGGAACATAAGGTTTTACAAGAGTGACTGCTGAAAACTGTCTTTGCATGTATTATAAAAATAAATATATTATTATTAAAATTGTTTTTACTTTCAACTGGAAAAAAATAAAACATATAAAAACAAAAAAAGAGCTATGCATAATAGCAGTGACAGTATCAACTATAACAGAAAAGTGGGAGGGAGAGAGGTATTTATCAACTGGGAAATGGCTGAAGAAGTTATAGCACATTAATGTGATTGATTACTATTGTGCTGAAAAAAAAAATGATGCAAAGGATAGTTTCAGAGAAGTCAGGGAGTTGTATGAACTGATGCAAGCAGGTGAAAAGAACCATAAAAATAATATATACAACAACAGCAATATTGTAAAGACAAACTTTGAAAGGTTTAGGAACATGGTAATTAACAACCATGTTACTAGAGAACCCAGGATGAAACATGCTGCCCACTTTCAGATAGAGAAATGAAAGATAATATAGAGCTGAGACATTCTGAAGGGGGATATGGCCAATGCAGAAATTTATTTTGCTTAATTATATTTGCTTGTAACAGATTGTTTTTCTTTCATATCTTTGTCTCTCCCAAATGAGAAGAGAAGGTAAATTTTTCAAGATTAAAAATAAGTGAAATTTAATTTTAAAAATAAAAATAAATATTACTAAGTTTTGATCATTTCCTTTTTAAATCAGTAAAAATTCTGTTTGCAAAGCTTCAAATTTTCAGATTATGAGAACTGTCTTACCTGTGGCATATCATTAGAGATAGCATTCTTGTCATTAGAGATAGCATTCTTGTTGCATCTATGCTATTCTTTTCAAACACAGTCAATTATGCTTGGCCAGTGAAAACTATACTAGAAATCAAAGAATAATCTTCATATATGTTTAAGTACAAAACTGTTTCTATAGCAACTTGTTTTGTGGAGGCAAAAAACTAAAACTGAATTCCCCATCAACTGGATTAGGAAAAATTTGTGGTTTATAAATGTAATGATACTTAGATCATAAGAAATAATGAATTTCAGAGATAACTGGGAAATGTGTACAAAATGACTGCAAAAAGAAGTGAGCAGAAATAGAATAATTTCCCCAATAATACTGTTAAAAACCTAACAACTTTGAAGGACCTAAAAACTCTAATCAACATTGTACACAGCAACAGCAATATTATACAATGATCAATTTTGATGTGTGTGGCTCTCTTCAACAATGAGATGATTCAGACCAGTTCCATGGTCTTATGACCAAAAGAGCCATCTACACCCAGAGAGAGGACTGTGGGAACTGAATGGGGTTCACAACATAGCATTCACACTCTTTTTGTTGTTGTATGCTTGCATTTTACTTTCTTCATCATTTTCTTTTCTGGTTTGATTTGATTTTTCTTACACAGCAAGGTAATTGTATAAATATGTAGGCATATATTGGATTTAACATATATTTCTATCCCATTTAACATATATTGGACTACTTGCCATCTAGGGGAGGGAGTTGGTTTTGCAAGGATTAATGTTGCAGAATTATTTATGGATGTTTTGAAAAATAAAAAGCTTTAATTTAAAAAAAGAATTAAAAAAAAAAAAAAAAACACCAAATTCTGATCCAATGATGGATGACTCTAGAACAAAGTGATCACAAAACTCCCCAATGTGGCCCTAACCAAATTAAAATATAATTGGGAAATGTTTAATAAAATAAACTATAGTACAACATATATAATGTCAATTTGTGGTTTTCTAAGTCAATATGTAGCATACAAGAATCCCTTTCTGAGTACGATGCTGCCATTGATCCACAGAACAAAGGATGAAGCATGTTATCCCCTTCTGACAAAGAAGTAAAGGAAAAAAGGGAGAGAATGACATTTTCTGTAATGGGCTGAAGCTTGAGTTGATGGAACTGAGATCCCAAGCACATGAGGCTAAATAGTAATTGGAAAATACTCTATTAATATATAAGCTTGGAGAAAGAATGGGCCCCGCCCACTCTTTGTGCCAGTCCTGGTGTGTTGTATAGGAAATAATGATTTTGGTGGGTGAAGACAGGGGAGTGGAAAAGGAAGGGGAAGGAGAGACTGCTTGCATTTGCCATTGGGACGACCTTTCAGCTCAGATTCCCCCTCTGTTAGCTGGCTTCCTGTCACAGCTGCCCATATTGCTATAGCAATCTTTCTTGCCTATATTTGCTATCGCAATCCTTATTCACCTCTTCACTTCAATAAAGATTGAAGATTTTTCCCTTAACCTGAATTCCTGACTCTGGCTGATTTTAAATACACGGTCATTACAATTGGTGCCCAACCGTGGGAACCAAAGACCCTACTTTCACTGAAGAAGTCTCCAGTGACCAGGAACTTAGGTGAGTATAAGACAAACAGGGAATTTATTTTCTTAAAGACTAAACTAGTAACTTTTTGGCTGAAATGAGACAGATCCTAGGTAAAGATTCTCCATCCTCCACCCCAACACCCCCACCCCCAGCCCCACCCAGGAGTGGTGCTATAGAAAGCCTGCTTAAGCTGATAGAAGATCAAGGGCTAACTTGGGAACAGGCAGCTAGACTTCTGGGTACATTAAAACGCACCTCCCCTTGGTTCTTAGAGGAAGAGCAAATCTCTCTTGATAACTGGGCATTGGTTGGTCAACAACTCTCCGCATATAACAATGAAAACAGTCCTCATTCAATTTCCATTGAGGCATTCTATTTATACAATATGATACAGTTGGCCTTAAGATACCGCATAAGTTCTAGGAGAAAAGGAAAAAATTCTAGGAATAGCCAAATGGGGAAGCCTGAGATAAAGGAGAAAGACAAAGAGCAGAATAATGGCCATATCCCCACAGGGCATGGAGACTTAAGTGAGGCTCAAGGGTGGGGTGAATCTGAGGCAGCTTCAGCCCCACTTAAGGAGCAGGTAATTGACTCCCCTCCATCAACTCCACCCTCTGGGATGGAGGGAGGGGGGATAGTGGGGGGGCGGCAGTGACAGCACCAGCACCTCCCCCCCTGCATCCAGCTGCTCCTTTGAGTAGATTGCAAAAGGGACTAATTAAGGTCAAAGAGGAAGGGAGAAATGTATTGGAATTTCAACACTACATTTTTCCTGTAATTCAACAGTTTAATTCTTCAGGTCAAGAAAGTAGAAGATACTTACCTTTTGATATAGAAATCCTCAAAGACCTGAAAAAACCTTGCACTCTTTATGGGGCTACATCAGCTTATGTTAAGATGTTATTACAGAATTTGGCTTTTGAAATCTTGACCCCTAATGACTGGAAATCTATATCAAGGATATGCCTAGAACCTGGACAAAACTATTTGTGGCTTTCTGAATATAGTGAGCTCTGTAGGATACAAGCCCAACAAAATAGTCAAAGTGGAGTTCATACTGCTATCACCTGTGACCTACTAACAGGTGTAGGTCCTTATGCAGATGTCACAGTACAAATTAATTATTCTGTAGCAGCATATCAGCAAATTGCTGCTAATGCTATCAAAGCGTGGGCTTCTCTCCACAATAAAGATGAAAAGGGTGGGGCCTTCACAAAAATAACACAAGGGCCAAATGAACCCTTTGCTGACTTTGTGGTATGTTTGCACACCGCTATCACAAGAATAAATGGAGAAAATGCAATAACAGACATTTTGACAAGGCAACTTGCTAAGGAAAATGCTAATGAGGTTTGCAGAAGAATTATACTAAGACTGCGCAAGGATGCTCCTTTAGAGGAGCTCATAAGATGCTGTGCCACAGTGGGCACAGATGCCTTTTATAGCCAGGCTATGATGCAGACTTCCCAAAATCCAAACATGGGAAGACAGAGTCCCTCCTGGCAAGGGACTTCCAGAGAAACTCGTAGGTGCTTTCAGTGTGGAAAAGTAGGGCATCTGAAAGCTCAATGTTGGTATAGAGATAGAATGAGAAAACAGGGTGGGAGAACAAGACCCAAGACCCCATGTCCAAAATGTAACAGAGGCTTCCATTGGGCCTCAGAATGTAGACAGATTCAGGGAAATGGGATGAGGGGTCCAGCCCCAGGGCCCACGGCAAAAAACACTTGGGGCATGATGACAGCCAATGGTGCACCCAGAGAGTGCCTAGAAGTCCAGTACCCAGACATGACCAATCAGCCAGAAAGCCATATGATGGGAGAAGGGGATTACACAGTCAACCAGCCAGGAAGCAACCTGATGGCAGAAAGGAATTACAATTGGGGAGAATAGAGCTGCATGCAGCTGGGACAACTGAGATACCCCCTGGAGAGGTGAAATCTGTTCCTCTCCCTCCTACGGATCCCTTACCTCCAGGCACAGTAGCCTTGACCATTTCACCTCCTTTTTGTACGTACAAAACAGTGTCCATCCATACACTGATGTGGGAAATTGGGGAATGTGTAGATAATATCCCAGTCACTGATACAGGTAGACAATGTGTGACTTATCACCCAGGAGAAATAGTAGCATCAGGTTTACTCATACAGAATCCTAATAAGCAACCTGGTGAAAGTCACCCAGATTCTGACTCCAGACCACAAAATCCAGAAATATACTGGACAGCAGCTGTAACAGCTGACCGACCTATGCTCACGATCTATATAAATGGCCTACCATTGGAAGGATTGGTAGAAACAGGTGCAGATCATACAGTTATTAGAGGTGCCAGTTGGCCCAGTCACTGGCCAAAGATTAAAGCAGACACCTATATGTCTGGAGTAGGAGGATCAATAGCAGCTGAAGTTAGTGCTGCCCCTATGAGATGGACTTTTGAAGGCAAAACAGGAGTTTTTAATTCCTTTTATAGTTGAAAAAATACCCATCAATCTGTGGGGAAGAGACGTTTTACAACAATTAGGGTTAAAAATGAGTACTTTGGTTTTTTAAGCAGAGCTGCTGTTGAAGACCTGCCAACACTTTCACCTGTTCCTATCCAATGGAAAACTGATACACCAGTGTGGATAGAACAGTGGCCCTTAAGTAGCGATAAAATTCAGGCCTTATTAGATATAGTACAGGAGCAGCTTGAACAAGGGCATTTACAACCTTCTCTAAGTCTTTGGAATTCCCCAGTGTTCGTTGTAAAAAAGAAATCGGGAAAATGGAGGATGTTGACTGATTTAAGAAAAGTGAATGAACAGATGGAAACTATGGGAACTCTTCAACCTGGACTTCCATTTCCTACTCAATTGCCTAGAGAGTGGCCTCTTTGGGTCATCGATATTAAGGATTGTTTCTATTCTATCCCTCTGGATAAGGAGAATATGAAAAGATTTGCCTTTTCAGTGCCCAATGTTAACTTAGCTGAGCCTTATAAAAGATATGAATGGACAATTTTGCCACAGGGAATGAAAAACAGCCCCACTATGTGTCAAATGTATGTTGCTGCTGCTCTTGCTCCAATAAGAAAAGCATTTCCAAAAGTTATGCTATTACATTATATGGATGATATATTGGGATGTGCACCTGAGGAACAAATGCTAGAAACATGTCTACAAAAGACGACAGAAACACTAAAATACTACAAATTATACA
Organism: Antechinus flavipes; assembly: GCF_016432865.1. NCBI lineage: Eukaryota > Metazoa > Chordata > Mammalia > Dasyuromorphia > Dasyuridae > Antechinus > Antechinus flavipes. Next base: position 246,695,994 of record NC_067398.1, on the reverse strand, counting down.
TAGCTGAAGAGAAAATTCAAAGACATGCTCCTTTTCAATATTTAGGATATGAAGTATATCCTAAGGTGCTTACAGTACAAAAACTGTCCTTAAGAACAGAGAAGCTAAACACCTTAAATGATTTTCAGAAATTGATAGGAGATGATCAGTTACAACCATTATATGATATTTTAAGGGGAGACAGTGCTTTAAATTCACCACGCCAGCTTACACAAGAAGCTCAAGAGGCTTTGAGAGAAGTTAAACTGGCTTTATCCAATGTGGTTGAAAAAGTCACTCAAAAACCCTTGGAAATATCAGTTTTTGCCACACAAGAGGCACCCACAGCAGTCCTTCATCAAGGAGACAGTGTGATAAGAGTGGGTGAACTTCCCGGCACAACCAGAACAAAGCCCAGTGCTTGTGGCTAGAATTTTGTTAAAGGCCATTAAGTGAGCAGTACAATTATCTGGGGCGAGACCTGATAAGATATACACCTTTTACACCAATACACAAATTAATGTGTGTTGTGAGACCATCCCAGAGTGGCAAATTTTATTAGCCATGGCTCCAAATTTTACACACAGGTCTCCATTAAAGATAACCAGACTTTTACATAATTGGTGATGGATTCTTGAAGAAAAAGTTTCTAAAGTTCCTCTTAAAGGACCAACTATCTTTACAGATGTGTCCAAACACAATATTTGTGCTGTATACTCTCATGACTTAACTATAAAGAGAGCAGTCAGAACTCCTTTTCAGTCCACTCAGCAGAACAAATTATATGAAATCATGTTAGCTCTCACTTATTACCCAGGAGACATAAATATAATATCTGATTCAGCCTATTCAGTAGGTGTGGTACAAAGAATTGCCGCAGCCCAAATAAAATTTGTAGCTTCTAATATATATCAGCTCTTTAAGGAACTTCAGGAGCAAGTGAGAAAACATCCAGGTAAGATTTATATCTTACATGTCTACTCACATAGTGGACTCCCAAGTCCTATTTTTTATGGGAATCCAAAGGCAGATAGCCTTTTAACTATGTTAGCTAGTACACCTTTATTTCAGGAGGCCCAGGAATCCCATTCTAAATACCTTCAGGCTGCTCGAGCTTTGCGTTTACAATTTGGGATAACAAGAGAGGAAGCTAGGAGCATAGTAAAAAGCTGTATAGCTTGCCTTCCTTTCCACACTCCTACACTGCCTCCAGGAAAGAACCCTCGTGGTTTGAGACCCAATGAAATCTGGCAAATGGATGTGACCCATTATAAATCTTTCGGTCGTCTGTCTTTTATCCATGTTATGGTAGACACCTTTTCAGGATTCACTTTTGCCATACCAGCAGCAAAAGAGACAGCCCGAGTGGTCACTGAATTCCTCACGCAAGCATTTGCCATTATGGGTGTGCCACAAGCAATAAAAACAGACAATGGTCCTGCATACACCTCCAAACATTTTGCACACTTTTGTGCACAGTATAAGATTTTACACACCATTGACATACCCTTTAATCCTCAGGGACAGGCAATAGTAGAGAGGAGAAACAGAGACATTAAGATGCTGCTCCAAAAACAAAAGAAAGGGGGAGCCACAGGTAACTCTAGAGAGCTACTATATCTAGCACTTTATACTATTAACTTCTTGATTTTTGACAAAGATGCACTGGCTCCGGCAGACAGGTTTTATAACCCACCGGAAGGGCAGTGTCCAGTGCGAACAGCTCCACTATCTTTAGATAATCGCCAGGTGATGTGGAGAGACCCATTAAGTGGTGAATGGAAGGGACCAGATAAGCTAACTGCTTGGGGGAGAGGGTTTGCTTGTATCTCTACAAGTGGAGAAGGAATCAGATGGGTGCCAACGAGCCGTATTCGCCTTGTCCATCGCAGAGAGACGGAGCAGACCCTTGAAACGAAGGAGAAGACCCAAGAAATATCGGGTGGTTCTGTTGCTAATTGTGCTCACCACTGAAAGAGTGTGGCAGTTGTGGCGTTTGACTCATGGACATAGAAAATCATTGGACTTCAAAACCCTCAGAAATCATTGGATTCTCTGAGACATTTGATTGTTGTAGGACTTTAAATCCCTCAGGAATCATTGGATTCCCTAAGACATAAAAAGACTTTTGCTGGACTTCAAAAACTTGGGGGGATCATTGGATTCCCTGATATGTGAAGCAATGGACAATAGATTGGTTTTGGACTATCTCTTGGCTGCTGAAGAAGGTGTATGTGTGACTGCTGTTTACATACTCTCCTTCTAGGACTTCTGACAATCTTTTACAACACAATGTTGATTTATATTGTTTGTTATACTGTTACTTGGGTGTATAATTCATATTTGTTACACCACATCAAGCCTGCACTGACTGTGGGGAGAGTCATCACTAATAGCCTCTGCGTTGTTGCTATGTGCTTGTGTAATACTTCCCATACTGATGGGTTTGTGCATAATAAGACCCTTCAGCCTGGAAACCTGCTAGCAACCCCCACTTCTCTTTGGTGCTTTTCATCTCCCTTCCTGAGAAGTCAGGGGGGTCGTGATCACCTCCTTTTTGGTGCTTTCACCTCCTTTCCTGAGAAGTCAGGGAGGGTGTGATCACCTCCCCTTGGGGGCTCTGACCTCCCTGAGGAGTCAGGGATGGCATGATCACCTGTGTTCTAAAACAAAAGAAAGCGGGAGATGTAATGGGCTGAGGCTTGAGTTGATGCACTGAGGTCCCAAGCACATGAGGCTAAATAGTAATTGGACCATACTCTATTAATATATAAGCTTGGAGAAAGAATGGCTCCCACCCACTCTTTGTGCAAGCCCTGATGTGTTGTATAGGAAATGACGATTTTGGTGGGTGGAGGCAGGGGAGTGGAAAAGGAAGGGGAGGAGAGACTGCTTGCTTTTGCCATTGCTACAACCTTTCAGCTCAGATCCCCCTCTGTTAGCTGGCTTCCTATCGCAGCTGCCCATATTGCTATCGCAATCTTTCTTGCCTATATTTGCTATCGCAATCCTTATTCACCTCTTCACGTCAATAAAGATTGAAGATTTTTCCCTTAACCTGAATTCCTGACTCCGGCTGATTTTAAATATGCCGTTATTACAATTTTCAGAGAAAGCAAATATATAAGTGGATTTGTTATATTTGACTGGGCTTATTCATAATAAGATTGCTTTTTGTTTTGTTTGTTTTGAACTGAGGGAGAGCTAAATATACTGTTGGCTAAAAAAAAATTAAGAAAAAAGTCTTTGAAATATTTTTAATGCACAGAAAATAAAGTTTAAAAGGAAAATACAAGACAGCTCTGAAAGCAAAATGGTGATTTTATAGATACACATATATTTTTAAAGCAAGATGTATGAGATTTATGGTTTTAGTAATTGTTTTCTATTATACTCTGCATATGGAAATATTCTTTTTTATGTTAAGTTCAAAAAAATTCAGATTTAATTCATTACTCTAACCTGCATGGATCATTTTCAATCTAAATTATTCTCCATTCTAATTATCTCTACCAGTCTTATATCTATATCTCTACCAGTCTTATATCTATAGTCCTGGTCAGCAAATATTAACCCTGCTTTCCCAGGTCCAAAATATATTGTAGCTCATAAGTCTTTAGTGATTGGTTTCCCTTTAATAATTAGCCAAGAGCCCCAACTACTTCAAAGCAAAAACATTTAAATGAAGTGGCATGGTAATTAAGTAGTATAGCAAAAACACATTTTCCTCCTAAACTCTCAATATATTCTCTCACAAATAAACACAATATTAATGGAAAGAGTAAATATACATAAAAAACAAGCAGTCAGAGTATACATATGAAGAAACACATGTGAGACCCAGGACACATGAATGAAAGGATATACATAGGGAATACATGTAGTTAAGGTAGACATGTGCAGAAGCAATTCATTCATAATTCATGCAATACTTTAGTCATTTAGTGCCATTTAATGTTATTACCATACTATTCCAGCTGGACTGCTCTTAGGCCTCACAGCTTCTTGAGATATTGTTCTGCTAGACATCACTATGCTGGACAAAGAGTCATCAATAGAAAATCCTCTGCTAGATGTACTGGCTTAAAAAATTTTGGCTTGGCAAGTTACCCTCCCCTCAGTTATAACTTCCTTATCTATAAAATGGGAATGACAATAATAGCATCAATATCCCAAGAGCCATCAGTGGGATCAAATGGAATTATATATATATATATATATTTATAGTGCTTTACAAATCTTAGAATCTCACACAAATGTTACATTATTAATGCTAAACATGTTATCAAAGGAAAAACTAGCATTTCTACCAAAGCTTTTTTTTTTTTTTTTAAACAACCCAAAACCCAACTAGAACAAGCAAAAAGCTTTTCCCTCAAGTTTATTCACTTGTAGTCTTGGATCTTAAACTTTTTGCTTTTCCAATAGGCAAATTCTCTACCATAAGTTCCATCTATAGCTAGCTATAGTCTTCAGTCTTAGTCTTTACTTTGGCTTGAGGTCATCAGTCACAGACTTTACTGTGGTAAGCATTACATATACCTCCCAATGTTCATTTCTAGAAGCTAAAATATAGATTGAGTAATGTTTATTCTCTAGGTTGTGAAGATCCAGTTTTGGAACATGAACCTCTTGATGATGAGTGGGCAGAAAAAGAACCCACTACTAAGTTAAGCCCAAAGAGGTAAATCAGTCTTTTCTACCAGCCTAAATAGCATTAATGAAAATACACTATCAAATACAATGATAATAATAATTTTTTAAAAAAGAAAAGAAAATACACAATCATCTTCTTTGCTTCTGGATTCTAAGGACTTCAGGACCTTTTCAGTTGACTGGCAGGAAAACATCCTAATTATATCATCTCCCAGTATTGCACACAAGACCCTTGAAAGAAATATATCCCACGTGCTAAGCATTGTGTTTAATCTTTTTTTTTTTTCATTTATTCTTTCAAAATTACTAAGGGTAAAAAACCTCATTTGAACTGAAGCATTGGTGTTACTTGTAACATATGGTGAAACTGACAATTAAGGAATGATATAAAGAAAAATAATAGCTCTACTTACAGGATAAAAAAACCCAAAGTATCTATAGAAATACTGTGTGTATGAAGATCTATGATCTCAATTTAGAAATCATAATGTTGACATTTGTTACTACAGAAGAAGTAATTTAAAATGTTCATTTGATTACAAACATACCACATGTTGTTTGAAATCAATGCAAGCAAAGGTTACTACTTTGAAGGACTATTAAGATGGAATTTTTAATAAAATTTATATGGAAAATTGTATTAGACTCCGTACAAGAGAGTTCATCAATGTCAAGACAAAAGAAAGGCTTAAAAGAATACTGTAGTTTTAAAAAATTGGCTTTTGTGAAATTTAGATATATTGCATACTTCACAGAAAATTAGTTACATCAAGAAATGAGTGAGAAGCTAAACATAGGTTTCAATGACTCAATTTTATAAATGATCCATTTATCAATTAGCATCGATTAAAAGGGAGATCTGGAAAACTGTCACATGATATAGAGGCAAACAAAGAAAAATATGTTATTAGAAAACATTTTAGGTTTCTTCCAAGTACTTCAAAGAATATTTGATAACTCTATTTTAAAAAACTGAGTTCTCTAAAGAAATCAATATGAAGTCCTTAAATTCATACTCTGATTAAGAAAGGCAAACTGCATTTATGAAAATGATATAGCTATAAAATACACTTATTAACTATTTTTGACAATGCCTCCAATTTTAAAAATATCATGGTGAAAATAGAATAGAAAATTTTGCCTTTTAATCATTTAACTAAAATAGACAAAAAATTCTCATTTTAAAGACTATGTTCCCAAATATAAATAGATTAAAAATCTATTTGCCACAGACAAAATATGATCAATTTGGTATTATGACATTTAAATAAGTTAATAGACTTTTCTCATGACAGTAAATTGAAACAGAATATTACATAAATTTCAACCTGAAATTTTCCAACATTTTTGCAGCAGGTGAACAAAAGTTCTTTGGTCTGTCAAAGTGATACAAATTATGTTAGTTTGTAACACCTTTTATGTGGAAACATTTTTTATGCTATAACTTAAGGCTATCCTCACATTAATTACCACAGTTATTTTGTAAATAATAAAGGTAAAAAATTACAAAAGTGAATAAATTCTTAACTTTACTTGAATACAAGCAAAGAAAATAATTGTTTTTTTTTAATGGAAAATGAGAAAGCATTTCATTAAAAAAAAACAACTTTCTTTGCAAAGATGTGGTTATGCTTATGAAACACTACTCATGTCATCTTGTTTGATACATTGGTTTTGTAGAACTGCAATTTACCCTTCTCTATTTTTTGTTACGGCTCTCTAGGAAGGGTAGGAAGGAATGATATACTTGAAAAGGAGTTCATTCTCTATAAAGTAAAAGATAAAATTTCAAATGGGGAAAAAGTGAATGTCCCACCAAAAACTTTTTGCTTTTTTAGTTCTAGAATACAAGATAAGATTTTCAGATTCTTATGAAAGTTCAATTACCTGCTTTGGAGAAAAGTAAAAACATCCTTATTATGTCCTCGATAGGTCATCAGTGAATCAATATACCAATGATTATGTCAAACAATGATGAAGACACAAAGTTACTTTGGTGATAAGATAGAATTTATTAAACCACCAACTACATACTAGGATATAATAATGCCATCATTGAAAAAAAAAAAAAAAAAAAAAGGAAAATCAAAACAAAAGACTCCCTTTCCACATGCTAGGTTGGCTACATCCCCTTGATACTAGGTCAGCAGAATAAGCAAATATTAAAACGCAGTTTTCCAAAAATTTAACAAGCATCTGCAAACTGCAAAGAACCTAAAATTAAGAGAGAGATATTCTGAATACAGTAATAAAATTCAATATACTCAACATATACTCAATACTTAGAACAACTGACTAATTTTGTCCTCTGAGAATTATTACTGTTTGCAGTACTGAGGTGACAAGGATTAAAGGCCAAACATATCATACCATGCATTGTTTTCTTCTCCTCCCAATATTTTTAATACAAAGAAAAATCTAGTTTAAAATAGCTAGCACAGCTTTAAAGGGAAAAAACCAATGTCATAAAAGGTAAAAATGCAGCTTGAGGAAGGGGAATACTTTTGCTAGGCATATTTTTCAAACTCCAACTGGCTAGGCTATTTCCTCTTGCTGTACTTAGTTAAACAGAAAAGAGGGCATTTCCCAAAAATGCAGATACAGTTGTGGACTATCAAGTTATGATAAACTATTAGTATGAGAAAGAAGGATTAGAAATTATGACCAATGGGTCGTTCCCATGATACTCTTATCTTTGGCATATAGAAACTTAACATCCAATCCCAGTTCTAGTACCTGGTCTTTCTACAAGAAACCAGAAATGATATCTCAACCTTTGCAAAGGGACACTGATTTATTCTGAGGATTCATTCCTGTTAGGAAAATACAAGTTATTTCAACAAAAAGGAAATTGTTTTTATTTCAAATTAAAGGCCTTTGTTCTGGGTGGGATAATTCATGTTTAAGATGCAGTCTTAAACACATTAAAAGGTGGCTGACTATACAGTGGGAAGGTCAACTTTAACTTTACTTAAAATGTATCAATAGAAATTATTTAAATAGCAGGACACTTCCCGACAACCCAACTTCTGTTAATATATATATATATATATATATATTCATATTCCTTTAAAACAATGAAGGAAACTATCCAATATCTGTCATTGTGAAAGTACATCTGTTTTTATTTTGAGTTTATCTATTTCTACCAGAAAAGCAAAGCTTTAAACTTTGATAGTACAGTATCAACACTGCCTGATGTACTTTACCCATATTTTGTTGTCTCTGGGCATTATTGTCTGTTTACATTAGTCACTGTGTATTGCTTTGGTTATTTTCTTCATGTCTATATCTTTCTATGTTTCTTTCAATCCTTATATTCCAATTATAATTCAAATATCACAGTTTGTCTGAATATAGCCACATGGAATTTTATTTCTAATTTTTTTTCTTGTCATCACAAAGACTATTATTACAAATATTTATGCAAAAATTATGCAAATTTTCATAATTTCAAATTATTTTCTAGACTATTAGACCAACTCATAGTTTCATTAGCAATGATATTATAAGTCTATTTTCCTAACTTTTTTCCCCACAATAAATTTTATTTTATTTAAAGGTAATTATTTAAAGATAATGATTGATTAAAGATAAAGATCTTTATTTTAAAGGGCTGTATATATATTCCTCCTCTGAACTTCCATAGTATATACTTCTCTTATCTTGTTAATATCTGCATTATAGTTTTTTATGTGTTTCTGTGTGTGGGCATAATAAACACATACACACACACATCTTAATTCTCCTACTAGTCTACAAGTTCCTTAAGTACAGAACTGTGTCTCATTATTTGAGGCAACTTGGCTAGCAGTGGAGAGGCTGGAATCTGTAAGATCTAAGTTCAAATTAAAGTTGATACACTTATTACCTGTATTCCCTTCCCACTTTGTAAACTCCATAAAGCTATGACTATACCATGGCACATAGAACTCAATGTTTATTAGAGACTTCAGAATGCATGTAATGGTGTATGTCATAAGTAAAAGTTTATTATAAACATTTTAAAAAATAATGTGGCTTCTATATTCTTATAAAATCAATCCCTCTCCATCTTGGTTTCTGATCCCTTGGTCTTGATTTCTTCTTTTTTTGAACTATTTAACTGTACTATGTATAAAGCATCTCCAACAATTGTCCTAATTCTCTCTTACCTAGCAAAGAAATTCTTCCATCAGTAACTTTTGCTCAAAGATTCAAACTCTGCAATTTTAAAAATCTGACTATCAGTGAGGAAGGAAAAGATTGTCAATTTCTAACTCTGGGTTTATTGTAGTTGTAATTGAAGTCAACTACTAATAAACATAGATTCATGCAATCATAGTTAAAAGGGTCCTTAGAGATATGGTTCGTCCTTATTGTACAGATAAGGAAAATGAAATTCAGATATCGGCCAAAGTGACAGAGAGGAGGCTAGAATCCAGATTTTTTCCTAGTCATAAATGTTAATTCTGGAGGAAGAAAATAAGCATTATGCTGCTTTTTAAGATACAGAAATAAAAATTATGATCAAACTAATTATTGATATATCTATATTTATTTATGTTACTGCTGAGGCTGGTAACAACCAAGCTTTTAAAATTTTTTAAATCAGACCCACTGGTGCCATTTTTAGCAACTGCTTCTATCCATAAATTATTTTTAGCATGAAACTGAGTGGAGTTTTTCTTCTTCCTGTATGTGTTGTACCAAATAAAAAACAAAAATTCAAAATGTATTAAATTCCAGTTAATAGAGAAGCAAAATATATTCTGCTTAAAAAGATAATGACGTGTCATTGTTTTTCAAATATCTATTTTGAAAATCTTTCCATCAATTCAGAAGACATCCAAAATTATGTCTGTATATATGTGTATAAATGTGTATGGACATATACATACACAATAAATTCAAGATCTGTTGGCAGCACTGAAAATCCAGATCTAGATATTATATAGTACATCATAATAAAATTTTATTCTAGATATTTAATATCCTGGACAAGTCTCATTCAAATCCAGGAGTACAGAATTAAAATTACAGTCATAATTTTACAAAATAAGTAGGATATAGATAAATGAAATGGTTTGGTTTATATTCTGGAGAAAAAATAGTATTTCATAATATCTTTCTAGATAATGTTTAATGGGCAACAATAATAAAAACAAAAGCAGTCTAATAGCATAAATTTTAAAATAATCATGCTGCTACAAAAATAAAGAATCATAGAACTATACCATCAGAAGCGATGTGGGATAATAGATTCAAAACCTACCCAAATCATAATTATGAAAACTGAGGCCCAAAGAAATGTGATTTACACAACTGGTACATGTCAGAGATGTTTGAGAACCGAGAACTCCAGTACTCTTGAGATCTGCTTCATATTTACTACCCCATGCTACCTCATTTAATTTGATTAGGATAAAGTAATTTCATATACACTTTTAAAAGTAATTAAAAATGTTCAGTTTCATATACAATTTTTTCTTTATTTTCTTTGTATAGTTAAATGTTCACACATGTTAAACCAATAATAAAAAAATTAGACAATTTGTTCAAAATTACACAGATCATAGAATTTAGAAGTAGAAGGGGTAAATTAACTCCATCTCTCATTTTATAGATGAAAGATTTTGGCCCCGGCAAAGGGATTTGCCTAGAGCTGAAATTCAAATCCAAGTGTAAGACCTGTGTTCACTGTATAAGATTCCTCTATTGTTAGTGGTATTAGCAACATAAATAGATTTCTCTATGTGTCTATGTGTTTCAAAAGTAGAAAAAAATTTAGAAAAAGTCATTTGTACTAAGCACTTTAATTGAAATTATTTAAAATACTAAAAGAAGTACTAAATTTTTAAACTTTAGAAAATATTTTAATTATGACTTTTTTACATAAAACCCTAAAATTTCCAAAATTAAAATGCCATGAAAGTCTCCCCTAGGGGAAATTAATTTATTTTCCATTCTTGGCTAATTCCAAAATATGAAAAGATAGTTAAATATCTTATGGAATATAGTATCAACTAAAATAAAAGGAAATAAATAAAACCCAAGATCAAAACTTTAATCTTAACAATATGCTATTTGTTTTTTGCTCTTCTAACCAAGACATCAGTTCTGTAACAAAATTTTACAAATTGTCCCTTCAGCTTGAATTTCAAGTTAAAAATATGAGGTAAAAAATGCTTATGAATAATATTCATAGAAGTACATCAATTACCATGTTGTATCAAGTAACACAGTATTAATTAGTGATGGTTCCTAAAGTTCAAATTCCATCTCTTTCAAAACATAAATGAATTACCTGGCATCTTATCACCCTTCCACTAAGAATATTTTTGTTTTTAAATTATGATCTTAAATATTTAAAAGTCATTTCCATGTAGCAGAAATCAGAAATTCATTTTATATTGTTTGTTTTTGAAATATGAAAGTATACAACAAATTCTTTACATTATTTTTAAAACTATCCCGCTTTTGTTTCCTTTTGTTCTCTTTGGTATATTTTTAAAAATTGTTTCAATGGCCTTTTTGATGTCATTATTGCTAAGTCCCAACCCTTCTGACCCTCTCCTCCAACTAAAAATTTAACGATTAAAAAAAAAACTCTTAAGGAACACAGCATACTGAAGCAAAAAGAATCTACAAAGTGCCATGCCCAAAAATTTACGTGTCAGCATTTGCTATTTCCTGTTAAAAGGTGGAGTGATAGGCTTTATCATACATTCTCTGAAGACATTATTCATCAATGTTCTTTAATCTTAAAAAAATAGATTTTATAATGGTGCTGTCATTGTATAAAATCTCCTGATTCAGCTCACTTCATTTACATCAATTGATATTATCTAAGATTCTCCAGATATTTTTCAACACTTCTTACAATGCCTTAAGACTTCATTACATACCACTTACTCATTCTCCCACTGATCTAGAAGGTAATCTAACACATTCCCTATAATTTTAGTTCTCACTTTCCCTCCCTTTTTAATCTCCCCTTCAGAATGAATGTTTTTCTTGTGACTTTCTTTCCAAAGGATTATCTTAACCCTAACCTCCATTCCACTTCATTTTGTTTGATTTCTATACAAAATACCATGTATGTGGGTGTTACCTACTCTTGTCTGGTGCCTAGTCCCCACTTTTCTCCATGTTTTTCTTCTCATGCATCCCAATAGTGAGAAATTTTAAGCTCTATCCCTTATTCTAGTCAACTACAGTTCCTTTTACCTTCCCTTCTCTTTTCTCTCTTAAAATCCTCAAAACCAACCCACCTCCAGTATGTTTTTCTTTTTTCCTTATTAAATGTTAGCACTAAATTATCCTATAGTTCCTTCCAATTGCTCAAATAAATCTATCCTTTTATAAGTATCTCTGGACTCTTATGTTTCTGTTTCGAGGTTCTCAGATCTACTTATTTTAAAAAAAAGGAATGCTTAAAAATCCTCCACTCCATTAAAGGTTCTCTACTAGTACTATCCTCCTCCCCATATAATTATTTTTAGTTCTGCTGGCTATTATTCTTGGTTATAAGCATAAATCTATATTTTGAAAATTGTATTTTAAATTTCCCTCTCTTTATAGATGTCAGGTTTTGCATGATATTGATTACAGTCCCTTGATACTTGAATTCTTTCTGGATGCCTTTATCATTTTTTCTTTGTATAACATTCACGGGATTTTTCCTTTTGGGGCTCCTTTCAATACATGATAACTGGATTCTATGTCTCTTCTGCCTCCTGGTTCTAATACATCTGGGTGGTTTTTATGATTTCTTAAAATAATGTTCAGATTTTTAAAAGAATGATTCTTAAATCATGTTTCCTTGACCTGTTTTTCAGGTAGGTTGTTTCTGATCAGATCACCTACCATCTATTTTGCTCTTATTTTTCTTACTGTCCTGTAGAATTATTGATTTGTTTGATCTATTGTAGATTTTAGGGAGTAATTATTCTCATTCCAAATCTTTCAGAGATCTTGTTTTTATCCCTTCATTTTTTCTATATACTTTTTGTCATCCTTATGAAAAATCCATTTCTTCTAAGTCTCTGCTTGCAGATCTTAAGTCATTTGCTCCTTCATTTTTGGGTCACTATCTAAAATTCTGTAATTTTTAAATACTGGATAGTGTTTTCTTTGCTTACTCATCTCTCCCAAGTTTTAGATCCTGAACTGGAACTTTGAAGCATTTCCACACTCTGCTGAATATTTAGCCTTCAGTCTCTTGGGCTCTTGTGTTAACCTCTATCTTGCAGGGCCTTTGGATGCCTAACAGTGTTAGGGACCTCAGAACCTCTGGGTCCTGGGATCTCCCAAACTGAGAACTATGAGCATACTGCTTTCTCCACAGGTCTTTTAAGGGTCCCTAGTTTGGCACTTTCTTCACATGGTGCCTAACCCTCTGCTCTTGCTGCCCCCAGACACAGAATCCTATAAGCTGTATGTGTCTCTAGTTCATCTGCTTAAGCTGGAAAATAACCTACTGGTGGCTTCACTGGCAACTTCCTTTCCTATGCCCTCAAACTTTTAGCTAATCTCTTGTACAGTTCTAAAATGGAAAAAGTCACTATAATTTCTCATTTGATTTCTGGATTATTTCACCTGTTAGAAATTTCAAGATTTTCCCCAAGTATGTGAGAGTTGGGCAATCAGCTTCCCATAGAAGTAGCAACTGTACATATTATATACTCAAACTAAACTCACTCCATACACAGCCTATACTTTTCTACCTCTATTCCTGTGCTCAAACTGTTCCCTATGGCTGTAATGTCCTTCTCTCACTTCTCATCTTACTAAATTTATATAAATCATAAATCCAGTTCCTATTCCCATGTTATTAGGAGGATAGAGAGAAGCCTAAATGGAGATTTGAAGGAAGTTAGGGATTATATGTTAGGAGTATACAGGGAGTATATTCTAGGAAGGCTGGATAGGAACTGCACAGGCACAGAGAAATATGTGTGAGGAACAAGGTCAGTTTGTCTAGAAATATAACCTACAAAAAGGGAACTGAGATATGTATAAAGTCTAGAAAGGCAATCTTGCCCTAGATTAGGAAATTTAAATGTCAAAGAGGAGCCTGCATTTTATTCTATGAGCAGCCAAGAACTACTAAAATTTCTTGAGTGCCACTATAGCCAATAATATCAGTTCTCAAAGGAAAAGGATATTATCTACACCAGAATCTTCTACCGATTCAAAGCAATCAATATCTGTTGACTCAACTATAAAATCCAATTATGCAAAAAATAATTTGTTTCAGTGTTCCCTAGCATATCATAATTGTATTGACACAGAGTCAGAAGATATCTAGGTTCAAATTCTAAATCTAGCATTTACTAATTGTGTGGCTGTAAGGCAGACATTTAACTTGAACTTCAGTTTTATGCTCTGTAAAAGGGAGATAATTATATCTGTAGCAATCTACCTTACAGAGTTGTGAAGCTTAAATTTGATATGTAATTGTATAGTGCTTTGTAAAAACAAAGCATGAGATGTCAGTTGTAATATTGTATTTTTTAACAGTTCATACAAAACCCTATCTAGGACACATTTCCATTCTATTCTTTTATATTTAATGTTTAGCAAACTAATACACTAGTAGATAAAATGACTTCATAACTAAATAAAAATACCATATTATCACTTCATCTTATTTGGTTCCCTGAAAAAAATCTTCAAGACATCTTCAGCAGTAGATGGGACTGTGAATATATGTTAGCAAGTGGATTTCATTTCTTCTAATCAATCTCTTTATCATGAAAGCTTTTCACTACACATAGATTATGAATGTTTGGTTCAACAGTGTGTCATATAAAATGTTCTTTAGTTCTTATGGATCAATGTAACTGGGCAATTGTGAGCATTGTTTTTGGAGTTTATGAATGAATGAATGAATAACTGGGTAGGTGGATAGTACAATATAAGGGATAGATCACTTGGCTTGGAATCATCAAGACTTATCCTAATGAGTTCAAATTTAGTGTCAGATACTATCTTTTTTTTTTTTTAATAACTTTTTATTGAAAGAACTCATGCCAGAGTAAGTCAGATACTATCTATGGGTTCCTGGGCAAGTCACTTAACCCTGTTTAACTCAATTTCTTATATAAATGAGCTGGAGAAGAAAATGGCAAACCACCCCAATCTTTGCAAAGAAAATGTCAAATGGTGTCAAAAAGAAGTGAACACAACTGAAAAGACAATTTGGTTTAATATATTTATCCCATGGAAGTGGATCTCTTCAATAAAGAGAGCTAATTCAGTTTCAATTGATCAAAGATGGACAGAAGCAGCTACACCCAAAGAAAGAACACTGGGAAATGAATATAAACTGCTTGCATTTTTGTTTTTCTTCCCGGGTTATTTATACCTTCTGAATTCAATTCTCCCTGTGCAACAAGAAAACTGTTCGGTTCTGCACACATATATTGTATCTAGAATATACTATAACCTATTCAACATGTAAAGGACTGCTTGCCATCTTGGGGAGGGGGTGGAAGGAGGGAGGGGAAAAAATCAGAACAGAAGTGAATGCAAGGGATAATGCTGTAAAAAATAATTACCCTGGCATGGGTTCTATCAATAAAAAGTTATTAAATATATATACATATATTTATCCCAAATATTGCTTTTATTTTTATGGAAACGTGTGACTGGGCAATTGTAAGCATTGATTTTATTATCTGGGATAATCAGTGCTGTTCTCATGTACTGTTTAAGAATAGTTTGAGGACTATTAGGAAGCATAGTTGAGTTTTTGATGGCTAATTCTGACTACTTGAAGATGACCTTAAAGGCTTTTAGTAGGTGCTAAAATTTTTCAACCTGTAGTATGGATTGCAGTTTTTCAACTGTTTTCTTATATAAACTACATTGTCCAATAAATCTGGCTTCTTAAGAATAACCATTCTCCAATTTCCCAGCACAATGACCTTGTTAAAAATACAAATCTTTATGACTCAGTCATTTATTCAATGACTTTATGGACACGTAGATGCCTCTCAAACCAAATTTTTTGACTCTACAATTTATGTGCTACATATAAAGGTAAATTTTTCTGATTATGTTTTAAAAATTCAGTTATATAACTATTAATAAAGTTTTTTATGAAAAGTGAAATTAGAAAATTTTATAATGCCATCTGATAATACTTAACTAATATAATCTAAACATTTTTAAAAGTTGAGATAATATGCAGCCCATCTAAGTTTTAATGGATGAGAGAAATTATAGTAAATAACCAATGATTTGGGGAGACTAAGAATACCCCTTCTTCCTATAGATCTCATTTTAAAATCCAGTTTCACTCAACCTTGGTCAGTCCCCACTCAACCTTACAAGGAATCCCTAATCTAAGGTGAATTCCGCTCAATCAAACTTGGGTGGAGATAAATCTTTTTGTCTAGATTAGCCAAGGCCTTTCTTTCCAAGAGTGACATATTACTCTCAGCTCCTCACTGGAGTGACCTCATTTCTCTTTGTAAAGTCTACCTCTCATTAACTGTTAACCAATCAGAGTTGACTGCCACGAGTCTCTGGGCCTGCCACCATGACTGTCTTTGGGATTCTAGAGTGCCACTTACCTCTCTTCATTAAAATGCTGGCACTTTAGGTGTGGGATGACTATGGATGTGAAGCTGTGCTCTCCTACCACAGCTGATAAATATATTAGTTGGTTTTGTTGTGTTGCTTTTATTTTTTTTTTTTTAATTCTTTGTTATGGGGCAGCTAGTTGGTACAGTAGAAGAGTACCAGCTCTGATCAAGATAACTTGAGTTCAAATCCGGCCTTAGACAATACTTCCTAGCTCTGTGATTCTGGGCAAGTCACTTAATCCCAACTGCCTCAGCAATAAATAGAAATAGAAATTATTTGTTATATGACAAGACTCAAATAGGAACTAGAAATATTTGAAAAGATATAAAAACAAGACATCAAAAAAATATTAAACTAAAATTATTGTTCAAGTCTTTCAATTAGTTAAGTGCTTTCCACAGTTAAGAGTGACCTATTCCCATTGGTAACAATAATAGAATAACTATATTTGAATTCTACTACCTCAATAAGTGAGATGGAACTTAAGAACTCAGAAAGAATAGCTAGTCTACACCAAGCACAACACAAGAGATCCATACCAAGAGTAAAAAGTTTTGAAGTCTATCTTAGAATAGATTTTTAAGATACTCCAAAAGAAATGGAAAGGATCGCAAGCAGTATAACCAAGATGACACAAGTACCTACTGACCTAGATAACATCTTTGTCTTATAACAGACTTTTCTGACCCCATTTGGAATTTTCTTGGAAAAAATACTTCAAATATTTTCTTCTCCAGCTCATCTTACAGATGAGAAACTGAGGCAAACAATGTTAAGTGAATTGCTCAGTAGAACAGAACTAAGTATGTGAGACTAGATTTGAACTCAGAAAATTGAGTCTTCTTGACCACAGGCCCAGAACTTTACCCACTGTGCCAACAGCATGCACCTCCTTAATGAAAATAAGGAAACAAGACAGGTTTTCAGAGATTTTCTGCAATAGAAAAAAAAAAATGCCCTAACATGGATGGGAGTAGCTAAACACTTACTATACTTATATACATTCATGTATACATTATACTTACTATATACATATTGGCTAGACCTCGAAACTCAAACAAGAAACAGTAGCTCAGAATTCAAATAACAGTTTGGCCAGAGTTTGGAGACTTGATAGCACTTTTAATGATGACAAGCTGCCTTCTGCCACAAAAATCCATTTTTTAAAAAAATGATCTGGTATTGCTATATAGTTAAAAATTACAGATTATACAAATCTCTACTTTTTTTTTTTTTAAAAAAAGCATAGTTTAAGTGGTATGAAAGATATCAACAAGGATATTATTAACAAGAAAAGAAGGTGAGTTGGTTACATAGCAAGAGTAAAGAATAAAAATACTACTCTGCTACTCATTAAATATTAAAAGTATGCACATGGTAGATGAATTGTGGAAAATTCAAGAAAATGTACAAAATCCATTGTACAGGATGAAGAGTCAAAAATCATGAATTACTATAAAAAATGATAAATATGAAGAAAAGAGAAATATAGGGATTTATATGAGCTGAAAGTAAAACAAGCAGAACCAAGAAACTAATATTAAAAGGAAAAAAATTAAATTTGTATTCAAGGTTGACTCTAATGAAGATATAATACTTACCCCTCCTTTTTTTTTTTTTTTTTTTTTTTTTTGATAAGGGAGGGGGCTATTGATTTAGAATAAATCTCTTCAACTGCTGGATTGGGTAGATTTGCTTTATTATTATTATTATTTTTTTAAATCTTTGTAATATGTGGTAGTTCTTTGGATAGGCAGCAGGAATGTGAAGGGAAATGTGGGTGACAAAAATAAAAGTCATTTTGTTATTTTTAAAAATGGATCTATAACCTTGAGATGGAAGGAACATCCATGTGGCTAAGATCTGGACTCAATGTAGTTAAAGTAATTAAGTACATTCCCATTGTATTCCAGTTTATTTGGTCAAAACACTTTTTCCATTTTGTCACCTTAAAATCAAAATTTTATTTCATTTATATATACTGCTATTGCATTTTCCCCAACCAGATTTCCAGAGATCATAACAGGGAGGTACTATGCCACTTAGCTTTGAACTTCTTTGGGACACACATCCTTATCTTGACCAGGGCTTCAATATCTCCTCCATCTTTACCTCTTTCCACCCATCAAATCAACATAATCATTGTCTGGAAATGTGTTGTCCAATCCAAAGGTTTCCCAAACCAAAACATCTTTGGACCATGTACTCTGATAGGTTGTCCAGTGTATACATCACTAGAAATGGAGTCAGGGAGATCAGATTTTAAATCCCGCAGATACTTACTGATGAGTCACTTGACCTCTTTCAGCTTCAGTTTCCTCATGGGTAAAATGAAACACTTGAATTCAACCTCTGAAGTTGTTTGCATCTCTTAAATTTATGACTCAATGTCCAAAACAGAATACAGAAGTTTTTCCCCAAAAATCTAAATCCCTTTCTCATTTTCCAAATTATTAGAGTACCACCATCCTTCTAGTCACTCAAATGTACTACCATAATAGTGCTCCACCTCCAATTTCTCCCTAATCTGAACCATCTTCAGTTGCCAGTGATTTTCCTAAAGGGTAGGTCTGCCTATGCTTTTCCCTCCTTCTCTCCTCTATAAAGCTCTAGGATTAAATTTGAAGTCCTTTGTCATTTGAAGATCTTCATGACCTGGCCCCCCATCTTTCCAATAACCTATTTTACTCCCCTCTATGCATTCTTATGACCTAGCCATATTAGCCTGCTTGCTGTACCTTACACATGAAACCCTATCTGCTTTGTAAAGGCAATTTCCATGCCTGGAATAGTCTCCTTCCAAATCTCTTAAAATTCCTGATTTCTTTTATGACTCGGCTCAAACACCACACTTTCTAGGACATGTTTCCTGATCCTTCTCCCCATCCCCAGCTTGTAGTACTAGCCTTGTTAGCTTCCCTCTATTCCATATTTAACTCTATATTTTGTATGCTGTCTCCACCATTATAATGTGATTTCCTTGTAAGGACTGTTTTTTTTTTAATTTTTATTTTTATTCCAAATACTTGCACAGTACCTGGCACATAGTAAGTGCTTAATAAATGCTAACTGAATGACTCCATAAATAGTTTCTGACTCTGATTTCTTAATCAAAAAATTATTAATACCTATTATTAAATACCAAGTATTATACTCTGTACTAGGGATACATAAACAAAAAGCAAAGGAACAGGCAAAATATAAGTCTATAGGTACATACAAAATATTTTGACAGCAAAGTACAAGCAGCTAAAAGTATCAGGAAATTTTTAATCAATGAAACAATAGGCTATTATTAAGCAATTACTATGTGCTATGCCAAATTGCTATGCCAAATGCTGGGAAGAAAAACTATAAAGAAACAAGCTATATACAGGATAAACTGGAAATAATCAATTGAAGGAAAAGTTTTATGTCGAAGGTGGCACTTGAAATAAACCTTTAAGGAAATCCAAGAATTCTTAAGAAGCCAAAGTAAGAAAGGAACACATTTACAAATACGGTGAGGTAGCTATAGTTGGGAATGATGGATGAAGAACCACAAGAAGGCCAGTTTGGCTGGGAAGTAATGTATGTCTAGAGCATTAACATGTAATAAAGATAAAAGGAAAGCACTTTGTACTCCTCTTACATGCTTCTATTACACTTAAATTCTACACAGATAATTTATCATGGCAATGTGATGCCATGAGCTGCCCAGGAGTCTTAGGGGCACAGGAAACAGTTTTAACTGTCTTTGAAACCCAGTGTTTATTCTAGAGACTGGCACAGAATTAAGGCTTAATAAATGCTGACTACCAAGCTAAAAAAGCTTCAAGTATGACTCTAGGGATAGACTACATGTCTTATCATCTAAGGATCTAACAATGTTGTTCAACAAGAGTTTGGAAGAAGGGGAAATTTCATTTTTTTGTATTCTGAATTTAACACCAAATAAAATAGACTTTTTTACATATATTAAACAGAAAATGAGAATTTTATATTTAACTCAAAATTTCTATTATTTTTTAAAAGTATAATAAATTCAAACTGTAGCTTTCAAAGCTGCCCTGAATGTGTTGTGCTTCTTTTTTGACTTTCCTTTTCTTCTCTGCATTAGGGGAAAAAAACCATTTCTTTCTTCTCTGCTATTCTAGCTCTATTCTTCTTTATCCCAACACACCTCATCCCTCATCACTGTGAAAAAGTAACAAATATGGATAGTAGAGAAAGGGGGAGGGGAACACCCACAATTCCCACATTGGTTTTATCAGAAAATATATCTCTTTCTGCATCTCGAGTCCATCACCTCTCTTCATCACTGGTCCTCTGAAATTATAGTTGGTTATTTCACTGGCTAGAGATCTCAAATCCGTCATAGTTGTTTTTCTTTATAATATTGCATAAATTTCTCTTGGCTTTGTTTTTTATTCCATAATCAGTTCATATGGGTATTTCCTGCTTTCTTTGAAACACTTTCTTTTCTCATTTCTCTAATAGAATAATTCTACCAAATTTATATATTAGTAATTTATCTAGCTATCCCCCAATACACAAACACCAACTAAACTTTCAGTTCTTTGTCACCAAAAGAGGTATCAATATTTGTACCTACCTTTCTTTGGGGCACAGACCTAGTACTGGTATCACTGGGTCAAAGAATATGTATAATTTAGTGACTTTTTCAATGTCGTTCCAAACTGCTATTCAAAATGGCTGGACCAATTCACAGTTATACCAAGATTGTATTAGGGTGTTTCCCATAGCCGCTCCAACATTTGTCCTTATCCTTTCTGAAGGGTATGAGGTAGGACCTCAGAACTGTATTATTTTCCATTTTTCTTATTACTAATTTGGAACTTATTTTTTTTCCACAAATGTTTGCTGATGGGTTAGATATCTTCTTTTGAAAACTGCGTGTTCTCTCAAGAACCATTTATCTCTCAAGAAATGGCTTACTCTGATATATCTGAATCAGTTCTCTATATATCTTGGAAATGACTCAGAGAAACATGCTACAGATTTTTTTTCACCGCTTATTTCTCTTCTAATTTTAACCTCACTGGTATTGGATGGGAAATTTTTTTTAATGTCATATAGTCAGAACTGGAAAGGAAATACTAGAGAGAATGCTCCTGGAATCCTAACTAAACCAACTCTGACACAGATCCTGAGATCCTGGAAAGAGTATAACAATATACTTTCCTATAGCTTCATTTGTCAATTCCTTTAACTTCCCAACCTAATATATCCCTCTCTGGTCAATATTCTTTTATAATAAGAATAGTCTCTTCCGTTAGAATAGAAGTTCCTGAGGGCAAAACTGTCTGTTTTTTGTTCCTCTATCCCCAGAACTTCTTATAGTGCTTGGCACATAATAAGCAATTAGTGCTTTTTTTCTTGCTTCAATTAGAGAGGGAGTTGGAGTGCTTGGTCAGAATCTAAGAGTGGGGAAAACAGATAACGTTGCCAATGTGCACTGGTAGGGGGAGTTTGCACACTCAAAGTAAAAGAATGACTAAAAAATAATTTACTATGTACTTCGTATGTGAAAAGGTAAAGTAATATTACAGGTGAAACAAACAAAAAATAAATTCCAAAACCTATTAACTCTCTTACCTCCTACTACTAGATTTTAACTATCTTAAAGGGACAGTCCAGGTCTCACTTATCTTTCCTCCAACCATGAACCAAGGGAGACTGAATAAACAAATAATAAGTGAATACTCGAACCAAAGAAACCTAGAACTCCAGGTCTGAGAGGGCTCACCAAATCTCTTCACTCCAGTTGAGAGACCTCAAATATAAACCTTTGTATTCCGTCTCCTATGTTAGGAGCACCAGATCTCATTCACCCCTCCTCAACCCCTAGGTCAGCTCTGAGTCCTCAAAACCATCTTCTCCTCTCCCCCTAAAAAAGAAAGCTGCAAAGAAGTATGACAAGCTCACATTTCCTTGATGCTTTATGGCTTACAAAATGCTTTCTTCACTGCCTAGTGCAAGGATTCTTAACCTCTTTTGTCTTAATGATCTCTTTGGCAATCTGATAAAACCTATGGAAAGGTGAAGCCTTTCTCAGAAGTTTTTTCCTTTATAAAATTAAATATATAGGATAAGGAGGGGAAGTTAATTATATTGAAAAATAGTTGATTAAAAACAACAACAACAACATTATTTACCACCCATTCATTACCAACTAGTTCATAGAACTCATATGTCCTTAACCCTTGGACTAGATCAACTTGCACACAGAGCTAGTACATTACCTGTGTTGGAACTTGAACCCCAGATCTTCTGATTTCAAGTCTGGCATTTTTCCATGGATACCTGTTCCACCCCATCTCCATGTAGTACCCAGTTTTAGGTCTGCAGAAGACTCACCTCTTCCCTGTACCCTCCCAGAGGAACCCTTTACACTGGGCCAATACACTAAATGGTTTTGTGATAATGTTGTATTTATTTCAGTCAAATATTCAATTGGCCAATGGAGAATACTATCTAGATATCCTCTCCAAGATGTTCACAAAACCAATTGACATGCTTATCATAATAAAAATATTCCAAAAACATGTCATGAACTATGTCAATAACTGGGTGAAGCACAATATATGAAAGGCTCATTCAGCTGCTGTTATGGCATTTTGTTGTTCAGTCATGTCCAACTCTGGATGACCCTGGATTGTTGTTGGTTTTTTTTTTTTTTTTTTTTTTTAAGCAAAGATACTGGAGTTGTGCCATTTCCTTTTGCAGTAGATTAAGGCAAACAGAGGTTAAGTGACTTGACCAGGATCACACAGTTAGTGAGTGTCTTGAGGCCAAATTTGAACTTAGGTTTTCCTGACTCCAGGTCCAATGCTCTCTCCACTGATTGATCTATTTGCCACCCATTCATTACCAAATTAACAAATATAACAAGAAACTAATTTTTGGAAGTACTGTGGAAAGACCTGTATTTCAACTGGTCTAACAGGTGGAAAAAACAATTTGCAAGAAAAGTCATTAAATTGCTTCATGCCCTTTAATTGTAGGTTCCCATCACTGGGTCTATAACCTAAAAAGGTTACTTATAGAAAGAAAAGTCTTGTATTTTCAAAAACATTCATAGCAGCACGATTTATGACAGTAAAAAGATAGAAATATGTACCCAATGATTGACAGAATAGCAGAACAAATACAGTGGTATAGAGGAAAGAGTCTGGCTGTGGAGTCACAGAACCCAAGTTTCAAATCGAAGATGTGGCACTTAAAATACCTCTGTGATCAGTAGCAAGTCACTTCACTTCTCTGGCTTCAGTATCTTCACCTGTAAAATGAAAGAGCGGGGACCAGATGACCTTTCAGATTCCTTTCCAGATCTAAATTTTTTTATCTAAAGGGAATATTCTTGATTTTAAGAAGTGATGAATCACAACTGAGAGAAATATGGGGAAACTAATAATGATGAAGGAGAGACTACAACAATGTAAATAGAAACAAGACTAAGAAGCAATACAAACAGCGTCAATAGGATAGTCAATGTTATTAATTTACTATAACATGCAACTTTCATTTCCCTTAATCAGTAAATTTCAGAAGTGTAGTGACATGGCTAAGTGGACAGTGAGCTAAATTTGACATTAGAAAAACTCATGTTTCAATCCTACTAAAACTAATGGTGTTACTCTATTATAATCAAAATTATTTTCTCTTAAATACCTAGTAGTTCATCAGAGCTTCAAAAAGGTTATATGCCCAATCTTTGCCTTAGTTAATCTTAGTTAAATATTCCAGAAATGAAAATTTGTATTTCTCAACTATGGGAACAGAACAGCTCTTAGAAAGCGTTGCACTTTAGACGGCTACTGTACACTAAATACATCTGGGGTCATTAATTTCTCCTTTACTCTTGTTAAATGCCCTAGTTTTAAGGCGTAATTTATTTTTGCCGGGGTAACATATGAAGGAAAAATAATGAAATCAAGGTTAGCTGGGTGACCACAAGCAAGTCACTTCACTTTTTTGAGCCTTAAGTTTCCTTATCTCTAAAATGGGGATGATATTTGTAGTACTTACCTCACATATTTTTGTGGAGCTCAAATGAAGATAATGCATAAAGTATTTTTATAATTTTAAATATTAACTGACATGACTGCCAATTATTAATATCATCACAATTAAAGCATCTAAAATTTTGCTTAACTGTTGGGGGGGAAGAGGGACAAGTACTTTCTAGTAGGACTTAATATAAATGTCTAATCAAAAGAAAGTTTATACATATATAACAGCCAAGTAAAGTCATATAACTATCACTGTATCTGATCTTAAGACTTGATCAATCTAAAACTTTCTATAACCATTTCTTCAGCCTATCTTTCACTCAGCTATCTAAGTGATCTTTCTAAAATTCAGATTGGACCATATCCTCTATTCAAGAAATTCCAGTAGCTCCCCAAGTGCCTCCAGGATCAATTATAAAATCCTCTTTTTTACCATTAGCCCTTCATAACCTTGCCCCTTCTTGATTTTCTAGTATTCTTAGAACTCACTCCCCTCCACATGCTTTATGATTTAGTGAACTGGCCTCCAGGCTGCTATTAACAACACTCAATTTCTGGGCATTTCTCCTGGAAATCTGCCATGCCTGAAATTCTTTCTCTTCTCATGTCTTCCTCTTTTTTTTTTTTTTTTTTTAAAGTATCAGCTAAAATCCCAACTAGTCAAGAAGCCTATTCTCCTTAATGTGAGTACTTTCCTTTGGGATTTTCTACAATTTACCCTGTATATAATCTGCATGCCTACCCCATTAGAATGTGAGCTTTTTTGAGGACAGGAGCTGTTTTGCCTTTCTTTGAATCCCTAGTGCTTTGCAAAACATCAGTATGTAAAAGGTACCTTAGCTTGATGACTTGACCCACAAGGCAGAAAGATGAACAGTAGGGAGCAGATGTGCCCAAATCTCAGCTGAGGACCCACCAGAAGATCACAAGCTCAGATTAAGAACACTCATCTTACATGACTATTATAAGCATCATCCTTTTAATTCTACTAAATCGGTTATCATTATCAAGTGATACATAAGGCTATACATATCTATTTTTTGAACCAATTATGTTTTTGTGATCAAATGGCAAATTTGTTTATACTACTGATATCAGAAACCTAAAACAAAAGTTAAACACACCCTGGCTTCCCATCTCTTGTCATAATACAAAGACACTAGTTTACCCACCCACTACACATATCTCCTTTCTCCCCATCCTCCACACACCCAAGTGTTCGTCTCATTTGCAAGGGAAAAGAATCCAAATCCAGTGACACCAAACTACCTCTGGTTGCTTGAAGGAATTAGAGATGACTGGTCCTGGATAAGAGAACACTCACAGGGGACATGAGAGCTGTCCACGAATTTGAAGGAGATCTGCTTGGTTCCAGAGAGCACAACTAAAAGCAGCAATAACAATAACAATAACAATAATAATAATAGCTCACCTTTCCGTAGTGTTTTCATGTTTACAAAAAGCTGTTTTTTTCCCCCATAAAAACCCTGTAAGGTAGGAAGCATAAGTACCATTACCACTGTATAACAGGTGAAGAAACTGAAGCTTAGCAGTGAAGTGACTTGCTCAGGATCACACAAGTAGTAAGGAAAAAAGACCCAGACTTAAAGTCGGTATTACTAAAAGTGCAGTGTTCTATCAATCACATAAACACATCTTTTTATTCTGTTAGGAAGGTTTCTTATAAATTATAGCCATCTAAAAGTAGAATCATCGGTATTCAAACAAAACCTAAATAACCATATGTTGAGGATACTGTACAAAGGGTTTTCTGATTAGGTATAGGTTGAAATAAATGACCTTTAAGGTAACTTCCTACTCTGAAATCAGCATGCACCTTTCATCCTTCTCTCCTCTAATTTCTGTCATCTGTGGGGGTAAGTAGGGGCAGAAGGCAGTTTTAGTGTGTTTTCCTGGGATAACCAGAGTAGCTAAAGGGTCACTATTTCTGAGTTTGGAAAAGATTATTATGATTTGGAAAACATGATTGTCATCCACTGATAGAAACAAATTATGAAAAGTCCAAGTCTAGATCAGTCCTTATTTCTTCCATCTTGATATCCAAAAATAAACAGCATACAAATACATAATTTTTTCATTTTAAAATATGATTTTAAAAGGGTTGCTGTATTCTTAACTGTGATCTTATTAATGTTGCTGTCAAATTAACAAATCACAGGGCATTCCAATTTTACGCTATAAATCAGTAAGAAAATTGAGCCACTTAGAAAATTCTCTTAATATCAAATTTAGATGGAATGCAATAGAATTTGAGATGACTAAAATTAAGCAGATTATTGGAAGCATATAAAAATAAGATTTGTCAGCCACAGCTAATGAAGAGTATAATGTATACACAAGAAAATATTGGTCCCTTTTCATATTCCATAATTTCACTTTTTAACAACCACTATTCTAATTCTAGAACTCCCTTTCTGAGAAAATTTTTTTTTGCCCCTAAGGAAGTAAAAACAAAAATACTGCTGTATTCCATTATTCTATGAAAGCACTATATAAATGCTACTTATTATTATTGCCTCCTTGTTCACCTAGCTGAAGAGCATTAGTGAAAAGAATTCCAGAAATGGGAGATGACAGTCGAGAAATATTTCTACATTATGTATTTTGGCAGAGATACATATAAAACAAATAACTGTTGATCAATACTGAAAGATAGGCAAATTAAACCATTTATTTTTATAAGGCGAAGCCCTCCAAAATAACTTCTGTAACAGCACCCACAACTTCACATCTGCAAATATAGTTATGAAATTGAACAAGAGTTTAAAAGTATCTTTCTGGAAATAACTTTAAAACATAAATTTCAGGCTTCACAGACCACTCAGTCATCTATCTTGCCATTGCCTCCTTGTCACTCTTTCTACCTGGAATAGGACTTCTAGAGAGTGAATCCACTCAGCTAAGGAACTATAATACTCTGGCCAGAGAAATGACTTAATTAATAAGTAAACACAAATTCAACACAAATATATGGAGGCTCTGACCCATCCATTTGTACTTTTTGTTTTTTGGCTTAACAGCCAAATCAACACGCCTGTACTATAATTGTTCTGGTCTGGGCATGTCAATTGACTATCGTGTAGATCAGCTCATCTGTTGACACTGTTCCCCAACCTCAGGTATTGCCTTCTCTTGCTGCCATCATTCATATATGTTGTCTTCCTCAGTAGAATGTAAGCTCCTTGAGGGCAGGGGGCTGTCTCAGTTTTATATTCGTATCAACAAGTGTTTATTAACTGCTTGCTATGTGTCAAGGAGTGTGTTAGAAGCTGGATTTACAAATAAAGGTAAAAACACTACTCATCCTCTTAAAAGAGGATGTGTTAACTTGGATGAAGATCAAACCAAGAAGAAGAGTCAGAGTTATAGAAGGAAAACTTAGGAAAGAATACTATCAAATCAACAAGTATTTAAGTACCTACTAAGAGTAAGCCTTTATACTAATTCTAGGGATAGAAAGGCAAAAACTGGCACTATGCAAACTATAATATACAAACAAGACTAAGTAGTATAGTAACTAGAGTACTGGACCTAGAGTCAGAAAGACCTGAATTCTAATCCAGCGTCAGACATAAGCTGTGATCCCAAGTTTGCCTGTTTACCTCACTTTCTTCACACACAAAAAAAGGAGGGGGTAGGGGTGGGAAAGGGGAATCAAAACAGCATCTACCTCCAACACTGAAGCTCCTTTTTGTGAGGATTAATTGAGATAATATCTGTAAAGAGCTTAGCACAGTGTCTGGCATATAGTAGGACTTAAATAAATGTTCATTTCTTTTCCCCTTCTCCCTGAATTGAATCTTAGAAGGTACTTAGAAGTGTCACAAAACCTTAGAGAAAGTGACTAACAGTGTCAAAGGCTATAGAGGGGTCAAGAAGGATAAAGACCAATAAAAAGTCATTTGATTTGGCAACTGGAGATCAGTGGCAATTTTGAAAAGGGCAGTTTAAAATGAAGGAGTTGGAAATCAGTGGTTGCCTGGCACATTATAAACATTAATGGAAGCTTTTTCATTCATTTGTTCAAATTTGAAATTTTTGATTTATAGGACAAAGCCTATTTTTTTTTTTGTAATAAAATGTTTCACCTTTGAAATTACAAACTGATACTCAAATTAGGACAGATGAATGTACTTGCTGCTGAAAATATTCAATGAATTTTTTCTTATCATCAAATTGGCTAGATAACTACCAATATGACTATCAATTATATTATCATTTATTATATTATGCAACAGCTTATTTTTAAAATGTTACAGTTTTTAAATATAAAAATATTACAATTAGTGAGTTTTTTTTTTTTTTTTTTTTTTTTTTTTTTTACCAAACAGCATTCAGTCTAAATCTATGAACAGAATTTTACCCATTTTAGGGGAGAATGGCCCAAACATTTAAAAATGGTGTTGATTGTAGAAAAGTTGATAAATTATAACAGCCAGGAGGAGCATATATGATTTTGGATTTAATCTAAATAGACTGTCCAATGATTATAGAAAGTCCAAATTGTGATGTGGATCTATCTGGAATTTGTTCTAGATAGACTTTCCAATTATGAGCAGGGGAGTTCAAATTATGATACAGACCTATCCAGCAATAAAATAACTTTGAATTTACTACAAAATTCACTGGGTCATCAATTTTTGGCTGGAAAAGGCCAGAGATATCATTTAAGCCAATACCCTCATATTACAAATGAGGAAAAGAAGATTCAGAGAAATTAAGTGATCTGCCTAGAGTCATTCTTGACTCATTTTGATGATGCTGATGCTGATGGTTAGTAGTAACATTTATATATCATAGTTCTAACATTAGTTTTGCATGCCTTCACCTTTGATTGTTTATAATAATCTTGAAAGGTGAATGCTATTGTTTTCTCTACCCTTTTCACTACATAATCTACTTTATTACTTACCTATTCCTGTATTTCACTTCAGTTCCAAACTTAAGTAAAATTCAATTTTCGAAAATTACGAGATAGCTTGGTATAACAGAGAGGCCTCGGTCAGGGCCCAGAATCAGGCCCCAGAATCAGGCTTGGGTTCAAGGCCTGTGACAATATTAGCAGGGTAAGTCACTTTACCTCTGAGATCTCCAGGCAAATTCAAGAAACTATCTGGTTATCTGCATTAGTAGATTTTCCACACTAAGAGTTCCTTACTAAACTAATGGAATTTTAAGCTCCTTTTTATATATCCCTCCCCTTAAAAAAAAATCTTAATTTCTTTTAAGTGACCAGATCTCCACACACCCCAAGTCCCAAAGACTTGGAATTCATGGTCACACGACACAGGAAAAATCAATTCCAAGCTCAACTCGGTTTTTTAAAAGCTGCTATTAAAGTCTATCCGGGAACCGTTTTCTATAGAAGCTAACTAAAGCTTAGATGAACCTAAACACCAGTTTCTCATGCCCCTAGCCAATGGAACGTTTCCTTCAGTCCTTTTAATTATCTGGTGAGAGCCAGAATCCTTTAAAAACAAAAACAAAACGAACTGGTAAGTATTTAAACCCTTGAGACAAACCTGGAGCTGAATCTGGAAAAAAAAAAAATACAGCCAAGAAGTTACCCGAAATCGAATTTTAGAGATCTCTCTGAAAGGTAATGAGGGAGGTTATGAAACCTGGGGAAACGGGGGAGAAAAAAAAAAAACAAAAACAGACGAAGAGCGATGAGGGGAGGTTCCGGAGCCCGGCCCAGCCACCCTCCTGGCTGAAGTCTGGCCCAACGTCTCGCAGAACGCACCCGGGTCCCCACCGTGTGGCCGATCGCCTCCCCTCACACTCGGCTTCCCTGTCTCGGGCACCTCTGCTCCGCTTTCTGCCCTTCCGCGGGGCCTGCCGGCCTCCCTGACCAGCGCCTTTGCCTCCTTCTCCTCCCCAGAGCCACGATTAGGCCTCGGTCCGTCCCCGAGGCGTCCGTTCCGGTCCGTCCTTTTCCCGGGTCCCCTCCCCCAACCCCCATCCACGGGCTCTCCCCCAGTCCCCCGGCGCAGTCGGTCCGTTCGCAAACCCGACCCCCCGCCCGCCCGCCTCCCCCCACACCCACCTCTTTCCCTCACACTTCCCGGGTGGCTTAATGGAGGCGACGGCGCTGATGAGAAATCACCTTCATTCAGGCTGTCGTCGCCGCCCTCGGCCACCGAGGTAGCGGCCTGAGGTCCATCCCTTCTCCCCATCCTCAAACACTCACCCCAGGGCGCGCTAGCTCCGGACCGACCCCAGTCTCAGCCGCCGTCGCCGCCGCCACCACTTCATTCAGCAAAAGGCACCAACGCGTTCCTTCCGGCCCAGTCGCGTCGTCCTCTTGCGCCTGCGCGCAGCGCCCCCTTCTGACTAGTGACAGGAAGAACCATAGAGCATCACCGGGGGGAAGGGACTCAGGTAGCGAGACCATAGAGAGGGTTGCACTCTTCTCCCCCCCCACCTCACCGCGTCACCTCCCACCTCTTTCCCCTCTCCAGGAGTATAGACTCCGCCTTCTGGCGGGAGGACTAAAGCAATTAGAGCCCGATAAGGAAGCTCCAGAAGTTTCTTCCATTTCTGTTTGAAGGAGGAAGGGAGGGAAGGGAAGATTTGAGAGAGCTCACGCTTCTAGGTGATGGAAGGAATCCATTCTCCTCACTCATACCTTTATCTCGACCCTCTCAGCGTTTCCGTTATTCTTTGATTCAGGGCAAGTCACATCCCTTCTCTACATCTCAGTTTCCTCACCTATAAAATAATGGAGTTGGACGTTCCAGTTCTAAAATTCTATAGTTTCCTTAAGATTCTGTATGAGTGACCTGTCAGAGACAAAGTTTCATTCATTCTACAGACATTCATTTAGAGCCGCGGAGTGACCTATCAGAGACAAAGCTTCGTCCATTCCACAGACAATCATTTAAAACATTGAGCCCAGGAAGACATGAGGAAAAGTCCCCCTTCCCACGCGTATTAGCTCTATGAACCTGGGTGGATTATTTTATCTCTCAGTATCCCAGGAAAAGAACATACCAACCTGTACTGGCAGAGGAAGTTCCCTCATTTAGGGGGTTCCCTAGACCAGTGACATCGGAAGTCCAGGATCTCTCTATACTCCCTCCTACGCAGTGGTCCCTCAATGTAGTGGTTAGGGGTGTTTGACATGAGCTCAAGGAAAGTCTGGGTTCAAGTTCCACCTTTGACATTTAATGGGTGGGTGAGTCAGGAATCAGCCATTTTATGTCTCTTAGGGTCCCAGGCCATTCTCTAAGAATGTTTAAATTGTAGAATAAAGGCTGGTCTTTACTTGGTAGAAGGAGTTACCACCCTAGGAATTACCTCCATCAGTGAAATCACAGATGTGGACCTAAAAATATTCAACATGCTCCCTTGGGATATATGTTGAGATAGGTAAGAGTAATAGTAATATTAGAAAGAGCTTTGAGAATCAGACATAGGAGTATAGGTTTTAATGGAGTAAAGCTACCACATGTGACTTTGGTACTTAGAAGGGAAGTGACATGACTAAAACGATATCAGCAGGGATCAAATATGGTACTATGGGGAGAAGTCTAAGAACACACACACAACACACACACATACATACACACACACACACACACACACACACACACACACCAAATGTAGATAGTGCTATCTATTTCAAAATAAAGATAACAGAAAATTTCTTATACAGTTGGGGTTCTTGGATTAGGGAAGCCTCTCTTAACAGAGTGAATTCCAAGAGGAACACTATGCTTTCTTCCAAAATATCTGAGGTCATTTCCCTTATCAATCTCACCCTAATTATGCAACTTTTGCAGATTTGAACAAGCTTTAGTTGATTGATTGCTTAGTTCTATAAAACCTTATTGAGTAATGATTGTGATCCAGCCCTCTGACAGATGATGTGCTTACAATGACAAATGTCTCCCAGATTTTCCAGGTTAGTACTAATTTCAAGAAAAGAAAGTGATGAATAGAGCTTCACAAAAAGGATATCCACTGGCAGATCATGTGTTATAGCTTTCAAAACAGAAAATAAGGTTATCATTGTTGTGGGGGATATTAAGACATTAAAAAAAATCCCTAATCTTCAGGAATTTATAATCAAAGTGGAAAGATAAGATTTGCACTTACAAAAAAATTAAATAATAACGTGATAATATATATATGATTAAATGCCAAATAAGTGTTAGTATTATAGATCAGAGGTTATCCTCTGACAAGACTCATAAAATGAAAGAATGACATGGATCTCTCCCTTTGTGTCTCTCCTTATCCATCTCTCTGATGAATTTTTTAAACTGCCTTTTCCACAAGTAGGAGTTAGTCAGCAGAGCAAACACTGACACAAATATCAGAGGATAAAAATTCCCAACTGAATAACAAAGTAGAAATTATGAAATTGAAGGAATTAAAGTTAAAAGTAAAAGCAAAAAGATCATAAAATTGATAAATACTAGAAGCTGTTTTTTAACTAATAAAAGAAATAATTTACTAATTGTTTTTTTTTAAAGAGAGGAAAAACAAATCATTGTATCAAAAATGAAAAAGAATTTATAATAACTGAAGAGGAAATAAAAGAAATCAGAAACTATTTTACCCAATTATTATGTTAACAATACTGATAACTTAAATAGATGAATATATACAAAAATATAAACTACTTTAGAGCAATGGAAAAATAAATAGGTTATTTAAATAACTCAATATCAGAAAAAAAAGAAATTGAAAAGTCATAAATAAACTCCAAAACAAAAAAAACTTCAGCACCTGATAGATTTAGGAGTAAATTCTATCAACCATTAAAAGAACAATTAATTTAAAACTAATTAAATCTAGAATGTTAAGAAGACTCCTTTCCAATCTCTTTCAACAGTACAAATATGATCTTGCTAGATAAACCAAGGAGAGACAAAACAAGAAAAAAAAACTACAGTCCAATATACCTAATGAACTTTAACAGAAAAATTTAAAAATATTAGCAAGTAGTTCACAGCAACCTATTAGAGAGATCACACATGAAAACAAAGTTAGATTTATCAGGAATTCAGGGTTGGTTCAACATAATGAAGACTACAAACATAATTAACCATGTTAATAATATAAATAATAAAATTACATATGTCCATATCAATAAATGCTGAAATCTTTTGATAAAATCCAATACCTGCTTCTGTTAAAAATTCTAGAAATCATAGAAATAAATGAATCTTTCTTTAATGTGATGAATAGGATCTATCTAAATCTAAGAGTTAATAGTGTATGTAAAGGAGAAAAAAAATTAACTCCAGAATTGACAAAGTATTTGGGAACATATGTGTACCAAGTCTCTCAGTACCAAATCTCAGGCCTCTGTATGTGGCAGTGGTCACTGAAGCTGTTGGCTACGGGAAGAGAAGTAGATCAATCAAGTAAAATTTCAATTCAAGCATAAGACATAAACACATACTAATTGATCTCCTCCTGATAAGCTTTAGTGTGTGGGATTTGTTTAAAGAAGGGCCTACTCATATTCTACATCCTTTCCAATTCTAAGGCCTTTCCCTGAGGCCAGGGATATGTGTATCCAGCAGGTGGGGCTCTGAGATCAGATCTCTGCAGTGGAGGAGGAGAGCATCTCAGCTAAAGACCAGCAGAGCCCTGTTTCATTCTCCTTGTCTTTCTTTGGAAGTCATTCCTGCTGTTGAGATTTGAGAGGGTCATATAACCACAGAATGCTGGCGTTAGAAGGGACAATGAGACCTGAATTCTTCAGTCGGGATCGTTAGCAACTGCCTCCCTCCCCGATGATTTAACTGAGGCGGGAAGAGCTCATCCTTACGGATATTCCCCTGCTAATGCACTCAATGGATACTGAGCTGAAGAAAGGGTTGATTATTGCTTTCCCTATCCACTTTTAGATTAAATTATGGCGGGATTGTGTCTATTCCCAGAACCTGGCACAATCCCTTATACTTTTGATGGGGAGGGAACGTGAGGAAAAAAGAAGTTAGGAGGGGTCATTTTATCAGTGAGAGGAACTCCCAATTCCTTTTTAAAGGCAGGTAGCATTCCCCTCTAACTGATAATCAATCTAGTATTTAATAAGCACCTACTATCATGTACCAGATAAGTATTGAGGATATAAGAACAAAGAATAAAATAATTCCTACTCCAAAAGACCTAATGTTATAACTGGGGGGGATAAAAAGCACATGAAAAAAGGAAACTAGTACTAGCAGTTGTAGTTGGGGTAGGGAAAATGGGGATAATCGGGAAAGGCTTCCCTGAAGAAGATGGTGCTTGAGATGTGTCTTAAAGGAAGACAGAGTCATTATGAGTCAGAGATAATAAGGAAACGTGTTCCAAGCACTCGTAACAGCCAATCTTAAGGCACAAAGATGAGAAATGGAGTGCTATCTGTAAAGAACAGAGAGAAAAATGCATCTCAGAGTGCAATGGGGAAAGTGATATCCAGTAAGGCTGGAGAGATAGTTTGGAACTAGATTGCATAGGATTTTCAGAAATAAACAGAGCAGTTTATATGTTATCCTAGAGGAAATAAGAGGCTATTAATATCATCTAGGAAAGAGGTATTAAGGACCTAAACTAAGGTGGTAGCTGTGAAAATGAAGAGAGTCAGACAGGATAGATAGATAGATAGATAGAAAGAAAGAAAGAAGGAAAGAAAGAAAGAAAAAAGAAAGAGAGAGAAAGAAGGAAAAGAAGGAAGGAAGGTAGGAAGGAAGGAAGGAAGGAAGGTAGGAAGGAAGGAAGGAAGGTAGGAAGGAAGGAAGGAAGGTAGGAAGGAAGGAAGGAAGGTAGGAAGGAAGGAAGGAAATTAAGGAAGGAAGGAAGGAAGGAAGGAAGATATGACAACCCACTGAATATATGGTATGAGGAAAGTAGAAGAGGTAAGAGGATATATGTCAAGTTTATGAGCATGATAAGCTTGGAAGAATGATAGTACCCTCAGAATAAATATGCAAGTTTGTAAAAGGGAAGAATTTAGGAGAAACATAATGATTTTTGTGTTGTGTTAAATTTAAGTTGTTTATGAGACAAACACATTGAAATGCCCAATCATAATTGCTAATGTGGAGCTAAAGCTTAGGGGAGACATTGGGGCTGAATAGATAGATCTGGGAGTGATCTAAAGAGAAGTGATATGAGAGCTAATAGGGCCTACAACAGAACCTTGGGGAACAACCCACAGTTAGAGGCTTTGATATAAATGATGAGCTAGCAAAGAAAATTAAGAAATAATATTCAGGAAGGTGGGAGAGAGTAATATCAAGAAAATTCAAAGAGGTGGATAGGGCACTGACCATAAAGTTAGAAGAGCCCAGTTCAAATCCAGCCTCAGACACTTATTAGCTGTGTGATCCTGGGCAAGTTTCTTAACCCCAGTTGCCTCCAATGGAAGGAAAGAAGGGAGGGAGAAAAAAAAAAAAAGGACTGCCTTTTTTCAGTGAGGGCCCAGATATGGTTGAATAACATAAATTTGTAATATATTCAGTTAAAACAGTCGTGAAGTTTCCTCCAATCACATTCATAAGAAGACTGAGAAACTAAGACATTAGAAATTTTAAGGGACCATTGGAGTGGATTTTAAGATCCCTAGTTTAAGTACAGTAGTTGGAGAGGAAAGGAAAATAATGAACTAGGTACTGAACTTTATGACAAAGGAGGGAAAATGATCGGGGATTTTGCTGTAATATAGCTAACGTCATTCAGATCTTCAGAAGGAAAGAGAATTCTGATTGAGTAGACTTCAAAAGATGAGACTGGAATAATGAGAAGTAAATTCACTTACCCCTAGTCTTATAGCTTGAATGTCAAAAGCAGGATTTAAATTTGATTTACTGATTCCAAAGCTATCTATATATACATGCTGCTTTTTTCTTTATTATATAATAAACTTTTGTATATAAGGGAGAAACTATTTTAAAATGGGGGAAGAAGAAATTCTTAGCATCTGGATTAGGAGAAATCACAAACATGGAACAGAATGCTGTGGCAGTGGTTTAATCATTCAGGATTCTAATCTCCACTTCTATTCCACACAGCAGCTCAAAGATAATCCTTTGTAAAGAAATTTCAGTGACTCCCTATTGCCCCTAGGACAAATGAATGAATTTAAAAACTTAATCTGAATTTACTCTGGGGCTAAGTACTGTTAAATGAATTAGGGTTAGGGTGAGGCACTAGAGAAGATAATTCAAAGAATTACAATCCTTGCCCTCAAGGAATTTACTTTCAAATGGAAGGAGAAAGCATTGAGAGGAGAAGCACCTCAAACTGGAAAGTCTTAGGGAAAGTTAAGTGGGTCCTGGGGAAGCAGACTGGCAAATTCCATTCAATAGTAAGAATTGATATGGTTTGGTGAGAGTGGGATTTTGAGGGGAATAACACACAGGAAAGATTGTGTAAGAGAGTGAAGTAACGAAGTTGGCTGAGGCTTTTTTGGAATAATGGCCAGGACAGGCAGTCATCAGTTAAACAGTCCCTGGAGTCCATGGCAAGGTGGTTGGTTGATGAAGATAGTAGAGGAAATAACTAAATAATTTGGTAGTTGTCTGTCAGACACTAACCTGTCTTTCTAGACATTTTTATATTATACCCTCTCATGCATTCTTCATCAGACAGGAGGGTAGAAAAGTCCAGAACCAAATTAAAATGTAATTGGGAACTATTTAACAACAAAACAATAAAAAATACAACAAAATGTAGATAATATTATATTTTAAGACTAAAGCAATATGCAGCCCACAGGGATTCTTTAAAATATATTAGTAGCTCCCTTTTCTATTTGAGATGGTCACTCCTACTCCTCCTGTCTTTCAGTCAAGACTCTCTTTGTGACCTCAATGGACCATATCATGTTCATGTGATTTTCTTGGTAAAGATACGGAAGTGGACTGTTAAGTAATATGCTCAAAGTCACATAACTAACTGTTTGAAGTTAGATTTGAACTCAGATCTTCTTAACACTAAACCCGGGGCTCTAACCACTGAGTCACATACCTGCCTACCCTACATTTTCCCAAACTGGCCTACTTGCTGTTTCCTGCATACTCAGATTTCCCACTTATTTGCCTTTGCACTCTGTTTTCCATTTTGCTAGAATGCATTCTCTCCTTCCTCATCCCTGATTTCACCTAAAAACCTTTAGCTCTATTCAAGATTCAGTTCAAGGGGGCTATCTTCCTACATGAAGTCTCTCCTGGTTTCTTCCCTTCCTCAAGAACCTCCACCTCTCCCTTCCTACCAGCCTCACCTGTTAACTCTCTTTGCTTCTAACTTTGTATAAATTTTGTATATACTTGTTTGTTGTTTCTACCCATTAGGAAATAAGCTCTATTAGAGCTAAGAATGTTTTTTATTTTTGTCTTTGTGTCTCACCTGGCACAGTGTTTGGTACTCAGTAGCTACTTTAAAAATGCTTGTTGGGGCAGCCAGGTGGCACAATGGATAGAACACCAGCCGTGAAGTCAGGAGGACCTGAGTTTCAAATCTGATCTCAGACACTTAACACTTCTTGCTGTGTGACCCTGGGCAAATCACTTAACCCCAACTGCTTCAGCGAAAAACAAAACTAAAAATTAAAAAATAATTTTAAAAAATAAAAATGCTTGTTAAGTCAGGTGGAATCAAAAGTATGAAAGTCAGAATTCAAACCCTATTCTTCTGGCTCTAAATCCAGTATGCTTTAGACCAGAAGTGTCAGTCATGCTTCATAGGTCCCAAAACACTCTTCTGTATGATCAGAATCAGATTAAATTGTAATTGGAAAATATTTAACAAAATAAATTAAATACAGTAAAATATAGAAAATGTTAACATGTGGTTTTCTAGATCTTTATCTACAGTTTAGTGGCCCCATTTTTTCATATTTCTTCCATTTATTTGTTTATTTTAATAGTAGTTTATTTCTCTGAATACATGCAAAGACAATTTTCAACATTCACAATTGCAAAACTTTGTGTTTCAATTTTTTTCTCCCTCTCCCTTTCTTTTCCTCCTCCCCAAGATAGCAAGCAATCTGATACAGGTGAAACATGTGCAATTTTTCTAAACATATTACCATATTCATCATGTTGCACAAAAATAAAAAATAAAAAGATCAAAAGGGAAAAAAGTACAAGAAAGGAGAGAAAAAATTCAAGCAAAAAGACAAACAACAACAAAAAGGTAAAAAATACTATTTTTTGATCCATCCACAATCAGTCTCCATAGTTCTCTCTCTGTGGATGACACTTTCCATAACAAATCTATTGGAATTGCCTTGAATCACCTCATTGTTGAAAAGAGCCAAGTCCTTCACAATTGATCACATAATTTTGTTGTTACAGTATACAATGTTCTCTTGGTCCTGCTCACTTCACTCAATATTAGTAATGTAAGTCTTTCCAAGCTTTTCTGAAATCAGCCTGCTCATCATTTCTTATAAAACAATAATGTTCCATTACTATAGAGGGTCACAGACAGTGGGGGAACTCTTGGTGAGGTATGAGACCCTTCAGCCAGAGGGAACCTGCTGACAATGTCTGGTTCAGCTCCCCATCTCCCCTAAGGGCTCTCAGCCTTGCTGAGAAGTCAGGGGTCGGTGACAACCTGTGTGGAGATTGAAGCAGAGGGATACCAAGTGGCAAACTCTGTACAATAGCAAGTTGTTTATGTGGTCCCATGTGTGCAGTATATACTGTGTACATGCCCAGTGTTCTTTTTGTTATGTAAGGGTATGAGGATATAAAAAGGGGAAAGCCCTTGAAATAAAGGGACTCCATTTTCCCACCATCCTCAGGAGTCCTGCCTTGTCACTTCTCCACTAGAATGGTATATTTTAATCACTCTGGTGTGGGGGCTCTAGAAAGCAACGGTATGTTTTGTCACCCCAACTTGGGGGCTCTAGAAAGCAGGACATAACACATTACCTGCATATACCATAACTTATTCAGTCATTACACAACTGAGGGGCATCTACTCAATTTCCAGTTCCTTGCCACTGCAAAAAAAGGCTGCTACAAATATTTTTGCACATGGGGGTCCTTTTCCCTCTCCTCATTTCTATTTCATTAGACACCAATTGAAGTGACTATGTTGCAAGTTGGCCAGAGCAATGGTGATTAGATGATTAAGCACTGTTGTTGTTATTCAGCCATTTCTATCATCTAATTCTTCATGACCCTATTTGGGGTTTTCTCTATAAAGATATTTAAATACTTCGTCATTTCCTTCTCTAGAGCATTTTACAGAAAAGGAAGAGGAAGCAAATGGGATTCAATTATTTGTCTCTTAAGACATAGCTCTTAGGTATCTGAGGTCAGATTTGAACTCCTAAACAAGAGTCTTTTTGATTTCTGTCCTGGCATTATACTATGTCACCTAACTGCTCATTAGCTGACTAGGCCCCATAATTCAATTAGAAATTAGGTTAATTTTGTTTTTCTTTAAAATCTCAGGTAAGCTATATCTTGCCTTTATCTGCTATCTTAATTCTGCCTCTCAGGTAAGCTATATCTTGTGGTGAGAGAAAAAGGATACATATGTCTAATATCCTGCAACAAATTCATGGTAAATTCTCCATTAGAAATCAGGACTCTTGACTTCTAGGGTTAGAATTCTCACTACAATTCTACAGAATTTTCTTTCCTTTAAAATACATTTTATTAAGTGCTTTAAATTACTACTAATAAGAGAAATGCAAATTAAGACAACTATGAGGTATCACTACACAACTCTCAGATTGACTAAAATGATAGGAAAAAATAATGACAAATATTGGAGAGGATATGGGAAAACTGGAATACTAATACATTGCTGGTGGAGTTGTGAACTAATCTAATCATTCTGGAGAGCAATTTGGAACTATGCCCAAAATACTATCAAATTTCTCTTCCTCCCCTCTCCCTGCCCCAACTAATTCTGGAAATAACAGCAGATAAAAAAGACTGAAAATTAGGACAGTGCCACTTTAGATGAGCAAAACTCAACTTTAACATAAAGTTAAAAAAGTTAAAGTTAAAATTCAAGAAGTAGTCTGGAAAAATGATAAGAAGAAGAAGAAGAAAAAGGGAATGTATCCATAAAAAAATTTAAAACAGTGGTAAGGACAGCTATTATGAAAAAAGCTACAACCAAAGCCTTAAAGAAAAATGCTAATTGATAAGAATTCCTAGAAGAGTTAAAGAGGTAGAGAAAAAAAATTAGGAAAAGAAATGAAAGTAATGCCAGAAATTTATGAAAAGAGAATTAATAGTTTAATAAAAAGAAACACAAAAAATACTAAATAATACCAGGGACAGCTAGTTTGTGTAGTGGATCAAACACTAGCCCTGGAATCA
This sequence comes from Antechinus flavipes, assembly GCF_016432865.1. Taxonomy (NCBI): domain Eukaryota; kingdom Metazoa; phylum Chordata; class Mammalia; order Dasyuromorphia; family Dasyuridae; genus Antechinus; species Antechinus flavipes. The sequence goes on along the minus strand of NC_067398.1, from coordinate 246,655,454 downwards.
AGATGATCTGAGTTGAAATCCCGCCTCAGACACTAGCTTTGTGATTCTGAGCAAGTCACTTAACTCCAATTGCCTCCAAAGGTAGAGGAAAAAGAAGAGAAAGAGGAGGAGGAGGAAAAGAAAGAAAAAAAGAAAGGAAGGAAGGAAATAATACTTAAAACATAGAATTGATCTAATGGTAAAAGAGAAACAAAATTCACTGTGAAAAGAACTTTTTTTTTTTTTTAATTAAAGCTTTTTATTTTTCAAAACATATGTGTGGACAATTCTTCAACATTAGCCCTCCCATAGATGGCAAATAGTCCAATATATGTTAAACGTGATAGAAATATATATTAAATCCAATATATGAATACATATTTATACAATTATCATGCTGCACAAGAAAAATCAAATCAAATAGTAAGAAAAAAAAGAGAGAGAAGCAAAATAAAATGCAAGCAAACAATAACAAAAAGAATGAAAATGCTGTCATGAACCACATTAAATGCCTACAGTCCTCTTTCTGGGTGCAGATGGCTCTCCATCACTGAACAACTGGAACTGGTTTGAATCATCTCATTGTTGAAGAGAACCACATCCATCAGAATAGATCATCATGCAATCTTATTGTTGCCGTACATAATCATCTCCTGGTTCTGCTCATTTCACTTAGCATCAGTTCATGTAAGTCTCTCCAAGCCTCTCTGAAATCATCCTGTTAGTTGTTTCTTACAGAATAATAAAATTCTATAGCATTCATATACCATAATTTATTCAGCCATTCTCCAATTGATGGGCATCCATTCAGTTTCTAGTTTCTTGCCACTATAAAAAGGGCTGCCACAAACATTTTTGCACATAAAGGTCCCTTTCCCTTCTTTAAGATCTCTTTGGGATATAAGCCCAGGAGAAACACTGCTGGAATCAAAGGGTATGGATAGTTTGATTACTTTTTGAGCGAAGTTCCAAATTGCTCTCCAGAATGGTTGGATCCATTCATAGCTTCTCTAATAATGTATTAGTGTTCCAGTTTTCCTACATCCCTTCCAACATTTGTCATTATCTGTAATCTTAGCTAATCTGAGAGGTGTGTAGTAGTATCTCAGAGTTGTCTTAATTTGCATTTCTCTGATCAATAGTGATTTAGAGCACCTTTTCACATGACTAGAAAGAGTTTCAATTTCTTCATCTGAAAATTGTCTGTTTGTATCCTTTGGCCATTTATCAATCGGAGAATGGCTTGAATTCTTATAAATTTTAGTCAATTATATATTTTAGAAATGAGGACTTTATCAGAATATTTGAATGTAAAAATGTTTTTCCAGTTTATTGCTTCCCTTCTAATCTTGTCTGCATTAGTTTTGTTTATATAAATCTTAATATAATCAAAATTATCTATTTTGAGATCAATAATGATCTCCAGTTCTTTTTTGGTCACAAATTCCTTCCTCTTCCACAGATCGGACAGGTAAACTACCTATGTTCTTCTAATTTGTTTATAATATCATTTTTTATGTCTAGATGGTGAACCTATTTCGACCTTGTTATCGAAAAGAACTTCTTAAAAAGCAGCATAGGCTAAATGGGGGAAAAAAGATGCAAGATCTCACTGAAAAAAAAATTCTTAAAAGTTAGAAAGGGGCAACTAGAAACCAATAATTCAAAAGAATGAAAAAATTGAAGAAAATGTGAAATTGCTCATTGAAAAAATAACTGACCTGAAAAACTGATCAAGGAGAGAGACTTTCAGAATTATTGAACTATCCCAAAACCATGATCAAAAAAAAAAAAAAAAGCATAAACACCATATTTCAAGATGTAATCAAAGAGAAATGCCCTGATCCAGAGAATAGCTTAGATCCAGAGAATAAAATGGAAATTGAAAGATTCTATTGATTGCCACCTGAAAAAGATCCCAAAATGAAAGCTCCTAAGAATATTAGAACCATATTCCAGAGCTCTCAGATCACAGAGAAAAATATTACAAGCAACCTACAAAGAAACAATTTAGATATCATGGAACCATAGTCAGGATCACACATGATTTAGCAGTTTCCATGTTACACAAACTGAAAGCTTGGAATATGATAATCTAGAAGGCAAAGGAGCTAGGATTACAGCTAAGAATAATCTACCCAGCAAAAGTTAGTATAATGCTTTAGGGCCCTCTTCCCCGCGCCGCCCCTCCCCCCCCCACCCCCCCCAAAATATGAAAAGACCAGAGCTGAATAGAAAAGTTGACATTCAAACACAAGATTCAATAAAAGTATTAAGAAGGGTAAGCATAAAAGAGAACTCATAAGGGACTCAATAAAGTTAAAATGTTTACATTTCTATTTGGGAAGATGATAACTTATAATTCCTAACAACTTTAACATTATTAGAGCAGTTAGAAGTAGTCTATATAAACTTCTGGCATGATTTTGAGTAAGTTATATTGGAATGATCTCAAAAAAAAAAAAAGGAGGAAAGAAGAGGTGGAATGGAGAAAATAATCTCACATAAAAGAGGCAGAAGGAAGAAATTTTACAGTAAAGAGGAAAATCAGGGGAGTGGCAAAGAATACTTGAACCTTACTCTCTTCAGATTTGGTTCAAAGATGGAAGAGAAGGAGAGAAGAAAAAGGAGCCAAGATAATAAAAGGAGGACAAATTAAAGGAGACAGAGGTCAAAGCAAAATGGACTTTTCAGAAAGGTCAGGAGAGACAGAAACAAAGAGAAACAAAATAGGATGGAAGGAAATATTGTTTTTAACCATCACTATGAATATGGATAGTATGAGTTTATCCATAAAATGGAAATGTATAGTAAATAGATAAGAAGCCAGAACCCAACCATATGTTGTTTACAAGAGACATACTTGAAACAGAAAGACACACACAGAGTTAAAATAAGAAGAGAGAGCAGAATCTGAAGTTAAAAAAAAAGGCAGGAGTAGTAATCATAATCTCAGAGCAAAAAGCAAAAATAAGCCTAAAGAATGAGATAATAGGGAAACTATTTTGCTAAAACATACTAAAAACAATACAGCAATATCAAAAAATATTTCTGCTAAAGGTCTCTTTTCTCAGATATATAGAGAACTAAGTCAAATTTATTTTTAAAAAAGTAATAGCCCAATGATCTATTGTCAAAAGATATGAACAGGCAGTTTTCAGAAGAAATCAAAGCTATCAATGATCATATTTTAAAAATGCTTTCAATTGCTATTGATTAGAAAAATGAAAATTAAAACAAATTTAAGGCACTATCTCACACCTATCAGAAATGACAAATTCTGAAAGAGCTGAAAGAAAAATTGATACACTAGTGAACTGTTAGCGGACTTATGAACTGGTTCAACCATTCTGGAGAACAATTTGGAACTATCCCAAATGGTCATAATACTGCACATCCTTTGACCCAGCAATACCACCTTTATATCTGTATCCCAAAGAGATCAAAGAAAAAGGAAATGGATATATATATATATATATATATATATATATAGATAGATAGATAGATATAGATATACATATATATAGATATATTTATAGGAATTTTTGGGGCAGCAAAAAAAATTGGAAATTAAGGGCATGTTCATCAATTAGAGAATTTTTTAACAAGTTGTATTTGATTATGATGGAGTACTATTATAATATAAGAAATGATGGAGGAGGGCTTCAGAAAAACATAGGAAGATCTATATGAACTGATGCAAAATGAGCAGAATGAGATCATTGTATACAGTAATAACAATATTATAATATTAATTAACTGTGATATATTTAGTTATTCCTATCAGTGATTCAACACAATTCCAATGGACTCATGATTAAAAAGCCTATCTATTTCCAGAGAGAGAACTGATGAACTCTGAGTACAGATTAAAATATACTTTTCTCACACTTTATTTTTCTTGTTTTGTGTGTGTGTGTGTGTGTGTGTGTGTATGTGTGTGTGTGTGTGTGTGTGTGAGAGAGAGAGAGAGAGAGAAAGAGAGAGAGATTTGGTTAATATGGAAATATATTTTGCATGGTTTCACATGTATAATTGATATATTTGCCTTCTCAGTGAGTGGAAAAGGAGCTAACAGGAGAGAAAAAATTTGGAACTCAATTTTAACAAAAATTAATTTTAAAAGAAAAATATAAATTGAAATCTACTAGTCCTTTAGGACTGAGCTCACATGGCCCACCATACATTTGTTCAATTCAAAGAACATTTATTAACCACCTTCTTTGTCTAAGACACTATGCTAAACACTGGCAAAATAAAAATTGTAAATTATGTGGTTCCTATCCTAGGGGATCTGAGATTTTGAATTTATTTTTTTAAATTTTATTTTGCACAAAACCATAGGCTGAGTAATTCTAATGAACAAGCTGGGCCCTAGAGAAGAGCTGATAAATTTCATTTCCTTTATTTATAATAAAGGTAGGGGACTACCTTTCAGACACAGTTGATCAGTTGATTTATCAGTTTTGGCACACTGCTACCCCATCCCCTTTTTAAAAGATCTTTGATATAAAAAGGACCGTTTGTTCTATTACCTAATTTTCCCCTCAATCCTTTCTCCTTTCAATCCCAAATAGCAAAGAATATTTTTTAAATAACAAAGAGAATGAAGGAAAAAAAAGGTCAAAAAACTCTTCATTTCATGGAAAACAATTGAAATTATATGCAGTGTTTCACAAATGGAGACCTCATACCTCTGCAAAAGAGTGGTGAGGGGTATCTTCTCATATTTCCTCTTTGGGGCCAAGTTTGTTCTTTGTAATTTTGCAGCATTTATTTTTGTAATTTTGTGACTGTTCTTCCCATTTACATTGTTGTACTCACTGTAAATATTGTTTTTGTGGCTCTATTTCATTTTTTAATCAGTTCATATGAGTTTTTTCATGTTTCTCTATATTCTTCATTACATCATCATGTAATGTTCCATTACATTTATATACCACAATTTATTTAGTCATTTTTCAATCAATAGGCATCTACTTTATTTCCTACCACAAAAAGTGTTGCTATAAATATCTTGGTGGATATGGGATTCTCTTTTAAACTTACTTCTTGGGGATATATGTTTACTAGTAAAATCTCTGGGTAAAAAGTAAGCATTGTAGAGAAAAGAAGTGAAGAAGTCAACTTTTGTTTTTCTGTGTTATTCTAGCTCCCAGCCCAATTTCTAGTACTGGGAACTTCCTAAATTGTCTATTGAATTATTAGCTAAATGTGTAAAATGTTCAAAAATGTTCAAAAAAGTCCAAAAGTTCAAAAATGTTGAAAAAAGTCAAAAAAGTCTTATGATATAAAATTATGCAAATCATGCACTAAAATCAAAACTATATTTAAAATTAATTTTTCCCACCTTATTTTTAGTAATTGCTTTAAATCACTAAGTAAAAATACAAGTTCTATATAAAAATAAAATGCATCTCATTTTTGAAACAAAAAGATTTTCTGAGTATTGGTTTATATTCATACAGAAAGATATCTGTTTAGAAGAATTTTTTATTTTGCTGAACTTGGAATTTGTGGATTGAGTTCAAATCCCAGTTTTTGACCATTAAAAACACACTTTCTCTCCCTATACACACACACACACACACATACACACATTTTGGAGGGGGAGGCAAATCAGGGTTAAGTGACCTGCCCAAGGTTACACAGGAAGTAAGTGTCTAAGGCTATGTTTGAGCTTGGATCATCTTAACTGCAGAGCCAGTGTTCTATCCACTGTACCACCTAGGTGCCCCCATTACTATCTTTGTGCAAATCATTTAACTTTTCTGAAACTCAGCCATCTCATTTATAAAAAGGGACAAAAATATGTACTTTCACTATAGGAATATTGGAAAGAGGAAGTGTTATATTCTTTGAGCTAAGAAGAATTCAGGTTTATTGTGGAAAAGCCTTGTGTTAGGGAAGATCCATTGGAATGTGAGTTCTTCGATGACCAGAATTGCATTTTTGTCTGTCTTTATTTACTTAGCTCTCAGCCCTGTGTTTACTCTTTAGTAAATGCTTTTTGACTGACTAATACATTCAACCTGATGCTGGTTGGGGTGAAGAAGGGAACAGTGTAAGTGTCAGGGCAGAGACTGTGTCACTCTCTAATCTAGGCAAGGAGATTCAAGGCAGGTTTTTGGATCAGGGGCCAGTAGCCCCATGGCAAAGAATAGCCCTGAAAGGACTCAGTCAGTATTCAACTAATGTACCTTCCCGGAATACTGTTCTTTATCAGAAGGGAATGTGTCATCTTCTTTCAAGGAAAAATTCTTCCATACTTCCTATAGAATGACTCAGAGAGCTATTGTTCTAGAGAGAGCAATGGAGACAAGTGTATCAAGTAACCACCTCCTATTCTTCCCTACAGATTCAGCCTTGAGCACACATTCTTATTAGCCTTGGGAGAAGTAACAGGATTTTCAAGGTCCTTTTCTTGTTTAGTATTATCTCTACCTGCGGTTTTACTCATTAGACAGAAGCAATGAGATCAAAAGAATGGAATAGGCCAGTAGGCTTGAGGTAACCGGCTTATATCAGCCCTTAACAAGCCAGGTCATGTGAGGCATTTCCCTGTAGGCCTCTATTTTCCCCATCTGTAAAAGGCAAGTGCTATCTATGAAAATAGAGATCATGAGGTAAATTGGCATTTTTCCATCCCTGAAGTTGAATCTACTTGGGACCTATTTTCTAAGATAAATGGGATAAGTACCCAGGGATGGGAATATGAGCCCATGAGTTCTAGAACTCAGGTCTTATTTGGAAACATTCTGTTTCATCTCCAGGTTGAGTAAAACCTTAGGGCCATAGCACAGCTATAACATCCTGCCAGGTTGCTTAGGGAAATCACTCTATCTTAGCTTTGTAAAATACTTTTATTTATTTTTTGAGGCAATGTGAGTTAAGTGATTTGAGCAGGCTCCCACAGCCAGTACATGTCTGAGTCCATATTTGAACTCAGCTCCTCCTTAGCAGAGTGGGTGCTCTATCCACTGCACCATCTAGCTATCCTATAAAACATCTTTCATGAGAGAAGGCAGGATGATATAGTGAAGATCTGCTGGATTTGAAGTCAGAGAACCCAGGTTCTGCCATTTTTTACTAGTGGGGCATTAGGCAGCACATCTCTGGTGATTTTCTTTCCCAGTCTGTGTGATGAGAGCATCCCTTCCAAAGCTGAATCTCTGATTTAGGATTCTTTTTTTGGAGATCTCCAAGCACACTGAATATTAAAACGAGTCCTAAGTTTTTGCATTAGAAGCAATGTAACCAGTAGACCACCTCAGGGAGAATCAGATGCTAATATTCTTATTAGTAACATGTCAGGCTGGGGCTGGGGCACAGTGACATGTTTCAGTTACTCATTTACTGTTTACATCATTTCTACCCTCCAGCCTCCTCTGCAGCTTGGAAGATCAAGCTTTCTGCTGTCTTTCTGGTTTTTCATCAGCTTCTTAAAAGGCGGGAGGGATAGGAAAGACAGGGATGGAGTGATTTTCCAGAGTAGGGAACTAGTTACTTTTGTCTTGCTTCTCCAAGCATACCTCAACACCATCCAGATGTTATTTCAATTGTCCTCTAGAAGTAGCCAAGAAGAACAGGGAATGAAGTCAAAACATACAGCCCCAAAGCAGAGGGGCTGATTAAGAACTACTTAAAAAAAAAAAAAGTCACACTTTAGGCTCCAGCTGTAGCCAGAAGTTTGTCTAGCCAGGTGTGACTAAGGAGGACGGAGGTTGCCAACAGGTCCCAGTCACCCAGGGACAAGGAGCTAGAATATTGTGTTGTTGATAATGTCTGTCCTCCAAGTCCTAGCAGTGGGTCTGAGAGTGTGAGGAGCTCCTAGATCAGTGTGTGTGTGTGTGTGTGTGTGTGTGTGTGTGTGTGTGTGTGTGTAGTCCTAGAGAAATGCCAAAGGAACTGATGTCTATCTTTCCCCTCCCCTCTCCTGAGAAAGGAGATTCACTCTCTAGGCTTGAAAGAGCAGCCCTCAATCAGTCTCTGATTTTGCAAGCCAGAAAATGATGAGTCTGTCTCTATAGGGAGAGCTAGCTGCCTCTGGCTGCACTTGGCAATGCCTCTTACCTAGCCTACTGAGAAACCAACCTTCCTTGGACTGATTCTGTTCACTTCATCCCAAGGTTTGTTGCCTTTGCTGGCAAATAAAACTCCCCTCCCATCTGGGTGGAGAGAAACCGCTTATTTGCCCGGTAGTGGAGAAGCAGACACTTCCAAGGCACTGGGCTCAGAAAGCTCTTCAACGGGTGATAAAATGGGGAATGTGGCTTGTGAGCGGCTAAGAAGCTGAGGCTGCTCTGCTTTTCTTCAGCTGCGGACCATCCCTGCCATCACAGGCAAAGCCTTTGGAGTTTTTTTAGGATTCTAGTCACCTGCCAAGGTCTCTTCTATCCATGGAGTTAGAGCTGATCTTTTGTCCAAAGCTACAGAAAGAACTGAGTTGAGCTGTCTGTGGAAAATTTGCTTTAGGGAAGAAAAGCCTGCTGGATCTTTGCCTTCCAACTTCCACCCGGAGCCCCATTCCATCTCAGGGTCCCCCCAGGCAGCAACCTCTCCTCCTCTGGCTGGCTCCGTTGGGAGCCTCTCTCCACCTCATTTCATGGTAAGAGCTGATTGATTTCCTTTTTGTCTGCCTCTAGTGGGGATTTGGGTGGCCAGAGTAGCCATGGTGGGATGAGAGCTGCTGCATGCCTTTTGAAAACTCCAACTGCTGTCCCGTGGAAGCGAGAAGCCTGATGGAAAAGCCCATCTTAGCTGTACCCAGAACACCCAGGTCTGAGTGACTCTCCCTCCTGGAGTCTGACAATTCCCCGTCATCAGAAAAGAAACTGCTGCAGACATATCAGAATGTCTTCTCTCCCTCCTAACCCCTCAGCTGGGCTTTCTCCTATCATGCTCTAATCTGCCTCAACGCTGGCTCCTAACAGAAAGTGAGACAGAAGCCTCTAGGTAAAGACCGAAATTGGCCTTGGAAGGTGGTAACTGGGCTTCCCCACCTTGTCTGTCTCTTGTGGATTGCTGACCTGGTCCGGCCTGGCTTCCCTGCACTCCTCTCGACCCCAGCTAGTCTTTGCAAGATCCCTGATTGGCCACCGGCTCTACTTTCCGCTCTCACCCACATCCCCTAGCTGAGGCAGGCTGCCCTGGCCCTGATTGCTCTCCTGCTGTCCATACTTCTGGGGTGACATGGAGCTGGGTCCTTTCCCGAACGTCACTGCCAATGTCACCTTGGAAGGGCCAGGGGACAACAACGGCAGGTTTATCACTTTCTTCCTGGGCTGCGTCCTGGCCCTGATGTGTCTGGTGGGCACCATCGGCAACATCTACACCTTGGTGGTCATAAATTCTTCCATGAAGCTGGGAGGCTCCATGTACATTTACATCGTTAACCTGGCCCTGGCGGACCTCCTGTATCTGTCCACGATACCGTTTGTGGTCTGTACCTACTTTGCCAGGGATTGGTATTTTGGGGACATCGGGTGTAGGACCCTGTTCAGCCTAGACTTCCTCACCATGCACGCCAGTATATTCATCCTCACTGTCATGAGCACTGAGAGATACCTGGCTGTGGTGAAGCCCTTAGACACCATCAGCCGATCTCGGAACTACCGAAGAATGGTCACTGGCATCGTGTGGCTGGTGTCCTTCCTCCTGGCTCTGCCCACGATGATCCTCATAGACCTTCGCACAAGCCATCGGGATGGAGTGACCAAGCACATGTGCCATCCTACTTGGCAGCTGGGGGCCTACAAGGTCTACCTCACCATTCTCTTCCACACCTGCATCCTGGCCCCGGGACTGGCCATCTGCTACCTGTATGGCCGGCTGGCCAGGACCTACTGGCAGTCCCAGACCGCTGTCGTCTTCACCGCTGAGAGGACCAAGAGGTATCCCCGGGAAAAGGTCCTTTACATGATCTTCAGCATCGTCCTCACCTACTGGATCTGCTTCATCCCCTTTTGGCTGTGGCAGCTACTGGGCATCTACGACCAGCAGCCAGGGAGTAGGACTGGCAACACCGGAGTCTATGTCAACTTCATCGTCACTTGCCTGGCCTATGGAAACAGCTGTATCAACCCCTTCCTCTATACTCTGCTCTCTAATAACTACAAGGAATATCTCCAGAGCCAACAGAAGAGTGACATCTGCTTGTCCAAACTCAGAAGCAAGAGGTCTCAGCTGTCTGCGAGCCTCGGACAAACAGAGACCACGGCTATCGTCCAGATCAGCGGAACACTCTGCCAGGCCAGCTCTGTGTGAGAGGTAAGTTGGTTCATGAAAATACCCCCCAAAAAAGACTCTCAGACCTCCCCAACTTAGTAGGGAAGAAAGTAATCAGTGGCAGGAATACTGATGTAGAAAACAGGAAACTAACTCTCAGTTGGACACTCTCTATCTGACTGATCTAGGACAAGTTATCTATCACTTCTGGACCTCATTTCCCTTATAAGTGGAATAAAATATTTGGACTAAATGAACTCTAAGGCCTCTTCCAGCTTTAACATTCTGCAACACTAGGAAAAAGGTAACACGCTATATTACCTTGTTAAGATTTATGCTCTTTTAAATGTATATAAATAATACAAGAAATTTAGGACTATTCTCAGCAATATAATGATCTGCCACAATCCCAAAGAACTCACAATGAAAAATGCTATCCACCTCCAGAGAAAGTACTGATGTCTGAATATAGACAGAAACATTTTTTCACTTCTTCCCTCCCTTCCTCCTTCCCTCCTTCCCTCCCTTCTTCCTTCCTTCCTTCCTCCTTCCTTCCTTCCTTCCTCCCTTCCTCCCTTCTTTCTTTCCTCCCTCCCTCCTTCCCTTCCTTCCTCTTTTCCTCTCTTTTTCTTCCTTCCTTTCTTCCTTCCAATAGCTCTTTAGTAGAATCTCTGGGGTTCTCTAGGTATACCATCATATCATCTGCAAAAAGTGATAGTTTGGTTTCCTCATTGCCTACTCTAATTCCTTTAATCTCTTTCTCGACTCTTATTGCAGAGGCTAGTGTTTCTAATACGATATTGAATAATAATGGTGATAGTGGGCAACCTTGCTTCACTCCAGATCTTACTGGGAAAGTATGCATTGCATATGATGCTTACTGACGGTTTTAAATAGATGCTCCTGACTATTTTAAGGAAAAGTCCATTTATTCCTATACTCTCAAGAGTTTTTAATAGGAATGAGAGCATAGGAATAAATGGACTTTTCCTTAAAATAATAAGGAGCATCTATTTAAAACCAGCAGTAAGCATCATATGTAACAGAGACAAACTGCAACCATTCCCAATAAGATTAGGAGTGAAGCAAGGTTGCCCACTATCACCATTACTATTTAATATTGTATTAGAAATGCTAGCTTTGGCAATAAGAGTCGAGAAAGAGATTAAAGGAATAAGAATAGGCAATGAGGAAACCAAATTATCACTCTTTGCTGATGATATGATGGTATACTTAGAGAACCCCAGAGACTCTACTAAAAAGTTATTAGAAACAATTCACACCTTCAGCAAAGTTGCAGGATACAAAATAAACCCACATAAGTCATCAGCATTCTTATATATCACTAACAAAATCCAACAATTAGAGTTACAAAAAGAAATTCCATTTAAAGTAACTACTGATTGTATAAAATATTTAGGAATCTATCTGCCAAGGGAAAATCAGAAACTTTATGAGCAAAGGAATGGATGTTGGATTTTATCAAATGCTTTTTCTGCATCTATTGAGATGATCATATGGTTTTTGTTTGTTGGTTATTGATATAGTCAATTATGCTAATAGTTTTCCTAATATTGAACCAGCCCTGCATTCCTGGTATAAATCCTACTTGATCATAGTGTATTATCCTGGGGATGATTTTCTGTAATCTTTTTGCTAATATTTTATTTAAGATTTTAGCACCAATATTCATTAGGGAGATTGGTCGATAATTTTCTTTCTCTGTTTTCAACCTACTTGGTTTAGGTGTCAGTACCATGTCTGTGTCATAAAAGGAGTTTGGTAGGACTCCTTCAATCCCTATTTTTTCAAATAGTTTATTTAGCATTGGAGTTAATTGTTCTTTAAATGTTTGGTAGAATTCACATGTAAATCCATCTGGTCCTGGGGATTTTTTCTTAGGGAGTTGGTTGATAGTTTCTTCTATTTCTTTTTCTGAGATGGGACTGTTTAGGATATTTACTTCTTCCTCTGTTAGTTTGGGCAAGCTATATTTTTGGAGGTATTCTTCTATTTCATTTAAGTTGTCAAATTTATTGGCATAAAGTTGGGCAAAGTAACTCCTAATTATTGCTCTAATTTCCTCTTCGTTAGTGGTGAGTTCTCCCTTTTCATTTTTAAGACTAACAATTTGATTTTCCTCTTTCCTTTTTTTAATCAGATTTACTAAGGGTTTGTCTATTTTGTTGGTTTTTTCATAGAACCAACTCTTAGTTTTATTAATTAATTCAATCATTTTTTTACTTTCAATTTTATTGATCTCTCCTTTTATTTTTAGAATTTCAAGTTTAGTATTTGACTGGGGGTTTTTAATTTGTTTCTTTTCTAGCATTTTTAGTTGCAAGCCCAATTCATTGATCTTCTCTTTCTCTATTTTATGCAAATAGGCCTCTAGAGATATGAAATTTCCCCTTATTACCACTTTGGCTGCATCCCAAACACTTTGGTATGATGTTTCATTATTATCATTTTCTTGGGTGAAGTTATTAATTATGTCTATGATTTGCTGTTTCACCCAATCATTCTTTAGTATGAGATTATTTAGTTTCCAATTATTTTTTAGTCTACTTTCCCCTGGTTTTTTGTTGAATGTAATTTTCATTGCATCGTGGTCTGAAAAGGATGCATTTACTATTTCTGCCTTACTGCATTTGAGTTTGAGGTTTTTATGTCCTAATATATGGTCAATTTTTGTATAGGTTCCATGAACTGCTGAAAAGAAAGTGTACTCCTTTCTGTCTCCATTACATTTTCTCCAGAGATCTATCATATCTAATTTTTCTAGTATTCTATTTACCTCTTTTGACTTCTTTCTTATTTATTTTGTGGTTTGATTTATCTAATTCTGAGAGTGCAAGGTTGAGATCTCTCACTATTATAGTTTTGCTGTCTATTTCTTCTTGCAGCTCTCTTAATTTCTCTTTTAAGCATTTAGATGCTACACCACTTGGTGCATATATGTTTAATATTGATATTGCTTCATTATCCATGCTACTGCCCTTCCTTATCTCTTTTAATTAGATCAATTTTTGCTTTAGCTTGATCTGAGATCAGGATGGCTATCCCTGCTTTTTTGACTTCACCTGAAGCATAGTAGATTTTGCTCCAACCTTTTACTTTTAACCTGCATGTATCTTCCTGCTTCAGGTGTGTTTCCTGTAAACAACATATTGTAGGATTCTGGCTTTTAATCCATTCTGCTAACCACTTCCCTTCTTTCCTTCTTTCCTTCCTTCCATCCTTCTTTCCTTCCTTCCTTCCTTCCTTCCTTCCTTCCTTCCTTCCTTCCTTCCTTCCTTCCTTCCTTCCTTCCTTCCTTCCTTCCTTCCTTCCTTCCTTCCTTCCTTCTTCCTTCCTTCCTTCCTTCTTCCTTCCTTCCTTCTTTCTTTTTTTCCTTTCTTCCTTCCTTCCTTCTTCCTTCCTTCCTTCCTTCCTTCCTTTCTCTCTCTCTATTTCTTTTTTTCTCTCTTTCTTCAAGTCTTCTTGAACAAAATGACTAATCTGGAAATGTTTTCATGATTGTACATGCATAATCTAGAATAGATTACTTACTATCTCAGGGAGTATATTTTGTGTATACACAAATATACACATCCCCTCCCTTCCATGAACGTAGTAGAGTGAAGTAGAGACTAATATTTTCCTCATCAAAATTAGGTAAGATATTAAGCTTCTTTCTAATTATATATTTATGGAATTGATCAATATTCTCAATATTTCATGACATTTTATTTTTGGCTCTCACTTGTACATTAAACTGAAATTGTACCCTGGGATTGCATCTCAGAATATGTAGTATCATCAGTATTAACTTATTTTTGATAAATGTTCTGTGTTTGCTGGGAAAAAATAAAAATATAAGAAGTCTAGTTTTTATTTGCTAGAGACTAACCATCCGGAACAATTTATTCAAATGAATGACCACAAGAATTTTCTATCCTTCTCTCTCCCTTTTCTCTTTTCCTGGACTTGCTGCTACTGGGGAGACCTTAGCCTGAGGAGTCAATCCAAACTTAGGTTAAGGTGGTAGGGACGACTGGGATGATGGAGGAGGAGGAAAAGGGGATGAGCATTTCCACCTCGTCCTCCTCACTATCATTTCCATAGCTGGACTCTTCAAGCAGTCCTCCTAGCTCTTGCTACCACCCTCCTCACGCCCACTGTAGAGATTCCATTCTTACCCTGGTCCCTGTGAATTACTGCCCCAGATACCTTGAATATGGTTTTCTTCAGAAATACAGCTAATCTGCTTATTCTTTGTGAACTAAGTCCTTTTATCTCCTTTCTAAGTGTATGTTGCTAACAAGGTTTAGGTCCTTATTATCTTTTGCTTAGACTATTGTAGTTGTCTCCTGACTGGTCATTCTATCTCTATCCATTGTTTCTCTAAAAAGCTGTCCAAATCATCTCCTTAATTCAAATCTCTTTTTTGTTCCAAAATCTTCCCTAGCTCCCAATTGCCTATGCAAACTAAGCCTAGCAGCATTCAAGTATCTATCTTTTTAATATAGTTATATACATGCTGTCTATCCCATCAGATTGTGAGCTCTTTGAGTACATGGATTGTCTTTTTGCCTTTTTATTTCCAGCACTTACAACAGTGCCGAGCACATAGAGGACAATAAATTTACTTGACTGACTGACTGATCTTTCACAATCTGGAACTACTCTCTTTTTTTTTTTTTCTTTCTAAATCTTTTTCATACCCCTTTCCACAAACAACTGTTGCTGATCTTATTTGCTATGGCCAGCTCTGCTTCTGTATATTTGTAGAGGGTGACCCCCAGTTCAGATTGCATCAATACCTGTTGAAATCTTTATCTGTGTTCTAGGCCCAGCTCAGGTACCAACTTTCTCCATGAAGCCTTCTGAAATCTACTCTTCTCTTACCATCTCTCCACTCAGTTTAAAAAGATTTCTCCCACTTCAGATTTTCTTAAAGCACTGTGAATCTACCCTTCTGACTTGTTATCATGCTTTAAAAAAAAAATACAGTTCATGTCTTACTGTGAGGGATGTAGGAGACCCTTACTCAAAATGACATCTGGAGGATGAACTATCTTATCACAAGATAAGAAAGAGAAAGCTCATGGTAGGAAGCTCATCCTCCGGAGGTTTTAATAAACAACTTTTCTGCTTTCTACTGAGTGATCACTGAGTAGTCATTTGGGGTAAGGGTCTTCTACGTCCCTCATATTTCCATTAGACTGTATGGTACTCAAGAGAAAAAAATAAACCATCCCACCCACCCTCAGCCTAGCATAGTGCCTTACTTAGACTTTGCAGATTTAAAATAAATTTCTGCTAGATTATTGGTTGGATCATCTTCACTGTCTGTGTATGACAGATTTAAATAGAAAAAAAAGGAGGTAATGTGGAACATAGCACATATGTATTCTTAGCACACATATTGGGTGCTTCTGAAAGAAGTGGGAAATTCAAAGCTTTATCTTTGAGGAGGTGATGTGGCACAGTAAGAGATACACTCAAAGATGAATTCAAAGCTATATCTCAGAGAACATAGGTGATACTCAATCTGGAATCAGAGGGCCCAGCTCATCTCCTATCTTGAATACTTATAAACTCTGACATTGGGCAAATATTGAACCTCCTTGAGCTTCTGTTTTTTCACTTGTGAAATAAGAGGACTGTACTAGATGGCCTCAAAAGTCCCTTCCATCTGGAGATCCAGGATGCTCTATCAGATACAATATTTCCCAGAAGCTTATGGATGAGCTAGGGGAAATAAGATAATCATGCAAGCATAGCAACCAAACTAATTCTTTCCTCTACTTTCAGGAGACAGAAATTGTGTTTGATTAGTAGTTATGGCCAGGGTTCTCTGCCTAGGAAATTTGGAGAGGCTCTAGAGGGTAAGGGTGGGGCATCATTAATATAGATGAAATCTGTTTACTGTGACAATCCAGGGTAATTGAAAAAAGGAAAAGAAATCATGAAGGGGCAGCTGGAAGGAGGGGTGTGTGAGAGTGGGTGGGGTGGAAGAGGGGAGGCACAGTTCTGACCTCTTTACCTTGGTGATGGGGAAAGTAGGGAATTTATGATAATAATAATAACAGACATTTATAGGGGCTTTAAGATTTGCAAAAGATTTTGTGTGTATTATCTTGTTTGAGTCTAGCAGTTCTGTGAGGTAAGTACCTGAATATAGAGCAGTAGGACAGAATCCTCTACAAACCATAGGTCATGAATGAGCCTAATGCCTGGGACATGGCAGGGAATGCTATGATAAATGCTTGTTGATTGACTGAACGAATGAATGAATGAAGCTGTAACAGGCTTTTCCCCTGCAGAAATAATTACAGCTATCTTTAATCAACTCTCTCAACCACTGGATATGGAGTTTTCTTCTCAGTCTTGAAGATACTGAGGCTGAGGTTGATATGATCTCTGATCTTCAACATCTTTTTTTGGACTCTTCTATAAATTGTCTTGTTGTCTATGATCTCCCTTGGATCTCTCAATTCAATTGTCCCTCCAACATATACCTCTGTGATCATGGGCAAGTTTTAATGGAGAAGACCCTAGACTATACTGACAGGGATTTTTTCCCTGGGAGATAATCACTGGTGTTCATGTTTGCTATATAAAAATTATAACTATTTACACAGTCATATGTTAATTTTGATGTTTTTCATGTTAATGATGTATGTTTCAAATGTTTGTATACTCATTTACTTTTTTAATGTTGCAATTATTTCATTTCATTATTTTATTGATGGCTGGGGGTAGAATGCAGATCAGAAAAAGAAAATAGGAGTGTGACATATTGCTGAGAAAAGTATAAGAAAGGTTGTAGTATCTTCATAATTCTGCAGCCATCACAGAAGCTGCTATTTGCATAAAAGTCTTTTAGAATTCTCTAGCCAGTGCTAAATTAGCTATTTTGCATAGAACAGAGAGGCTGCTGGGATGAGGTTAAAGTATAATGATTTTTCAATTTCTTTTCACTTTAAGGAAATAGAGACCTACAGAGGTTTTTTTAATCAGCCAGGAGTGTGATAAATCTTAAGAATTAAAATGGCTTTCTAATCGTAAGTGAGATGATATCATCAAATTCCTTATAACTATATATAACCATATATAACCAATAGTCTAATCTCATCAGCATTTTTGATTCCTGTATTACTCTATTAACTTCTTTAAGAGACTACCAGTATGTATCACAAGATGAACTCCTCCTTTTTACATTGAAAGGTAATTTTGAGAAGTGGACTTCCTTGCCACCAGGAAATTGCTTCTGTAGTCTGAGACATCATTTCTACCATGTGATTCAGAATTTTCATACTTAAATAACTCACCATCCAAAAGCTGGTCTTTTAAGGCTTTTCAAGTTGTAGGACCCATTTTTTCTACATTATTTCCTTTACAATACTGTACAGACAATTCCCACTTAGTGTGAATAGTGAATCCTATGAAATGGTTGCTTGAAGTCAAATTTACACTCTTCAAGATTATAATTATCTAAAATATGGATAATTAGTTCTAGCCTAATGAAAAATATGTAGTGAGAATATCAACTAACATGACCTCTATGAGATTTGTTATTCCCATTAATCAGGACCTAGTTTTAGTTGCATGATGAATCCAAGATTCTATTGGTTCTTCTCCAGGAGTACATGGGTCAGTTCCTGAAAAATTACCATCTAGATGAGGAAACTGAGCCTCTAAGAAGCTAAGGGATTTACTGATGGCCACACAATTAGTAAGTATATTCAAAAGATTGTTCTTCTGATTTTCATCTCCCAGTTCGCTGCTCTGTACATTATGATATGAGCCTCAGGTCTTGTTTCATACCATCTGGGAGTGTGAATTATACTAACCTCATAGTGTTGTTAGGAGAAAAATACTCTGTAAACCTTGAAGTACCATAGAAATAGGAGCTGTTATTATGAATCATTGCCTAGCCTTTGAGGCAGCAACAGGCTGGGGAAGTTAAGGGAGAGTAACAAATCTCAGATGATCACATTAATTTGTGGTGCCCTTGAGACAGCTCTGGCTGTGACTTCCTGTGAGTGATTTATACTCCCTTAACACCCCAGCAAAACTTTGGGGTAAAAGGGAGGAGAGCTTAAGAGTAGGGAAGAAAGACAGCACTCATTCTGAGTGGGTGTGGACAGCAGGAAGGAAAGAGGATAATACAAACACCGTCTGGATTTATTGGTTGAATCTCTTCTGACTGTCAAAGCTCCAAGAATGACTTAATACCTGGCAGTTCCCTCTCAGCAGCAAAACAGTATCCACCAATCTCAGCTCAACTTTGGACTAAGAGCGCTCTCTAGGGGCAGGTTGGAGCCTCAGGGGCTATTTGGTCACTGGAGATGTCGAACGGTCCCATGCTAATTGCTTCAAGTCCCAGAATTTAAAGCTGGAAGAGACTTTAGGTACCTTCTAATGCAACTGCCTTCTTTTACATGTTTAGAGGGACAGACAGACTGATGATAGAGATAGATAGGATAGGTAAATAGGTAGATAGATTATATTGATAGATATGTGATAAATAGATAGATTGATGATAAATAGGTAGATAGCCAGCCAATCAGATAAATAGATAGCCAGTGAGAGAGAGAGACAGATAATAGATATATAGATAGTGAGCCAGCCAAATAGATAGATAGCCAGCTTGTCAGCTAGCTAAAAAGATAGCTAAGCATGTAGGTATATAGCCAGATAGATAGATGGATGGATAAATGATAGAAAAATAGATAGGCAGCCAGATAGATATAGATATTTAGGTAGATAGTCAGCCAGTTTGCTAGATTGAAAGCCAGCTAGATAGAGGAAATAATTCTGACCAGCCTGTTCTTGGATTCAAGTAATGTCATCAGCTAATGATAGAACAGGTGACTTAGGACAGCAGTGGTAAAATGAAAAGTTTGAAATCCATAAAATCAAAGTGTGGAGGAGTAGGGAGATTGAAACTGAAACCCAAGCCAGGGTTTTCCTCACTGTCCCCCCCCCCCCCCATTAATTCCTTCTCTGTGGTCTCCTCACTGCCAGCCTTTCTCATATGATTAAGTTATTCAGATGATTCTGGTATTGTTTTTTCATTAATCTCAAATAAATTTATTTCCTTTCCAAGGGTATATGCCCTTAGGGTAGTAAAATAAGGCTGAATGTCTATATAGTTAGCATTTAATTATATAGGTTTCTAGTATGACATGAATGTCTATTAATAGCAAATATATTTCTCTGAGGGGAATGCAAACCATATAAGAAAATTGATTCTAGGGGATTATATATATCCCTGTGGAAAGTTTATTCACTAGACAATTGGAGCTAGTTTGCCAGGAACCCCAAGATCATTGCCATTTTGAGGATAGGTGCTATGATTTTGGAGAGCCCTGGAGAAAATGGAACTCTCTAGAGAGCGAGGATAATTGCAGTGATTGCTTAGGGATCACAGTGAGTTCTTTTATGTGTCTTTGTACATTCTGGGGGTTGATATTAAAGGCTTTTCTGTGCCTATTATACATGCAGTGTTAGTGGGAATGTTTGAGATTTTCTGACTGATAGTTAATTTTTTACTGAGATTTTGCATCTCAGAAATTGATAAATGCTATAAATCAAATTCATTGTTTGACTGAAAGAGATAGAGAAAATATTATATAATGCAGATTAAATTAAATTATTCTACTTGTACTTCCCCCCAAAAAACTATTTGCTAAACATTAGAAAGCACATCCCCCCTCTTCCATTTTTCCCCCCTCCACTTCTGCATTTGACAACTGTCAGCTCATGTTGAGGTTGCAGTTCATTAAAATCCCCAGATTTTTTTCAGATGAACTACTGCCTAGCAATATGCTCACCATCTTCAACTTGTGAAATTGATTTGTTGAATCCAAATGTATTTATTTATCCCTGTGTTTCCCATGACTTGTATGGGATTCTCTCTTCATTGTTGGATATCAGGTACTCAATTCTCTATGCCTGCATGAAGGTGCAATCGTCTAGATGTGAAGAGAAAAAGAGATTCAGTCTTTAGTCTTCCAGTGTCAAGTGAGAATACAATCCATTCCAATCTTTCTTTAGAACTCTGGTGGGGAAAGATTCTGGAAAAAACCTGACATATGGAAAAGTTGGCAAGTTCCATTATATCCCTATCCCATTAGAGATTGAGGAATTTTCCCTTGGGTGAAAAGCTGAGGTACTCTCTTGGTTGAACCACATTATCTCAATCCCAAAGGGAAAGCTCTTCTCCTCTGTATTGTCTGGTACATACTCCCTTATGTATACTTTCTCTGATTTCTGTTTTGTTGTTGACTTGGATAAATAGGATTATTTGCTACTTGCTATGTGTATTCATTGTGGAATTAGCAACTGGCAGGGAGAAAATCAAGCTTTAGACATATAGATTGGGATATTCCTTTCCCATTAAAAGACATTGATCATCAAGGATGGACAGAAGCAGCTATACCCAAAGAAAGAACACGGGGAAATGAATATAAACTGCTTGCATTTTTGTTTTTCTTCCCGGGTTATTTTTACCTTCTGAATCCAATTCTCCCTGTGCAACAAGAAAACTGTTGGGTTCTGCATACATATATTGTATCTAGGATATACTGTAACCTATTTAACATGTAAAGGACTGCTTGCCATCTGGGGGAGGGGGAAAATCGGAACAGAAGTGAGTGCAAGGGATAATGTTGTAAAAAATTATCCTGACATGGGTTCTGTCAATAAAAAGTTATTAAATTTAAAAAAAATTTAAAAAAAGACATTGATCAGAATTTCTTCCCCAGACCGACAATACTTAAGGATACAGATAGATATAATTCTAACTCACTCCCTCTGAGGAGAACAGAAGCACCAGTCTCTAGCCCCAACTTTTTGCTTCTCTTCCTGGCAGGAACCAAAGCTCCTCAGAGAAGTGTAGGAGAGATACTCGGATTATGTATTCTTATCTATTCTTGCCTTCCGGAGAGCCATACCTAGACAGATCCAAGAGGCAAAACAAAATGAAGTGTCCACATGCTATCCTTTATATCTGTAACACTTCATTGGGGATGGCATAGGGTGGGAGCCAGGAAGCTGTAGAAGAAATGGTCCTCCTCCACCCCAGCTGCTTAACTGCTCAAAGGGCTTGAATGAGATGAAAGTTCCCAACTCTATTCCTTCCAGTGAGATGGAGAACCACCAGGCCTTACCTCTGTCTTGTTTCTTTACATGTTATCTGACCTATTTACATGTTCAAGAAACCTGAGGTCTAGCTTTTCATTTTTGGGCCACTAAATGTTGGGGAATTCCTTGCCTTTCTATCTACCCCATAGCTGTGCTTTATTTTATGTGCTGTGTCCTCTCAACTTAAGAGTAAGCTCTTTGAGAACAAGACTATCTCAGTTTGTCTGTTTGTATCACCAATACCTAGTATATAGTAACAATTTAATAACTGCTTTTTTCATTAACTCTTTCTTTTTTTCAGTTCAAGTACCATCTTCGGAATGAGACCTTTCCTGGTTCTCTTCAGCTGGGACCTTCTCTTCCCCTCTTCTCCAGATTACTCTATGTATGTGTTTGTATATGTATATTGTATATATATGTACATATAAATTTATATATGTGTGTATACATATATAACAGCATATATGTAAACAGATGTGATTTTATATATATATATATATATATATATATGTCTCTATATGTGTATGTTGTCTCTCCCATTACAAGCCAAGTCACGGGAATAAACATTTATTGAGCATCTATTTTAGTGTGTCAAAACAAAACAAATCAAAAAAGGAATCCCTGATCCTCACTATCTACTGGGGTAGACAACATGAAAACAATTATTACAAACAAAATATGTACGGGATAAATTGGAGATAATCTTAGAGGGAGGTGCCAAGAATAAGAAAAGCTTGTAGAAAAAGGTGAGAATTTTAGCTGAGACTTGAAGGACGTAATGTGATCTTAAAATAGTGATGTCATTTTGGAACTCTTCAAGAATAAAGAATATTATATTCACTATGAAGCACGTATCTATAGATGGATCTACTTACTTATTAATGCACACATATATACCCAATTGTATATTTATCTATATGTGTATATACACATAATTGTATATACATGTGTATATATATATAGTTTGTAGGTATGTATACATATTTATAAAACTAACATAAATATATGAGTGAAAGCCATTCTCCAAATGTGTTGTCAAAGGATATGAACAATTCTCAAAAGAATTGCAAACTATTAACAATAATATGCAAGAATAACACTCAAAATCATTCATACTAGGAATGTAAGTTAAAATCAAGCTGAAGCTTCATCTTACACCCAGGCAGGATGATAAAAAGACGAGGAAAGGAAGGAATAATTACCATTAGAAAGCACACTAATGCACTGTTGGTTGAGTTGTGAATTAGGACAACCATTCTGGGAAGCAATTTGGAATTATGCAAATGAAGTAGCTAAAATGTTCATACATTTAATCTAGAGATTATACTGCCGGGCATGTACTCCATGGAAGTTACTGATAAAAAGAAATGTTCTATATACACCAAAGTATTTATAGTATCACTTTTAATAGTAGCAAGAAATTAGAAACAAAGTAGATACCCAGCTATTGGGTAATGGATGAACAAACTGTAGTACATGAATGTAATGGAATATTATTTTGCTACAAGAAACAATGACTGTGATTAATACAGAGAAACATGAAAAAACTTACAATAATTGATGCAAAGTAAACAGGGTCAAGAAAACACTATATAGTATACAATGACTACAACTACATAAATGGAAGGGACAATCAAAAAACAAACCAAAATGAGTGCAGCAAAATTACAAAGAAGCTGCCAACGTGTAGAGAAGCTAGTGCTTCCTTCATGTCCCTTTTCTCACCTTACCAATTAAAGATGTCAGGTCATTTCACCCTGTATAAAAAATGGAACTCTCTTTTTGACTGAACTGAGATATGTGGATTCCAATGGGAAAGTTCATTCATTCTGTATATTGTCTTATGGATTTTCATCTATATTACTTCTCTAATTTCTCTTTGCTATCAGCTTGGATAAAAGGGTCTATTTGCTGTATGGTACATAGAAGTATAGGAGGAACATTTAGTGGAAAGGGAATCAAGTCTTGAATATGTAGTTTGGTGCCTTCCTTCTTCATTAAGGGATAATATTTAAAGTTAAGCTCAAACTCAGGGGAGGTTAAATCACTTCTCCTATTCTAACAACATTGGAGAGACAGATATAATTCTACCCTGATACTATTCTTTGAGGAGAGCAGAATGACAAGTCTTATAGTCCCAATCTCCTGCTCTCCTCCTGGAAGGAATTAAAGTATCCCTTGGGGAAGAGGAGATGGAGAAGATATCTATTCATGCTTCTCTGCAATCCAATCTGGACAGATTCATGGGAACCCACATAATCTTTATCAAGGAATTCTCTTGGGAAATGAAACTCTTGGGAGAGATGTAACCATAATAATGTTTTTTTTTTTTTTAACAGTTATGGATCAAAAGTGGGAAGCCAAATTAAAAGCATGTATGGCATATACATTCTTTGTACCATATGCAACAATACCTATTCACCTACTTCCTTCCCATGTTTTTCTTTATTGAGATAGAGGAAGGAAAAAGGGAGAAGGAAGGAAAGAGTGTTACATTAAAATAGTATGTGACTTCACTTTGCCTTAACCATTTTGTGAAGCCAAGTTTTAGTTGATTCTAATTGACCTGGTTTTGGAGAATTCACAATTATTCCTCCTCCCAAAGATCACACAAGTTAAGGAATGCTACAAAACTCTCTCCCTCTCACCTTAATGTCTCTGACTCTCCGAATACTCTCCATTAATAAGAAACCAATTGTCTCCATTTCTATAATCCAATTTTTTTTCTGTTTTTCATTTCCTCCAAAAATTCAAATATATTAACTATATAGAAGCTAATGGTTAAGGTTCCTGGCTACCAACAGCCTTGGACTCAGTTTCTGCAATCACATGCATTCTTAAATAAATAGCTTGTCTGGACATCATCAGATGATTTCTTTATTCTACCATACCAATAGGAATCCTATCACTGTCACAGTTATGATGTTATTTAGTCTACAGTTGGGAACTTATTCTTTTAAAGGCTAATTTATGTCACAAATAAACCAAAATTATTTGTGGGGCTTTGTAATGGAATTTATGAAGGAAGGTAAATGATACTTCTCAATAAAGGGACTTCTCATTAAAAGATGGGGGTGGAATTGAAGAGGGGGTGAGAGAGAGGATACAGAGAGACAGAGACAGAAACAGAGAGAGAGAAAGAGAGAGAGAAGGAGAGAGAGAGAGAGAAGCAGGGGGAGAGAGAGAGAAGGAGAGAGAGAGGAAGGGAGGGAAGGAGGGAGAGAGAGAGAGACAGAGAGAGACAGAGAGAGAGGGAGAGAGAGACAGAGAGAGAAACAGAGAGGGAGGGAGGGAAACAGAGACAGAGGGAGAGAGGAAGAAAGACATATACACAGAGAGACAGAGACAGACAGAGACAGACAGAGACAGGGACACAGAGAGACAGAGAGACAGAGAAAAAGACAGAGGAAGAGAGGAAGAGAGACATATACACAGAGAGACAGAGACAGAGACAGAGACACAGAAAGAGAGATAGAGAAAGAGAGATAGAGAGAGAGAGAGAGAGAGAGAGAGAGAGAGAGAGAGAGAGGAAGAAAGACACACAGAGACAGAGACAGAGACTGACAGAAAGACAGAGACAGAGACAGAAAGACAGAGATAGACAGAAAGATAGGAACAGAAACAAAAACAGAGACAGAACAGCAAGACACACACACACACACACACACACACACACATACACACACTCTTTTATAACTTTTCAGTGAACTGAAGAAAAACCATAGAGTGTGAGGGGTATTTAGCCAAAGGCACCAAGGCTGCTTGGCTTTATCCTTGCTTTAGCTTTGGGCTTATAATGATCAGACCCTTCCTCTTTCACTCTCTGTCTCCTCAAATCCTGGTCCCAAACCTTACTTACTACTGTGTGATTTGGGGTAAGACTGTGCCTCAGTTCCCCAGACACAACATGAGACATCTAGACTAACTGATCTCTAAGCTTCAATCCTAGCCTAAGAACTGTAAAATGCTAGAGAAATGTAATAGACATTATTTATCATTCTTGGTATAGTCATTTTTATCATCACCATCACCATCTTCACCGCCACTATTATTGCTATTACATCTCCAGGTCAGAAATAAGAAGTCTTACTTGAAAGCTTTGCAAATGATTGTTTTTGTTCTGATCTATTTGCCATAGACCCTAGATTTGTTGACATTCTTAGAGAAAGAGGTTATAAGCCTGGTAGAAACCTTTCTCTGTCTTTCCTTCCTTGTACTTCATTCTCCCTATGCCATGACTTAGTTCCTCACACATGGCACTCCATCTCCTCCCACTGTCTCTGCCTATAGTAGAAGCATACAGTATTTAAAGAGTGCACAGTGATAGAACTAAGGAACAGAGGAAACTGTGGATGAGTACCAGCATTTGTATGGAATTTCCCAGGGCTAGAGAAAGCTCTAACCCACTGGAAGATACCTGTGATAGAGACTAAGACTGGTGAAATGTGAATTCCTTAGTATAATAAGAAGCTAAGATAGTTTTGAGATTTAGCCATTTAAGAAGGAAAAAAACCCACTGAAATACCAAAGACCTCAGTAAGAATAAAATTCAGTTTAAAACCTTAAATACAAGCAGACAAAACAATAGAGATGATATAAATAAGAAGGAAAGATGACTTCCAGGACATCTAAATAGGCCCTATCTCTGAATAAATATTTCAAGACAAAGAAAAATGAATCAACATCAAATGAGGGGGATCTTGTAGATTTCTAAGAGAATATGGAAACTTATAGGATATTTCTGAATGGTTCAAGAGAAAAATAGTGAAAGCATAATTTATGATCTTCATAGCAGAAATAACTGGCACAATTAAAAAAAAATTGAATCCAGAGTGACAAATATCTCCAAAAAAAAAAAAAAGAGAGAAAATGATTGAGAATACAAAAATACATAAGTTAAAAACAATCTGGAAGAAGAGAAGCAAAAAAAAGCAATGTTAAAAGAAAACATGGTCTCTATCCAAAGAAAACATTGATCTTAAAGACAGTATGGGCAGAGACAACTTAAGGATTACAGATTTCCCAGAAGAACATGACAATTCATAAAATCTGAACACCATAATGTAATAAACAATACAAGAAAACTTCCCAGAACATCTGAATACAGGAAACAAAGTGCCAACTGAAAAAAACCCACAGATTACTTATGGGAAAAGAAAAAGGCTCATAGAAACATATTAATTAGATTAAAAATTTAACAAGATATGAGATAGTTAGAATTTTAATAAACAATAGATTCTGCAAGCAACCAGGAAAAGACCTTCAAATACAGCAGAAAGAAAATTCAAATAACATACAACTATTCTGCACCCACTGGAAAAGTGTAAGAGAGAATGGAATAATGTATTCTGAACAATAATGGAGCTAAAAATAAAGCCTAAGATAACACTCTGAAAACCTAAGCCTAATCATCAATGAAAAAAAGGTGGACATTCAATTTGAATGAAACAACAAAACAAAAACAATAAACAAACTTAGAGGAAATTATTTGCTTTGCAATACTCTAGGCTACAGAAACATGAGAAAGATAAACAAATTCAGTAACCAAGGAAAGCACAAGTAATCAAATAAATTAACTCAGGAAAAAAAGGGGGGCGGAACTAGCAAAAGAAAAGGGTAAAACAACAACAACAACAACAAAATTATAACAGTTTTCTTTTAAAACTACTAAGAGAGACAAGAATAAAAGTGAAACTTAAATAGAAGTGAATATGGAGGAACAGGTTTGAAACACTCTGATCTAAACCTTACAAAAACTCTTCCACAAGTGAATAATTTTTGTGTGTACATGTGACTCATTTAATTTATAAAAGGGCATACAAAAGGAGATAGGGAAGATAGAAGAGAGGAACATGTATATACTTAAATAAGTTAAAGTTTAACAATGGAGGAAATTAATCCTTGTAGTCTCTCAAGAAGAAAAGAGAGAATCTCCTATGGGAGAATGGGTGAAGTAACAAAGGGAGAAATTGAAAAGGGTGGGGGGGAAAGAAAGGAGAAATTCTAAATTCAGTGGTAAGATGGGGGTCCTATTGAAGGACACTTATTGGTGGAGAGAAATGTTCTATAATGGGAGATAGGGAATTTATAATGGGACTAATCTGTAGGGATTTGGCACAACCTCCTTCTGACTTAAAAAACAGTAATCAAGAAAATGATATATTTAACATGAATGGGACTACCTGCCATCTAGGGGAGGGGGTGGAGGGATGGAGGGGAAAAGTTGAAATAGAAGTTTTTGCAAGGGTCAGTGTTGAAAAATTACCCATGCATATATTTTGTGTATAAAAACCTATATTAAAAAAAATAAAGGAGAAAAGAAAGAAAATGATAATAATGAGACAACTTACCAAAATTCTGAGATCCAGCTAAAGAAAGGGGGGAGAAATTATATTCCTGACAATGTACAAAATAGAAAAGGAGAGGATTAATGAATGGAATGTACATCTAAAAATGATCAAGGCAACAACTAAACCCCAAATAAGCATCAAAGATGAAGTATTTTAAAAATTAGATAAGAAATAGATGAACTTTAAATAAAAAAATACTATAACACTGAATGAATATGCATTTATTAAGCGCTTACTATATATACAGCACTGCTAACTGCTAGGGGTACATAGTCATAGAAGTCACATAGTTCTCCTTTTTGCATAGCTTTCATTCTAAAAGAGGCAACATATTGAAGATTTCAGTTGTCAATTAGAAGGAAAAGTTCCCTGATCCTTAAAGTGCAGAGTTAAAAAAAAATTTAATGTGTTTTCTTTAATTCATTTCTACTGATAAAATGGTCTTGTCAAAGAACTTATGATTTTCAGCAGTGACATTCCCACTTAAATCCAATACAAGGTGCAAGTCAATACATCATCCTTGAAATGTCATTGCTCCTTTTCGAGAATGAAGGGTAAAGAACAAGGGTTCTGCACAAGGTCTTTGCACCAGGAGGACTTCCAGAGCAGGTGTTAATGAGTTAAGCTTACTCCTCCTATGGATTCTGTATGTATTTATGAGACAGCGTAAACTGGTTCTTCATGAATGTTTGGTATTAACTGTTTTTATCATGTTATCTGAGAGTAGTAGTAGTGATGGTAGTACTTGCCCTTTGGTAACCAATATGCCAATTAGAGCAGAAGTTGGGGAATCTTTTGATCTCCTTTAAAATCTCTTTAGAAACACTGCTGGATCAAAGGGTATGCACAGTTTGCTAATTCAAACCTGTAAATTCATTTGAGACACCTCATGACACTGGTCTGTGTGTGACCCCCAAACTTTTGGGGTCCCTTCCAATCTTAACAGTATTATCACTCCCAAGGCTCCTGTATTCTTCTGATTGTTGATGGTAGTTATGCAGCAGTTGTTGCTGCTGGTAATGTGGAAGGTGGACCATCTTTCCATAATGTCTCCTCAATAATGTCTGTAGGGGTTGGGCTGAAAGCAAGTCTGATAATTTGAAGGCCACTACTATTCCCAAGACTCTTGGGTTCTCTCCATCAGGATCTGAGGGGAAATCATAATCAAGGTGTTGGTGGTAATAAGACTTGCCTGGCACATGCTGCCTCCTGTCTTTCCTTCAGGGTGCATACTACTTCAGGTAGGCTGACCTGACTGCCCATTTATAGAAATTACAAAGAAAGCTAAAAGTTGTTCCTTTAAAAAGACTAACAAAATTGCTAAAACTTTAAGCAATCTGAATAAAAAGAAGAGAGAAGAAAAGCAAATCAAAACAGCCAGTGACCAAAATAAAATCACACTAAAACCAGAAGAAACAAAAAGAAGGATTAAATGGTATTTGCTAACAAGGCTGAGAAGGTAAAAGAAGTATAATTTCAAAAATATAAAATACCTAAATTAATAGAAGACCAGAGACCATATAATAAGTTAACATCAGAAAAAAAATAGAACTATCTGTAAAGAAACATGAAAAGAGGAGAGGAGAGAAACCTGGGACTGATGGATTCACAGGATAATTCTGTCAAACTTTTAATTTCATTTCACTTTATTATTTTTATTTATTTCTTTTTAAAATAGCATTTAATTTTTCCAAATATATGCAAAATAAGTTTTCAACATTCATCTTTGCAAAACCTTGTGTTCCAAATTTTTATCCCTCTTTTCTCACCTTCCCCTACCCAGTACAGTCTGATATAGGTTAAACATGTGCAATTCTTCTAAATGTATTTCCATATTAATCATGCTGTACAAGAAAAATCAGATCAAAAGGGAAAAAACATGAGAAAGAAAAAAAAAACAAGCAAACAAACAACAACAATCAAGGTGAAAATAATATTCTTTGATCCCCACAGCTTCCATAGTTCTCTCTCTGGATGTGGATGGCTCTATTCATCACAAACCTCTTGGTACTGCCTTGAAACGCCTCATTATTGAAAAGAGTTAAGTCCGTTACAATTGATTATCACATAATCTTGTTACTATGTACAATGTTCTTTTAGTTCTGTTCACTTCACTCAGCATCAGTTCATATAAGTCTTTCTAGGCTTTTCTGAAATCAGCCTGCTCATCATTTCTCATAGAACAATAATATTCTATAACATTCTTTTACCATAACTTATTCAGCCATTCCCCAACTGATGGGCATCTACTTAATTTACAATATCTTACTTTCTACAAAAGGGAATGCTACAAACATTTTTATACATGTGAGTCCTTTTCCCTCTTTTATAACTTTTTTGGGATACAGACAGAGTAGCGACACTTTGGATAAAAGGATACACACAGTTTAACAACTCTTTGGGCATAATTCCAAATTGCTCTCTGGAATGGTTGGATCATTTTACCAGTCCACAAACAATACATTAGTGTCCCAGTTTTCCCACATTTCCTCCAACATTTATCATTATCTTTTTCTGTTATTTTAGCTAATCTGGGAGGTGTGAAGTGGTTCTGTCAAACTTTTTCAAAGAATTAGCACCAAACTATTCATATTATTCTCAAAAAATGAGAAAACACTCTACCAAATTCCTATTGTGTAATAAATATAGCTCTAATACTTAAATTAGGGAAGGCAGTTCCTAAGAAGGAAACTATAGATCAATATTGTTAATGTCAATTATAAATTTTAAATAAAGATCTATCAAATAAGCAACTTATCAAAGAAATCACTTGTTATGAACAAATTTAATTTACACCAGGGAGGCAAGAATGATTAAATATTAGCATAACAATCAACACAAAAATATGAAAAACATCTAAAACTGTTTATCTCAATAATAAGAAACATCCTTGACCCTCTCTCCATGTGTATACAGTCAGTAACAAATTACTACTGATTCTTCCTTTTCTATGCCTTTTGCACACCTTCCATTCCCATTGTCACTATTTTAAATATAGACCCTTAATACCTTATGTCCATAACTTAAGAATCTCCCTGAGTGGTTGCTTCACCTCCACTCCCTTCTCCCTCCAATTTATTCTATAAACTTTTATTAGGATTCATACTTTTCCAATGTCATCTCCCTCCTCAAAAGGTTCAGTGGTTCCCAATTACTTCCATGAAAAGGCCATTCTTTTTAGCAGGGTATTTATACAGCCATTCACAATATATCCCATCATGAATTTCTACCTCCTGAGCTCTTTTAATTGTATTTTCTCTCTTTGTGGCATCTTCTTCCTCTTCTTTGCTCAAGTATTAAACTTTTATCTCCTTCATGAAGTCACTTCCCACTGGCCTCGTATTCAGTACTCTTTCATTCCTCTGAATTTCTTTGAACTTAGAAACTTAGAACTGAAAATCACTTGGGTACTTGGAACAGTCTTTATGTGTCTCTCTCTCCCATACATATACATACACATCTTGTCTTCCCAACTAAAGTATAAGCTACCTGGAGTGCAGGTACATCATTAAGACTGTGTGTGTGTGTGTGTGTGTGTGTGTGTGTGTTTTACATATCTTTTTATTTTTCAAAATATATATATGCAAAGATATTTTTCAACATTTACTCTTACAAAACATTATGTTCCAAATTTTTCTTCCTCCATTCCTACTCCCCTCCTCTCTTAGGCAGCAACTAATCCAATATAAGCTAAACATGTGCAATTCTTCTGAACATATTTCCACATTTATCATGCTGCACAAGAAAAATCCGATCAAAAAAGGGAAAAAAATGAGAATTAAAAAAAACAAAAAACAAGCAAGCAAACAACAAAAAAGTGAAAATACTATGTTGTGATCTACACTGAGTCCCATAGTCTTCCCTCTGGATGCAGATGACACTCTCTCCATCACAAGTCTATTGGAATTGGTTTGAATCATCATTTTAATGATAATAATGAGGGTGATGATTTTATATGGTGGTGTCCCAAAAGTCTCAATGCAGAGACTGGTATGACAACTCATATAATGCTTTAAAATCTGATAACTGCTTTACATACATAGTTTCAAAACCCTGGAAGGGAAGTACTCTAAATATTATCATTTTACAGATAGGGAAACAGAAGTTCAAAGATATGAAATGACTGGGTCAAAAGCAAGTAAGTCCCTACTATGTTCCAGGAACTGTTCAGTGCTAAAGATACAAAAAAAGGCAAAAGACAATCCCTATTCTCAAGGAATTTGTAATCTCATGGGGGAAACTAGATGACAACAAATATATACAAAGTAAGCTATATGCAGGATAAATAGGAAATAATTAATAGAGTGAAGGCACTGGAATTAGGGGAAGGCTTCCATTAAAAGATGAGATTTTAGTTGGGATTTAAAGGAAACTATGGAGCTGAGAGAGACATTTCAGGTCTAGGAAACAGAAAGAAGGTCCAGAACCAAAAGATGGAGTGTCTTGTTCTTAGAAAAGTCAGGAAATGTCACAGGAGACAATAGGAAGCTACTGGAATTTACTAACTGGGGTGACATGATCAAAGCTGTGTTTTAGGAAAATCACTTTAGTGAGTGAATTGAAAATGGATTGAAATGGGGAAAGACGAGGTGAGGATGGTCTACACTAACTAGATTGATGGTAATGTCAAAAGTGAAAAGAGGGTATATTTGAGAGATGTTGAGAGATGTATTTGAGAGAGGCCTTTGGCAACAGCTTAGATATGGGGACAAGAGATACTAAGAAGTACTATAAGATAGTAAGAATTCCTAGGTTGTGAGTTTGAGGCAACCAGATGGTGTTGCCCCTATAGAAATAAGTGCTGGAGGGAGAGAAATTTTTAGGAGATAGGAATGAGAAATGAGTTGTTTTGGACACATTGGGTTGTGAGAAAATCACTTTATAAATCTTGAAATGCTTTATAAAATGTAATTTACCTCCAAAACTATAGAAATAAAAACATAAACTCTGATCCTCTTGGAATTAGAGTTACTATTGGCTAATGGTTAGGTTTAATCAATTCTCTTCCTTTGGACACTCAAAATGCTTAAAGACAATTCTATCCTTTATTTTTCTCACTTTTAATCATCATAAGCCCCATTTTCAGTCTCTATTACTAAGATATTCTATTTTTTGAGTGCTTAATTTGGAGGTACGATCACAGTGCAAACAGCATATGGTTAGTGATTTTCATCATTATAGTAATTAGTTACTGTGTTCATTTTAATTACTACTGCCTGCATCTATGTTCCTACATGAAAACTAGAAATATCAAGTTCTCTCTTGTGAAAAGCTCCTGAATATGGTTCCCATGTCTAGTTTTTTTCTGCTGCTAACGGTCCATGTAGAATTGCAGTAATATTGACAAACATTCTGTCTTTTGGGGTTGATGCAGGTAACCATTACTACATACCTCAGAGACAACTAAAGCACAAGCCACCTTCATAAGGACATCTGGCAAAGCATTAATTTAGCCTTGCAGATAAGTACTATAAGTCACTAGCCCACAAGAAAAACTTGATGTTATACTTTCCTTCCAGACTGCAAATGTGATAGTCAACTAATAAAAACCCAACTTTTGAATTGCCAAATTAATGTTTACCCATGACAACCGCGAGGGCATTGTTGTTGTTTGGTTTCTTTATGACTCTGTGAACCATACTTGGGTTTTTTTAGGAAAGTTATTGGAGTAATTTGCCATTTCTTTCTCCAGTGGATTAAGGCAAACAGAGGTAAAGTAATTCGCCTAGGGTAACAAAGCTATGTGTCTGAGATTGGATTTGAGCTCAGGTTTTTCTGACTCCAGGTCAAGTGCTCAGTATCCACTGAGTCACTTAGCAGCCTCTTGAGGGAATTAGCATATCATAAAATTGTTCCAGGTGTGCCATTCAGGAAAATAAATATTGACTTGGAAGATAATTTAATTTCCTTTGCTGTGCATCAGTTTAGTACCTATGATAACAATGGAAAGTGATGGACTTAGCATCAGAAGACCTATGTTTCAATTCTGGCCTTGTCAGTTATTTGTGTGACTCTAGGTAAGATGATTTTCCAGGTTTCCTCCAGCTCTAAATATACGTATGATCCTATGTTTCTAAGGTCTAGAGGACTGCAATATATCAGAAAGAGAGTTGTTGTTTGTCCTTCATTCTCAAAGAAGGCCATGACATCAGGGAGGTGATGCCATGATGTGCAAATGAATTGGATTTAAGAGAGGGCTGATGCTTTAAAAAAGTACATATACATTTTCATTTCCCAAGAATAGTCTCCCAAATAGAATCTTCTCCTGTAAAAGTACATTTTTAAAACGTTTTCTCCATTACTTTCTTTCTTCCTCTCCCGTTTTAATAGTATTTTATTTTTCCAATTACATGTATAGTTTTCAACATTCGTTTTTGTAAGATTTTGAGCTCCAAATTTTCCCTTCTTTTTTCTGTCTCCCCTAGACAGAATGCAGTTTGATGTAGGTTACACATATATTATCAAACAAATTATATTTAGGCAAGAACAAAAAACAATAAAAAATCGGACACATTGATTGTATCTGACTGCATGCTTTATTTTGCACCTGCAGCCAACCACTTCTTGACTAATAAGTATGAGTCATTTTTCATCACTATTATTTAGTCATTCTTAGTCCTGTCCAACTACTCATGACTTCTTTTTCTTGACAAAGATACTGGAATGGTTTGCCATTTTCTTCTCCAGCTTGTTTTATAGATTAAAGAAACTGAGGAAAATAGGATTAAGTGATTTGCCCAGGATCACAGAGTTAATAAGCATAGCACAAAGTTTAGTGCATAGTTGTTGTTGATCTTCGCTTATTTTTCCTGGGTGAGATAATTGGGGTTAAGTGACTTGCCCAGGGTCACCCAGCTAATGTCACATGCTCTATCCACTGTGCCACCTAGATGCTCCTTCTTTGTTTTGAAGAGGACCATTGATCTCAAGAGCTGATGTCCTGACTTGTATATGAATTGGAATTGGATTTAAGTAACGCAGAGGTGCCCAGGGTCAGCCTGACTGTTCTCTCTTCCAGAGTTACTGAAGTCCAGTAGTAAGATAAAAGTCAAAATGTTTGGTGATGGCCCAGGATACACTGAACGACGTGGATGTCTTCAATGTCTGGCCATGTCTTGAGCACTCCACAGTACTGCTCCTCCATGGCAGTGGGACAAATTGTTCTCATCTGCCCCTTCCGTTGAGGAGTCTTCACATGATTAAGAGAGATATCCCCTTAACTCACCAGTGGGTTTGAGCCCTCTTGGTCACCCTCCACCCTAAACCTGTTGGTTCAGCTTATCTACTGAGAGGCTTTCCTGGAGGGTGCCCACTATGTGTGCTACAACTTCTTGGATAGGTGAGGTTTGGGCAACAGGTGAACACCAAAGGTAGGTGAGCAGCCCTGAAAAGAGCTCAGCAGCCCACATCAGAGGTACTAGTCTTCCCTGAACACCCCACAAACCCTCTGGTGCTACTAGATGCTTAAAAAATGTCTACTTCCTTTCTTTTATGCTGACATGATGTCTTTATTAATTCTTCTCCTCAATATAGAAGCCTTGATAAGATGCTAGCCATGCCTTTTTCTGTACCCACACAGGACACTGAAAGGCATCCCCCCGAAGTCATGATTAGTCATAGTGATCAGTTCTGTTATCTTTCAGCGTTGCTGTTTTTAAAAATTACTGTTTATCTTGATCTTCCTTTGCTATGCTTCAGTTCAATTTCTATGACACAGACTGCCTCAGCCTAAGTTTTATTTTTTTTTAAATTTTTAATTTATGAAATAAAACAAGCATTTCCATAACACAGTATAGTTTAAGAGATAATTATACATGAAATTACAAATATATTATGTATTATTTGCTATTCTTTTAAAAGTTATAATAAAGTTAACATGTAAATTTTTTTTCTTTCTTGTTATCTTGTCCTCCCCCTGCCATTGAGGGGGTTAGCAGGAGACACAAATATGTACATATGTAGAATCATTCTATACATCTATTTATCAGTTCTTTCTCTGGATGCTGATAGTATCTTCCTTCACATGTCCTTTGTAGGTAATTTGGGCATTTAAATAGTCAGAATGGCTTATTCATACTGTTATCAGATAAATATTCCCTTGATTCTGTTCATTTCACTATTTTTATGTAAGTCTGTCCAAGATTTTCTAACATTATCAAGTTCATCATTTCTTATTGCATAGTAGTAATCACAATCATATATTTAGTCTAAAGTTTCTATGAATTCCTATATATTCCTAGTTTCTTATGGACCAATAACATTCTATTACATTCAGTTGTCACAATATGTTCAGCCAGTTCCTCAGTTAAGGGCACCCATTTAATTTCCGATCCTTTGCTACAACAAAAAATGCTGACACATATATTTATATATATGATATTTCTTTCTATCTTGAATGCTGGAGTTAGATATTTAGTACTGATTATCATCAAATCAAAGAGTTCCTATAGTGTAGAGACTCTTATGATGTAAATCCAAGTGCTTTAGAATGATTCCCAGTTCCACAAATAATACATTAGTGTT
Source organism: Antechinus flavipes (assembly GCF_016432865.1). Lineage (NCBI taxonomy): Eukaryota > Metazoa > Chordata > Mammalia > Dasyuromorphia > Dasyuridae > Antechinus > Antechinus flavipes. Next base: position 246,619,236 of record NC_067398.1, on the reverse strand, counting down.
CCTATCTCCTCATTCTCACCCACTGTGCCAAAATGCTAACATTTACAAATTACAATTTTTGTCTTTCATTATTTTGTAAATCAGAAGGATGTGAAATAAAACCTTGAGGTTGTTTTAATTTGTTTCTCTTATTAGGAATATTCTTTCATGTGATTATTGATGATTAGTATTTCTTCTTTTAAAGCAATCTTTTATATTCTTGGACTATTTCTTTATAGTGTATTTGTATCTAGGATATTGGACTGGATCTGTGATTTCATCAGCAGAGTGGATTCTGGGGAAAGAAATTCTCTCTGCCAATGAAGATCAGCAACTGTTTTGCAATTTATAGTTTGAAAGAATTGCTTGGGGACATTTAATAATTAAGTGACAATTTATCATTTAGCTAGTAAGACTACCAGGTAATGGTTCTGGATTACAGGTTTTCTTGATACTGAGGCCAGTTTTTTATAATATCTTTGCCATGCTGACTTTCCTATAACTTGGTTATCAACTGGAGCTTTATTGGTGATTTTGCTGGCAGTATTCCCCCCTCCCCCATTTATCATATTTATTCTAACTACAATAATTTTTTTTGTGCAAAACCTTTTTAATTTTATGTAACCAACTTCTTTATCTCCTGCGATCAACTTTTTTAGCCCCTACCCCTTTTTGGTTAATAATATTCTTAGTATCCTTTCGTTTTCCTCTACTTATAAAACATATATGACATTTCAAATTTAGGTTTTAAATCCATTCCTAACTTCTTGTGATTATGTTGTAAGTTGTTAGTGTAAACTTGATTTTGCCTAAATGTTTGCCAATTTTGTTATAAATTTCTGTTAAATAGAAACTTTATTCTTTAATCTAGTGGTTTGTATTCTTGGATTTACTAAACACTAAGATATTGTGTTTGCTTATGGAGCTTGATCACTTAATTTATTTCATAAATTAACCTTTTGGTTTTTTAACCAGCACAAAGATTTGATGATTACTACTTAAAATTTAGTCTCAGATATTACAATGCTGGAAACTCTTCATTTCTACCTTTTTTCCCCCCTCCCCATTTTCCCCTTGATTCTCTTTCTTTTTTATTGGCCAGTCTGTGCCCATGGCCTTCTGCAGATGGAGGAGCAGCCACTATTCCTTCACCTAGACAGAAAAGAAGAGCAAATGAAAATTAAAGAAGTATGACCTTGGTTCTTATCTGGTAACATCTCTTCAAGATTACAAATGTTATAATTCATATTACCATAATGATTAACCCTAAATTAGCGAACTAGTAAATTGTTACCACCTGTTTCTTTCCCTTTCCCTGCATTCCTCCAACACCAGACACACAAGAGCAAAGTATTCCCAACCTCACTTCTTGTTGTCTCATCCACATCCTGTTCCACCTTACCCCACACCCATGTCCCTCTCAGTGTCTTATTGTGTTGTCTGGAATTCCTGCTGAGCAACCTTTTTTTTTTTTTTTTTTCTGGATCTCTTTATCCCACACTCCTTCCATTTTATTTGTTTTCATTACATTCTATGATACTGCAAACCTAGCCAATCTCTCTAGCACTGGCTATACTTTTACCCATGAACCATTCCCACTTGTCATGGGTCTTGTAGGGAGAACTGGAAGACTCTTTGCTCAACAGTATTCCTTCCCATCTTTCTTTTTGCCACCATCACTCAACAATCTACCCTCCTTTGAATTTTCTTGTAAAATATTCCAATCTATAGAAATAATGGTAGCAACTGGATATTGACCCCCAGGTCATTCTCCTACAATTATCATATGAGATATTTGTCAAGTGCTTAGCACAGAGCCTGGCATTTAGTAGACAAATACTTGTTCCTTTCTTCCTTTCTCAAGGTGTTCAGGACCTAGCTCATCATCTTTATCTCCACCCAAATGCCTTGTCCTTACATTAGGACTCTTCCAGAGCCTTGTTAATGCTTTTCTCAAACTCCTAAATCTCCCAATTCTTAACAATTCCCAAATCTCATGATTTACTTCTTCATTCCACTTTGGCCCCACAGAAGATGAGCACATCATATATCAATCACTATTATTAACATGTGTTCCTGTCCTTAAAAGACAAAACCCCAAACACCCCTGAACAGTATCAACTCTTTCTGACTCTGACCTATCATTTTCTGTCTCACATCTCCTAAAAAACAGTTTTTGACTTTTTCATAACATCTCTATCTCCTCTGTACCTAACTTTGTTCCCTTCCCTATAGTTAACTGATTAAACTTTATGCTGCCATCTCCTTTTGAGTCGCTCACTTTGGTAGATTGTCTTTCATCTTTTGCAAAGTCCCAACCACCATATTTGTCTCTTGCTCATGTTTTCCTACTCATATACTAGGCATTCACTGCAGCAAGGCAATCCTTTTATCTCTTTGTTTTACAGCCAATCTCATTCCCTGCTAAAGTTCTTCCTAACCTTCCATTTTCTACTCACACCTCTTGCTTTTCTCTTTTTTTCAGCTGAAGACATCTCTTTAACAAGGATTGAGGCCATTTGACATAAGTTTACTCTTCTTCCCTTTTATTCATTTCAATTATGTCTTAAGGTCACATACTATTTCTTCCTTCTTTCCCCAGGGTAGGCACTTAGCTATAGATTCTAATTACTGTTTTTCTTCTCCTTGGCACTTGTGCAGGGCAAGGAGCTCATGTGTGTATGTGGTTTTTTCATGAGGAATTCCTTATAGTATATTTTCATTCATCTCTTCTTTGTCGATCTTCTGTTTCCTATGTTGTAATTTACTGTTCTTTTAAGTGGTTTTAGAGGAAGCTGAATAGAACACTTTTTAACAGTTGCTCTATTGTGTTCCTTGCTACACGATCTTTCTCTAATTCATCTTTCATACACCTGCATCCTTGACAGATTTATCTTCCTAATACTGAGGTCTGATTATGGTTTAAGATCTTAAGATTTCCTTGTTTTTCATAAAATACTACCCTTAACCTGATATTCTAGACCTTTCACCACTCCAATCTTCCTAGAAAGGAAGTGCTAGAATAAAAGATGACACAGAAAGAAACATGGTAATCTACTAAAATGGTCCTCTTGACTTAACATTGAGGAGCTAGAAAGCCTCACTTTACAGCCCCTGGAAACTGAACATTTGCTGCCTCCTTATCTGATCTCTATGCATTTGGATGTCTTTCCCCAATCCTGTAATGGATTTATCCTTGGTCTCCAAAAATCTTGTTTGTCAAAGCCTACCTGACTTTAACACAAGAAAAGCTCTAAATCTCTTTTGTAGCATTGTCTCATTTAGCAGTCTGTGAAGTCTATGTATTTTAGAATGTTTTTAAAATATATACAAATTTTTAAAAAAGGAACCCTCCCTCCAGGTGTGATTCTTCCCCTCCCAGAATCTCTCATATTTTGACTTCCATGCACTTACTCATTTGTTTTGTCTCAATCTTCCTACTACAATGGAAGCTTCGCAAGGGCAAGGAATTTGAAGTTATTAATTTTATATTCCCAGGATCTAGCAAAGGACCATGAACAAAGTAAGTACTTATGTGTTTGGTGAATTCCCATAACTATGACAGCAAAGTAAAAGTTCTTAATCTAAAATAGGCAAAGCTTCCAGAAAAGTGACTGAGGAACTAAAATCAACTACAGCTGATTAGTTCTCTAGTAAAAGGTTGGGGGAATATCATCTGCATAGTGGTCATTACTTGTTTAGTGGCCCAATGGTGATTAAGATACAGGAAGAAAACAAAAAGGTTCCAATAGTTCCAGTGAACTATATTATTTACCACTGGCAAACTCCATGTCACACACAACTTGACTGGGGCAGGATTCAGTGGGTAGCACAAAGAGGAATCAAGTAAGGGAATATAGGCATCTCAAAGTAAAAGAGGGGGTCATGCATTTTCCCTCCAAACTCTTTATATGATTATGAGCCCTTGAAGTAGGCATAGTAGGTATAACCCTCATTTTACAAATAAGAAAACAGATGGAGGAGTTTCACAACTAATTAGTAAGAGATCCTAGACTAATGTCTAGGTCTTTTGATTTGAGGGTAGTGATGATTTCAATAGATCCTCACTCAAAGCTTAGTTCTACTAGTGCTATTTTCTTATATATCACAATTAAGTCTGCATACAAAATAATACATGTTATAGGATATAGGTATATTTAAGTTTCAAAGTCCCTTTATCCACAGGAGATTGAAGGGGAGGAAAGCACTTAAATGTCAATGTTAACTCGAGAGGACCGTTTTAGTAGATCACCATGTTTCTTTCAGTGTCATCTTTTATTCCACCTTCAGATTTATGTCTCCTTTCCTTACATTGTGACAATTTTCACAGAATCAAATACTTCCTGAGCTAGGAAAAAACTTTAGAAGGGATTGAAGGGAATAAACATTTATTTATATAGCACCCGCAATGCTAGGCACCATGCAATGCACTGTTACAATGATCCCGGGAGGCATTATGTCATAGTTGAGGGAACTGAGGTGAACAGAAGTTAAATGACCTGCTGAAAATCACACAGCTAAGATATGTCTGAGGCTGGATTTAAATTCAGATCTTCGAGACTCCAGGCCCAATGCTCTTATCTGCTGAGCTGCCAGATGACACTCCTTTTATTGATAGGAAACTGAGAGCCAGATAAATTAAGTGACTTATCCAAAGTTGCCTAAGTTAGTGACAGAGCTGAGCCCAGAATGCTCTCATCACCCAGTCCAGTGGTCTATCTTCTACTGTACTACATTATTCCCTCTTTGGTACCGACTGGCTTCCTTCCCTGCTAGTGTTTAAAGAAACAGATTTTTAATTTACACGCCAAAAACAACAATTGCCAAAAAAATGTAAAGTTGTGAGTTTATTGCATATGTAACAAAAATGAACATGACCTCCTGGGTCCAGCCTACTATACAATCACTGTTTATTTTCCAGCTGGTTCCATAACCACATTAAATAGAACTAGTATTTCTTTAAATACTTTTGATTTAGACATAAAATGAAACATTAGTGTACAACTTTCACAAAATAAATCAGCAATAAAAACAGTGGGAAGAATAACAAGGATAGCAGCAATACTTAAAAACAAGACATTACAAAATAAATTAAAAAAATACATTATAAAGTGGTTGAGGAACAAAAATAAACAAATTAAAAAAATGTATACTGTGTCTCTGGGAGGCTGTGTGGAGCAGCAGGGACTTGGGCACTGGCTCCAAAAGGTGAGGGTGATGATGGTTTCTCTACAGAAAGGACTTTACTTGAAATCTCATGGATTTCATGACCACCTCAACCTGAATTCAGACCATACTGCTAAATAAGCAAGCTTACACTTTCACCATCAGAACTGATAATTTCTGCTTTTCAGAAATCAACGGGTATTGGTTCACTTTCAACCCAAACATGAAGAGTCAGCCCCCTTTACTCTTCCCTATTTTAAACAGAAGCAGAATGGTGGTTTTCCTACATCCCTGAGTGTATAGTGTAGGCTGATGACAGTTTGTGAAGGCAAGCCTGGAAAGTTGTACCCCTGGAGTAAAAGGACATTGGAGGGAGTGGGTGGAGTTTGTCCTGCATCATAGAGGGGAAAGGCAAACAAGATCATGCTTCAAGATGATTTCACAAGTGCCCCTCTCTCTTCTAAATGGATCCGTGGGAAAGACATAAGGAATGCTTACAGTTTACTTGCCACATTTTATTCTTTGGGAAGGTTCAGCAAAGACTGAGCCATTTTCCATGTTCAAGGTTCTTGAAGTGCAGTGTTATTTGTGATGATGGGACTGTCTGGAAGGAGACAACTGGAGCTTTGAAAAAATCTGCTCATTTCAGGCAATATGACACTCCAACAACCTTGGACACAAGTCTCCCAAGGCTGGGGCTGGCCAATCTGACTGTGTAGTCAATATCTTGATGCAGAAACAAAAGAAGAGAGAGAACACCCTTCCACATATATTTTGGAAGCTTTCTGATTTGCCTTGTACATGCTGACTACTCAGGCCTTCCTGAACATTCTTTAAAAGTTATTAGACTGGTTACATAATTTTAATAGGGTGGTTCTCTCTACTCATTGTTGCTGACACAGAGGAGGTAGTTTTAAAGGCTGTCAAATCAAACAACAAGTTTAAAAGCCTTTCAAAACATCTGCCTTTAGTTTCTGAACTAATACAGATTCTGGGTAATGGTTGGGAAATAATGGAAAATGTATCATATAATTTTTGTGGTTGCCACAAATCCCTTGGATAAAATCTTTTATCTTCAATTTTCAAAAAAGAAGAATCATAACAAAAACTTTCATGTGATTATTTGGACAGAACTTCCAGGAGGCAACCAGAAGTAGTCATGCTTAATGGGACCAAAAGCCAAAACCAATTAGACTACAATTCCGAAAAACAAGATTTTTAAAAATTCAAGAACCTAAGAGAATTCCAAAGGCCAGAAATTTGGAATAGTTTATCAAATCTTCTTATTACAGTAATTTGAAGCAGTATCTTTTCTAATTCTGAAGAATCTTGATGGTCCAAAAGTGCCACTAAAGTCCTAGAATCTGTCAGAAGGGAGCAACTATCCAAATCCTGCTGAAGTAATTCTTGTCAAATTGTGCACACTAAATTTTCAAAAGAGATTATGCTTTCATATCAGAGTTCTTTCCATTCTACATTAATTCACAATATGCTCAAAGAGAAAGTCAACAGAAAAAATATATCAGGATTTGGAAGAACAGACTGCTTATCAGAGTTTATGAACTGTTGCATAGCAGTTTAAAGCTACTGGTCATATCAACACCATTTTATTTTTAAAGGAAAAAAAAAGATAAAATAAAATATCCCAGAAGGTGTTTTCTAATTCATATTAGAGCTACATTTGAATCACAAAGCTTTAATCCATATGCTGAACAGCTGCTAAATGTCTTGCTAATGAATTAAATTGGACTTGCCAAAATAAAATAAAATAAAAATACCCTAAACAATCAAATTTGTTGTTTTTTTACTGAAATTTTAACTTTCTGAAATCATGCCATTTTGGTTAAAATACTGTTTGATCTTTTGTGCAAATTGGAAAAACTGCTAATGACTTACAGCCTGAACTTGCACCGTTCCTCCTCTTTTTGGGAAGTCATCTTGGCAAGTGAACCAAGTTTCAACTTTAACATAAGCTTAAAACACTGGGAGAACAGACAGATATAGCATTGTGAAATCACCTCCCCTCAGACAGCTTTGGATCTTTGCTATAATTTTTATATCATATTGACATAATCACTGTGGTTATCTCCTTTTCCCACTCCCTTCCAAGCTGCTTTTCAAAAGGCCAATGACTTTTAAGAACAGAATTTTGTTCCACAGTTTAGTTTTTAGCAATTTCCTCAAAAAAAAAAAATCTGTTACAATTTCAAGTCATACAATGGTTGCTCTTTCAGGTAAAATGGTGGCATGGAAATCACAGATTGGGGATTGATTGGTTAGGTTGGATACGTGGTCTGTTCCTCATACAGGCTCCACTAGGTGGTGTTTTTACTGGAAAAACATTTGAAACTGGACAGACAGAAGGGACAAGGCCCTCTTTAGAAGAAAAAAAATTGTTCCCATGTGCAAAAAGTTTTAATAAGTACCCCCAAAGGAACTCCTCCGAGCCTTTCAGAAAAAGCTGCCTGGAATCCTTTGTCCTTCCCAAGGTGAACCACTCTTCTTACCTAGAGCTTCTGGCTACGGCAGAGTTTCAGATGTTTCTGCCATTCAATATGCATATACTATGCAGTTTATTTTCTGTTAGAAATTAATTGGTTATCCTTTCATAACGGCCTGCTACGGTGTGCAATTTGGAATTTCAGCTCTGGTAAGATATCCTGCAGCTACTGAACTCAAAGGGGACCTCAAGGGGACTTTGAGACAGAACAGCTGATTACATCTACCAGCTGCAAGTCCTCAGTTAAACCAAGCTCCATTACCTAACTGTAGGTTGATGCTCCTATAAAAGACCACAGGTCACTGACCCTATCACAATATGTGTTACATGTCTAGCAGAATATCCTGTGTAACCAAAGCCAAATGTTGAACTTGGCTGTATTTTATTGGATGGGTGATGGAAGGGGGGAGAAGGTATTGTAATAAAGGAGGAAAATATGGGTAGGAGCCACCGATAAAAGTCCCTCCCCCCCAAAAAGGAGGGAAGACAACCCTTTCCCCAGGGCTGTCTAGTATTCCAATGCCTCAGCCAGCCTAGCAGGAGGCCCACAGAAAGCTTCTAAGCTTTTCATCACGGGTCCATGAGCTCATATCCATTTCCTTTGGTCTCCTCTTCACTCCACTGCAAACCCACATGTCTCTTCCACAGCCGTCAGCAGCTTCTCATAAAGCTTCTCATAAGACTCATAAGGCGGAATGTCAATCCGATTAAAGCTAGGCCAACCAAATAGAAGGATATTGGATTAGCACAGGTAGATACTAGGTGTTGAGGATATATTTAAAAGAACAGAGAGGACCTTCTCTCACTGCCCACTTAATTGTGGGAGTGAAACAAGGAATAATAATCATGTTTCTCCATGAGGATGGGAAAGGAGTCAAGGAGTGTTTTCAACTCCCTAAAAAAGTCAGACTGTTTCCAGTATAAGAATTTTCTGACTACCACACAGCAATAAATAAACAAATAAATAAATGCAAAGCCTTTAAAATGGAATACAATTGAACTAATCAATTATACTGTTATGACAAAACTCTCAACCTTGTGTTTCTTTAGTAGTAATTTAAAAAACCCCCAACAACAACAACAAAAACTCAGGACACTGTTCATGTTCTTATTCCAGTTTGACTGGCAAAACATGTCATTACCACATCACTACATGACTACATGACTCCACTCCTCCAGAAACTTGGGTATGGGATCATAAAGACAAAGGAAGAGAAATTTACTGCCAAAACAGAAATTAATTTGTGTGAAGGGAGTAAAGAAAAAGAACACAAATCTTTGAGAAGATTAAATGAGCAACTAGATGGTCTATGTGGACCTCTCCCATTTTCACTTCAAAAGAAAAGACTTACAAGGATATAGAAAATTGTGACCTAGATGATTTTTAGTGGTCAACAAATATCAATAAATTTCTATTAAGGAAAAAAGATAAGATAAATGGTACAATGGATCCCAATTATAACTAGGGTATTTTTGGATGTCTTAGAACTCATTTTATTTTAAACACTAAAATATTAAATAAAACCTGTGATATGTTTTTTCAAAAAGTAAATTTACAAAGTTCATTGAAAACTGAATAACAAGAGCAACTAGGTGATGCAGTGGTTAGAGTACCAGCCCTGGAGTCAGGAGGACCTGAGTTCAAATCTGGCCTCAGACACAACATTCCCCCTAGCCCCCCCCCCCCCCCCCAAAAAAAAACAGGTAAAATCAAAATATCAAAATATTTTTAAAAAATCAAAAAAAATCATCAAAATGAGTATTTTGCTCAATGAAAGTGGCAGCAAAACAAAGTGAACAATCTATAATTTGGTTACAGATAATTGCTCTCCTATAAATGAAAGTCTTCCTACAAAGTTTTTGCTATGATCTAATTTTTGGATGCAAAAAGAATATTCCCATTGCAGAAACTCAATGCCAACATAAAGTTTATGAATAGTTAAACCAACAAAACCTATCAAAACGGTAGGCAAAGTTTTGGGAACAGAGAGCACCAGGGATGCTAAGTCAAGTGGAAGTTTTTGTTCAGTGTCTTAAAAAACACAGGATAATCTTAATTTTTTTTTTTTTTTTTTTTGCTGAGGTAACTGGGGTTAAATGACTTGCCCAGAGTCACACAGTTAGATGTGACTTAACACTTAGAAGTGTTAAGTGTCTGAGATCAGATTTGAACTCAGGTTTTGCTGACTTCAGGGCTTATGCTCATTCCACTGTACCACCTAACTGCCCCAATAATCTTAATTTTCCAAAAGCCTTTGTATAGTGGACACAATGCCATTATTGGACTTATCCTCAAATTCCTTTTTTGTTTGTTTGTTTTTGCTGAGTCAATTGGGTTTAAGTGACTTGCCCAGGGTCACACAGCTAGGAAGTGTTAAGTGTCTGAGATTAGATATGAACTCAGGTCCTCATGACTTCAGGGCTGCTGCTCTATCCACTGCGCCACCTAGTCGCCCCCTCCAATTCTTTTATACACATTTAACATGTTATTTCCCAGTTTCAAAGAAGACATAGTTGACTATGAAGATGAGATATGTCACCAAACAAACACCAAGTATTACAGAAAGAAGAATTGTTATTTTCACTCTACTATTCTTTAAGAGTGAATGCTTACTAATTTTCAGGAGATACTTAAGACTCTACAAATCAATTTTTCTTACATGCACATCTTTGCTCTTACCAGGTGTGGGCCTTAGGAAGGTTGTCTGTATTTGCATCTATCAAGTGGATGGTAAATAGCCTGGGTCCTGCAGCGCCTGTAGAACCTTACACACCAACATTCTAGTTAATGTACTTTAGAGACAAATTTAAGACATTTCTCAATCCCATGGCTATTAAAGGCCTAGACCCTTAGGGCCCTAAGGCCAGGGAACACTACAGACAACTCTCTATGTGTGTTCCTTCAAAAATAAACAGTCTGATAGAAAGGGTATACATATTATACAAATAATATGATTATCAGGTCACTTTAAACTTGGAGCAAACACAAGGGATAGAAATTTTAGAAAATTATCTTAAGAGAGGTGAGCCAATTGAGTACCTATTCAAAGGTTCAGAATGAAACTTGAAGTACTCAGATTAAAATCTCATTGAGTACCAAAGTTATGATTTCCTTCAAAATTCATTCTTCCCCATTCCCTTTTTAAAATATAAAAATGAGAATCCAAAGGACAAGAAAACAAGTTGAGAAAACTCCCCAACTACCTCCCTTCTTTATGATTGTAGTATTCAGAATGGTTCAAATTCCATTAATTTTTCAGGAATATTGAAGCTCTTGTTATAAGAATGCATTTGAAACATAAAACTAATGCATTTTAGAGATGGAAGGAAACTTACTTATCATTTAGTGTGTTACTTTTGTTTAATATAAGAGAAATCTAAGTCCCAGAGAGGGTAAATCTCCTGCCCGAGATCATATAATTAGAGAGACTACAATTCAGGCCTCCTGATTCCTAGCTTGGTGTTTCTTCTCAAAAGGTCAGAGCCTTTTGGGAACTTAGTAGCAGGAGACATGGGACTGTAAGTACAGGCATGCTCTCAAAGCATGCAGAAACAGGCAATAGGGTAATTTAAACATTATGTTTTCTTTCTAAATAATTATTTTTGCTCATCACTGGTAAAAGCCATAACACATTACTGTTATACATTTCTTCTCTTTCTCTTCTGGTCTGCATGTGTTCCAAAGTGTCCCTGGGAGACCATTTTGTTGGTCATCTGGAGGTCATTGATGAACTGAAAGCCTACCAAAATCAGTTCTCTAAAAAGTTCCCTGTTCATTTCTGCATGTGCTGGCTTTGTTCAAAGAAGCAAGTTTTTTTCCAATGAATTACTTTATACTTGGATCAAGTGGTTTTGATTTCTTGACATGTTCTTCCTCAAGTTGATAAACATTACCATCAATTTTGGCAGATTTAACATGGCCTGGACTGCTAGTATGTGAGGTTAGCATAAAGAACTGTGATCATGGGAAAAGCTTTTTTTTTTTTTTTTTTTTTTTTAAAGAAAAAAGGGTAAATACACAAAGTTAGTGAGATTAAATCTGTCTTCTTTGCCACAATCATATGCAAACAAATCATCTAGGAAATTGGTCTTGTCTTTCTCTGGCTCCTGGTACATGTATATCTAATACGTGTGACTGTCTAGATATGAGGATTAAGGAAGACAGAAAGAGCAAAGATGATTCTCTGGTTAAAAGCATAGATGGAGTATGATAATGTCATCAACAGAAAAAACAGGAAAGTTTTGGGGGAAATTCCATATTGGTTATATTACATGTTTATAGGATATTGAGGAAGAGATGTCTATTAGAAAGTTAGAAATACAGGATTGAATCAGGAAAAAAAATGAAGGTGGGATATATAAATTTGGGAGTTTTCTATAAAGAAGCTGTAGTACAGTTAAGTGAGGCATCTTAGATCAATGTTGGAGCTTGATTAAGATGAATGATTTGCTTTTTGAGAAGGTTTTACTAGTTGCCTAAGATGAGGCTCTGTAATACATTAGTGTGTAGGTAGGTAGGTAATAATAAATCAATAATTACATGTTGTTATGACTACTGATAAAGGTACAATTTATATACAATTTATATTCATTAATTTCCTCTCCTTTACTACTAATGACATTTCCACTTGTACCTTAAACATTAGGAAAATGTATTCCAAAAGTGTCACTTACAATTTTGAAACCTTTTCTGATTAACTCAATTGCACTTAAAGAGATATCACTGACCTTAAAGCTTATATAAACTTAAAGAACAAGTCCAGTAAGCCAATAAGAAAGGATCTTTTTTTTTTTTTTAAAAGGATTTTTGATCCCTCTCATCATGAATTTTTGAGTAACAATTTGATTATAAAATACAGGTGCGGACTTCCTCTGAAAACAGGATAAACCATGTGCCAAATGGCATAATGAATAGAACAACAGAATAGGAATCAGTAGACAAGTTCTCATTGCTGTGAAACAACTTTGAGGCATAACATCTCTGTTACCTTGTGCAAAAATGTTGGACTAAATGATTTCTAAGGTCCCTTCTACCTCTAATGTTATAGAAATCTATATGGAAACCAAGGAATGGACTTCACCTCTGAAACTTTCACAGTCTACATGCCTTTGTAGTTCTATCACCAGGAATAGTCTCCCTTCTTGATTTGATGGGAATATTCCTCCATTTGGTCACCATTCTGATCTGACAGCTGAATGCTTTGTACACATCAAGTACTAAATAGACAGCAGGTAACAGTCTAGTACATAGTAGTATTAGCCATTTATTAATAGCAAAACCTATATTAAGTTGAAAAAAGATAGTTCATAAAATAAATACAGATTCCAGCCCTTCATGTCACTGACTTAAAGAAAAAGTGACTGAACTGATAAATGACTCATCTGACCCCAGCCCACACATCAGTCACCTTGCAAAGCCTTGAAGCCTTGGAGAGGAACTCGTGTTGAACCAGTCACAAATTGCAACAACCTGGCTCTTCTTTCTTCGTCAAAAGTCTCTACTGCCTGCCAGAACCACTTTACGATATTGCTATCTGCCATGCAGTGCTTGAGACGGGTATTTGACTTCCAATCATTCAGGTCTATTTTATCCAGGCCTCCTATTATGAGCTGTAAAGGTATTAAAAGGAGAATTACTTTAAAGACCAAAAGTAAACTGATGTGTTGTAGCTAAGAGATACCCAGAGAAATGAACTTTATCCCCAAATGAAATGCTCTAGCCAAGAATTTTGCTCCCAAATGCCAGTTCCTCCATGAAGCATCCTGATTCTCACTGCTGCCCAGATCTCATATCACATCATTTTGTTCTGTGCCTTTCTAATACCATACAATTATCTACATAAGGACTATAAGCTTCGTGAGACAGCAATTATGTCTGATCTATACCTTGTACCAACTCAGAGCTTGCATGTCATAAAGACTTAGCAAATGCAGAATTACAATGACCAGTCATGACTCTGGAAGACTGATGATAAAGTCGGTTTCTGTATGTGCACAATGAGATGTATATTTTCAAGCAAAAAATCATTTTGCCTCATTCTGTTGTTGTCATGTCCAATTCTTCATAACCCCATTTGTGATTTTCTTGGCAAAATTACCAGAGTGGTTTGCCATTTCTATCTCTAGTTCATTTTATAGATGAGGAAACTGAAGCAAATAGGGTGAAATGATTTGACCAGGGTCATAAAGTTAGTAAGTGACTAAGATTTGGACTCAGGTCTTCCCAAGTCTAGGTGTGGTGATCAATCCTCAAAGCCATCTAGCTCCCTTGACTATACTTGTAACAAAGGAAGGGTCTTATTTTTGGTAGAGGGGTGTTTGTGTGTGTGTGCGTGCATGTGTGTACCCATACATTGTAAGAAGGGATGGAAGGAAAGATGGACATTTTTAAAATACAGAAAAAAGAAATTCAAAGGGGTCACAAACATAACAATATTATTATTACTGTATTACATTTAATACATACTTTAAAATGCTATATTCAATAGATTAGCTGTTTCATGTATAAGTCCTTTCCTATCAGCATATGAAAATAATCATATTTGTTGAAGTTAATCAAATTTATAAAAGAAATATTTTTTAAAATGTGGAACTGAAAATAAATGGTCAAAATAAATACAAAATGAACTGATTTAAACAGCAAAAAGGCTACAAATAAATTCTGTACCTATCACACATCACCATAATCCATCTATTTTGGAAAGGTTAATTTTAGTGAAATGGAAATATGCTCTAGGCCCAGTATGCTATAAGAGTGAGCACAGCTGACCTGAAATCACCATATAACTAAATATGGCACTGGGAAAAGGAAAATAGAGTGAGTTTGAAATGCTTATAGAAGATCAAGGTAGAAATGGTCAGAATACTGAAGAATGGGAAGAGGAGCTCAGTATAACAGAGGATAAGGAGTGAAAAGAAAAACACAGATGGACTTCAAGGAAGAAGTAAAGGAAAATGGAAAAGATATGGAAATTATTATCACAAATGAGGAAAGGGAACAAGTTACTGACTTGCACACTTTAAAGTCTTCTCAATAGAAATGTTATTATTAAAAAGTATTATTACTACAAATCAGCAAAATTCATTGCATTACATGAATTGTAAAGTATATTCATTATTAATAATTAGTAAGGGCTTGTGGATACTGAATTATTCCCAGTGAGAAACCAAAGAGAGACACGCTTGCATATATTCTGTATTTTTATCATAGAGAATGTTTTTCTGAAGAGACCTTAAGGTGGGAGTTGGAGCTTCTGAAAGAATAAGGAATAAAAATGCAACAATAAACAAAAATTAGCATTCCAAATTCTGCAAGTTGTCAGAGGAAATTGGGCAATACCAGATAGCAGGATGTACTTAAAGAGTGTCTACTGGCCATAGTAGAAGAAAACATTTTTTTGGAGGGAAGAGAGAATGTCACCTGCTAACTTGCTGCTTTGAAGTTTCTTCCTTCTTAAGAACTTGCCTCTATCTATGATCCATACCCAAGGAATACCAGACAGTTTTACCAAGAAACAATGTAGTAGTGTACTGGAGACACAAAGACTCAGTGGGAAATAATATATATGTAAGGAAGAAAACTGATTGTGTTTATGTAGCAATTATAGTGAAATAGTAAATGTGGCCTACATGATGCAATTGGGATATTGGCCAAAAAAAAAAAAGCTGTTGAAAGAATGAGGTGGGGTTCAAGAAAATTAAATCTTACTCCTTAATATATATAGAAAAGTTTGCTCATTTATTATTATTTCACCATAGTTATGGCTCAAGATACTACAAAATGCCTCGTTTTCTTGAAGCAAAAAAGACTTAAGGGTAACTGTTTAATGCCACCCAAATATTTCTTTTCTTTTTTCCTGAGGCAATTGGGGTTATGTGACTTGCCAGGGTCACACAGCTAGGAAGTGTTATGTGTCTGAGGTCACATTTGAACTCAGGTCCTCTTGACTTCAGGCTGGTGCTCTATCCACTGCATCACCTGGCTGCCCCCACCCAAATATTTCTAATGTAAAAGCCACTACTCCATTTTCACATTTTATGGTTTAAAGTGCAGTGAAAGAATTTGGTAAGGAAGAAAATGGTTTTTTTGACTATGAGAGTAACCGTAATCCTATAAAGAGAAAAGGTCTTAAGATTTTTCAATGCTACAGGTCTTTATAATTAAAACAAATGAATTACTTAAAATTATTTGGACAGATTGTTGGCCTAAATTCACTGCCTTCATTCATGGCTGATCTTGTATCATCTGCATAGATTTCACCATCCATACCCTCCTTTGGTTCCTGTAGCAGTGGTATATGACATCACTGTCACAATTTTAAAAGGAAAACCCAAAAGGAGCATAGTTGTTATACTTATTTGATTCAATCAAAACAAAGAAGATAACAATTCTGAGGTATCATCTCACATCTCTCAGATTGGCTAAGATGACAGGAAAAAATGATAACTATTGGAGGGGATGTGGGAAAACTGGGACACTGATGCATTATTGGTGGAGTAGTGAAATATACAACCATTCTGGAGAGCAATTTGGAACTATACCCAGAGGGCTATTACACTGTGCATAACTTTTGACCCAGCAGTGTCTCTACTGGGCTTATATCCCAAAGAGATCTTAAAGGAGGGAAAGGGACCCACATGTGTAAAAATGTTTGTGGCAGCCCTCTTTGTAGTGGCAAGGAACTGGAAACTGAATGGATGCCCATCAATTGGAGAATGGCTGAACAAATTGTGTTATATGACGGTAATGGAATATTATTATTGTTCTATAAAAAATGATGAACAAGCTGATTTTAGAAAAGCCTGGAAAGATTTACATGAACTGATGTTCATGTGAACAAATGAAACAAGCAGAACCAGGAATACACTGTACACAAAAATAGCAAGAATGTGCGATGATCAACTACGAAAGATTTGGTTCTTCTCAGAAGTTCAGTGTTCCAAAACAATCCCAATAGACTTTGGACGGAAAATGCCATTTGCACCCAGAAAAAGAACTAAGAAAACTGGACGTTTTCAACACATGTCACGTTCACTTCTTTTTTTTCCTCTCTCCCATGGTTTTCCCCATTTGCTCTGATTTTTCTTTCCCAACATAATTCACATAAAGCAATGTATATTAAAAACAAATACATTCACTAGAAAACAAAACAAAATGAAAAACAAAGCACAAAGAAGATAATGAAATGCCAACCTAGTTCCATGGGCTCTTTAATGTCAAGACTTGGCTCATTACTCTGACTAGAGATAATGTACATACCTCAAGCTCCTTCTGATCAAAAGGTTTTAGTAAGTGTTGAGGGATGAGTTCATTAAATCCTTTTTGAAGTGCTAGGAACTGAGCTTCGATTCCTCTCATAAACCTCCAATTTACATACAACCTGAAACAGAAGCAGTACAAAACAGTATAGGAAGGAATGATTTTTCCCCTCCTCTATTGACAGTTAAAGAAATCTTGACATGTCATGTCTGAATTGATAAAAGCAAGCACTATAGGTAGATACACTACCGTAAGCCTTTCCAATCTCCCCCCATCCACCAAAAAAGCTTGGTAATAACTAACTAAACTTTCAAATTTCAAGTACACCAACTCACACCTACACACTTCCACATGCTTAAACAGAACTGCACTACCAGAAAACTAACTTGATTTTAATGATTGCCATGCTTTGCTCTGATACTTCCAAGTTCATTTATATAAAAATAAAGCTTAGAATCAAGATAAAAAATATGCATTCAATCTACAGTTTAAGAAAAGAGAAATGATCTTCAAAAAAAAAAAAATTTCCCTAAGTCCCTCTAAAATGATAGATGTTTATATAATGATTTACCTTGAGTAAGAGGCAGAAAAACAGGCTGCTATACAGATTTGGATCCAGTAGAGCATGTGGTTCTTTGTCTTGGGTTATTCTCTAATAACCTGCCTGTGACTAAGGGGTTCACAGTCACACTGGAAACTGTAGTGTGATTGTGGTGAGTGTGGTTACCCCTGGAAAGTTCGCCTTCCAGTAAGACATTGCTAGGACAAAATCTGCCTTATCCTCTTTGCCTGTGCATAACAACTAACTAGCCACTAGTAAAACTTTTTCCCACTTCAGCATAGGGTCATCACGTCTTCCCTTTCCCTGGGACATAGTATGTTTATTCACTTTAGAGCCTTATTAGGTATGGCTATCATAGTCAGCAACCACAGGGTGCCGGGTCCCAGGACCTCTTGAGGTCTCTTCTGGTAAACATGATTCTATGGAAATAGGAGTATGAGGGGCAGTCAGACTTCAGCTAGAGTCTGGGTTTGTTCCATGATATTGTAAGCTTCTTGAGGATAGGAACCAAACCTAAGTTAAACTTTGTAAACAGGGATTCATACAGTTTCGTGCACCCATTAGGTGCCCAACATATATCTGTGGCTGCTACTGAGGATCCTGTGGGTATTACCGGACATATTCTTTCTTGTTCTCCTCTGTAACAGGAACATTTCTACCATTTGGTTTGAGCTCATGTTGAAGAATCCGCCCAAAAGCATTATGTTCTACGCAGAAAGTATGATCCAACACAGGAGTGATGTCATTCTCTCTGTCAAAGCCAAAAGTACATATTAGTTAGGGTCTTTACTACTATAAAACTTAATTGTAAATGACAGAATCAGGGGGAAAAGGAGAAAACAACCTCCTCAGTAAGCATGTGTGCAGAATACTATGAAATATTATAATAGGAAACAAGTTGGTACTTATTTTTCATGGAGTCTCACAAGGTAGGTATTATGGAAAGAACTATAGACATGGGGGATCAGGAGGTCTGAATTTTAATCACAGATCCAATATTAACCAGTTGTGTGAATGAGGCGGTTACTTACAAAATCCAAACTAAGCTTTTATGTAGTTCTGGGTCAACTGATTCCAAATCCGATAGCTGAATGGGTTTCCCCAGCAGCTGTTTGTAGAAAGGAACTGTGAAACCTCCATTGATGTAGTGTCCATGGAACA
Source organism: Antechinus flavipes (assembly GCF_016432865.1). Taxonomy (NCBI): domain Eukaryota; kingdom Metazoa; phylum Chordata; class Mammalia; order Dasyuromorphia; family Dasyuridae; genus Antechinus; species Antechinus flavipes. Next base: position 246,600,609 of record NC_067398.1, on the reverse strand, counting down.
CAGCCAGACCCATTATCCGACCAACAAAGTGAAAATAAGACAAATGATCCTGTAGGGGACACCAAAGAGCAAGAATTGATAAGAAGAATGACTGGCTAAATGCTGACATCTTGTGGTTTGTAGTCTCCAGGCTGGGAAGAAGATAGGGCTGCCTATAATCAAAAAAAAATTTGATATTCCTCATTTGTCCTTTTATATGCAAATATAATTAAATTATGGAGAATAATAAAGCATACCTTATAAAATTATGTCAAATTATATTATTAATTATAAGATTATGTTTAACACAAATTACTCTTTTCCCTATTCCCCAGATGTTTTTATGGGGGAGAGAAGTGAGAAAATCAATCAAAGGAATAAAAATCCCAAACCTAATTTAGTAAACCCAAGAAGATGGTTGAAACAATAATCTTAAATTAACCAAAACTTCCAACAAATTCCAAATTTTGGTTTAGATTTTGTATACTTCAGTCAGTTTATTATGATCACTTGAGTCCTATCAGGGGAATCCTTCAGGTAAAACTTAAATAAAACCTTGACTTAAAAGTGATAGGTACTGCTCCACATTTACCATATCCAGATATCACTAGTATTTATAGTAATAAGTATAGGAATATAGATATTCTATATCCTTTTTTATGAACCTAGAAAGTATAACATCTTTGATGAAAATAATAATCATTAGCCTGCATTCTCTCAAATAACTATAGAAAATATCACATAGAATAAGTCAGTATAAAAAAACACCTGCAGATTCCATTTACTAAGAACCTCAGGAGTACAAAATGATCCAAGTTTCTGAGCCTGAACCAGTCTTTACTTAAATTTTCAATGCTTTTTTATTTAACATGACCTTTGAGCAAGTTATTTATTGGCTAAATTCAAAATTTAATTGGATAGTAAGAGTCAGCTCTCAAAAATTCTGCCAATTAAACTAATCAGCATTATATTCATTAATACTTACAGGGTTGATTGAAGAGTCTGGATTGATTTGCAGCATGTAAATATTATCTGTAGAATACTGGAAAAGTCCATAATATGGATTCAGCATTTCATGGCACAGTAAATAGAGCCACTCCCTAGGGATAAAAGAGTATTTCAATCTACAATTCATTTTTGAAATAGTTGCAAGTGCCTGAGTTTTTAATCTACATGACTACTACTTTATATATTTATTTAGTTCAAGGATTTAAAAAACACTTCCTTTTCTGTAAAATGAAACTGTTTAGGAGCTTGCTCCTATTAAAGTATGCTTACTTTAAAAAGATATCTGGTAGTTGCAAACAGGAGGACATTTTGAAATTCAATAAGCACTTAGTGATCAAAGCACCATGTTATGTGGTAGGAGAGATAGGAGGATACACAAGAGGCTCTGCCTTCATAAATCTAGCAATCTACTTTGGAGCTACAGAATCAACGTGAAACATCATACTACAAAATGGTGCAGTGGATAAAAGGATGGCTAGAAAGATGGCCAGAGTTCAAAATCCTGCCTCTGACACAAACTGGCTATGTGATCATAAGCATGTTGCTTAACTTCCCAGTGTTCCATACAACTGTCAAAGATTATGCATGAAAAATGTGCTGCTATCTGCATCAGTGGAGGTAGTTCCCTATTTTAATGAAACTGCTAATCCAAACTGCCTGTCTCCCCCACTAAATCAAAAGTCGGTAATGACAAGTGTTGGATAAGTAATAAATTAAGTGCTATACAATACAGAGAAAGATCATTTATGACTGAGGTAGAAAAGCTGGCATCCAATTAGAACCTGGAAAAATAAAAGGATTTCAGTAAGTAGAAACAGCTGCTACTCTAGTCTCAGGTTAAAAAGAGAAGGGAGACCAGGTAGGTTGAAAACAGAGAAAGAAAATTATAGACCAATCTCCCTAATGAATATTAATGCTAAAATCTTAAATAAAATATTAGCAAAAAGATTACAGAAAATCATCCCCAGGATAATACACTATGACCGAGTAGGATTTATACCAGGAATGCAGGGCTGGTTCAATATTAGGAAAACTATTAGCATAATTGACTATACCAATAACCAACCAAAAAAAAAAAAAATATGATCATCTCAATAGATGCAGAAAAAGCATTTGATAAAATTCAACATCTATTCCTAATAAAAACACTTGAGAGCATAGGAATAAATGGACTTTTCCTTAAAATAGTCAGGAGCATCTATTTAAAACCATCAGTAAGCATCTTATGCAATGGGGAAAAACTGGAATCCTTCCCAGTAAGATCTGGAGTGAAGCAAGGTTGCCCACTATCACCATTATTATTCAATATCGTATTAGAAACACTAGCCTCTGCAATAAGAGTCGAGAAAGATATTAAAGGAATTAGAGTAGGCAATGAGGAAACCAAACTATCACTCTTTGCAGATGATATGATGGTATACCTAGAGAACCCCAGGGATTCTACTAAAAAGCTATTAGAAATAATTCACAATTTTAGCAAAGTAGCTGGATACAAAATAAATCCCCATAAATCCTCAGCATTTTTATACATCACCAACAAAATCCAACAGCAAGAGATACAAAGAGAAATTCCATTCAGAATAACTGTTGATAGCATAAAATATTTGGGAATCTATCTACCAAAGGAAAGTCAGGAATTATATGAACAAAATTACAAAAAAGTTTCCACACAAATAAAGTCAGACTTAAATAATTGGAAAAATATTAAGTGCTCTTGGATAGGCCGAGTGAATATAATAAAGATGACAATACTCCCCCTAAACTAATCTATTTATTTAGTGCTATACCAATCAGACTTCCAAGAAAATATTTTAATGATCTAGAAAAAAGAACAACAAAATTCATATGAAACAATAAAAAGTTGAGACTCTCAAGGGAATTAATGAAAAAAAAAATCAAATGAAGGTGGCCTAGCTGTACCTGATCTAAAATTATATTATAAAGCAGCAGTCACCAAAACCATTTGGTATTGGCTAAGAAATAGATTAGTTGATCAGTGGAAAAGGTTAGGTTCACAAGACAGAATAGTCAACAATAGCTATCTAGTGTTTGACAAATCCAAAGATCCTAACTTTTGGGATAAGAATTCATTATTCGATAAAAACTACTGGGATAACTGGAAATTAGTATGGCAGAAATTAGGCATGGACCCATATACCATATACCAAGATAAGATCAAAATGGGTCCATGACTTAGGCATAAAGAACGAGATTATAAATAAATTGGAGGAACATAGGATAGTTTATCTCTCAGACTTGTGGAGGAGAAAGAAATTTGTGACCAAAGATGAACTAGAGACTATTACCGATCACAAAATAGAAAATTTTGATTACATCAAATTAAAAAGCCTTTGTACAAACAAAACTAATGCAAACAAGATTAGAAGGGAAGCAACAAACTGGGAAAACATCTTCACAGTTAAAGGTTTTGATAAAGGCCTCATTTCCAAAATATATAGAGAACTGACTCAAATTTATAAGAAATCAAGCCATTCTCCAATTGATAAATGGTCAAAGGATATGAACAGACAATTTTCAGAGGATGAAATTGAAACTATTACCACTCATATGAAAGAGTGTTCCAAATCATTATTGATCAGAGAAATGCAAATTAAGACAACTCTGAGATACCACTAAACACCTGTCAGATTGACTAAGATGACAGGAAAAAATAATGATGAATGTTGGAGGGGATGCGGGAAAACTGGGACACTGATGCATTGTTGGTGGAGTTGTGAACGAATCCAACCATTCTGGAGAGCAATCTGGAATTATGCCCAAAAAGTTACCAAATTGTGCATACCCTTTGATCCAGCAGTGTTTCTATTGGGCTTATATCCCAAAGAAATACTAAAGAAGGGAAAGGGACCTGTATGTGCTAAACCCTGTTTGTAGTGGCTAGAAACTGGAAATTGAATGGATGCCCATCAACTGGAGAATGGCTGGGTAAATTGTGGTATATGAATGTTATGGAATATTATTGTTCTGTAAGAAATGACCAGCAGGATGAATACAGAGAAGCTTGGAGAGACTTACATGAACTGATGCTAAGTGAAATGAGCACAACCAGGAGATCACTTTACACTTCGACAATGATATTGTATGAGGATGTATTCTGATGGAAGTGGATTTCTTTGACAAAGATCCAATTTCAATTGATAAATGATGGACAGAAGCAGCTACACCCAAAGAAAGAACACTGGGAAATGAATGTGAACTATCTGCATTTTTGTTTTTCTTTCTGAGTTGTTTTTTACCTTCTGAATCCAATTCTCCCTGTGCAACAAGAGAACTGCTCGGTTCTGCACACATATATTGTATCTAGGATATACTGCAACATATTTAACATATATAGGACTGCTTGCCATCTAGGGGAGGGGATGGAGGGAGGGAGGGGAAAAATCGGAACGGAAGCGAGTGCAAGGGATAATGTTGTAAAAAAAAAAAATTACCCTGGCATGGATTCTGTCAATATAAAGTTATTATAAAATAAAATATTAAAAATAAAATAAAATAAAAAGTGAAATAGAAAGAATGTTGCTGCTTTAAAAAAAAAAAAAGAGAAGGGAGAACACATAGCTCCCTTTCTTGCTGTATGTGCCATGAAAAGAGGTTTTGCAGCAGAAGAATTTCCATCTGTCCCAAAGCAACCTTCCCCTTGACCTCAGATTTTTCATTCCTTGCTCTATCTGTCCCTTGAGGATAAAGACGAAAGCTTCTACATGAACTGATGCTGAGTGAAATGAGGAGAATCAGGAGAACATTATAAACAGTAACAGCAATACTCTGCAAAGATCAACTATTAGAGAGTTAGCTCTTCTCAATATTATAATGATCTAAGACAATTCCAAAAGGCTCATGGTAAAAAAATGCTATCCACATTCAGAGAAAAAACTATGAAGTCTGAATGGAAATGGAAGAAGCATGCTATTTTCACTTTTTTTGCTTTCTCCCTTTTGTTTTGGTTCTTCTTTCGCAACATGACTAAAATGGAAATATATTTAACATGACTGCACATGTATAACCTATATTAGATTGCTTGCTGTTTTGAGGAGAGAAAGGAGGGAAAAAAATTTGGAACTCAAAATCTTACATAAAACAAATGTTGAAAACAATCTTTATATGTAATTGGAAAAAAATACTATTTATAAGTATTTAAAAAAAAAAGAGTATAATTTCAGAGTGGAAGGTGTGGGACTTAATTCTTCTGCTGTGCCATTTCAGAGGGAAGAGGAGTATTGAAACAGGGTCTCCCAAATCATGCTGTACTTCTTTCCAGCCTGATCTCCAGCATTCTCTGGGAAAAGAGTAGAACCTTCTACTCAATAATAATAAATATTTTCACATATGGCGATATATGACATGTCCCAGTGACACTGAATTTTTGTAAGTTATCATCCAATGTCTATTTCCCATCTCTCAGCAACTGATTTCTTATTCCCATCTCCCCGCACCTTCCACCCTGAAGTTCAAGCAAATGTTGCCCATTCCTACCGTGTCTTTTAGAATGCCTATTCCATATGCAACAAACTTTCTTTCTCCCCAACTCCTATCTACTAGCTATCATTGAAATTTGATTCTCTGCTTGATGATAGCTTTTTCGGCTACTCTCTCCAGTACTGACCATACCTTCACTCATTCCCTTTAGTTCACTGGTCAAGGCAGGGAAGTTGGAGCTCTCTTTATTTCTACTGCCACTTCCAATTTCTTTTCCTACCTCCATCATTCAGTTACTTCTCCTCATTTAAGATTCAAGCTATTCATCTCTATCACTCAATCAAAATCTTGGTAGCTGTTGTCTTAAGATGCTCAGGTAAGTCTCTTTCTCCTGGCTCACAATTCTCTCTTCTCCTACTCCCTGCTTCCACACTAAGGGACTTCAACATACATATCGACTCTGCCTCAAACAAGAGTAGTTAAACAGTCAGTGGTTAAAATACCTTCAACACTACCTACTCAATTCCCATGACCTACTCCTTTACTCTGCCTAGGTCTCACACAAAAATGGTCTTATCTTTAATCTTGCTACCACCTACAACATACCACCTCCATATTCAAGAATTCTGAAATCCCCTTACCTGACCATAAACCACTGGCTTTTAAATCTATCCCACTGCTTTCGCTGACAAAAGCCAACTTTTTGTCTGTATCACATGTAGCTACTCTCTCATCTTTCCCCCATCTTGATCCTCTGATGGACCAAGTTTATAACTCTATACTGTCCTCTTCCTAAGTCCGAAACTTCCTTATGATTTCCAATGACTACTCTGTCAAGCCTCACTCAGACTCATCTCCTATCACTCATATGCCTTCCGCCACTCTCTTAATCCTTATCTCATTGAAAGAGGTCGCCTTATAATATAATGCTTCTTAAAGCAAATCATCGTAACTGAACAAATAATTTCATCTTATTCTGTCTCTCCAACAAACTGCCTCCTTCTGGCATCTGCATTCTAACACTTTTCAACCTCCTCCTCCTCCCATCCCCCCAACAATGGTTTTTTTCCCTACTGCCTACAAACATGTTCTTATCTTTCTGAGCCTCATAAAGCCCTCACTTGACCTTCAATCCCCACTATCATGTTGTATCTCTTCTGCCCTTTGTAGCTAAACTCCCTGAAAAGCCCATTTACATTAAGTGCCTCCACTTTCCCTCCTTTCATTTCTTCTTAACTCCAAACAATATGGCTTTTAACTTCATCATTCCACTGAAACCACTCTCCAAAGTTACCAATGATCCCAATCACTGAATCCAATGGCCTTTTCTTAATCCTCACTCTCTACCCTCTCTGCAGCCTTTTTGAATGCTGATCACCCTCCTCTCTCCAAGATTTTCAGGTTACCCCCACTCTCTCCTGGTTCTCCTTCTCCCTACCCAATCACTCCTCAGTGTCCTTGGTTGATTCTTCATCCAAATCATGCCCTTTCACAGTAGGTGTCCCACAGGGCTCTGTGCTAGGCTCTCTGCTCTTCTTTCTCTAAATTACTTGGTGATCTCATCAGTTCCCATGGATTTAATTATCCACTCTATCCTGACAAATTCTTAAATCTACCTATCCTCTGTGCTGATATTCAATTACATTTCCACCTTTTAAGCATCTTGAACTGGACACCCAATAGACACCTTAAAGTTAACATGTCCAACCAAAACACAACACATCATCTTTCTCCCTAAACTCTCCCCCATTCCCATCTTCTCTATTACCAAAGAGAAAACTACCAATTCCTCAGGCTTCTCAGATATTACCACCACTCTAGTGTAGACCCCCATCATCCAACATCTGGACTATTGCATAGTCTACTCATGGACCTGCCTATCTCAAGCTTTTTCCCGCTCCAATCCATTTTCCATTCAGCCACCAAAGTGATTTTCGTTAAAAAAAAAAAAAAAATGTCTATTAATTCTACTCCCTCCCCAAGCCCACCCCACCCCTCAATAAATTCCAATGGCTCCTCATTGCCTCAAATATGAAATACCAAATGCTCTGCTTGGTGCTCAGAGCCCATCATGATCTAGCCCCTTCTAGTCCTCTAATACCTTACTCCCAGCTTGTACTTTTCTATTCAGTGATCCTAACCTCCGGGCTGTTCCAAGAACAAGACACTCCAACTCTCAGCTCCAGAAATTTTCTCTGGCTGTTCCTCAGACCAGGAATGCTCTTCCTCCTCATTTCCATCTATTGGCTCCCTCCTACTTGGCTTCCCATCTAAAATTCCATCTTCTAAAGGAAACCTTCCTAAACTTCACTTAAATTCTATTGCCTCCTCTTTGTTAATTATTTCCTATTTATCCTGTAGATAGCTTGTCTGTATGTATTTCTTTGCTTATTAGCTCTCTACTTAAGACCAAGTACTATCTTAAGGGGATGCCTCTTTCTTTACTGCTAGCTTTTAGCACAGTGACTAGCACATAAAAGGCATTTAATAAATGTTTACTGATTGACCCCTTGATAGTTAGAGAACTCAGTAGACAGAATGCTGGGCCCAAAGTCAGGAAGACTTGAATTCAAATTTAGCTTCAGACTTTTACTGACTGTAACTCTAGGCAAATCACATAATCAGGCCTCCTTAATTTAAAATGGTTCTGCTAAAAAAAAAAAAAAAAAAAAAACCTACCTGCCAAGGTTGTTGGCACAATAAGTCTTTAAAGAGTGGTAAGTCATATAAATGCATTTGGTTTGAGAGGACAAGAAGCAAAATGGGATTGGGAAAAAGAATAATACTAAGGATAGCTAGTTGCTTGCTGGACATTTCTAGATGGAAGACATGCAAGCATCTTTAACTCAATGTGTTCAAAACATAAATCTTTACTCTTTTTAAAATGAGACTAACACCAAATGAGCATATGTGTGCACAAGCACACACACCCCCACACACCAGAAATAAAAGAGGGAAATGATAAATTTCTATTACATGTTGTCTTTCTTTGAAATGCATAATAAATTCAATGTGCATCTTTCAAAGTTTTCCTACTAGTTTGTCCTACTTTTCTGCACTTAAAAAATGCTTCAATAACTCTTTTCTTTTTTCTGAAATACCTCATCCTCCATACCTCATCTCACCTGTTTCCCACTGTGGGGAAAAAACCAAACAAAACCCAAAACTCCTGTAGCAGATTGCATTAATCAGGGCCCTTTTTAAACTTGCTTTTCTTTACAATGGAATGCTATTATTATTCAAATTATTCTCCTGGTTCAGCTTCATTCTACATCAATTCATGTTTATGCTCTATATCTTATTTCAAACCCTAATACTGAAGGAATACCAGAATGTCATCATACCAATCACTCAGGTTCATATTGCAGTATCTCCTTCATTTCTCATATCCAATCATTGCTAAGTCTTATAAGTCTCCCTACACAACATGAATCATGAATCTATTCCCTTTTTCCTAAACTCTTTTTCTTTCTTTATACACTCAAAGCCTGGGTTCAGGTTGTTATTACTTCTTGTCTGGCTGTTATAATAATAACATAATTGGTCTTTCTTCCTCAACAAACCAACTTTTACACAGCAGCTAAACTGATCTTTTTCAACTTGTCTGGGAATACAAAATTAAATTTTGAAGCAGGATTTGAACTTGTGTATTTCTTATTCCAGATCTACGATTCTGTCCATTTTGACAAGCTATTCAACTTTCCCCATCCATCTCCTCCACTCCAAAAAGACAAAAGCAATAACAAAAAGAAACCTAGAACAGTACTAATGCCTAGGGACCAAAAGAAATTGAAGAAACAGCTGAAATAAATGGCTTATAACACCTAAATACAGTTTGTGATCAGCAAAAACAAAAAATACACAAGATATTTTACTATCAAGAAGTTATCTAATGATAACTGTGAAGGACTTGGCTCTTCTCAGCAATGCAGTGATTCAAGGTACTTACAATAGACTTGGTATGGAAAATGCCAATCACATCCAGAGAAAAAACTGAATTAAATGTAGATCGAAGCATGGCATTTTCAGGTGTAGCTTAGTTGGTGTAGTAGAGTACCAGCCTTGAAGTCGGGAGGATCAGAGTTCAAATCTGGCCTCAGACACTTCCTAGCTGTGTGACCCTGGGCAAGTCACTTAACCCCAATTGCCTGGGGGGGGAGGGGAGAGAAAGCAAGGCATTTTCATCCTTTTGTTTATTTATTCTTTCTCATGTTTTTTCCCCCTTTAGAGTAATTTTTTCCTATACAACAATGCAAATATGGAAATATATTTAAACTAATCATATTCATATCACATATAGAATCATGTTATTCCCTGTGCTCAAGAAACTCAGTGACTATATTGCTTCTAGGATAGAACTCATCTACTGGCTTTAAAGCTTTCCACAATCTGTTTCTAATCTACCTTTCCATGCTTAGTGTTACTTTCTCTCACATAATCTACATTTGAGCTAAATTGGTCAATTTGTAATTCCCTGTATCTGACATTCCATTTCCTGACTATTTTTATATAGGCTGTTACTCAAGACTGGAATGAATGCCTCTTCTTCACCATTGTTCCATGGGATCCCTAGCTTCCTTCAACTCTTCTGTTACCTCCTGTAGGAAATGTATCTCGATTTTACCACTTGCTATTATCAACACATCAGAAATTACATTTTATTTATTTTCAATTTCATTTTCTGTGTACATGTTTTTTCCTCCAATAGAATGTAGTATCCTTAAAGTTACAGGCTATTTTGGGTTTGGGGATTTTTTGTTTTTGTTTTGGACCCAGCACATAATAGCTTAATAAACATTTACTTAATGTGTGGGAACATATAAAAAACCTGCTTTACAATTCAATTGAAGATATAATGAAATATCTGTCTAGCCTAAAATCCTTTATAGACTTTGCTCTTCAGGAAAGTGTGTAACAAGATCAAGAACAAAAATTAAAACTCCAGGAAAATGGATTAAGGTTAATAAGCAAACTTACTTAAAAAAAAAAAATCATGGCCTTTTCTTCAATCAAGGTTCCTATAAATATTGCTTCAGCTCTTGGGCTTTAATTAGAGGGCATTATGGGGCAGATTTTTAGTCAGTTTGGACATTTCTTTGTCTCAATTAGAAATACTTGGATTTAGAATGTTAAATTAATAATAAAATTATTTATGGCAGATTTCTGTTTAAGATGAATAGTATACATCATTATTTTTTTTTTTCCTGTCATCTTAGCCAATCTGACAGGTGTGTAGTGGTATCTCAGAGTTGTCTTAATTTGCATTTCTCTGATCAATAATGATTTGGAACACTCTTTCATATGAGTGGTAATAGTTTCAATCTCATCCTCTGAAAATTGTCTGTTCATATCCTTTGACTATTTATCAATTGGAGAATGGCTTGATTTCTTATAAATTTGAGTCAGTTCTCTATTTATTTTGGAAATGAGGCCTTTATCAGAACCTTTAACTGTGAAAATGTTTTCCCAGTTTGTTGCTTCCCTTCTAATCTTGTTTGCATTAGTTTTATTTGTACAAAGACTTTTTAATTTGATGTAATCGAAATTTTCTATTCTGTGATCAGTAATGGTCTCTAGTTCATCTTTGGTCACAAATTTCTTTCTCCTCCACAAGTCTGAGAGATAAACTATTCTATGTTCCTCTAATTTATTTATAATCTCGTTCTTTATGCCTAGGTCATAGACCCATTTTGATCTTATCTTGGTATATGGTGTTAAGTGTGGGTCCATGCCTAATTTCTGCCATACTAATGAATGTTGGAGGAGATGCGGGAAAACTGGGACACTAATGCATTGTTGGTGGAGTTGTGAACGAATCCAACCATTCTGGAGAGCAATCTGGAATTATGCCCAAAAAATTATCAAATTGTGCATACCCTTTGATCCAGCAGTGTTTCTATTGGGCTTATATCCCAAAGAAATACTAAAAAAGGGAAAGGGACCTGTATGTGCCAAAATGTTTGTAGCAGCCCTGTTTGTAGTGGCTAGAAACTGGAAAATGAATGGATGCCCATCAATTGGAGAATGGCTGGGTAAATTGTGGTATATGAATGTTATGGAATATTATTGTTCTGTAAGAAATGACCAGCAGGATGAATACAGAGAGGACTGGCGAGACTTACATGAACTGATGTTAAGTGAAATGAGCAGAACCAGGAGATCATTATACACTTCGACAACGATGTTGTATGAGGACATATTTTGATGGAAGTGGATTTCTTTGACAAAGAGACCTGAGTTTCAATTGATAAATGACGGACAAAAGCAGCTACACCCAAAGAAAGAACACTGGGAAACGAATGTAAACTATCTGCATTTTTGTTTTTCTTCCCGGGTTATTTATACCTTCTGAATCCAATTCTCCCTAAGCAACAAGAGAACTGTTCGGTTCTGCAAACATATATTGTATCTAGGATATACTGCAACATATCCAACATATAAAGGACTGCTTGCCATCTAGGGGAGGGGGTGGAGGGAGGGAGGGGAAAAAAAAATCGGAACAGAAACGAGTGTCAATATAAAGTAATTATTAAATAAAAAATTATAAAAAAAGATGAATAGTATAATATTAATATATTTTTCTTCAACAAATGAAAGGTTTGGCTGGAACTTGAGCATTTAGCAATTGCGGTGCTCAGGCCAAGTGCCACAAAATGCAGCCTACAGCAAATAGTGACAAAAGTATACTTAAATCTATTTTTAAAGACCAATTCAACTTTGGAATAGTAATGAAGATCTCTGATCCCAGGACAAAAGGGCCTGATGGCAGAATTTCTGGGAATACTCTAAAGAGGCTGTCAATGAGCAGAATAGAACCTAGAAAGAAGTGACCTGAAATGCAGGTGCAGTTAGTAGTTTGGGGTGAAAAGGGGAAAAAGGGCTAAGTAGATGCTAAGAAACATGTGCTGCTGAAGGAGTACATTCAATTAGCACCCTGTAAATTTTCTACACTCTAGTAGAGAGGGATTTAGGTAATATGACAGATGCTGGGCCTAGAGTCAAGAAGACTTGAATTCAAATATAGTCCTTAGAGGGGAAAGGAGGAGGGGGAGAGGGAAAAAAAGAGGAGGAGAGAGAAAGATATACCTTGGGCTCATTTTTCTCAAGTGTAAAACAGGGATGATAATAATAGCATCTACCTCCTAAGTTTCTCGTGAAGATCATTTAGCACAATGATTCTATATTAGTGTCAGCTATTATTATTCTATAATTATATTATTCTATATTATCTATAATTGTTATGTAGTTCTATTATTGTTCTATTATTATTAGCAATTATTATTCTACTTACTGCTCTGATCAGAACATTCCTTAGTTTCCTTTGGTGGATCAACATTTATGTTTTATCCCCTTAACTATAGGTGTCCCCCACATTCTGTCTGGCATCCTCTTTTTTCTTGGTCATTGTTTATGATTTCTTAGAGTTTTAATTATTTTTATGTAAATGATTTCTAGATTTTTATATTCAGCCTAACTGCTGTGCTTAGCTCCAGTCTGCAATAACAACTAGATATGCCATGGGCAACTTTAACTCAATATGCCTAGAAACTGAATTCAATCTTTTTTATCTAAACCCACTCCTTCTTCCAAATTTCCCTATGTCTACTGAGAGTACCATTATTTTTTCAGTTATCCAGGCTCTAACTTAAGAGTCATCTAATGTCTCCTGCTTGCCTTTTACACATCTATCATACTAGTTCATTCAGACCTTAATCTCCTCAAATCTAAGTTATTGTAATAGCCTCTTAATTAATCTTCATGGCTTCATTCCCTGCTCTCTCTTCAATATATCAACTATTCAGCTACCAAACTGGCATTTCTAAAGCCTAAGTTTCATTATATCACTCTCCTTGTCAGGTAACAATAGGGAGAATACACTCTCTCCCTTACCATTATGATAAAATAGAAATTTTTCTGTTTATCATTTAAAGCTCCCCAACCAACTTTTTGAGGTTCATTGCATATTACAGGAGACCTCACCATTCACTAGAGGGCCCTCACCTCAATTAAACAACTGAGATTCAATTGCTAGAGCTACAAATTAAAAAAAAAAAAAAAAGAAAGAAAGAAAACCAATCTCTGTGCTCAAGAAGCTTATAATCTAATAGGGGGAAAACAACAAACAAAAGGAAGCTGGAAAAAGAGGGAAATAACAGGTGGAATCCAATATACGAGCATCTTATTCCACAAAGCTCAATCAAGCAAGGCTAGAGATAGAAAACGGACAATTAGCCAGAAAGTCCAGGTTTTACCCTCTATAAAGGAAAATTTTGGGAGAAGTTGAGAATTCTATCTTCTAACCCTGCAATTAGCAGGAAAAAGGCCAAAATCTGGGAAGGTGTTGAGTTTCTAGGGTTGAGTTAAACAGTACAATAAGGAAATTTCAGGTGATGAACTTGTGCTGGGAGAGGCACCTTGCTTTGAGGAGTTCAATCCAAGCAGAACTTCCCTTGTACCTTTTCTGTATTAAATTTTCTCTGTATTGTTTTTACTTTGCTCCTTAAAGGTGGAAGACATTTCTTGTCTTTTCCCTAGCCACAAATGCAGACACTTCATAAATACCTGATTAATGAATGAATCTTTATCTCTGTGATCAATGCCATTCCTATACTCCGTATCCTCAGGTGCCAAGTCAGGCAGATTCTATACCCATAATGTCTCCCATAAGTACTTTTTTCATACTAAAACTGTTCTAGTTCAGGTTTCTGCAATCATCTTTTATCTGTACAATTCCAACAATCTCCCAATTGGACTCACAGAGGATTCTAGTCTCTTTCATCTCTATTTCTCCACAGAGCTGTTCAAATAATCTTCCTAATGCCAATAACATGTCACCTTTCTATTTAAGTATTTTTGGTGACTCCCTATTGCCTGTAGAAAAAAATGCAGCCTACTCAGCTTAGATTTCAAAATCTTGTACAATCTCACTTTATACTAAGTATATAATAAACCCCCTTCACAATAACAGCTGAAATATCAGCCTCATTAATGCTTAATGTGCACAATATTCCATCTCCCAATTTTGTGCCTTTGCAGAGTCTGTCCCCATTCCTAGAAGGCATGTGCTTCTCCCCTCTGTCTCTATAATTCTTAACTTGTGTCAAATGTCACTTTCTGATTCCCCAATTTATGTCAGTATTCTCTCAATACTCATTCCTTAAAATCACGCATGGGAAAAATGCACATACATATACATAAATATAGGTGAATATATGTTGTATTTTCATGGAAGAATGTAATTTCCTTGAAAAGTGGGACATTGTTTTGTCATTGTGTCCAGGGGCCATTGGAGGCACTCAGTAAATATTAATTGGACACTACCAGCAATAGGGAGACATAAGAGAATTCTGAGTTGGAGAATTAGAATGAGTTCTCTACACCAGCAAGATTAATTTGGCAGTCATATGCAATTAAGTGAGAGCAGGCACAGGCAGGTTTAAAAAGCCTTGCTCAAAAACTGTAACAGCAGTACACAAATTCAGATAAGGAATGTGCTTTTCCTGTGCCTGAAATCACTCCCTACATAATATTCTAACAGACACAAAGATGGGTCATTTTCTACAACTGCTATGTCATATATTTTTCTAACAAATATACACCTAAAGAAAGGTACACTTGACCAAAAAAGCAGCAATATATGTATTAGAGGACTTCTCACCAATTTGAGTTATAAAACAAACAAATAAATAAGACACGGTATGGTTAGATTGGTTTTGGAGACAGAGGTGGGAATACAAAATGTGATTGTTTTACTTATTACCTATGTAACCTTATTACCTATGTAATCTTGGTAACTTCAGCTCTTGAAACCCCAGTTTCTTCATCCATAAGTTGACAGAATTTGGCTGTAATAAGATTTCTAAGATCCCTTCTATCTTTAAAACCCATGATCCTGTGAAGTCACTACAATGGCAATAGAAAAAGGGCAAAGGTAATTGGAACTTTCTATTATACCAATAAAAAGATAAGTCCAAGATCATAAACACCATAAAAAAATAAGTCTGTGTTCAACTTTAGGGAACAGAAAGAACATTCAGAATGATATGTGAATATGATTACTTCTAAAAGGGACAGAATCACTCTCCTCATCAGAAAGCATTCTGATAATATTCCTTATGAGAAAGAAAAAAAATGATTTGAATAGAAATGTCTGAATTGCCCCCAAAGTTTGAGGATTTAATAAAACTGTTTTCCAAAAGGCCAAAGAATTGCAATTGTCTAGATAGGAAGTGATTAAGGCATAAAGAAGGATTTCAGCAGAGACACAGACAAGGTAAAGATGAACATCAACTATGCTGTAGAGAGACTAAGATGATAAGCAAGAAAGAGTTTCAGGGTGGGAAGGACCTTGGAAGGAAAAACTTCAAGGTCAAAAGTCTTAAAAATTTTTACCCAGTTAGTGAATAGGGACAAAAATAGTTAAGAAAGAAGGCAGATAGCTGTACCAGACCTAAATCTGTATTATAAAGCAGCAGACATCAAAACCATTAGATACTGGCCAAATAGAGTAGGTTTGATGAAATAGATTAGGTTCGCAAGACACAGTAATCAATGACTACAGTAATCTAGTGTTTGACAAACCCAAAGACCCCAGATTTTGGAATAAGAACTCACTGACAAAAACTGCTGGGAAAATTGGAAAACAGTATAATAGAAACTAGGCAGTGGTACCATACCTAACACCCTATATTAAGATAAGATTGAAATGGGTTCATGATTCAGACATAAAGGATGATATCATAAGCAAATCAGAAGGATAAAGGATAGTCCACTTCTAAGATCTGTGGAGAAGGAAGGAATTTTTTTTTTTTTTTTTGATTCACTTAATTTATTCGTGGGTTTTTTTTTTGGCTGAGTCAATTAGCTCAAGGTCACACAGCTAGGAAGTGTTAAGTGTTTAAGGCCAGATTTGAACTCCTGACTTCAGGGCTGGTGCTCTACCCACTGAGCCACCTAGATGCCCCTGATATATTCTTTTTATTAGCACAGGGTCCATGATTAAAAGGAAAGATCACTGCATTTTAAGCCAAAGAGCTTGAGTTCAAATACCAACTCTGCAACCAATCTGTGTAAGCCCAGCATGTCACGTCATCCTTCTATATTTCAGTTTGTTGATGTGGTGATGGTTGTTTTTGTTGAGTCATTTCAGGCATGTCCAACACATTAGTTCCCTATTTGGGGTCTTGTTGGCAAAAATACTAGTGATTTGCCATTTGAAGGAAGGAATTTGTGGACAAAATAGACTCAGAGTACATTATGAAATGTAAGAGAGATAATTGTGATTATATTAAGTTAAAAAGGTTTTGTACAAACAAAACCAATGCAGACAAGATTAGGAAGGAAGCAAAAAACTGAGAAAAAATTTTTATATCCAAGGAGTCTGTCAAAGGCCTCATTTCTAAAACACAAAAAATTGACTCAAAATTGTACGAATACAAACCATTCTCCAATTAATAAATAAAAGAATATGAACAATTTTCAGATGAAGAAAGTGAAACCATTTCTACTCATATGAAAAAATGCTCTAAATCACTATTGATCAGAGAAATGAAAATTAAGACAACTCTGAAGTACTATATTATCTCTTAGATTGGCTAAGATGACAAGAAAAGATAATGATGAATGGAGGGGATGTGGGAAAACTGGGACATTAATACATTGTTGGTGGAGTTATGAAATGAGTTAACTATTCTGGAGAGCAAAATGTGAATATACCCAAGGGTTATCAAAATGTTCATACCCTTTGATCTAAAAGTATCTATTAGGTCTGCATCCAAAAGAAATCTTTTAAAAGGAGAAAGGACCCACACGTGTAAAAAGAGTGAAAATGTTATGTTGTGATCCACACTCAATTCCCACAGTTCTCTCTCTGGGTGTAGAAGGCTCTCTTCATCACAAGATCACTGGAATTGGCCTCAATCATCTTATTGTTGGAAATAGTCATGTTCCTCAGAATTGCTCATTATATAGTCTTGTTGTTGCCGTGTATAATGATCTCTTGGTTATGCTCACTTCACTTAGCATCAATTCATGTAAGTCTCTCCAGGCCTTTCTGAAATCATCCTGCTGGTCATTTCTTCCAGAACAATAATATTCCCTTACATTCATATACCATAACTTATTCAGCCATCTCCAACTGATAGGCATCCACTCAGCTGCCAGTTTCTTACCACTACAAAAAGGGTGGACAGGGCTTTTTTCAACAACAGGTGATTCAGGCCAATTCCAATAGACTTGTGATGGAGAAAGTCATTTGCATCCAGAGAAAGAACTGTGGGGATTGAGTGTGGATCACAACATAGTATTTTCACCTTTTTTGTTTGTTTGTTTGCTTGCTTTTGTTTACTTTCTCAGTTTCCCCCCTCCCCCCCTTTTTGATCTGATTTTTCTTGTGCAGCATGATAACTGTGGAAATATGTATAGAAGATTCATATCAAGAATGGGGGGGGGGGTGGAAGGGAGGGAGAAAGAGAAGGAGGCAAGAAGTATTGGCCTCTTGTCAGGAAATCAGTTTGTACTGCGGATCAGTGCAAGTAAAACTTGGTCCAAAAGAAGGCAGTTTCTCTAGGACAATGAACAGGCAGTTATAATAGAAACGAGACTTGGAAAAACAATTCAACTCTATTAGTTAAGAAAAAGAAAATCAAGTTCAGTTTAAGTTTCAGAGCAATTGTGGGAGAGAATTTAGAAGCCCTAAATAAATTTAAAGAAATAACAGCAATAACTCTGTTATAAGGAAAAGGACCTATTTGTAAATTGCAGCATAAACTATTTCAAAGAAAACCAGAGCATGAAAATTCAAACAAATCAAAATATGAGATTATTCAATTCAGGGTTCTTCTAACACTTCTAAAAGCAATTTATTTGAACGAAACTGAACATTGTAATTAAAGTATGCCCTCCCAAAAGAGATTTAAAAAATTATATACCCTCCTCTAACTTCTTTACAGAAGTTTGGGAGTCCATATATTTTCATATGACCTTCATATGTTGGTTAATTTTACTGAATTGCTTTCCCCCCCTTTTCGTTCTTTTTATATCTTTTGTTATTATAGGTTATTACAGTGAGTTCACTGGTTAGGAGAGAAGAGAGCAATGTATGTGGGAATGAAGATGATATAAAAAAAGATAGCCAATTTTTTTTGAACATTCATTTTTAAGGAATATCTATATCTATAGTATAAGTTGAAGTCAGTAGCAAGTTCTTCAAGTTTTAAGTTTAAGTAAACTTCAAAAGAATCATGTGCACAGGTTTAAAGGTCCAGTTTTTAAAAGTAAATAGACAAGGGCTTGTACTTTCTGATAACCTTCTTTAACTATATGACACTAAGTTTTTTTCTTACAAAGGGAGTGTTTATGCAGTCAGGGCAGCAATCATTTGATGTCTCTACCACTCCAGAAAGATTAAATTAACATCACTGATGTGACTGTATATCTTAAGATGTAAATACATTTGCTTTTTAAAATAACTTATTAGAGCCAGGCTAAAACATAAGTAGTAGAAAGGTAGAATAATTCAAATCTCACCGGGCCACTCCACCATAATCCAGGCCTTCTTCACCACGGAATTTCACCATTAACCTCTTTTTTAAGTCTTTTGGTCTCATCTTCATTATCTGACGGTAAGACTCCTACATATGAAAACAACAGTTTTCAGAGAGAGGTGGTTTTTCCCTTTTTTCTTAAAATTCATAAAAGCATCAAAAACAGAAATTTTCTACATTGATGTAGGAAGCCTTTGAGTTAGAGTTTCTTTTGTTAGGGACTCAGCTTGACTCTTCATTCTTTTTAGTGCCTTGTTCACATGTGTTAAAATACAGGTCAGTCAATAAACATTAAGTGCCTACTAGCAGTTAAATGCATAGTGAAGGGAAAACTGGAATTTAATTGTAAATGAAATTTTTGATTACTTTAGGATATGATAATAGACTCTCTAAATTAAAGATTACTTTCAATACAACTCAATAGACTTGAACCAAAATGAAGACTCATTTGTAGAACTAGGATTTTAATGGAATAATTATTAGTTTCTTTTCCTTTCTAAGAGAGAAAGAAAAAGATTCCCTGGCAACCAAAACTCAGCTGAGTTTCCTTCAAAAAGGTTCTAAAAATCATATGAAATTCAACAGTAAGAGAATAAATTAGAACCCTCTTCTAAAATAAACAATTAAGTCTTTTCCAGGTTTTTATATACCTTGTATACTTTATATACAGAGAACTTGTTAGAGAGACTTTGCCTTGTTCCAACCTAAGATCCAAATCAGTGATAGAAATATCTGCCATGGAATGAAATAAATTTCAAATTTTGTTTTACTTTTGTAAGCAGTGAGGATGTGGAGGATGGAGGAGAAGAAAGAGAAAAGAATACTAGCAATGAGGTATATCTAAATTTAGAAAAATTAATAGTTAACTATGAGATTATGTACATACCTTAATATCAGCAATAATAATGAAAATTATTCTAAGCATTAAGAAAATCAGTGTCATAAATATATTAAAAACAAACACTGGAATAGGTTTCAGGAGACCAATTCTAGTTCCAGCTTAGTAGCAATTGTTTTCTTTACAGCTCAGTTTCCTAATACATAAAAACTGGGGAGAAGGATGAAGAGTTTGGAACAGATGCTCCATAAAATTCCCCTATAATTCTAAGATTATGAATTTTCCTCATTTGAAGCCAAGAGATTTCTCAAGGGGAAGAAGATCACAACTCTCTTTAGTGCTGACTTACGTCTCATTAGCTCACAAGCCATCTCTAAAAGTAAGGAGCATGTAAACTTCGCTATCTGCTGCTTTGGATTTTGCCTCTGCTCATTTGACATTCCTTGGATAGACTGATAATACATTTCCTTCCTGCTTTTATCCCTACAGTATTTGCTGATGCCCAAAGATGATCAAGATGCAGTGGGATGACTAAGGGTTTTGCCTTACAGGGATGTCTGTTTTAAGACATGACTTTAAGAGACCGTCTGGAGAGGAACTTACTAGGAGGGATACTTATTATTTTGGAAGAGTTTTATATTGATAAAGTCTAAGTACTTTATCATTGGCATCTTGCATAGGACCCGTCTGATTTTAAGAATAAATTTCCTAAGAAACTAATTACATAGGAAAGAGGAATCAAGAATTGAAAAAGTATTAATCACAAAAAGTGCTTCACAAGCCTGTTGTACAAGAAAGGTACAGATATAAACTGTAGGCACATCAAGTGTGGCCAGGCACAGAAGGGTTCTTATGCTTGTATGATACAAATCACAGGCTTTGGCTTATTCAGAGGTCTAGGTTTAAACTTCTTTCTGGGGGGAAGGTGATAAGTATGTTTATGATTCTATTGGTTAATGGTATCCTCTCCACCAATGCAAATCATAACCCCTGCACTAATGTGTAATCTGAGAGAGCTACCTAGATCGAGACAGTGACCTACAAAGTTACTTACATTGGACTTGTATCTTACACTGGGACGTGAACCCAGTTTTTCCTGATTCCAAGCTCTCTAGCCCCTATGTTGTACCACATCACTTAAGAGGAAATATGATTCTAAAAACATCCAGGCCTTAAATCTACACCAAGTTCTTCCTGCCTCATTTGGAAATGAAACAAATGCTTCAATACAAAACAAAAAATAAAAGTAGGTCTCATTGAAACAAAGAAATTATTTACAGAATGGTTCATTTATATTAGTTTCTGTTCAGTACAATATGGTTTTATTAATAATTTGGGCTACCTTATAGATCTATAATCTATGTCTTACTCGGAGTTGTAGTGTTCAATACCTCAAATATTTCTTCTCTGGATACTTCTATGCGACAATGCCCAGCTTGGGGCTGCTGAAGAGAAAGTTCATGTCTAAGGACTTTTAATTTCTGTACTAAATCTCTCTCATATCTCTGGGCAGGAAGCTCTTCATCTTCTAATGATCCTTCATTCGGCACTGACAAAGGCTGGCTGGGTTCCTTTAGTTGGCATTGGTGACTAAAAAGGAAATACAAGTAAAATTGACTCCAAAAACAAAGGCCTGAGAACTGCAAATTATTTATAAGTCTGATTGTAATACATATGTGGTATCCTTACAAAGTAATTCATTACATAGACTGGGACATTTATTAAGCAAACATCCCGGGAAACATAACTACATATCATTTTTACCTAAAAAAACTTAAAAAAAAAAAGTATGCTGTTAGAGCATAACTAATCTGCAACAATAAATATAGGATCTACAATAATTCTCAATTCAAAATCTTTCTGTGATGAAGGTAGTAAGTAAACCCTGATAGATAAGATAGCTAGAGCCATTATGATTACAGGTAGCATTTACAGTGAGTGCTGAGTGGGCATTAATGAAAAAAATCTCATTTTACTTCTCCAGCATGAAGAATACATTAAGGGCTATGACATTTCATTAGAGTGCTGCTTACATAAAAGCTTTATTAACGGAGCTGCTTAATAATAGTTTCAATGAATTTTATTTAGGATGTGTAGAAAAAAGAAAAAGGTGGCCACAGCATATGGTTGTAGTACTAATAGGTAATTAAAGATTTTAAACTACGTAAATGCCCAAGAAAACACTTGCAAGAGTTTACTACACCTATTTTTTTTACTAACACTATAGAGTAGTTATGTTTCTTAAAAAAAAAAAAAAAAAAAGCAGTTTTTTCAGAATCTGAAGCTAAATCTCAAATTAAATAATAAAAACTTACTTCATAATATGATGCAATCTTGGATCCGTGAACTGGGTTGTTCGGTTATTATGATCTACAAAATATATTCTCCCAGAAACTGTACTTCTAACTTCCCAGCCTGGTGGTAAAGGCCCAAGTTCATCACAATTCACACTGTTAAGGTCTCTACCAATTAAAAAAAAAAAAAAAAAGATTAGTCCATCTTAGAAAGCTAAAGTGAATGAATTGCTTATCAAAACCACAGCACTACAATTCTACTAAATGGTGTGGTCATTCGACCACAGGGTTAAACATCCAAGTTATATTGAGAATAATAACTGCCATCCAGCCAAGCCACAATGCAGCAGGAAAATTTGACAAATCAAAATTAAACATTCAGGACTTGAAACTATTTGATATAAAAGGAATCTGCTTACAAAAGAGCAAGGGAGGATTGCAGCATCATATGACTTAAAACATTTCTGAATTCACAAAGTTAAATATTAAATTTCTTTGACTTACTCAACATATTTCCAGCCAACACTAACTTTTTCAACGGTGACAAGTCTATATTAAACAGTATTTGAAAAACAATGATGTATGTCACCCAACATTCCTGTATCATGGAATATAACGAACATGAAAAATTCAGAGAAATACATGAAGACAGACACTCATAGGTACAAAGTGAAAGAAATAGAGGCAGTAAGATAACGCATGCAATGCCTATGATCCTATAAATGGAAATACAAAAACCTGAAATTGAACACCATATAACTGTTGTAATCAAGGCTACTCCCCAAGAAATAAGCATTTATGCATAGGCCTACAAAACTGAAATAACGCATACTGTCAGGCTCAACTAACATATCCCTAAGTTTTGCTGAGCAATCTTTCTCCCCTCTTTTTAAATTCTTGTTACATGCGATGGTTCTTTGGGGAGGAAAGGAAGGGAAGAACATATCTGGAAACATAATATAAAAACAGAAGATATCAATACAAACTTTTTAAAATGTTAAAAAAAACAAAACAAAATTCAACCTACCTCATAAAGAGATAGCCCAAAGAACTGTTACCTCAAAATTTGTATTCTTTTAAGCAAGTATTTCTCAATTAATCATTTGATTAATTATTCAGAAAAGAACGTCAGTGGCAAAAGCAGAATCTCTGGAGTTGGAGGATCTGGCTTCAACTGCTGCCTATCTAACAGTAGTCAAGTCATTCAAGTCATCTGGGCCTTAGTTTCCTCTTCTTTAAAATCAAAGAATCGGACTAGATGCCTTCTAAAGATCCGTTCCAGTTTAAAATTTACTATACTGTTCTGTTATATTCTTTTAACAAGACCAAATAACCTTAATTTTCTTACAGCAGGCCTTAAAGAGGCCATATTTTTTGTTTTCAGGTATTTAAATTCTTTTTTTTTTTTTTTTTTTTTTTTTTTTTTTTTGCCGAGGCAATTGAGGTTAAATGACTTGCCCAAGGTCACACAGGTAGGAAGTGCTAAGTATCTTAGGCCAGATTTGAACTCAGGTCCTCCTGACTTCGGAGCTGATGCTCTAATTACTTTACCACCTAGCTGCCCCGAGGTATTTAAATTCTAATTACAGATCATAAGTTTAAGTTCACTCTACACTCATCCTCCATGGAAACAAGCTAAGCCCAGATGAAACAAATTCTGGATTAAAAAAGAGAGGGAGCAATTTTAAATACATTTTTAACAACTCAGAAAAAGGAAAAAATCCAAGAGACATTTCAGAGAGCAAAATATGGTATTCACTTGATCTGATTTCAGAAGTATTGATTCATATTTGGGAAACTTTTTTTGGAGTCATCCAAAATCTTTTGTTAAAATTTGTTTCGTTTTTATGTAGTATTTTATTTTTTTCCAATTACATGAAAAGAAAACTTTTAACATTCATTTTTTATAAAATTTTGAGTCAATTTTTCCTCCTTTCCTAAAGGGTAAGCAATTTGATATTTAATCATGTAAAATTTATTTCCATTTTAAACTCATTCAAAAACCTCAAACTTTGACTCAACCATTCTCACAACTTTGAAATTATTCCTTTTATACACTTGCTTCTTAGAATATAGTTTCAATTTTTCCAAAAAAAAAAAAAAAAAAAACCCAAACATTGTGAAAGAAAAAACAGTAAAAAATTTACAATTTGCAAAAGGAAAAATAAAAACAAACATGAAAAAATAAAATGAAAATAGTACACTTCAATCCGCATTCAGGTTCCATAGCTTTCTCTGGATACAGATACATTTTCTATCATGAATCTTTTGGAATTGTCTTAGATCATTCTCAGCAATACAATGAGAAGGGCTACAGCTGTCATAGTTGATCATCATAAATGCTATTATTACTGTATACAATATTCTTCCACTTTTGCTCACTTCATTTTATATCAATTAATCTAAGTCTTTCCAGGTTTTTCTTATTATTATTTCTTATAGCACAATGTATTCCATTACATTTATATTACCACAACTTGTTCAGTCATTCCCCAACTGATAGGTATTCTTTCAATTTTTAATTCTTTGCCACTACAAAAAGAGGTAAGAGATTTTGGCAAATAGGAATTTCTTTGTAACACAGTTCAAAACCTTTGGGAAAAGAATAAGACAAGACAGAGAGCGAGACTCTCTTCAAAGATGAAGCTACTTTAGTTTTAAATAAGAAGAACATGCATCCTGAAAATTGTATCTGAGTTTCAAATAAGACCGACTTTCTAGAGTGCATTTGATTTAATCTAGAGCAAGGGAGATCTCTTTTCAAGATATCCAATATGCTGATCAGTTTTTAAATGATTCACTTCTGTTTTAGCAGCTGTCAAGTTATAATATTCTGAAAGTCTGGAAGAGAGCAGCAAGGCTGTGTGCCTGTATTAAAGTCATTAAGGAAATGTAAGACTGCTGTAATAAGGAGTCATTTTGCTGCTGCTTCTTCAAAGTTCAGAATTTCAAACATAATGGGTTACATCAGCTCTACTTGGGGATCCAGGCAATGATCAACTACGAAGGCAGCTTTGATCATGTGTAGTTGTAGAGACATACCTTGGTATTCTAGGGTCATGCCATGTGCTCACGCCAGTCTGTGTGTGCAAAAAGTAAACTTGTCCTTGGACTGTCGTTCTTTGTTCTGCACAAAGGATTGAAAACACAACAGAGCAACTACAATTACTTAAAATTTAGGAAAAATTTCAAGCAATCCCATCAGTTCTTCTCTTAAATGTCTTAACATTTTCATTGTAAATAGTACTGTTCATTTACATATCCCAGAGGAGAATACAATCTGAAAACAATGTTAGCTAGCTTCTGACAAACTATCATAGATCACAATTTATTTTAAGGTGCCTATCCAACTTGCTCAGGTATGGTGCACCATCACCAGCACTTATGTTAGTTATATTCCTGAACTTAAGTGCTTATTAGTGATTATGTAATTCTGACCTTAGCTTTCTTTTCTTTATCTTCAGATGACTGTTACTTTTGCTTTCATTTCCCAAATCTAAATTACTATCTTTCATTACTTTCGTTAAGATTTTTGCTTTTGTTGTTTTCTAAAAATGGTCACTTCTTCATTTCAACCTCAATACCATCCTTTCTATAATGGAATTATGGAACTTGATAGATCTTTCTTTACTGCCTATTCTATTTACTATTTCTTCTCCTTGTGTTCTCACAATTTAACCATAATGGCAGAAGCTAGATTTACAAGTATTTACTTCTTATCCTATTTATGTAGATAACACCTACAACTCTTGAAGCTTGTTTTCATTTCTAAGGTGTCTACTTTTTTACCCTAACAAAACTAGCATAAAGTAAAAGCATATAAATTATGAACATAGGGTCAAAACAAACTTTTTTATAAGCAATGTGAAACACTTTGGCTAATATTATGAGTAAATTTACCATAGCCTTCAGGTAGATCAGGGGATTGGTGGCCATGTGGTCGATTTTGAGGGGTCTGGATATGACCTCGGACCTCAGGATTTCGAAGTCTCTGTGCCTGAAGTCTTTGATCCTGACTTGGAGATTCCACAAATCTGCAATTTCCTCCACCTGCAGCACCAGTACTGTCTGTATATGGGGCTGGTTCCTCCATAAAGCAGCTAAGTGGCCTTCCAGGACCTGAGTCTTCATAAACCGTTCTGAAAGAGGAAAAATCACAATATAAAAGGGGTCAAAATGTTCAGGTTAATAAGTTTGGAACTTTAAACATTAAATAAGTTGGGGCAGCTAGATAGCATAGTGGATCGAGCACCAGCCCTGAAGTTAGGAGGACCCGAGTTCAAATTTGGCCTCAGACACAACACTTCCTAGCTGTGTGACCCTGGGCAAGTCACTTAACTCCAACTGCCTCAGCAAAAAATAAAATAAAATAAAACAAGTTGCATCACATACACTAAACATTTCTTTTATTTTGTCAAATATAGAATACCAGTAAATTTGTTCTACAACATTCATTATGAATCATTTAACAGAAATGATAGTGTCTTTCAAGTATCCAAAGTTAAAGGAACCTGTACTGAAATGTCATCTAGGTCATCAAAGGCTCTTTTCTAGGGACAGCAGTGACTGAATACCATGCTTGCATTGCAAAGAAGGATCATGTAACTGATGACAGTACAAGAAATGGTAATTATTTTCCAAATAAGCAGTGTTAATTTTTTTTCTAAGTAATTTAGTATCTAGGAAGTATAAAAAAAAAAGTTCAAATTTAAAAACATAAATCTTTATTTTTTAAGCTAATTTTGTAGACAAGTTTACATTTTATAAACTTTTCTCTTAAGAACAAGGATCTTTTGATATAAATATTCTTTTGCATTGTAATATTTTCCAAGCATTCATCAGGGCACAATGGCATAAAAAGAACCTGTCTGTCATTCACATGGGGAATAAGTAGAAGGAAGGAGTTTTGAAGTGTTCTCTTCAGTTATACATACCCTTCATTTTCTAAGAGTCCTCTGCAGTCCACAACAGAGCCTCCAGTGCCTATTCTGTCTCGTGTCTGTAAACTGACTAAAAAAGCAAAGGAAATCATGTATTAAAAACTCATCTCATTATATGGTAACTTGTGAGCCATAATGGATTTCTAACTTTAAAAGTATGAGGCAGCAAGTATATAACCCCAAGTAGGAAGCAATTTTTCCTACCAGAAAATAGCACCACAGTAACAGAATATCAATTCTGACACTTGTTACTTAAGGTCAGAAAAAGATACTTTATTTCTTAAAAGTTAGCTCCTCAATCTTTGCAAATTCTAAAGTTTTTAACGTTAATAATTCACTTTGGTTAAAGAGATAAAAAGATGGCAATGTTAACAAAGGCCAAAATACAGGAAAGCATAACTTTGGAAATTCACTACCACTAGATGTCACCATCAAGGGAACTGATAAGACCTTAGGCTCAGTATCCCATTTATCTCCCCCACCCCCACTTTCCAGCATCATTTTCTAAAACATCCAACAAAGAAACCAAGAGCAAAACAAAAGCATGTGATGTGTACATCCTCAGTGCTTGAGTACTTTTTAAATTTAAAGTAGCTTTTCTAATTTACTCACCCATGACCAAATTTACCATGGCAATCTCTCAAGGCAGAGTCATATAATAATGTTTGACCTGTATTTTTTATGAGATTGTTTGGGTGCTAGTCATCAATTTCCATTCCAAGGAATTTATCCTGAATAATAGCATAGCCTTTGTTATATCTACCCATATATATTCCTGAATAACAGCAGTATTAAGCTATTTCACAAAGTAATAATTAAAAATGAACTAGCGTATATTTAATATGTGTATTATGTATGGTTTTCCAAAGCTCCTTGACTGTTTTAAAATTTTTTGGTTACTAAAACTTGAATTGCTGTAGTTTATGCTGAAAATGAATTCCTTAAAAACATTCTTTGCCATTCATGAAATATGATAAACTTTCTGGAGGAAAGGATAATTTCCCTAATTCTTCATAAAATGGCACCATTCTTATAATCAATAATTGCATTGTAAAATGCTAAAAAAATTTAAATTAAATTCAAATAAATATGAAATCTGTACTTGGGATAACCTATAACGTCTTTTAGCATAACTGTTATTTTATATTCATCTTAAAATGATGGCACAAGGGAGAAAAGAAACGGATAACAATAATAAACACTGAAAGACAATCAAGGAGATAACCCTGGTGACTTTTGTTTTTTAAAGTGTTTGTGATGTTGTAGGAAGGTTCTTTCAACACTTGCCAATGATGACATGTTTTCCAGATATAAAGAAGGGACTACGTCACACTATGATTTTACAGAGATAACAAAATACTTGCCCACTATTTGGCCACGAACTGCATCAGTATCTGTGGGATTTAGTTTGCATAGATCCAAACGCTGATCTGTAAACAAACAATTCAAAATTTAACCCAAGGAAATGTTAACTGGAGAGTAAGGTAGAAAATTTGTTTTTAGTATTCAAATAAGTTTAGTTTAAATAGACTACATTGAAAAGCAGAAAACAAGCCGTTAGTTCTTACATCCAGTATCTTTTAATCTGCTGATGGCATTGGAGAGGAGACGCACACACCCCAGGAAGCCAGCTCCCTGTTTCTTGTGGATTTTCTTGTGGTTCCACACACTAATGGTTATCGAATCGGTTTTTCCAACATATCTGAAAAGATTGTACATTGGGAAATATCAATTAAGTTTTGGTTCTACATTATGCCATCTGATTAAAACTATGCAAAAGATTTTTTAGAATAATGAAATATTGAACTTAATATATGTGAACTGTTAGCAGACTTAATAATGGACTTATAAACTGTGTTTTTATGGGGATATTTGGGCAATGGTATACTCAAATACAAATAATTAAATGAGTATTGATTTAAATAACTCCTGTGTTCAAGGAACTCTATATTATGTGCTGGGGATAGAAAAATAAAAGACAAAAATTGCTACCCTCAGGGAGCTTATAATCTTCAAAAGCATAAGGAGAGTCAGAATTTAGACCCAGTTCTGAAATGGGTCATAAAGTCTTCTGTCCCAACATGATGGTTAGAGACTAAAAGTGATGAAAACCTCATAAACAAAGATTTTAGAACTTAGGTATGTATTTTAAAATGAACAAGGCTAATTTGAGAAGCAGTGTAGCACAGAGGATATAAGGCTGGCTTTTTAAGTCCCCCTTTAAAAAATATGTGGTTACTATGGGAAAGTTCCTCAGCCTCTCAGTATTCCAGGCAATTCTCAAAGAGGAGAAGTCAGGGCTTTGGGGAAAAAAGTTTCTATATGAAACATTCTGTAGACTGAGGAAACCAGGAGGTCAGGACCCTCTCCCATGTTCCCTTTTCCCTTTTCCTACTCTCCCCAAGATTTTGGAATTTAGCCACCAATTCTGTCATCAATAAATGGAAAAATGGCTAGTGCATCCCTTAAGGTTTTTGTTTTTTTTCTTTCCCCTTTATATATAAGCACATCTCCCTTTACTTTTCTAAATGTGATTTCACAAATCAGTAAACTTACAGATCATAATGCTGATTCCACTTAGGATCCAATGTGTTTTTCACTGTATCAGTTGAATGGCATTGACCAGACCCATCAACCACTATTTTTGCAAAGGGGTCAGGAAGTCCTAGACAAGAGTAAAAAGATAACATCTATATTTAAAGAAATCTATTACCAAAGACCCAACACTAGGGCTAGAAGGGATACTAAAGTGCCTCTAATCTAGGAAAGAACACTGTATATTTACAAATTTCATTCAAAGTTAAGAAAGAAGAAATTGCAAAATAAGCTTTTTCTAAGAAATTCTAAGAGAAAGAGATCTAATTGATCTAATATTTAACTAAGAATTCCAAATACATTTGTATTTGTTATAAACTCTTGGGCACCTAAAGTGGAGTCTTAAAAACATGTCACAGGGCAATTTTATAGGTAAGAAAGCAAATGTTAAGGGAATAAAATTTCATGATCATGGGATCTTTGGATCTTAGAGACCACAAAGTCTAACATTTCTCCATCAAAACACCTCGCAACCATCCCCACCCTCCACTCCCTCATCCCCAATCCATGTCCAGTGGTCCACTCCCAGTTTCTGCTAGAAGATCTCTGGGGGAAAGATATTCATTTCCCTGATAACACATTCCATTCTCTGCAACCCATTCAACATGTAAAAGACTCTTGCCATCTGGGGGAAGGGGTGGAGGGAGGGAGGGGAAAAATCGGAACAGAAGTGAATGCAAGGGATAATGTAAAAAATTACCCTGGCATGCGTTCTATCAATAAAAAGTTATTAAAAAAAAAAAAAACATTCCATTCTACATTTACACCCATTTTCCAGGAAGTTTTCCTTTATATTTTACTGAAATCTACTTCCCTGTAAGTTCTACATATTTGCTCTTTGGAACCAAACAAAACAATTCTAATCTCTCTTCAATATGAAGGTTAATTTGGAATAACCAATAATAAATCTATGCTATTACTTTATATTTCTTCTGCTCTTCATGGCTAAACTCTTTAAAAAGTACATCTGTAACAAATGCCTCCACTTTTTCTCCTCAACTCTTTCTTAACCTCTAAATAAACCAGTTTCTTCTGCTCTTATTTCACTGAAACAACTCTTTCCAAAATTATTAATGATTTCTAGATGGCCAATTCCAATGGCCTTTTTCAATCCTCATTCTTCTTGACCTTTCTGGTACCTTTGACATTATACCTTCTCCTGGAGATTCTTTAGGTTTTATAGATACTAGTCTCTTCTGGTTTTCCTTGATATCTATCTGCTCACTTCTCAGTCTCCTTTGCTGGATACTTATCCAAATCATACTTTCAGACTGTAATTGTCCCTTAGGGTTTTGTCTTTTTACTAGCCTCCAATCCTGCATCTCCAACTATTTTTCAGATAACTGGATGTCCAGTATTCATCTTAAACTAAACATGTTCAAAATGAAATTTATTATCTTTCTACTTACACTCTCCCCATTACTGTAGAGGGCAACATTATCTTCCCAGTTGATCAAATGTCTGAATCCTCATTATCTGTCCCCTTTCTCCACATTCAAGCTTTTATCAAGACCTGATAATTTCTTTTGCAATATCTTTTGAATATGTCCTCTTCTTTTCTAACACTGCTCCTATTGTAGCGCAGACAGTCATCACCTCACACATAGACTACTGCAATAGCCTGCAGATGGTTTTGCCTCAAGTCTTCCCCCTCTCCAATCAGCCACCAAAGTGATTTTTCTTAAAGCTCAGGTCAGATTACTAACTTTATATATCATCAGAATACCTTGTTTACAATATTAGGTTGTCTATCTGTGAAGAAAATGACTACTAAGTAAAAAAAGTCCAATGAAGTTCTTAAGATTAGTATATAAGAAAATCTAAACTTAATAACAACAGTTGGTGACTATTTGGAAAGTAATTTTCTACTTTATAAAAAAAAGATTCATAGTGGATCCCTTTAGCCATCAAGCTTTGCAGATGAATAGGATCCACAGATTTAGAGCTAGAAGTAACCTAAGAAGGCCAGCTACGATTTATTATTCAGCTATGCGGCACATGGTGCGCAGACAACTGGGCCTGAAGTCAAGAACACTTGAGTTCAAATCTAGCTTCAGTCATGTACTAGCTGTGTGACACATACTGTGTCACTTAATCAATGTTAGTCTCAATTTCCTCAATTCTAAAATTGGAGTAATAAGAGCACTTAACTCTCAGACTTGTTATGAGAATCAAATGAAAAAATATTTGCAAAAGCACTTAGTACAATTCCTGGCATGTAGTGGGGACATACGAATGCTTATTTCACTTCTCCTTGCCCCAGGAATATAGTACAATATTTACACAGTATTTGCAGCAAGATTTGAATACAGTTCTTCCTGATTCCAACTCTAGTGCCCTAACCAAAATTCTCTGTGTGTGGAAATAGAAAAGGTTTTTTCCTCTTAGGTTAGTAATCTCTAATCTGCGATTACACGAGAATGAAGTCATGGGTTCTTGTCTAGGCCAGGCTATGTTAGTCCACTCACTAGAGGACAATATTACTGAACACACCCAATGACTTGTTTTAGGCATTCATTTAAAAGGTTTAAAAGTTCAAAAACATATACATGTAAAGAATTCTGTAGGTCAGAAGTAATGGGCGTTTACTTACTGAAGAAGTCTTTCTTTGCAAGGTTCTTGGCACAAAGTACTGAAAAGAACAAGGAAAAAAAAAGAGTTAGCACTTGTGAAACAGATTTCATTAAGACTTTTATTCTACTTTTCTGTAAGAGAAAAAATCAAAAGAAACATTTTTTCTTGTTATTTTCTTTGCAAATATGGTACCATATTAAGCAATACAATGATAAGAAATTCAAAATTTTTTTCTTGACTTCTGATATGAACTATTTAAGATAATGAAACATTACAGTTTAAATTTCATTATGATCTTTTAGAAATCTACAATTTTATTAACAAATATCAAAACACCCTAGGACCTGTGTTAAAAAAAAAAGTTACAATTATTTCCTGCTGCCTTTACTTTTTTTTTTTCTGCCTTTACTTTTACATCTAAACTAACAGAAAAAAGGAAATAAGACACTATACATTGGCACTGTGATTAATAATATGATTTTTGAAATTCAAGCTTTAATGCCCTTATAAAGAAGTGCCAATTGTTATAGTTCTTGATACAGAAAAGTTACACAGATACTTAAAAAATTTTTTCCCTCTGATTTACTATTCAAATTGGCAAACTGATCCAACTTGCCCTCCCATCATTCAGCCAACAGCTCCTTAAATGACAGTTTATATGTGGTTAATACCACTCACTGGCTCTAAGAACTCTCAATCTATACTTCTACCCCTTAGACAATTAAATGTGCAGCACAGTGCTTGATACTTTCTAGGTATTTCAATAAATATGTGTTGATCAATTGGATCTGAATGTCAAGGTCTCTGCCTAGGAAAGCAAGAAAGGAGGAAGAGAACATGAATGATAATAGCTCAAAAAACCAAAAAGCTAGAGTTCTTCTGAATCCTGATTTTGTCATGAACAAGTTGCACCACCTAAAGTAACTCAAGTTTCTTTGGGTCTCAGTTTCTTTATAAGATGAAAGAATTACACTAAGTGAATTCTTCCAATTATAAAATTTTGAGTCTATGACCAAGCATGTATTGAGTGTCTGCTACATGCCATGCACTGTGCTGGATGATAGGGTAAAGAAACCAAGAATAACACAGTCATGCAGTTAAATATTTACATGAAGAATGCCAGATGTAACAGTAGCATGTACTATTTAAATATTTTTATATGTAATACAAAATTAATTCAAGGTAGGTTAGAAAGGAAGGGCACTAGCAGTTAGGGAGATCAGGACATGCAAGTATTTGACATGAGTTCAGGAGACTTTTAAGAGGTAAGCTGAGAATGTATTTTCACCAACAAAAAGACATGGAGGTGGCTGATGAAGCATAATGTATGAGCCACAGGAAGAAGTTTATCTAGAACAGAGTTCACAAGGAGGAATAATGTAAAATGAAACTGTAAAGGTCAGGTACAATCAGAATATACAGAGATTTAAAGGCCAAAGAAGAGTTTAAATTTGATCAAAGGGATGACAAGGAGAGACCCAAGTTGACTGAGTAGAAGAGTAGACCAGTACTTATGGAAAATATTTTGGCAGGTGTGTGGAGAAAAGATTAAACGATAAGAGTTGAGGCAAGAGACCAATCGGCAATCTCCTGTAATAGTCAAGAGAGAAAGTAATACTTTCTAGAAAGTTACAGTACTCAAGAAATTTAGAGAATTGTAAACTATGTCTCGTTTCCTGGTTGTCAGCTGCTACAATTTTCCCTATGATGTGACCTTCCATACCATATGTGCAGTATCTCATATATGTAGTAGAACAATTTTTGCCTTTCTTGTATCACCAGTGTTGAGCATAGTGCCTAATAAATGCATACTAACTAGAAGTTCAAAAAACAAAGCCAAAAACAAACAAACAAACAAACAAACAAAAAAACCCCCAACAACTCATAAGTGAATATGGAGAGAAAAGTTTCAGTTGAATGATTAAGCTGTTAGCCAGAACTGCAGAGGATTTATTAGAGTGAGAGAAGAAACAGAGGCACTAATTAGACTACTTTTTTCCAAGAGTTTAGTTAAAAATTGGAAAGAGAACAATAGAAGATTTAGTGAGGTCTATGTTCTTAAAGGATGGAGGAAACACAGGTATGTTTCTAGGCAGTAAGAGAAAGAGTAGGGAAGAAAGGAAGAAACTGAAAATTAAAGAAAAAACTGAGATAATGATGGAGGTAATCTGCTGGAGATGTGGAGAAGATGCAATCAAGGGTCACCTCATCCGCAGAGACTGTCACTAATGTGTGTGTGTGTGTGTGTGTGTGTGTGTGTGTGTGTGTGTGTGTGTAACCACTACCCCCTATCTCTTGTAAAACATGTCTTTGTCAAAGGACTCTTTTTCCAAGCTCCTCATAATCTGACTCAGCAGAGGAAAAATTAGCAAATACATAATGACCAAACTATATTACTAAAGCATAAGTCTGACCACATCACTTGTTTGTTTTACTTCCAGTGGCTTTCTATTTCCTCAAGCACCACCAACCACCATTATACACACACTATGATCCACCCAAACAGGCTTATTCGCTGGTTCCTCATACCCAACATTCTGGATAATACCTTTTGGATCCCTGTGCCTGTAATGTACTCACTCCTCATCTAATCTTCAAGAATAGCTCAAATTCTATCATTTACATGGGAACTTTTCCAATTCCTTCAGTTTTTAATGTTTGCCTCTCCCCCAAATTACTTTGCATACACTAATCTATATAATAATATTATAGATATTATATAATATATATGTATAATATAATCTATAATAATGTGCATACACACATATAATCTATGTGTAAACATTTTATTTCCTACTCAATACAAGATAATTGAGAACAGGGACTACTACTTCCCTATGTTTATATTACCAGTGCCCAGCACATAAGAACATAAGAACAAATGGACACAATAACATTATCTAATTTAAAAGTTAAGTTGTTAAATTCTATTGTGCTAATCTGAAAGAAACTTAAAAGAATCAAAATGTCTGAGTATAATCTCACCCTTGATCTGTGACTCACACTTCACAATTGCCATGGACATGTATGTAATTTGTTTTCTTTCAGATTTCCTTTTTCTCTTCCTCTCAGCTTTACCCTCAAATGTAGCCAATTCTCAAAGTGTGGATCAGGGTGTCCTGGAGGATCCAGAGACTGCGTAAGGAGGTTTGTGAGGTTAAAACTATTTTTATAATAATACTAAGATTTAAAAATTTCTAATATGGTAAACATCAATAGTTATAACATATATATATATATATATATACACAAAAGCTCTTGGGGGAGGAAGAGGCTCTCAATAATTTTTAAGAGTGCAAAGGAGTCCTGAGACCAAAAAAGAGAACAATACTCTAATTAATATAAAATATTAAATAAAGACAAAATTTACTGAATACATATACCAAAAATTTAATCACCATTTAGATCTTTTGGAATTTCAAGTTTTGTTACCAACATTCTATTATGAAGCTTCAAGTTAGAAAATTTATATTTTTCCAAAACTATAATTAGATATTGTGTTTATGTAAAGTAGCATGGAACCCTCAAGTCTACAACCTAAAAAACAAAAAATAAGAAGCCAGCCTTTAAAAAAAAGAAGTCATGCTATAAGTTACTTTTATTTTAATAAAAAAAGAAACTATAACCTGAGGCATTAACACATTATCCATAAAAGGTCAACATATTTCACTATTGTCAGATAGCCTAAAAGGGCATGATGCCACTAAATTTAGGATGGGTTGGTGATGCTTTTACAAAAATAATAAAAAGCTTTTTATAAAATTAAAAATATGTTTATTATTAAACTATAAATTCTCCTGAAAGAAATGATAAGTTCTAGATTTCTGGGAGAGTAATTTTTAGGTTTTAGAAATTCACTTTCATACTGTGAAGAGAACAAAACAGCATAATGGAATAGAAATGAAGAGAAGGGAGCTGGAGCTTTTAGTTCTGCTCCTGCTTGGGGAGACAGGTTTCTTGATCTTTCTGGGCTTCATTTTCTCCATTTGTAAAAGAAACCAGGGACAATGGCAATACAGGATGACTTAAAAATCTATAATTCTAAGTTAATTCTAAACATAGCTTTCAAATGAATTGTTTGCTCAAATTTAGAATGTAGCCATCTTTCACAGTTACCATTTAACTTAAGGCTCATTATAGTGGAATCTGATCACATCAAGAGTGGCCACTCTTGTATTATATGATTGGACTCTTAAGATCTGCTTATGTATTAAAATTAATTAGGGTCATATTTGAATCCAGTTTAGTTTGTGATTTATAGCCTCCTATTTAAAAAACCTTTTTAAAATACTGAAATAAAAATTATCTTCACCCATTCTGGTAGGTAAGATAACAAAACCAAAACAAATTACTATATGGCAGCGTCATTAGCAAAGTAAATTAAGTGGCATTAAGTCCATCCATATGCAGACCTAAAAACTAAAGAAAACTCTCCAATGATTCTCACAAATAGTGAGCAGTTATTGACATAAGACTGAAAACTACAACAAAGAACACTTAATCTGCATCAGCCCAACTCTGCATTTGCTATGTGATCTTGTGTGAATCTCTTTACTGCTATAGCTCCATAGGTTCCTAATCACATTCTCACAATTTTCTAATGGCAGGATGTGGTAAGATTGAATAAGATGATGCCTGCTGATATGTAAGGTCTATGGAAAATGATTTATATGTAAAAGGCACATTCAAGTAGTAAGATAGGTCTTTATCAGCTACTCCCTCAATGGAGACCCAGGGGCTACAAAAATGTCACTTGTAGTCCTATATGCATGGCCCCCTGATATGGTTTCAGAATATTTTCATCCCAGGAAATATTCCCAATATTGATCTTTGGCTTCCCTTTTTCTCATATCAATTTTGCCCAATGTTGCAAGGTTAAACCTCCCTTAACTACTGCTTTTTTGCATGTCATTACCCTCTCTGTGGCTACCTATAATGGTCACAGTATTAAATTCAAACATCTATTTGACTTACAATGTCCTCTCTAATTTGGCCTTATGCTATATGCAGTTTTTCCACACTCCTGAACAGTTGGCTCCCCACTCCAGTCTACTCACTGATTCCATACATCCCATGCTTACTTTTTCTTCACATTTTCCACATACTAGTCCCAGAAGCAGTATAGATCAATGGAAAATACATTGGCTTTAGAGATAAGATACCATTAATTCAGCCCTTGCCTTTGTCACTTGCTGAAGGATCTCAGATAAGCCACTTAAAACCTTTCCTCTCCCTTGAGTTTCCTCATTTGTAAAATTAGGGACTGGCAAGACAGCCTATAGGGCACCTCCATCAATGTTAAGTTTGAATCTATAAGTCAAAACCCTAAGATCTGAAATGTTCTCCCTCCCACACTTATCTAAAAGCTTATCTTTCAAAGTGAACTTAAGTAAGCTTTCTGATTAATCTATATTCATCCTTTTCTTTTTCTTAAGTACTGCATTTACAAGAGATAACAGTTTACCATTTAATTGTTTTCAAATTGTTTATGGGTAGTAATTTTCTAAGTTCCTTGAGAACAAAGTATCTTTCTCCTGCATTTCTACGGTATCAGAATTGATGATTTGTATAGCATCTTAAAGTTTGCAAAAATACATATAAATCTTATATAAATCAACAATTCTGCAAAGTAGGTGTGATTGGTATTACTATTTCTGTTTTATAGGTTCCCAGAAGAGTAGAATCATTACCTACTAGAGGCTAGTTAGTTTAATATGCTACCACAAGCAATCTTGTTGAGAATCTATAAAGGTAAAAACAAGAACATTTAAGAGCACAACAAAATAAAATTCAGTTTGAATCATCTGTCCTTCTCCCCAATAATTTAAAATGCTTAAACAAAATTTCCATTAATTATAAAAATGAAGATAATTCTTTATCAGAAAGTACTTATCCATGTCCAGTAACTCCCTTTGTTTTATCCCGGAACAAAAATTTCCCCTAATCTGCCAACTCAGAATGAAGGTTTTATTTCTTAAGTTTGTTATGGTCACATTATACTGGATTCTAACTTGCTGTAGTAGTCATCCATCTGACAATTTAGAAGAGGCAAAGTTGAAGATCAATTTTTTGATTATATCAATGAGCAGAATACTTTCTAGTAACATTAAAACAAACTGCAAATAGAAATATATACATATAACATTCTATTATTATCTAATTTCTAATTAGATTAATATCTAATATTATAGAAGACCTATACTATGCCCAAAGTTCCATTTTATTATTTGCTTACTAAATTATATGAAACAAAAAAATTTTTTAAATGCCAATCAATAAACATTTAAGTATCTACTTTTTTTCTAGGCACTGTGCTAAGACAGACCTAAATATACAGAAAGAGGCAAAGATAGTCCCTATCTTCAATAAGTTTGTAATCTTTTTTTGGGGAGGGGAGAGGGGGGATTGGGGCAATTGGGGTTAAGTGACTTGTCCAGGGTCACACAGCCAGGAAGTGTTAAGTGTCTGGGGCCAGATTTGAACTCAGGTCCTCCTGACTTAAGGGCTGGTGCTTTATCCACTATACCTACTAGCTACCCCAATAAGTTTTTAATCTAATGGAGGAAACACTAGGCACATAAATATAAACAAACAAGTTATGTAGGAAAAAAATAGGACATAATTAATAGACTAGAAAGGGTTAAAAAGCTTTCTGTGAAAGATGTATTCAAAGGAAGCCAGTCAGTAAGCAGAGTTAAGAAGGGAGAGTATTCCAGGCATGAGGGACAGTCAGTGAAAATGCTCAGTGTGGAGAGATCAAGTCCCAAAAAGCCAGTGTCAACGTTTGAGAGTAAGATTTTAGTCAAGAAAACCCTATGCACAGTATTGTCGACAGGGTCACAAAGAGTCAGACTTGACTGAACAACTAACAAAAAAAAAGGGAGTAAGGGCTAAGAAGACTGGAAAGGTAAGATAGCTTATGAAGAGCTTTGAATGCCAAACAAAGCATTTTGTATTTGTTCTTAGAGGAAATAGGGAACCACTAGTAATGAGTAGGGGTGAGGTAGAGGGGAAAATGGTCATATCTGCACTTAACAAAAATAATTTTGGTGGCTGAATGGAGAATGGACTGAAGTAGGGAAAGACTTGAGATGGGCAAACCTACAAGCAAGCTATTGGCAGGAGGTGATTAAGAGTGAAGGTAGTCAGAGAAGGGAGTATATCTGAGAAATGTTGCAAAGGTGAAATTGACAGGCCTTGACAATATTTGGGGGAGGTAGGTAGAAGTAAGAGAAAATATAACTTCAAGGATGAGACTCCTAGGATGCAAGTCTGAAGGACTTGCCCTCCACAGGGTTGAGAAAGTAAGGTGTTGCTCTCTACAAGTGACAAGAAAGGTATTGGGGGTGGTGGAGTAGTGGTTTAAAGGTAAAAATGAATTCAATTTTAGACATGTTTAGTTTAAGGTAGCTATGTGAAAGCAGTTGGAGTTGTGAAATTAGGTGTCAGTGAAGAAGCTGGAACAAGAAAGATTTGAGAATTGTCAGAAAGAAATGGTAATTAGATCCATGAGAGTTGATGAAACCACCAAGCAATATGGAGGGAGAAGAGAAAAGGTCCCAGGGCTGGATACATTGCTGTCTCCTAGCAAAGGAGACAGAGGGGCAGTGACATAGCTAGGAGAAAAATCAGAGATTTAGAGAGAAGAGAGTATCAAGAAGGAGAAACTGATCAACAGTATCAAAGATTGCTGAAAGATCAAGGAGAATGAGGACTGAGAAAAAAGTCACTGGATTTGGATTTCACATATATACCTACATGTCCCAAACAAATTTCTGACAATAAAAAAAGGCAAAACTATTTCCACTTTGGGGAGAGGAGTCTTTAACCCTTTAAATTTTTTTAAGGGTCAGGATATGTGATTTCAAGAGTGTAAATGATATAAATGAATTTCAAGTATAGAACTCTACTTACCAAAGTACAATAATTTATTTGCAATGTATTGTGTCAGTTGAGAAATTCAGTGACTAAATTTTATTTAGTCTCTCTGCTGAAATGTGTGACAATCTCAAGGATAGGAAATCACTACTTCAGGGAAGTCCCAAATGAGGAAACTCCCTCTCCCAAAGAGCTCAGTACCTTCTCTGAACTTATAGTTTTTACCACGAAGAGGTGTCCAACACCTAAGCACCCTAAAGTGGCCCAATGTAAGTAGTTGATATTTAATGAAATAT
This sequence comes from Antechinus flavipes, assembly GCF_016432865.1. Classification (NCBI taxonomy): domain Eukaryota; kingdom Metazoa; phylum Chordata; class Mammalia; order Dasyuromorphia; family Dasyuridae; genus Antechinus; species Antechinus flavipes. Next base: position 246,560,226 of record NC_067398.1, on the reverse strand, counting down.
ATAAATATAAACACATGATATTTTATTTCAAAGTTAAGTCACTCTGTGTCCTTCAGGGTTCCTTCAGCATGGGTCAGTGGCCTCATTTCTAGTTGAGGGTGACATGCCTGGCCTAGACCACAGAGAGGTGAAGGAACCTGCCCAGTCACACATAGAAGGTACCAGAGGCAGACCTTAAACCCAAGTCTTTCTGATTCCAAGGAAGTTTAATGCCCTCTCCTATATATTATCTGCCTCTAGAACTACTAAGACATCTTTTAAAAGCCCCATTAGTATTCTATTTATCTGGGGAGCTAAATTAACCTTTGATGGATGAATCAATATAGGGCTAAACATAAAAATACACTTCTCTGTGATTGTGGATGATTAAGCTATTCCATCTCTAAGCGACAATCACACTGCCCCCCCTTCCCTCCCCCCCCTCTGAAACCAGGTTTCTCCATGGGTAAAATAAAGAAGGCAATACTTTTAAAGTATCTCTTCAGGACAATCTCTATCAACAGTTTATGGGTCTTTAATTAAACTAACAGAATTTTTTTTTAAATTAGAAAAGAACAGAGGTATCAATAGTGCATTTTTATACAATTTTATCAACAGAAATATTTTTCTTCCCAATGTTTTTGTATGAAAAATTAAATTTTTTGAAGGGTCTTTTTACTTCTGAGCACTTTGCAACTAAAATTCTTTAAAAATCAGTATCTACTTAAGATTAGTTATTTGATTCCAGCCCCTGAAAAGTGTTTTTAATTGGATTGCATTTTTCTGTTATATATAACTCCTTATATATCACTCTCTCATCCACATAGCGACATTATAAATGACACTACTTAACTCCAAAGCCACTGTGTTCTCAAACAATTTCCAAGAGAAATTTCCTGACAAGCTCATGGTGACTTTCCAATGGGAACTAATAAACAATTTGTGACTTCAGTTTCCCCAAACTACTGGGAGCTGTTTGCTTCCAGAATTACCAAATTGGTTGGTTGGTCTATACAATTTATGTACATGGTCTATATATATTATGCATATGTATGGTTTGTACAGTTTAGCCAAAATGTGTGATAAGACCATGCTAGCATGTGATACCATATAGTTTTAAAGTCTTGTCTCTGATTTCTGGCTATTCTGTCCTATAAACAGGAGATTCACTTTCTAATTGAATACTGATTAGAGTGAGTTTGAAGGAAAGCAGATTAAATCATGCACTTAAAATGAAAGTCTTAGGTGTCGGATTTGGTTATATAATTGTATGGTTGCATGATTAAAAAACTATTTAAAAAATTCTACAGTTTAAAACTGGACAGAAAGAAAAAAAGTAAGACTAGTTTAAGGCTACTAAGCAAATGAGATCAAGATGAGGAACCAATTTAATAAATCAAAACAACTATTCATTTAGTTATGCTCCTTCATCAAGACAACTGGGCAGAGTGATCAGCTATCTATACAAACATGAGTATTTCAAGTCTCTAAATTTGTATAGTGTTGAAATAAAAATACAACCCACACACTTCCAAGCTAACTCTACAGTATCTATTGCTAATACATGAGTTATTGGTAGAAAACAGAAAATATAAAAAAAGATATAATGATTACATCTTTCAATTATCTTAGCTACCCATCCATACCTACCCAGACAGTTTCTCAGCAGTCCTGGTCCCTAAAAGACAAAGATGCACTCTTGGTATTTCTAGGTAAAATTTGTTTGGCTATTTGTTGATCTTGTTTTTATATTTAAATATCCCTTCCCATCTATACATGTTTACACTAGTTGGATTTACTAAAAATTTTAATGAGTTAAATTCTACAAAAGGGGGAGGGGAAGACAATTGGGTAGGAAAGATAAAGCAATGTTTTGTTATGTTAAAGTCTACAAAATAAAGCAGCTAACAACGAACTTGGAAGATTGTTTTATTTTTTTAGAAATCACATCACATCCAAATGGTTTAATAGCTTTTGTGAAGGATATTTTAATGCCTGAAGCAAGCATTCCTAACTCATTTCTTAGTGCAGTCACTGAAATCAATTCTGCTGCTTCTTTCTATCCTCTGAGCTGGCCAGTAAATGTCCCACTTAGGATTTCCACCGCTGGGCAACTCATGATGGTTCCAAAATGATATTATTCCAAGTTGGGGGTTATTTATGTTCTAGATAAGAGAAAAAATGAGTCCATAAAAAAACTATGTTGCTGAAGGCACTAAGTGTATAAAAATATAATATTTTCAATACTATCCAGAAGATGGAATAAAACACATTTTATTCGGAAATCAAACTGTTAGGACAGGGTTCAATTTTCCTCTATTTTGCTATCTGATATAAAACTTTGTTTTGCTTAAGGGTTTCATTCTTTTTAAAAGTGTAAAATACCAAAAGAAGAAAAAAAAAAAGGTGATAGAAAAAGACAATTTTATACCCTAGGATTTGGAGAGTTGACAGATTATGAACATAGTCAAAGTCAAATAGTCTGTTTTCCCTTCCCCCCCTCCCAATTTAATAATCAATAGCTTCAAATATTTAGAATTGGAAGAATCTTAGCTTAGGACTGAAATTCATGTTGGAGATCCATTTTGTCTATCCCTCTCCCCCCATTCCTCCTATTGAAGATCTGAACTAATTTCTCCATAGTCTAGGCCCAGCATTTTGTCCATAGTATCCTGCCTCGCTTTGTCTCTAGAAAGTTGCTATTTTTTATAGTATCTTCAATATCAAAAAAGCAAAGAAAACATTTCATGATCAAAAATTTAAAGTCAGATTTAAAAAAAAATTCTTAAGAATATTTTAAATTTGTACCACTGAAAGAATATTCTGGACCTGGAGGTGATTAAATATTCTTTTTCCAACTATATCAGAAGTTGGGTTATCACTACTACTTCCAAAAGTCTCTAAGTACAAAATATCAGAAAGAATCCTATTGAAGACAACTAAGTAATTAGCATTTTACACTATTTTGCATTTTTTCTTTTTAGACCTATGGAACAAAAAGAGCCAGTCAGCATTAAGGAATGAAACAAAGCACAATGTCTCAGTAGGAAAGAGATTCTATTTTTCTGAGGCAATTTCAAAAAGACATTATTGTAAATCAAACCACATAAACTACTTGGAAACTCCATCACCAGTTAAATTAACCTAAAATAAAATTAAGTCTGACATAATAAAGATAGAAGTTACATAAAACTATCAAAAGGAAAAAATTTCAAAGAACAAAACAAAGTTAACTGTGTATTTTCATAAATTATTGCAGAGAGCACTGATCAATGTATCTCAGATACAAAAACAAGGAATGTCTAAGATAACTTAACAAATACTTCTTAATACATGTAATTTTACAATGAACTCAAAAATATTTGAAATTGCTTCAAACCTGATTTCCCAGGAAAACAGACTATTTGATTTTGACTATGTTCATAATCTGTCAACTCTTTCCAAATATAAGGGTTTGTCCCTTATTTCAATCTATTCTGTACATTACTGTTGGGTTTCTATTACTTTTTAGTTTTCATCATGTCATTCTCCTACTCAAAAAACTTTTGACACCATGCCTCAGTTGCCTTCTGAACCTGAATATCCTTTGCATGCCTGTCCCATTTTCTGATTAATAAGTTCCTGTGGTCTAACCAATGGGGACTCCATTTTGGGGCTTGGCCCAGCCATCCTTCATTTCTATTATTTTTTACTCCCCAAACTACCAATCCTGCTAGCCCAACCCTCACAACCAGGCCACATAATCTTCCATCCAGTCACCCTGGCTTCCAGGCTGTTTCAAGAACAAGGCATAGCTCCAAGCATTTTTTCTGGCTTTTTCCAGTGCCTGAAATGTTCTTCCTTTTAATATCTATCTCCCAACTTCACTGACTTCAAGTTCCAACTAAAACAAACAAGTCCCATGTTCTATAGGATCCTTTCTCAATTCTTATTAATTTCAATGACTTATATTATTTCTTATTTGTCCTGTATATTGTTTGTTTGTACAATATTTACTTTTCTCTACCATTAGACCATGAATTTCTTGAGGACAGGGACTATCTTCTTTTTTGTATTCCCATGGCTTGGCACTTTAACAGTTAATAGAGGTTTACTGAATGACATTCCAGTGAGGCTTATTTATCCCACAAACATCAAGTATTTCATTTTGGTATAGGACCAATCAGAGAGACAAAAAATTGCTAACAGTTTTGCTTTTTGGGAAATTTACAATTTAATGGGGACTTAAATCACAACATATACTATTACATATTAATTAATACATATATAACACTACAAATAAAGACACAATACTGTGTTGAAAAGGAGGTTTGAATCACCAAAAAAGGTCAGAATCATCAAATAAAGGCATTACTAGAAATATGTCCCACAGGTGTGAGTTTGAGTCCTTTTCTTTTCTTCCTCTATAATGTTTTACTTGGTAATCTCAGCAGTTCCTATGAATTGAGTGATCATCTCTAGGCTGAAGATGTTTACATTCATGTATCTAGACCTATTTTCTAGAGGACCTCTAGTCTTGTATCTCCACCTGTCTGTTGGAGATCTCAAACTGAATGTCCATATATATCCGAAATTCAACATGTTTAAAACCGAACTCATCTCTCTACCCTTCCCATCACCCCACCCCCATCAAATACTCTGCCCTTCCAAACTTCCCTATTAATGTCCAGGGCAGAGGTGTCAAACTCTTATAAAAACAAATAAAAACATAATATAATATAGATAATGTTAATTTGTAGTTTTCCAAGTCAATTTGCAGCTACAGTGATCCATTTCTATTCAAGTTTGAGGTCATTGGTCCAGTGCATTACCCTTTTCCTAGTCATACAGCTCTATTCCCTGACTTCTCTTTCATCCCATACTTAAACATGATGCCAGGGTCTTTGGTTTTACATTACTTGTACATCTCTTTCTTCCCTCTGACAGCTGCCCTGAGGTAGGTTTTCCCTCATCACCTTATACCTACACCATTGCCACAGACTGGTGGTACGGTTTTCCTGCCACAAGTCTTTCCCCACTCTGGTCAATCCTCCCCTCAATGGTCAGAGACGCTTCTCAAGAGCAGCTTTTACCATGCCACTCTCACCCCCCTACTCAATAAACTCTACTGGCTACGTGTTACCTACAGGATCAAACTTAAATCTTCTCTCTGGCCTCCCAAAGTCCATATTCTCCCCCACACCAGTTTTCTTATACACTAAACCCCACCCCATACTCTTTAATCCAATGACTCTGGCTTCACTGTTGCTGGAATAGGACACTTAAATTTTCAACTCCAATGTATTTTCAATGGCCACCCTCCAAGCCAGGACTGTTCTCCCTTATCTCTTCCTCCAGACTTCCTTCAAGTCTTAAGACAATGGAAAGGGCACTGAATTTTGCATATGAGTTCAAGTCTTGCTCCATCATTTACAACATTGGCAACTCCTCTGGTCTCAGTTCCCTCATCTGTAAAATAAGGAAATTGGACTAATAAAGGGTCAGAGGATATGACCAGACAATATTCAGATGAAGAAATTATCAGTATTTGTAGCCATATGAGAAAATGCTCTAAATCACTATTGATTAAAGAAATGCAAATTAAGACAACTTTGAGATACCACTACACACCTCTCAGATTGGCTAGGATGGCAGGAAAAGATAATGACGAATGTTGGAGGGGGATGTGGGAAAACTTAGATATTGATGCATTGTTGGTGGAACTGTGAATGGATCCAACCATTCTTGAGAGCAGTCTGAAACTATGTTCAAAAAGTTATCAAACTACAAACCCTTTGGCTTAGCAGTGTTACTATTGGGATTATATCCCAAAGAGATCTTAAAGAAGGGAAAGGGACCTGTATGTGCCAAAATGTTTGTGGCAGGTCTCTTTGTAGTGGCCAGAAACTGGAAACTGAGTGGATGTCCATCAGTTGGAGAATGGTTAAATAAATTGTGGTATATAAATGTTATGGAATATTATTGTTCTGTAAGAAATGACCAGCAGGATGATGATTTCAGAGAGGCCTGGAGAGACTTATGTAAACTGATGCTGAGTGAAGTGAACAGAACCAGGAGATCATTGTACATAGCAACAAGATTATGTGATGATCAATTCTATGGCTCTTTTCAACAATGAGATGATTCACGCCAATTCCAATATACTTGTTATAGAGAGACCCATCTGCATCCACAAAGAGGACTGTGGTGACTGAATGTGGACGACAACTTTGTATTTTCACCTTTTTTGTTGTTGTTTATTTACTTTTTGTTTCCTTTCTCATTTCCCCCCTTTTTGATCTGATTTTTCTTGTGCAGCATGACAAATCTACATATTAATAAAAGCATCAGATAAACCATGAAAAATTAAAATCTAAAAAAATGAAAGATGAGAAAAATTTGTAACTAAACAGGTGAGAAATTTCAGAATTATGGACTAAAAAGTATAGTTTGCAGTCAGGCTGGTAATTTCTGAACTTTCCACGATATTTCTCTCCATCTCTAAATATACATCATGTTCCCAACCAGGAGTCTCCTTTTAATAGTAAAGATCCATACTGCCAATGGCATGGCAAAGCAAGAATGTTTACAAATGGAAACCCAAATGATGCTGATTCCACTGTCATGAAGACTGAAATTTATTGTTCTTACAAAATTGCAAAGTTCCTTTCTACTAAGGTTAGCAGTTTTCAAGTTTTAGTTAAGATATTCTTTGTTTTATGCTTAGAAAAACACCACAATCAGACTAAATATTTCATAAAAATTATTAAAGGAAAACTTTCATGAGACAACAAAACTAGTAATGGAAAAAAAGAGTAACTAGAATTATAATTGCTGAAAACAAATATTTACTACTAATTAATGATACTTTTCCCTAAAATCAGTACATTTAGATAATTGGTATAAACTATTATCTCAAAGTATTTCAATGTATTACTGATGTCTTATGTTGTGCATGCTATGTTTTAATTGCTACATCAAAAGGCATTTTTATGCATATGAGCCAAGTACTTATAGTACTATATTCACTACTACAGCCATTTATCTTATAGTATTCATATATATATATATATATATATATATATATATATGTATATGTATATATATATGTATATGCATATGGATAATACATATATAATATGACATGTTAGTGGTGTAGTTGGATAAAGCTTCCTGGCCTGGAGTTAAGAAAACTTGTCATCATCTTAAATTCAAGTCTAGCTGTATGATCTCGGGCAAGTCATTTCACTCTCTTTGCCTTAGTTTTCTCATCTGTAAAATAATCAGAAGAAAATGGTAAACCGCTCTAATATCTCTGCTAAGATAATCCCAAATGGGGTCATAAAGAATCAGACATGACTGAAATGACTTAACAACAACAAATATATAATATAGATTTACAATATACAAGATAATAGTTGGGCACTGAATAATTTAGAGTAAATGTAAATAGCAACTGTTTGTTTTAGCTAGAAATCCCTAAGGGTTTTCTCCTCCCAGATATATTTATTTTTTTGGGACTAGATAGGTAAAAGAAGCCTTTTTCTGCCTCTTTTCTCACCTAGTCTTCATTACTGATTATGTGGGGGTGGTCTCAGTTGAACAGAGACTTATTAAAGACTAACTTAGTTTTAAAAGGCCAAGGTCTCTCACAGCATCCAGGGACATTTCCAATAATCCCGAGCTATAGATCTATTATCTTGCCACTGAACCCAGATGGCTCTGGAGAAGAAAGTAAGGCTGGTGACTTTGCATAGCCTTCCTCACTTAAATCTAATTCCCCAATTACGCAAATCATCTCCCAGATATCATGGTTCTTTTTGAGAACAAAGAACAAATAACAACCACTTAGTACGGATGGTATCAGACCTTAATTTCTTATTCATGTTTGCATATTTTCCTTGAAGCCTTACCATTATAGTAGAACCTGCTGGAGTTTGCATTCTACTGACATACATAGCCATTGAGAATCCAGTCATATTGACTCCACAACAAGGAGCGCTAAAATAGAATGCTTGTGGATCCCAATGGTGTGGGAAAAAAATCTCGGACCTTACTAATTCCAAAAAAAGGTGACCCAGAAAAATAACAACTACTACCAACCTAGATACTAACTCTTCTATCTATCTATAAAAAAAATCTTTATGACATTTATCTATACACAAATGGAGGGCACTTGTGAAGATATTAGTATGACCAGAGCAGACTTCTGCAGAAAATAGTCAATGATATACTAGCTCTTTACAATTCCATAAATGACTGAAAGATGTAAAGAATATGCGATGTTATTGTGCTTAATGTTTGTTGATTAAGAAAAAACCCACATTCAATGATGTAGATCAAACTATTGCCTCACAGGCTCTTTTATAATAAGGTATCTTTCATATTTATAATAAGATTATTCAAGATTTCCTAGGAGATGGAACAACAGAAATAAATCTGTCCAATGACCTTCTGATAATAAGCATAGATGAAACATAAAACAGAGAGGTAATTTGCTCCCCCAAAAGCATCTGTCACCATGAAGAAGATACAGCAAAATCAAGGTCAAGGAGGTCTTCACTTTAGGTTCTCCTGTTTGTAGAAGGTATTCTGCAGACTACATTAACCCCAAAGACACTGCAGACTGTAAAGAGCCGGAACTTTGGAGAAGTACACTTGAAACAAGGATACTAACAACAAGGTGTAAATTCAATGTAATTGATGAGACTGATGGTTCCCTAGTATACATATGCTTAGTATTTAGCATGGTGATGTAATGGTTCTCTAATTCACACATAATCAGTATGCTGTAATGATGTAATTGTAATAGGGTATTTAAGGACTGAGAAGGACTGGAAATGAGACATTACATTTTTGCCCGGTCTCATGGTGGCTCTCCTGCCTTCATCACTTCTCCACTAAGACCAAGGACGCGGGCTGATCTCGAGGTCCCCCAGAAAGCTAGCCTGAACATTATAGCAGACATTTTCTGAAAAAAAATCTGTAATAACTCAAAGAAATATGAACTATTCGTCCACACCAAAAACACCAAATTAATGAAAAATGTCTAGACCCCAGATTTCAACAAGCATTTGGATGAATACCCTATAGAGCTGGTTCAAACGTATGCTTATAAACGTATGCATATACAGACAATGAACCTGTCCCAGAGTTGAAAAGAAAGGAGTAGCCTGAATTGCCTTTTTATAATTACAAAGTATTTTTATTAATCCCAAGCTTCCCCAAATAGCAAAGGCCCATCTTTTCAATACAAACATTTTAGTGGAATTAATGTTTGAAGTGAGTCTTAGAACATTACTGTCTCTAAAGGACTAAAGTAAAGCAATAGCAAAGGTGTGTGGTGGATGTGAATAGGATGCAACATATATAACCAATGAGGAACTCCAAAGAACAGTAGTGAAGAATATCATTAAGTAATTACATAAAAGAGACAACAGGTGGTCACTCAAGCAAAGAAAGGCATAAGAGATAGCAAGATCTCTCTATTTATCCTTTTCTGATGAAAATGGTTTTAGTCTCAAGAAGGTGCTGGCCAGCAATATTCCCTATATAAAATGATTTCTTAAAATACTAATCTTCCTTATACCTGCCCCTGCCCTCCCAGAACTAGTGCAAAATTGATACTCTACTGGAAAAGGCTGTAGTTGGAATCCTATTTTCAGATTACCTACAAGAAATAGGATGTAGTCAATCTAGACATTTAATTTGTAATACAAAAAGTCAAGTTATCAGAATTTATAGATTTAAAGGACTTAGAGACCTAGAAGTAATTTAGTACCACCTCTCCTTTTATAGAAGAGGAAACGAAGCTGAGAGAAATAAAAAGTCTCCAGAGGACTCGCAGCCAATAAATAAGTGGTAGTAGAGGGAGAATTCAAACCCAGATCTAAATCCTCATCCCTTTTTATTACTGTGCTTTCTACTACACTGTCTACCATTGTTTCCTTAAACTCAACAAACTTTATACTATTAGAGAATTCCTGTGCTTATTTCCATGTAATATTTTATATAAATACTTTTATTATATGCAAATTCTTTTTTTAAAGGGAAGAGACTATGCTAGCCTAATAATTTTTCCAATATTCCTATCAGGGTGCCATGATTATAAAGATGATTATTAAAACAATACACAAAACCCCTCCCCCAAATTCTACAGCCACCTAACAAGTTTAAAACAGCAAATTATTTTTATACTTCTCAAAGTAAAAGCCATGTTTCAGACCTCAAAATAATAAGAAAGTGAATTTTCAGTAAATGTGAATGGAGAGAAAAACTAGTAAGCTTTTCTAAAGCAAACCACAAAGACTGGAGTGGAGGGGAATCTCCAAAATCAACTCTAAACAAAAATGACAAATAAGAAAAGAACCATACATGAACACTGAAACATTCTCTTTAAATTACTGTGTTTATATTTAGTTTAAAAATATTTACAGAACACCAAGTAGATAAAGATAGAAATTTCATTTGCACACCAAGACCAAGGAGTTATTTTCTCTTCTCACCTTCCTACCTTGAAGGCTTAGGTTTTAAACATTTGGATCAGTATTCCTAAAATGATCTCTTTCAGAAATATTCTGTACTACTGTTGAGATAAAGGGGGAAAAGAACTCCATGTTTTAAAAAGCACTAGCTAACTTAAATCTTAAGTTCTCTCTCTTTGGCACAAGCAGATTTTAGGAGGCTCCCTTCTTAATTCTAAATGTTCAAAAAGTAATCTCATCTTTAGGCCAATCATCTTAAGTTATAAATATAAGGTTTTGTAAGATTATGAACCACATAAAAATACACCAGTCCCTTCTCCTTAAGTGGAAGTTCTTCTCTTTTAGTAGACTTCTATTCTAAGTTAAGCTTACCCTCTTCTCCAACACTTTGGTCACCTTGCTATTTGATCTTCTAGATGACTAGATGGGGTGGCAGCTTGATATGGTAAACAAAATGAGGGACTGGGGGATTTGGAATCAATCAAAAAGACCTTGGTTCAAATCCCTCCTCAGACATTTACTTACTTGACAACTCTTTAATAAATGACTATGTTAAGACTAGAGTAATTAAGAGTGGTTGTTGAAAGGGCTCAGAAAAGACAACCACCTCTGAGCAAATTATTTAAGTTCTCTCTCCACTTCCTCATTTATATAATGAGCAGGTTAGAAGACCTCTAAGGTCTTTCCCAACTTTATATCTATAATCCTAAAAATCTTGAGTCAAGCTGAGCTATACTTGTAAGCTAGCTCTGCTGTTCCTCTCAGGAGTAAGTGTATCCTATTTTCCATTGCCTCTCAGAGAAATCATTCTTTTTCTGAGCACTCCCAGTCTGCAGAAAGACTCTTGCTGGCTTAGTTATTAACCCATTCACAACTGAATCTTTTTTTAAAAAATCTTATTTTTATTGATATCTTTTGTTTTGACATCATCTTAATTTCTGAAATTCTTCTTCTGAAATTCAAATAGTCATCCTTTGTAACATAATCTTAAGAAAAGTTCAGCAAAAAACACAACCAACAAATTTACCATGAACAAAATGTCACACTATAAGTTATATAGACTTTGACAAAGAGGAGAGGGGAGGTACATTTTTTCAACTTTTCTCCAGGGTCCAAGTTTTGTTATTATATAATATTTGTTAATATTTGTTAATATATAATAATTGTTAGTATATATATGTATATATAATAAAAAATAAACATTTTGGTTTTTTTCATTCCACTCACAATGTAGTCATTGTATACGTTGTTGTCTTTGTTCACCTTATTTCAGACTGTTTCAGTTCATATAGTTCTTCCTAAGCTCCTCCAAATTCTTCATTCTTCAATACTTCTTTATGAAATAATAATATTTCAGTATACTTATATGCACAATTTGGATACATATTCCTCTGACTCAATGTGGCAGAAGGAAAATGCCAGTTATTAAGTTATGAGTTCAAATCCTGCTGTGGTCACTACCATCTTTGTGGCCTTAGGCTAGTCAATTTGCTAACCCGTCTTATGGCTAGATTTGACAGATTCAAGAACTGTGATCACTAGAAAGACAAACAACCTATGACTGATGATAAAGCTTGCTACCCAGCTCCTGACAGAGATTATGGACTCAAGATACAGAATCGGACATATTTTTAGATATAGTGGCAATTTATTTGGTTGACTATACATACTTGTCCACCCTCTTCCCCCGAAGGGTAGAGGACAAGAAATTTAGGTAAGAAAAGACAGATGATATAGGAGACCAGAAAAGGAAAAGGAAAAAAGAGAACTGTTGAAACATCCCTTTTTTTTTTTTTTTTTTTTTAATGCAGAGAACAGAATGGAAGGTCAGAATGAAATAACACACAAGTCGACCAGTTTTGAAAACTACAGAATCAACTTATATACTTAAAAAGAAAAATAAGCTGTACATACAGAAATTTGCAGTTTCATTTATAATCCTCTTTTTCTATATTATGTATATGGAACTTATCTTGTAAAAATGAACAGCTCTGATCAACCAAGATAAATGCTATCCATTTCTTGACAAATATACTATATATGCAGAATGATCCACATTTTTGGACATGGATATATGAGAATTTGTTCTGCTTGACTAAGCATATGTTATAAAAGTTTTGATTTTTTTCAGAGAGTGAATGAGAAAAAATGCCTGTTAACTGAAAAAAAAAATTAAATCCAGAATAAGACATATTTTTGGACATAGCCAATGTAGGAATCTGTTTTGTTAGACTATTGAGATTTTGTCAGAATTTTTGTTTTTACTGTTTGGGCAGTAAAAAGGGCAGTGGCAGTAGGAAGGAAAGATATCTTGCAAAAACATATAATTGAGCAAATGAAAGAATAAAATAAAAGAAGGGGCTGGCTTAGACTCTCAGGACCTTTCTAATTTTGGTCTTATGATCTGCAATCAATCAGCCAATTCTTCAGGGGAAAAAAAAGTGCTTCTATTAACTTTTTGTTATTCTCATATCTATGGAAGCTTTCTGTCTTTGACTTACTGTTAATATATGCCTCAAAGTGGGATATCTAGTTCAAAAGTTAATGGACTTTTTAATCACTTTCTTAGCATAATTCCAAATTGCTCTCCAAAATGACTGAATCAATTTATATTTCCACCAAGAGTGTCTATAACTGCACCTAAGTAGTCTTTTCTCAGCCCTTCCAACAACTAATTTACTCAAATAAAATGCTTTAGATTTTAACATATAAAGCAGTCATTTAATTTAAATAACAAAAAGAACTTTAAACTTCATATTCCCCCAATAAGCTTGAATAGACAAGATGAATAGCAAAACAAAGTGGAAGGGATTCTAGTGAAAAAACTGCATCTATTAAAAAGTGAAAAAATAAGATGCAACCACCAAAAGAAATATAATAATTACTTACTGTTCCCCCCATTCCATGACCACTTCAAAAATCTGTTGTCAAAATATGCTTAAATTTAAACAACATTGTGGAAAACAGGTGAGTTAGCAATGAAGCTGGTTAATATCTTCACTCTGACATTTTGGTTAAACTATCACTTTCCTTTTATTATTTTTTTTCATTTGAAATAAAGGTACCTATGACTTTGATATTCCATTTTCCAGACTCAGTGGCAGAAAAGCAAGAGTAAAGGGAAAGAAAAGCTATGTACTATATTCAAATAGATTTTCTATGTTTTGTTAATACTATAAGGGTCTTCTAAAAATCCATTTGAAGCATTCATTAAAATGTAACAAGGAACTAATCAACAATGACATTAAATTACTGCCAAATAACCAGAGCCCTACAAAAATTTAATACAAATTCTAAACAATTTTTGTGGTATCATTCCTGAAATGTTTATGCAAGCAATATCTTATGCCAAAGCCAAATTGTGTTTATGATTTATTTTTTCTCAGTTTTATCAGTCTTTTAGAAATGATTTTTAATTTAAAACTCAAATGTACTCCAAATTCCTTAATTATGAACTGATTAAAATTAGATCAGTTAAAATAAAATGACTAAATATTGATTAGCTACAAGACAAATGTACCAAGGTACTTTATAGTCTAGAATTTGTTTTAAAAAATAACAGAGTCTAGGCACAAAGGTTAAGCTTTGAGTTTCATCAAAAATTCAATACAAAGTATGTCTGAACTATACAAATGAAACAAATTTCTCTAGGTAGCACAATGAATAATAGGTTGAGCCTTAAGTCTGGAAGGATTGTCATTTAACTTCTGTCTGCCTCAGTTTCCTCAAATGTAAAATGAGGATAATAATAGCACTTTCCTTCCAGGGATTTTGTGAGGATAAAATGAGATAATAATACTTGTAAAATGTTTTGTAAATCTTAAATTACTATATAATTGCTAGCTATTATTATTACAATGTTTAGTAAATAAAATCAAAAATGAAAAATCAACATCTAAGCAGAAAACTAAATTCTCTTATTCAGAAGCAAAAAATAAAAGTGAAGGAACTCTGCCCTCCCTCACTCCTATGGAGATACTAATCAAAAGTTATTTGTAAAATATAGTGATATTCAAGCTTATAGATAAAAAATGAAACTATGAAGGTAGAGGCAGATAGCTTCTTTATATCAATCAATCAAGTAGCATTAACTATCTACTTATAACAGTACATAGCAGTGCTAGATGTGGAAGCTATTAAAAATAAGAAAATCCTTTGACTTTTTCAGTAGTTTATAAGGGGAGGGGAAATGAATACGACAGCACAAATATATACATATAAACATAAGTATAATAACGGTATATAGAATAAATAAATACAAGGTAGTTAGCAGGAATAAAGAGCTCCAGCAGTTGGGAAGGGCGTTAAAAAAGATTTCACATAGAAAGGGGAACCTCCTACAAAGTACTGAACTTGGAAGGTATTCAATACATTTTTTAAAAATTGAATTAAGAAAAGTTTGTAAGATTTGACTTCAGACTAATCCCATGACCTCATCTTGAAGTTGGAATCTAGATTCATAGTGATTGAAGAACAAGAAGCAACAGAAAAATAAAAAAGGGCTAGAATTTTACTAGAATACATAAGAAGCAGAATTTAATGGAGAAAGATGATCAAGATGGTCTTCCAGCTCAAAACTATGAAACCTACATCTATAGCAAAAGAAAAAATCTAGAGAAATTCTTTGAACAGCTCAACAAGACCTTCCAAATTAATATACTTTGTTACTTGGTGACTTCAACACAAATATGGAAAGAGAGAAGAATTGTGAAAAATGTTGAAAAATATAGTTTGGTATCAGAAATAAAGAGAATCAAGATTTGTAGACTACAGAGAATTCCTCATATTCACCCAGCATGAAAGTTTTCTTTGAGAAAAGAGTTGAGAGGTGGCTGAACACCAGATACCAAAACATACACACACACACACACCACAAGTCATTCCTGAATCAACTGCTTATATAGGAAAAAAGGAATGAAAAACAATAATGGAAATAAGAAAAATATGGTAAGCAATCAAAACACAACCTGACCTATTTAAATAAATACTGAAAGAGGGGATATGGGTGGAGAAAATGACATCAATGTAGGCTATTACAATTTAATACAGAAGCTCAATCTAAGTAAATCAACTGTCACAAATAGGAAGACCAGCAGTGCCTAATATTGCCTTAGTTATAAAACACTTTCCAAGTGGAAGAGATATAGCAGCCAATAACAACTTCTTTTGAAGGATGGAAGAAGAGCAGGATCTGTATCAATTCATAAAACAATGAGAAATCACCAAGGAGAAAGTTTGTTTAAAGACTTGGCAAAAGACTCAATTAAGCTAAGATATTTGAAGGTACTTAAAAAAAATTTGAAGGTAAAAAAAAAAAAAGACAAACAATGTGGAAAGGATTAGTTTAGCAAAATTTTTTCACCATCAAGAACAGTGTAGTCTCTAATATCACAGTTTTGGATGGTCTTTTACAGGAAGTAGAAATAGAAAGAAAATTCAGATGGATAAAACAAATGAAATAGAGCAAAAATACAAGAGAAAGAGTCTGCTAGAACTGATACAATTTTGAGAGTGGAGATCAGTTTTCATGGCAATTAAAAGAGCTACTGATACCAAAGGTATGTAAAATTCCAGACCTTGTTATTAAAAAAAATTCAACCAACAATATGTTAACAATTATTGACCTATGTGCTCACTTTCTCATCTATATAAGATATTTATGAGAACAATACACATGCGTACACACAGGAAGAAAGAAAAGTGAAAGAACAAGGAGAATGGAAGAAAGAAGCAAACGAGAAGAAAGACAGAGACAGTGAAAGGGAAAGAAGAAAGAAAGAGAAATAAAATGCCAATTACATGCCTTCTTATAAGAAAATAATTAAATGATCAATTGCTACTTCTTGTCAACACTGGCTTCAAATATCTCAATTAAAAGTCATTTTAAATTTCTTTCCACTTGCCTACTTTCGTAAAAAAAGGAGAAACTGATTTTCTACAATACAACTTCAAACTTGTTTTTGCTTTTTATCACAAACACCAAAAAATTGTCACCATACTTTTTCAAAGGGGAGAAAAATCTAACCTATGTTATTTTTTTAAATGAGGTAATGAAAAGAACTAACTTTACTACAAGAATAAAGCAAATAATATACTTCTACCCCAAACCTGAAATTATACACTTATTCAAGAGAAATTCTTGATAACAAACTCACTTGAAAAAATTGAGGTTGACAGATGGATACATAAAAGACATTTAAAAAAAATAACAAAGTGGTATTTTCAAGTATCTCCAGTCTCATCCTTTATTGATTCATTTTCCTTTTACGTTGCTTCTGGGTGTATACACAGAATTTTTGCCTAGATCCATAACATACAAAGATCAGTAATGAAGAAAACCCACGTCAAAAGTGTGGTGGTCTATGAGATTTATAATAAATGTACCAAAACAAAATGCTCTGTAAAGAAATAAAGAACTTAAATAGTTGGAAGAATATTTAGTACTCATGGCTAAGTTTTGACAATAGAATAAAAAAAACCCTGACATTACCAAGGTTACTTTTAATGATATACTGATCTAATAGTTAAGAAATATTTTATAGGACTTGATAATATAATAACAAAGTTCATTTGGGGAAACGAGATCTGACATATCAAAAGAAATGATGAAAAGAAGCAGATTTACGAAGTAAAGTAAGGGTGGGAATAGGATTTCCAGATCTCAAGTTATATTAGTAGTATTATATCAAAATCGTCTGGTATTGGTTTAAACAAAAATAGATCAATAGAATAGACAAGGGGAAATGAGGGAAAAAATGGAATTCAATAACTCAATGTTTGATAAAATGGAAAAAAACAAATTACCTGGGAAAAAACTCCTTACTTAATTACAAACTCCTAGGAAAACTGGAAAGCAATCTGGCAGAAATCAGAGATAGAGTAACACCTTACATTATGATCTACAATACATTTTAAATGACCTTAATACTGGAGATCTGATTATAAAAATATTAAAAGAAAAGCAGAGCCTATATCTCTCTCTCCCAGATGTGGGTAAGAGATATTCTTAACCAAATCAAAGAACAGAGGCAATTACAAAAGATAATATAGATTAACTTTGATTACACGAAACTGAAAAGTTTCTCCACAAACAAAATAAATGCATCTAGGACAAAAAGGTTAGTAGTTGAATGTGGAAAAAAAAATTTTTGTATCAAATTTTTCTGGTACTGTTGGCATATATGATCAGTAGCCATTTTCCAATAGTTAAATGGTCAATGGAGTCAAATAGTTCTCAAAAGAAAAACTGCAAAGTATTCACAACCACAGGAAAGAATGCTCCAAATTAAAAAAAAAAGAAAAAGAAAAGACATATAAATCAAAACAACTCTGAGGTTTCATGGCATCCCCTGCATATTGGCAAAGATGGCAAAAAATTTTTACAAAAATCAAAATTAGAGGAGTTGTGGAATAATAGGCACACAAATTTACTACTGGTGGAACTGAGAAATGGAACCATCATTTTGGAAATTAATGTGGAATTATGCAAATAAAGTGACTAAAACATCCATACTTTTTGGCTCCAACATTCCATTACTGGGATTATATTTCAAGAAAGTCATACAGGGGCAGAAGATGGTGCAATGAATAGAGCACCAGCTCTGAAGTCAGGAGGACCCAAGTTCATATCTGACCTCAGACACTTAACACTTCCTAGCTGTGTGACCCCAGACAAGTCACTTAACCCCAATTGCCTCAGCCAAAATAAATAAATAAAAACCAAAGTAAAGGAAATGAGAATAATGCAAGACTATTCAGAATAAACTAGAAAACATAGGAGGAAATGTAATAATACACTCCAAAGAATAACAGTTCAGCATAAATCCTAGGTTGATCTACTCTGCAAACGTGAGCTTAAACAAAAATGAAAAAGGATGGATTTAAAACCACAAGGAAGTGTTTGAAAAATCTACACAGCAAGAAGAAAAACATGACAGCAAGGAAAATAGTTAAGAAATTTCTTTCTAAATATACACAAGAAGACAGGCATGAAGGCAGAAGGAAGTTAACAGTGAAGAGGCTCAGTCCCTGGGCATAATGGACTGAATCTGGTGACAATCTGCCTACAGGGGCATTGATTTTTTTGTTTCGTTTTTGTTTTGGGGGACTACATGACAAGGGAGTGTCCATAAAAGGAGCCAGATGCAGGGGAACAGAAAGGAGTATGTGGTGCACCAGGATCAAATCTAGAGTTGTCAATGAAAAGATGTGGTGTCTCAGAAATAGTAGAGCCTACATGGAAATGAGTGAAGGGGAAGGAAAAGGAGGCCATAGTGTGATGATAAAGTGGGGTTCCACTGATGAATACCCCTATGAATAAAGGGAGATGGTCTGTGAAAAAAGAGGGGGAGATTTTGAGCAGAGTGTGACCTGGAGGATTTACTGCTGGAAACATCTAGTCTTTTTTCCTCAAGAGAAAGGAACTGGAGCTCTTGAGGACAACTAGAATGGGGAGGGGGGAAGTGAAGGGAAATATGGACTTAGGGATATTGTGAGGCAAATGGAGGAAGGGGAAGGAAGGTAAGCCAGGGGGGTTATAAATATAAAGAGGTGCTCTTCAATAGGGAAAGGTCCTGCTGCTCTTCATTAGCATTATTCTGAGAATGAGGCATTAATGGAATTCACAAGGCAAATTCTGCAAGGCAGAAGCAAAAAGCACCAAATAGGAAGAGTCTAGAATGGATTACTTTGGAAATTTTGATTGCATAAGAAATATGGAGAAAGGAAAGAGACCATATAATGGCAATGAATCAGAGAATAGAATACTGCCTAGAATAGACAAAAAGAAATAATAGATAAGAGTGAGAAAAATCCTTTTTGTAAAGGAGAAACAAAAAGATGTAATTTTAAAAACTAATGAACAGGACTAGCTGAAAAGGAGAAGAGAAGGAGGACTCTACTTAATTGAGAGGAAAAGGGAAGGGAGTTAGAATTATATAACCAGAGAGAAAAAAAATTAATAAGCAAAACCCCAAGGAGAAAAGGTATGAAAGATGAGGAGGATATTATGGGTAAGGGAAAGAGAGCCACTGGGAACAGGGCCATGCTAAAAAAGATTTAAGGCAAAGTAATTGAAGAAACAGTCCTGTGTTTGCAGCATAAAGAGGTGGAGGGGAATCTTAACTTAAAAAAAAAAAAAAAAAAAAAACATTAACATTAGAGATAAATGGAAGAAAATATAACACTAACTAAACTTGGAATCAGGGAGAACAGAGTTTAAATTTGCCCACCGAAATTTACCAGATAATAGCATATACTAAGATAAGGTCAAAATGGGTTCATGATTTAGACATAAAGAGTGATACTATAAGCAAACTAGGAGAACAAGGGATAGTCTACCTCTCAGATCTGTGGAGGAGGAAGGAATTTATGGCTAAAAAAGAACTAGAGAAAATTATGAGATGCAAAATGGATAATTTTGATTATCTTAAATGAAAAAGGTTTTGTACAAACAAAACCAATGCAGACAAGATTAGAAGGGAAGCAGAAAACTGAGGGAAAATATTTATACCCAAGAGTTCTGATAAAGGTCTCATTCCTAAAATAGAGAATCGACTAAAATTTATAAGAATACAAGCCATTCTCCAATTGATAAATTAGGACAACTCTGAAATACCACAACACATACTGTATTTCAGAGTACTTCAAACTAAGCAATTAAATAAGTGGGATCTGGAAGGGGGGAGAAACAGCAAAAGGTTAATAATACTTTTGCAAATTAAGTTGTTATTGTAAACATTAATTTTAATTCATTCTCCAAAATGTTAAGATAAGACAAAGTAAATGAAAATGGATAAAAAATTGTTAATTGCTTGTTCTCACCACAGTCTCAGATTGGCTAAGAAGATAGGAAAAAATAATGATAAATAGAGGAATGTGGGAAAACTGGGATACTAATGCATTGCTGGTATAGTTGTGAACTAATTCAACTTCTCTCTTTAATCACAGGATTAATCACAATTTGGTAATAGTACTAGGGATGACAAAAATTTTGAGGCATAGAGCTTGGATTGATTTTATATAAGGAGAAAAAACCTCACCAATCTAAAAACTATAGATTTCAAATAATTTTTCATCAAAGTCAATGCAAACATGAAAATCTTCAAAGCAACAAATTCATCTGCATTGAGAATTCTGAAAAATGTAAACTCAAACTCTCCATCAATAAAAGGCTTACCTTATCCACATTATGTCAGTATCTCTCTTTTAGCTATGCTGTCTAATGTTATGCTAAGAACTGTTTCAAGATTCTGTTTCCAACTTTCCAGTATCTTTATATAGTATCTGTATTCCTGAAACCAATGCAAGAATCTCAGAAAACTAAGCAATTAATAAGTGGGATCTGGAGGGGGGAGGGAGAAATAGCAAATGAATAATAATATTTTGCAAATTAAATTGTTATTGTAAACATTAATTTTAATTCATTCTCCAAAATATTAAGATAAGACAAAGTAAATGAATATGGCTAAAAAATTGTTAATTGCTTGTTCTCACCAGTGACTTGAGGTGTTTTAAATAAAAATTGCATGTGGAGCTTTTCAAAAATTGGCCTTCACAAATAAACATTTTACATTTTGAAAATGTACACATCTCTCAAAATGGAAGAATACATCTTTTTAAACTAATCCAGAAAACATATGAGTAACAAGTTGATAATTCTAATGCTTAATTTAAAAAAATCATATGATCCTCACTGTTCCAACTATCTCTTCGTTTATCACAGCCCATCTTCAATTAAGTGCGAATCTAACTATGCCTACCTATGCCTATCTACCTATTCAATAAATTCCAGTAGTACCCTAGCACTCCAGAATCAAATATGTCAAAAATAAATAAAAAAAATTCTATTTGCCATTCAAATGTCTTCATAACCTGCCTTCCTCTTCCATATTACCAGTCTTCTTATATTTTACATACCTCTCTGTACATATTCTTCCATCTAGTGTTCCTCAAACAAGATATTCAGAACATTTTCATCGGCAGCCATATATCTATAATGCTCTCTTTTCATTTTCTGGCTTACCTTCTCAGCCACCCAGCTAAAATTCTATTTTTTTTATGAGCTTTTCCTGATCCTCTTTAATTCTAACTGTCTCTGTTCATTACTGACAATTTATCCTGTACATTGTTTGCATGCTGTCTTCCCCATTAGACTGTGGGCTCTTTATGAACAGGCATGATTTTTTTACTTTTCTTTCTATCAGCAATGACTAGCATAGTATCTGGTACACAGTAGGCACCTAATGAGATACACAGAGGTTTTCCAGAAGGAAATTCATGTGAACTACTATTGGGAGTTTTTTATTTCACATGAAAAAGGAAGACATTTGCAGAAGGTCCTGCCATTCTTTCAAGCCAAAATAAAGTAAAACTTAACATTCTGTTCATTTCTTAACATAACTCTATTTCAGTAAACATAATACAGTATTTCAAGTGGAATCTTAACATATATAGTGCCATAGCTCTTGATAGATTTAACTTAATAAAAATGAATGCGTCTTTTTAGATATCATTCCCTTCTATAATATTCCATTCACAGTAACTCAACATTGTCTCACTGAAAATTCCATATTGAAAGAAAAGAAAAAGATTAAACAAACCTCACAACCTATAGGGTTTGCTATCTCGCAGGAGGTAGCTAGTAAAACTAGACAGCTGCAATGCAGAGCACAGAGGCTCTTAGAAAAATGGATTTCCTCATTATAATCCAAACCTACTGAAAATAACTACTATGACAGCCATCCGGTATTTAAGATCTTGGGTTTCTACAATTTCATGAGTGCAAAAATATGTAGAATATAAAGGCAACAGAAATTACTGAGGTGGGTTTAATTTATTCTTTCCCAAAGGAAAAAATTCAAATACCATTTTATATCAAAGTAGGATAAGGAAATTATGACTTTCCTCTTATGACCAAATATCTTCTAATTTTATTCATATGTTAAAATCTATTCAAATGGTGTCAAATTTTGATCCAAATGACAAAGGGGTTATAGTATACTACATCTCTGATATTCAAAAATGTTAAAGATATCAGTGTGCTATGACAATCTCACTACTAACATGCAATAATCTAGAAGTAAATTTTAAGTAGTTTCAAATGAAACACACATTATAAAACCCCTGAATTTATAGAAATTTAAACACTTTTGTCAATGGATCCTTTTGTGAGAGTCAATTGTACAGAATGCTGTATCACAAAATCCCTTGTAGGAAAAGAATAAGGAAATGTAATAAATTATTTAAAATTTGGTAAACAATGTTCATGAGGTCACATGAAGCACAAGGAAGGATGAATCTGGAATCTAGCTGCCACTACAGTAGGAAAATTGATTAATGCATCTATGCAAATTAGACAGGTGGCAGCCTATCATAGGATCTGATCTGCAAAAAATCCAAATGTCTCCTGGGGGTTCTGTTCTTCTCCTAAATCAGTTTCCTTGCCTCTAGCCTTACAAAGCTCATGAATTAAATAAAAATCAAAGGATTCTTTGTTTTGATAAGTTAGTTATTCTTGATTGCATTTATCAGCAGCATCACTGAACTGAAAAAGTAGAATTTGTTTTATCTCCTTCCTTTCAAGTCAAAGTAAGGTTGGAGAGATACTGGGAAAAGGAGAGAAATCCAAGTGATTCCAATTACAAACTGAATATAAGCATATTACACGAGAATACCATGTGGTGGTCAATTTCTACTTAGAAGCATATTTCTGTACCACTACAAGAAGATTTAAAGGAAACAGTTTCCTGACCAAATTGCCTGCTGAGCAAACCTAGGCTACATCAACACTTTCAGCTACCAAGAAGGAAAAATGTATAAAAACCCATCTTTGTACCTTTATATGAGCTCTTCTAGGAGGACACATTAAAATGTTTCAGACATTTCACAAGTATTCATCAAGTGCTTGAGGATACATATCAGATTCTGGACTAAACACTGGGGATACAAAAAAAGGCAAAAATACAGTCCCTGCCTCCCAGACCAGCTCACATTCAAATGGCACAATTAATATGCAAACAAGAATGTACATACAAGAGATATAAAGGTAAATGGAAATTATCATTAGAGGGAAGGCATTATAAACTGCAGGAGGAACTGAGAAAGGCCTCTTGCCGAAAGTGGGATTTGAATTGAGTCTGAAGGCCAGGGATGCCAGAAGACAGAATGGAAAAGAGAATTCTAGGCATAGGGTTTTTGTAGTTGAGTTTCTGAGAGGACGACCATGATATTAGGGAGGTGATGTCAAGAAATGCAAGAGAACTGAATTTAAGTGAGGGAGGGTGGGGCAAGGTCCCCTGCCTCACTTTTCCCCTCCAGAGCCATCTGGATCCAGTGGCCAGATAGAGATCAGGAGGACTGGAGATGGCCCTGAATACAATGGGAGACCTTGGTCTTTTTAAGAGAAGGTCTTCAACAGGTCTCAGTTCAGCTAAGGCAACCACCCATTCAGTGATTAAGGATAGGTGAGAAATGAGGCAGAAAAAGGCCTCTTTCATTTAGTCAAAAAAACAACAACCATTATTTAAATAAATAAATAACTTTGGATAGTAGGATAGGTAGAAATCCAACAGGGGTTTCTGGTCAAAATATAGACAATTGTTATTAACATTCATTCAGAGCTGATCAGGGCCCAAACAATGACTAAGTAGGGGTTGGCCTGGCTTATCTACTTTAGGCCAATCAATCAGTCACAGTCATTTGGGTTTAAGGTAAGGTCCTTAAAGAAATCTAGCAGAAAACCCCAAGATATCTTGGCAGGTTCAGTGACCCCAAAACAGGCAAAGGCATAGAGATGGAAGATGGAGTATCTTATGTAAGGAAGAATAAGTAGAAGTGTAGCTGGATAGAGCATTTGGAGGGAACTAATGTGTACAAAAATGGAAAGGCAAAGAGGGGATTGGCCATAAACAGATTAATATGGGGCACTACTAGAGTTTACTAAGAAAAGGGGAGAAGAGGAAATGACATGGTCATACCTATGAGCATGGAAAAAAGCACTTTGAGTGAGGCGGGGAGGTCTATTAGAAGGCTATTGCAATAGTTCGGGACCAAAGTGATGAACCCTGCAGGAGGGTGGTGCTGAAAGTGGAAAGGAGATGGATGGCGTATTTTGAAAGTAGAAATGAAAAGAATTGACAACAGATTGGATATGTGGGATGAGTGAGACTTGAAGAGTTAAGGACAATAGGATTTCAAGCCTAGCTGACAAAGAGAATTGTGGTACCCTCATCAGTAACAGGAAAATTGGGAAGAGGGAAGAGAATATGAATTCTGTTTTGGGCATGCCAAGTTTGAGATACCTATGGGGAGATACCTATGGGGACATGTATAGTGTGAGAAGTACAGAAAGTGAACAGTAATGCTCAGAAGAAGAATCACAGATCAGGGCAGTGACAAGGGCTGAATATGTATATAGAGATATGAGAACTATTTATATTAAAATAAATGACTCGGGCTAAGTGTTCACCTAGAGATAGGAGTCAAAACCTAGAAGAAAAAAGTCCTCTAGCAAAGGCTGAGAAAAAAGATGGATAAGACAAATGAAAGGACCGATAGAAAGCAATGTCATAAAAACCTAAAGGAGAAGGAAGTATTCTGAGAAGCTGACAGTATCAAAGATTAAAGACAGGTCATAAATGATCAAAAGGTCAATGAGATTTATTTTTATTACACATCAGACTTCATAGCAATCTCCCCAAAAATTTCCAATCTAATCAAAGAATCAGAGTTGGAAGGGACTTAAGAGACCATTTAATCCCATCCATGTCTGCACAAAGTTATAATGTACAACCTCTTCAGTATAATAAGAGTGCTGATCTTAGCCTCATTAAGACTAGCTCATGTTAACCGAAAGCTGGGAAACATTTTTTTTTTTTTAATATGCCAGTGTCTCTGAAAAAGGTCTCATTCCTAAAATACATAGAGAACGGAGTCAAATTTATAAGAATAAAATTATTCCCCAATTAATAGTCAAGGGATATAAACAATTTTCAGATGAAGAAATTAAAGCCATTTTTAGTCATATGAAAAAATGCTCTAAATTATTTCTGATTGAGAAATGTAAATTAAGACAATACTAAGGTGACACTTCACACCTCTCAGAATGACTAAAATGACAGGAAAAAATAATGACAAATGTTGGAATGGATGTGAGAAGACTGGGATATTAATGTATTGTTGGTAGAGTTGTGGAATGATCTAACCATTCTAGACAGTAATTTGGAACTATACCCAAAGGGCTATGCATACTGTTTGACCCAGCAGTGTCACTATTGGGCAAAAAGATCAAAAAAGAGGGAAAAAGACCCACATGTGCAAAAATGTTTGAAACTGAGTGGATGCCCCTCACTTCAGAATGGTGGATTAAGTTATGGTATATGAAGGTAATACAACATTACTGTTCTATAAGAAATGTTGAAAGGCCGATTTCTGAAACGTCTAGAAAAATTTACACGAACTGATGCTGAGTGAAGTGAGCAAAACTAGTAGAACAAGGATAATGGCAAAATTAGTGATGATCAATTATGAAAGACTTAATTCTTCTTAGCAATAAAGTGATCCAAGACAATTCAAATAAACTTGGGCTGGAGAATGTCATCTGTATCCAGAGAGAGAATTTTGGATACTAAACGTGGATTGAAAGGTAGCATTTTCACCTTATATTTGGTTTCTTTCTTTCTTTTTTTTTTTGCCCTTTTATTCTGATTGTTTCTTGCACAACATGGCAAATATGGAAATATATTTATAAGAATTGCACATGCTTAACCTATATTGGATTGTTTGATGTTTTGGAAAGGAAAGGGGGGGTGGAGAAAGGGAGAAAAAATTTGGAACTCAAAATTGTACTGAAATTAGTGTTAAAAACTATCTTCCCATGTATTCGGAAAAATAAAATACTATTAAAAAAAAAAAAAAGACTAGCTTTATGACCCTGGGCAAATCACTTAAACTCTTTTACTCTCAGTTTCCTAATCTGTAAAAGAAAGATAATAAATTAACCAGCACTATATTGAGAATAAAAATAATTTATGTAAAACTTTCCAAAACTGAAATCATTATACTCTTATTGGTTTTTGTTTTGTTTTGTTTTGTTTTCCAGGTAAATAAAAAGTTGTCTTACAATTAAAAACTTGCCTCCTATCAGATGTTCTCTCAGACCTGGGGGTGGAGGGGTGAGGGGTGTAAATGGTGACATTTGGGAAAGCTCTGTAAGTTCTTTCCCTTGGGAAATAATGAAACCAACCATAGTCTCATCCTACATTGTATCTCCTAGGTGCTGATTTCCAATTACACTAGACGGCACTTTCAGGGAAAAGGGGTATTACTTAAAGCAACCTCACAATTGTTCTTATGAATAGTGGCAATATCTTTTAGAACCATTAAGCTGGCAAAACTAAGTTTGCTACTTAAATTATGTAACAGTAAAAGTACTTGAATTCACTTACATTTATCACAGAAATGTGTAACAAAGATCTTAAATTGGACTGGAATTCTAAGTTCTGTCAACCCCAAATTGTCTGCTAAGAAGAACAACTCATTTTTCTTGAAGATTCAATATACATGCAATACCGATCATATATTCCCAAATTCATTAAAAATACTGGGAAATCCCTTAAAGTGTGTAAAAATCACCCTTAGGAAACAAAATATCAAGTTCATGGGGAGAAAATCAAGACCAACTGCAACAAAACTCATGCTACTATTCATAACATAAAGAACACGCAGGCATTGTTTGTTGTGAAGAAACCTAAGCTCAACAAATGTTGACTCACTGATTCATGCCAGGCATTCCCTGTCACACCCTTACACTAAAGGCATTCCATTTAAAATAGAATTAGGGCTTCACTTTTTAAAAAGCACAATGCTACTTCACTGAATGTTACAATGACATCTAAGAAAGTCTTTTTAGATGAATGTTTTTCTTAAAGCTTTTCAATCACATATCCCTTTCTCAACTAATTCTAACTCCAACCACTCTCACCCCACAAATGTGTCTGGTGACTATGCTAGGCAAGACAGACAAATTTCTAAGAACTTCAGACAACTTTCTAAAGTAGAACAGTACTACTGAAAAGGGTTTTGGTATCAGAAATATAGATTTAATAGCAACTACTCAAAAATCTCCCTCCCAATTCCAAGAACTATAGAACTGAACCATGGAAGCCAAAAATTAGAAATATAATTTGGCATTGATGTCCTATGAACCATGCTTATTCTCACTGAGCTACTAATACTATTTGGCAACTATTTAATTAACAGGGGAATTAGGAAGAAGAATGGTAAAAATATAGTCAAGTTTTAAAATGGGTCAACTAGTAAATTAATAGGTTTAAGATGAGAACTATATATATGACAAATCTAAGCCCCCCCCCAAAATTAGGAAGGAAAAATGAACTAGCATTTTCTATTTGATCTATAACTCATTATAGCATATTCCATAATGTATTTTAAATGCATGTGTGGCCTTAATTTAAAAATTAGACTAAAAAATTAATTAAGTAGATCATATTACTTTTCATAGCTCAAGGTAGGAGATATACTCTTAACCAAAGGATATAAAGCAATTACAAAAGATAAAATAGCTATCTTTGAATACATAAAAATAAAAAGTTTCTGCACAGACAAAATTAATGAACCTAGGCTAAGAAGGAAAGAGGTTAATTGGGGGAAAAAAAAACCACTCCATCTGACTTCTCTGATAAGTATTTGTTATTTAAAATATACAATTGCTAAATACATATAAAATCCAATATTTATGTGGTCAAAAGTCATGATTAAACTTCCCAAATGAAAAATCGCATAGTATTCACAACCACATGAAAGAACACTCCAGATTACATGAAATACTCAGGATCATTAATTAGAGAAACGCACATCAAAACACCACCACATACTTTGCAGATTAGTGAAGAGGACCAAAAATGCCAATAATTCATGCTGGAGGACTAGTGGGATAAAAGGCAAATACAATAGTGGCAAACTATGAATTAGTACAATCATTTTGGAAAGCAATTTGTAATTATGTAAACTCAATGACTGAAATATCCATACCCTCTTGACTTCTAGATTCCATTACTGATTTTATATCCCCAAGAAAGCCATTAATGAGAAGAAAATGCCCATATATACCAAAATATTTATAATTGTACACTCTATGATAGCAAAGAATTGGAAACAAACTAGAATGGCTAAATAAACTGTAACAGGTGGATATAATAGATTATTATTACTGTGCTGTAAGAAATTATGTATGTGACAAATATAGAGAAGCTTGCAAAGATCATATATGGAATCCAAATCACTAATAATAAGAGAAACAAAAATCAAAACAAATCCTTTTACCTGACATCTTTCAAATTGGCAAAAATGATAATAGTCAATGGTAGAGATGTAACAGGAAGATAATTATATTGTGCATTGTTAGGGGAACTAACAGTATACACTTATAAAAAAATTATTAAAACTTTTTATTTTTTAAAACATACACATGGACAATTCTTCAACACTAGCCTTTGCAAAACCTTGTGTTCCAATTTCCCACCTCCCTTCTTCCACACCTTCCCTTAGATGGCAAGTAGTCCAATATGTTAAACATGGTAGAATTATGTTAAATCTAATATATACATACAAATTTATACAATTGCCCTGCCACACAAGAAAAATCAAATCAAACCAGTTTAAAAAAAAAAGAAGAAGAAGAAGAAGAAGAAACAAAAGGAGAAACAAAATAAAATGTAAGCAAACAACAACAAAAAAGAGTGAAAATGCAACGTTGTGGTTCACACTCAGTTCCCACAGGCTTCTCTCTTCATCACTGAACAATTGAAAACTGGTTTGAATCACCTCATTTTTGAAGGGAGCCATGTCTATCAGAATTGATCATCATATAGTCTTCTTGTTGCTGTGTATAATGATCTCCTGGTTTTGCTCATTTCATTTAGCATCAGTTCATGTAAGTCTCTCTGAAATCATCCTGCTGGTCATTTCTTACAGAATGATAATATTCCATAACATTCAGATACCATAACTTCTTTAGCCAGTCTCCAACTGATGGGCATCCACTCAGTTTCCAGTTTCTTGCCACGTACTACAAAAAGGGCTACCACATACATTTTTGTACATGTGGGTCCCTTTCTCTCCTTTAAGATCTCTTTGGATTATAAGCCCAGTAGTAACACTGCTGGGTCAAAGGGTATTCAGTTTGATAACTTTTTGAGCACAGTTCCAAACTGCTCTCCAGAATGGTTGGATCCATTCACAGTTCTACCAACAATGTATTAGTGTCCCAGTTTTCCCACATCCGCTCCAACATTTATCATTATCTTTTCCTGTCATCTTAGCCAATCTGAGAGGTACCTACACACCTATTTTGGTAAGTAATATATAACATCTGAAGCACCTAATTTTCTAGAATAACAAGGATACTTACATTTAAGTTGAACTTCACAATGTACACTGAATCCTGTTACAATAATCCTGTCAGTTAAATGGTAAAGAAATTATCTTCAATTTGTAAATGAGGAAGCTGAGGCTCAGAGATCAATCAATTCAGTATCATAAAACCATAAATTTAGAAATAGAAGAGACCTCAAAGGCCATCTGGTCCCACCCTCATTTTACAGATAAGGAAATTTGAGTCCCAGGGAGGCTAAATTAGTTGGCTGAAGATCACAGAAAGCATGATATAAACCCTTGGCTGATGACTCCAGATGCAGGGCTCTTTCCATTCCATCCATGGACCAGAAGAGGTAGAGGCCAGGCCCTTCATTTTATAGATTATAAAAATTGAGGTTCTGAGAGCTTAAGTCCAAGGTCACAAAAAGCCACATGGCATAATAAATGTGTGTATGTGGGGAAATCCAAAGCTATAGTGGCAAGAATACAATAATTAAAATCAGAGGTTTTGAGTTTAAATCCTAGCTCTATAACTTCCTACATATGTAACCTTGGATAAAGCACTTCTATGAGCTTCAGTTTCCTCATAGGCAAAATTAAAATTTTAGATTTGATGGGTCTCCAACATTTTTTCTAATTTTAAACCCTATGAAACTATTAAAAAAACCCACACCACAGATATGTATATCTATATAGCAAGGATGTATAGCAAAATGTTTAAGGAAAACCAGCTAACAGCCCAAAGGAAATCTCTGGGACCATAGTTAAAGTTTAGCAAACACAAGTTAATCTATTCTCTTGGTGGAGAATCCCTTTCTTATAAATTAAAATTATTGGCTGCAATATTAGTGATTTAGCCTCTAGGTTCATGAACATAGAGAAAATACCATTATAAGAGGCAAACACTAGACCTAAAAACAAACCACTTTTTCTCTATTATATACACTCTACTCAGACTATCTTTTTTTTTTTTTTTAAAAAATGAAAAGCTAATACTCTCATATTACCCTCTTCCCAACTCCACAACATTTTAGTTTCTTAAGAGGTATTTTCTTTCTTTTTTTCGGGAGTGATAAAGTGGTAAGAGGCAGTAACTGGGTCTCCCTATCTAGCACAGGCTGGAAATGAAAAGACAATTAATTGGCCTGATCCCACTGCTGGTCCACACCAAAATTTTGATTCTTGTTTCTGGACCAGCTCATCCCTTCACAGGCATCTGAGTTTCCTCATTCCCTCCTGGGGTTCACCACAGGCATCAAGTTTCATTCAAACAACCAAATGGCTTTCACTCTATAGCAGCACAGAACTTCCAATGCTCAGTCTCTTCAGGTAACAGGGATTATAAAGACAGGCCCTCATATCCAAGCTACAGCACTTTTTCTTAAAGAAGTTGCCATTTCTTTATAACAGCAATGGTTCTGGCTAAAGGAAGAGCTGAGTGCATTAAGAAAGCCTAGTCCTTTTTCTCTTTCTGAACCAACAATGAATAGTATACTAGGAAGCTTACAAGCACAGCTCTTGTAATCTTTCTTAAAAAAAAGTTCCATGAACTCTCCAAAGTCTAAATTTAGGCATAAAGTCTTTCACCATCAATGCCAGCCACCTCAACTAAGAAAATCACATACATGCACAGTAATTCAGTACCAAACTAGATTCTTACATAAATGTGTCAGGTTTGATAGAAGTAAAACTGCTGTTAATATAAAGATATCAAGATATTTTTTCTTCTGGCACAAGCATAAACATCTTGAATCTGGATAAAATGGCGTTAAGTGACCCCCTCTCCCTAAAAGGAAAACTTTTTTTTGGGGGGGGGAGGGGTAGGAGAAAGAGGCCAGAATAGGAAATATTAATGAGACTTTTTCCTCTTTATTAATAAAATAGTAAAAGATTTGCCCTATATGTACCAGATGGCATAAAACAACCTCTATGAAATAAACACTCTATGAAACTGGAATTCTGAGTCATATGGTAGTAGACAACTATCTACTTATTCACCAAAGCTATTTCCTGTTGCACCTGGGCCTTTTCCAGATTATCTAGGCTCAGCCCCAGCACTTTAAAATAATAAAATCATGGTAGAAAACAGTGGGGCTTGAGGTCACTGATGAATAGCAAGGAAACAATGCTATTTTTTCTATGCACTTATTTACTGTGATAGTAATGCTGACTTATTTTAATGTCATCCTTAGCCCTCTCACATCAATTCTAAATTTCAAAGATCTCTATTTCTGCAATTAGCACTTATAGATTTTGGATAGTTACTTGTAGGGAAAAAAAGTTATATGGTCTCTTGTTTTAAATGCCTGTAATGTGCCTCTTCTCCCCACCCCCAATCAGCTGGGAATAATTCCCAGATTTTCTCAAGCTTAGTTTGGAAGTGAGGTTCAGACTTGATAAACACTCGACACAGGAAATGCTTGAGATCGCAGACTACTTAGAATATTTGGTTTATCCTTTCCCAAGAGGTTGTTGTTTTTTCTTTTATAAGTTCAACTCCATGGGCATTTTGGTAGTTTAAAATTTTTTACTGAAATTTCTTAAAACACTGATGATAGATCAAATGACAGATTCAAAACAAAATTAATTGGTAAAGTGACACAACCAAGGAAAAGCTAATCAAACTCTAAGAGGACACTACCTTACAAAAGGTCCAACAATGCAGTTAAACAAAATCAACACTCTCTGAGAATGTTTCAGTTTTAAGGCAACCCTAGGGATACCTCCAGGAATGTAGGGAGTGGTGTGAATAATAAGAATAGTTTAGCTAGATTGTGATATTACAAAATTCAATAAAAAAAAACAACACAAAGACTACTGTGTTGGACAGCGGGCAGAGCATTTGATATGAGTGTTAAGACTTGTACAAAAATATTTGACACATAGCAGAATGTGGCACATAAAAAGAAAAGGATAAAATAAAACACTATGGAAAATGCTTGGAAGTATGGAATACTATGGAAGCTTAAGGTATGGAAAAATCACTTGGGGGAGAAGGAATCAGAGGAGGTGGCATCTGAGTTGAATTGGAAGCTTCTCTCTTGAAGGAAAGAAATTTAACAAAGTTAAAAAGAACATGAGGGAAAAGAAAGACAGAAATGTTGAGTTCCAATCTAAGCACAAAAATGGCATGAGTAAGAAAAGAGAAGAAAGCAGACAAAATGAAAAGGGGGAACTGAACTCCATTTGGCTAGAATGTCTACTATATAGAGAGAAATAATGTGAGATAAAGCTGGAAAAATAGAATGCAGCCAGATTGTAAGATAAAATTTAGAGTGCAAGCACCTAGGTCAACCCATTTGTTTTACAGATAAAGTAAATCAAAGAGGAGCTAAATTCCTTGACCCCAAGGTAACATATCTAGAAAAATAGCAGTAGAGAGTGCAGATTACTTTATTCATAAGTTTGGCAATAAAGGACAAAAAAGGATAGGACAACAATCTGATCTTACTAATATAGTGTCAAGAAATAAAATGTTTTTAGAATAAGAAATGTCCTGAGAATGTATATAAACTAAGGGGAAAGATCAGAAATGCATATGAAGGGATGACTGATAGTTTAAGATTATAGATAGGAAGCGATCAAAGATATGGATGAAGGGAAGAGAAGACAAAAGGGAATGAGAGCAAAAAATTAAATGGAAGAGTCAGTCTTGGCAAAAAGACTACTACAATCTAAGGAGGAGATGGATAAAGAAACAGATTTATTTAGAGGAATGGGAAAGAGTGGTCAGCTAAAAATCAGAGAAGTTAGGCTCCAATCTTGGCTTCGTCACTTAGAATCTAATGATCACAAATTCAGAGCAGAAGGGACCCTTACAAGTCCATTGAGTTGATTTTTTTTTTTTAAATAAGAAAGAAACTGAGGTACGGGAGAAGTGAAATCATTTGTAAGAGCATCTGAGGCAGGATTTTAGCCCAAGTCTTCCAGACTTCAAATTCCATCCATTATGCCATGCTTTCTTTATTTTCTAACTATGGAAAAGTTGATGAACTTATCTCAACTGTTTCTTTATTTGTAAAATTGGAATAATGGCACCTTCCACTATCTTCTTCACACAATGTGATCACATAGTATAAAGCTAAAAGTAGTATATAAAAATGAGATATCCTCTGAGTAAAAAAAAAAAAAAAACTGGATGGGGATAAGGAATTTGCTGAAAATAAAACGTTAAAAGAGTCGTGGACTAAAGGAGAGGTTTGAAACAGGTGTTATTAAGTCAGTAAGAAATGAATAAAACGTTTGTGTGCAGAAGGTGAGAACTCAGAATAAATCTGTATCAGACTCAGTTAACACCATTTTCATGAAAAACCCAAAGTTGGTGGGATTTACCCCTTATAGGGATTATCTAGTTATTTGGATGACTTATCCTGCTGACATATTACATTTAATACAACTAAAATAATAAGAGCAACAATACTATAACCTTATATGATATATAAAACATTTTATAGATTTTATTTCGTTTGATTCTCAGAACAATGCTCTGAGGTATGTAGTAGAAGGATTATCAGTATCTGCACTTTGCAAATGGGAATCTCAGATTCAAGTGGATTAAGTAATTACATAGCTAGTGAAAGAGCCAGATATCTTAACTCAAGTTGGTTGTCACATTTCTAGTCTGGTGGCTCTTTTCACTATACCACATTCTCCAAATAATTGGAGATGCTAGTTTTATTTGCGAAACAGTTTTAGCCATAAAAGGTGTCACTTGATTAGCACCAATAGAATTCTAACTAGTAATTTCAAATCATTTTAACAATAAATTTTTTTGGACTTCTAATATCCTACCCAAGGCACTGTGCCCCTCTACAAGGCAATCACCATCATTAAAATACAATATGCATTTAAAAATCACTTCCCAAATAAAATATGTAGTAGTCAAAAGTTTGATTGAGCAGAAGCACATGACAGTCTGTCTCCAAAACTTAACAACAATAAACTTTTGAAACTAGAAGAAGCAAATTCCAAAGACAAAGTTTCTCTAAAATGATTAACTAGTAGTTAATTCTGATGATGAAATTATAACTGAGCAGAATTATTCTGAATCTTAAAAAAAAATCTGTAAATCTTTATGAAAGGACACATTTACTTTTTTTTTTTTTTAAAGTCTAGACTTTTGATATCATTAGTTTTGTAGGGAACTCAACACTACCTATGTAATTCAGTAACAGTTCTAATCAACTGAAATTTTGGAGACTTGCCTGCCTGGGGCACTGAGAAGTTAAGATAAGATAAGATAAGATAAGATAAGAAAGTAGGGAAGAGTCTCCCAGTCAATATGTATTTCAGATAAGACTTGAATCCAAATCCTTCCTAAGAGGACACCTTGTTATCCACCATGTCATGAAGCCTCTAACAGATCTATCTATCTATCTATCTATCTATCTATCTATCTATCTATCTATCTATCTATCTATCTATCTATATTTGTATTTTTTACCTAATGTAAATCAAAGGGAAACAGAAAAAATAATGGATATATATTAATGAAAATGAAGATGAGCCAGAGACTAAGTAATACATTTGTATCCTGAGAAAGATTTCTGCTGTGTTCTGCAGCTCCTCTCTTGGGGATTTATAGAAAGACACGAACAAGAATCAAAAAGAATAAGAAGGTACTAATGTGCAACAGCAGAAGGATCAACACTAAGACAAAGATCACAAAGACATGGAAGTTTTGAAGTTTATGTATGTTTTATGTAGTTGGGAAACCTTGATCAAAAAGGTGAAATTTTAATCCTGTATCTAAGGCAAATAATAAAGTCAGTGACTCTTACTAGGTGAAAGTGAATAATCAAAATAAGTAAATAAAAGGGTCCTGATTCTAGGATGGAGAGCATTGAGTTGTATCCACAAATATTCTCTTTCCCTTTTATGATGCATATCATAATAAAAGTAAATTCTAAGTGTGGAAATTAAAGTGAGATGGAGTCTCTTGTTCACTTTCAAATTTAAATTTGTTCACTTTCAAATAGTTCACTTTCATTTTCTGATTATCCTTGAATGCCCTTAAGAAATGTACAAAATGAAAATAAGAGGATAACTAGGAGATAAGAAAAGAACTTGCCTCAAAAAGATGACTATCACAGAAAATTTAATATAGATAAAAAAATCACAAATATGCCTATAATTTTATTTGCAAAATTGCAATAGCAGCTTATATTTATACAGTATTTTCAAAAATATTATTTGATCCTCACAATAATCCTGTGGGATAGAGAATGCAAAAATCATTAGGTTTCATGTGTTAATTCAAGTCCTGAGCTCTTAACATAAATCTTAAGCTCTCCAAACTTCAATTTCCTCATATATACAGTGGAGGTAATAATACTTGGATGTGTCTCACTACATTGTTGCAAGGAAAGTGTAATGTGAACCATAATATACTGCAAATACACGGTTATCATTACTCCCATTTTAAAAAGACCCATTGTAAGGACAATGATATTCTAATTCCAAGTCAAGAGATTTTGCTTCTGGGAGAACAATTCAAAAAATTGCATTGTAGACTACAGCAAGGGCAAAAGAAAGATTACTTTACATTCTTGTTTGCCTATAGCCTAATTACTCTTCTAGTACCAAAATGTGCCCAAGATTCCATGCCAAAAAGCTTCTGTTAATAGAATAGGAATGGTGAAAGGGAGAGACTGAAAGGATAGACAAAAAGCTCCCACAATCTTTACTGCTCTTTTTTCTTCCATTCTTTCCCTCAAGGCCACAACTTCCTGCTGTACTTTTCAATTACCAAATCTAGTTAGCCTGCATGTACGCATGTGGCATGTAAGTGCACACACACATACACACACACACACACACACACACACACACACACACACACACACTGATTATGTAAAGGAAATCTCAAAGTGTGGTTCTGGGGCAAACAAGGATCAGCATGAAGGGCAAGATGGCAGTTATTTGGATTACACCAAATACTTTAGTGCCTTTTGAAGGCATCCACAATTATATTAATGGCAAAAATCAGAGAAATTTAAAAAATATTCAAGATGGCATAAAGATCTAAAACTACAAAGGGAGGTTGGTTGGTTGGTGGTTTGTTTTAAATCTGGAATCTCTTTAACTTATAACAGGTTAGCACTCATTAAAAAAAAAAAAAACAGGTTTAAGCTTGGTCTAATGTCCCTTAAATCTTACTTATTAGTAAAAATCATTCAAATTCCAGTGGAAATACTGGTATAAACATTAAACAAATAGATCTCATTAAATTATGAGAATTTCATTTTTCCTTTAAATTTTCAATGGGCATATTATTTCAAAACATTACTTACAACTCTGTATCAAATAAGCTAAATTAAAACCTTGTTGAGCAAATTCAAAACAAATACTATTCCTAAGTCAATTAGATACCCTCTAATTCTTTAACAAAATATCAAGTACTGTCAACTAAATTCATTCAAAGCCACAGACATTTCAAATTAGTGAAATTTTGTTGTAAAATGTCCAAACTTCAGTGGAGAGTATTAGTTATAGAAAGAAGGAGCAGGGTTTGAATTCCAATTAGGCCACAGACTGCTGAAGTGACCTTCCAACAACATGAGACTCCATCTCATTTTAATTTCCACACTTAGAAAATGCAGAGGCTGGGCAAGATGACTTCAAAAGCCCCTTCTTGCTCCCAATTTATGCTCCAATGAATTATTAGGAAAACCAGATCCTTAATCCTCCTGATTAGAAAGAACAAAATGTTAAAGATTATATATTAGACATTCTCTCCTTTCTTTTGGCAAATTTTTTTAGTTATAACTTAGGAATTACTCCTCAGGCTTTTTCCAGAATAGAAAAAAAATTTGTAGCTTGAATTGACCTATACATTCCAAAAGAAAATATAGTAAACAAAGTCTCACTACGTATGTAAAAAAACTCCTTTTACAGAGTATTAAAATATGCAATTAGAACATAGCTCTTTATTATCACTATTAATATTTGTATCTTCCACACACTTGTTAGATAATATTAAAGTCTATAAAATAACCTGTACAATGATATCCTATCAATACTTTTCTCAATACATTAACTTTATAACATACTTGGGGAAGGGGACAAGCTATCAGACCATGAGCATGTAACACTACTACATTATTTAATATTAGCAAAAGAACCAAGAGTCCCAGCATTCAATTTCACCCAACTATTCTTAAATGTTCAATAATCTACCTCAAAAAGTATTCGCACTCCTGTAGTGTGGTCATTTTAAACAGACAGCAGGATTCTGCTGACATTTCAGCTAATGAGGCAACATATAAATAATGCAACAAACAAAACAAAACATCCAAGTAAGAACTATATTCATTCAATATAAGATTAACATTACAAAACAGGCCCAAATTACTCACAACTTTTAAGTTTTTTATTTGAGTAAACAAGTGGGTGGAAATATCAAGCTCCTTTAAAAAAATGCATTCTTTCTTAAGATTCGATTGTGGCTATTAGGATTTTGCCATTGGTTTCAGGATCAATAAATGACAGCTATTTTTCCCTAAATCAAGTTAGCACTTGAAGGCCTGTGACTATTCTCAAGCACTACACTACTATAATATACTTGGTACATTTGAATTTTAGTGGAAAACCAACTAGCATGAATTTCTTCTAAGAATTAATATGCTTTCCAAACTGACTTTGTTGTTATAGTACACCATTTTTGCAAGTCTGTTTTCTTCCACAGGTCTTACGATCCTGGCAAAACAATGCTAAGTGTTTTCTTCAAAAGAGTTTCATTTGATCATTACTAATGATTTGGGGAAAACTTCCTAATGTTCAAAATTACTGACAACAAATGAGACAGAACTGGCAGGCCTATCCTAAAACTCCAAAAATCTATTAATAAAACAAAGCCGTCTCCTGCACAGAACAAGATCAGCGACTGAACAAAATACAAGCATGTAAAAGCACTTTAGAAACAGTATGTTATATTGAAACCAAAGACAGATGGCATTAGTTTGGGGGCCTAAAACAGCTTCTATGACTTTCTATCTAGGGGCAGACAGAAAGGAATAACTTAGGGCTTTTGGATAACTCACTATTCCTAAAAAGCACAGGTTCAACTTCTAGCTTGGCTAACTGAATTCTCTGTAGAATTTGCTAGGCAGAGGTTACAGAGATGACATTCTATGCTATAGATGCTAATGCATAATACCCCACTATTGTACAGGCACACTCTTTTCTCTTTTAAAAATATTAAAATGTCAGTTTTCTTATTGTACTGCATAAAAATTCAGAAACGTTTTATAACACAAATCAACTATGAAACATATCAAGAAGATTCCATATAGTGTTAATATTCCTACTGCTGCTCTCAAATTCATAACTTCTTTTAAAAAGTGTATTTTGGCTTTATATTGTTGAAAGAAAAGCTATACATCAAATAAGTGTACTGGACATGTTCTTCAACAACATTTTATTATAAAGTACCAGTATTTTATATCCAGAGACTTCAAACTCAAAGCTTTTATTGGAATTTTTGAAGATAAAAATGTCAGCTTTTTTTTTTAAATATCATCAACACAAATAATCTCAGATACATTAAAGAAATCAATTTTTTAAAAATTCTAGCTGTTCCCCTCTATATTTTAACTAGGAACAAAAAAAGGTCTGTCCACTTACATGCTCACTACTATGAGTAAAAAAGCACTGATTATTTTATTTATTTAAATACCTCAATCGATGGCAATTCCACTGATGCTTGGGAAAACTAGTTATAAACAAGAGCCACTAAGAAACTTAAGATTTCAAATCAGTCAAAAAATATTTCTTAAGGACTTATTATGACCCAGTCAAGGCTGCTGTGCCAAATACTAGATATACAAAGAAAAGCAAAAATGGTCCATCTTCATGGAGTTCACATTCTGACGGGGAGAAGATTGCAAATAAGTAGGTATATAAAACAAGCCATTTCCAGAAAGATCAAATGAAAAAAACCACTGCTTGAGAGGGTTAAATACAATAATCATAATGGTTTTGCCTTCATAATAGAGAAATTATTTTTTGATTAATTTTGTTATGAATTTATTCTCTTTGTTTTTTTTTTTACCTACTAACATGCCACAGATTATAAAATGGTACCAGAGGGCCGCAGCTTGGAAAATTTATTTTATTCAAAGTAATGTTTTTACATTTTTCCCCCCTTCCTAAATTTTTTAGTATGTACTTTTCTTTTTGGAGATAAAATACAAAAGATTAAAGCAAGATATTCCAGGTACGTTATTTTTTCAAAAGGATGACATTTAATAGAAGGGGCTCTGACAGATGGAAACATTGTTTCAAGTGCTGGGCATCCCTGCCAATGACAGTGTCTCATGTATAGATAGTAATGAGAGAATAACAAATTAAACATGGAAAACAATGGCAAAAATACAATCAAAAAAAGAAATAATACCATCATTTCCTTCAATACCTAATTTGCTTCAGAATTTCTTTATTCCTATTGATGACAGAATCTCTACAACTCTCCCCTCAACACCTTCCATCCTCACTCACACTGATACCATTTCAACACCTCTTTGCCTAGATGACCATAACAATTTAACAATCTATTCTGTATTCAGTTGCCAAAATAGTCTTCTAAGTGTAGAATTCTGACCAAATTACTCTCTTAAGGAACATTCACAAAGATAAAACACAAACTTCTAAGTCCCACACAGCCTTCAACAATCTGGTTTCAAACTACCTTTCCAACCTCTTTTCAAACTGCTCTCCCTTCATCAACTTTAGGGTCAAAGCAAACCAGAGTAATAATTAAGCAATTCCTTGATTTTTCTCCTTACCTTCTTCTCTTCCTTTGTGGAAAACATTCCTAAGCCTGGAACACATTCCATCTACATCTCTCCTTTATTTCTATGAATTGAAATCTTCTGTCCCTTTAAAGCTTAGTTCTGATGTAACCTCCTGAATGAAGTCGTTGCCTGATTTCACCAAAGAAAATAGTCCTTCCTCAAATTTTCTTATAGTATTTTGTATGATTTATGCCTTTTCTCTTACAAAATTCTACCTTACATCATATTTACTTATGCATATGTTTTATATCCTCTATTTTACCATAAAATCTTTCAGGGTAATGAACCTGTTATTTATCATCTTTGTAAATATAAAATCTAGCACAATAGATTGGAATACAACAGAGACTCTTGACAATTATTAGTTTAATACAAGGTGGCAGGAAAAAGAATTTCAGGTTTCCAAACTAGCATTGCACAGAGTAGGTATTTACCAAACTTTTGTTGAATTAAATAATTCAAATTAAAAGTACTATTAGAGTAACACTAAAAATCATAGGAAAATGTACCACATGCACACAAAAAATAGCAATTTCTCTAATTTGGGAATCAAAGAAACTCTAGTCACAAACTGACAACAATAAAATAAGTGTACTTTAAGCAAAACGTAGTCACTTAAAAATCTTGCTTATTCTAAGCATATATAAATGCATTCTTTCCTTAAAGTCCTATTCTGATATCTAAGAGTAAATAAGTATCTCTAACATGAAATTTTCTGCTTATGGGCATGGGCCTTAGACTTGTTAACCAACAGAGAATTTGGTTCATTTGCAGAAACACAGTATCATCTGAGTTTGGCAACTAGGTAATGAATTTTTCTGTCACAACTCATAAAATTAACAACTAGAATGAATGACACTAAAATCGACTTCAGTTTAAGGGCATGCTCACATATTAATGAAATCAAAGATTCTTTGAAATAATTGGAAGTAACATGGAGCTCTGGAATGACTATGGAGTCAGGGGCCATTGAAACAAACAAACAAATAACAATTAAAAGGGGCAGCTTAGGTACATTATATAAAGCATTGACCGTGGAGTCAGGGGGGTCCTGAATTCAAATCCGACCTCAGATCCTTAACATTACACCTAGCTGTGTGACCCTCAGCAAGTTCCTTAATCACAATTGCCTTTCCCTTTCCCTCTCCCCCCCCCCCCAAAAAAAAAAAAAAAAAACGGAGTCTGGGGTCAGAGAACTTGGTTGGGTCCAAATTCTACTAGTTATTCACTTTATGACTTTGGACAAGTCACTTTTCCTCCCCTGAGATTCATTTTCCTTATGTGTAAAATGAAAGTTAATTAAATATCTCTAAGGTTTCTTAGGACTAAAACCTTTCTGAGATAGGAAAGTATTATAATTGAATTACGTAAACGTCAATACTTTCGTGACTATGCATAGGAACCTTTAATTCATTTAGACCAATAGTTATAAGCCCTTCTTTCATCCCTCCCATCCCCCCAATCTCCTAAAATACCAATCACCACTTTTTGGTACTTTGTGTTAAGAATAAAATAGATCAACAAGTTTTATTATCTAAAAATAGACCAGAGGAAAAAAAGTCTTTCTGTGAGATACTTTTTTTTACTTAAAAGGAGACCAAATATGAGACTGCACATCTTAGATTTGGAAACATAACCCAGTATGACTTTGAAATTAGACTCCAAAATAGGAAAGAGAAAAAATGTAATGCAAATTATATAAAAGCACTTCTTCAGGAAGCTGC
Source organism: Antechinus flavipes (assembly GCF_016432865.1). Lineage (NCBI taxonomy): Eukaryota > Metazoa > Chordata > Mammalia > Dasyuromorphia > Dasyuridae > Antechinus > Antechinus flavipes. Next base: position 246,517,872 of record NC_067398.1, on the reverse strand, counting down.
AGTATCAAAAAACATGCAAATAGTCCACTAAAATTGATCAAGCTCTAAACCATATTAAGAGGCAGATAAAACAATCTCTTTGAATAAATGAGAAATACTCAATAACTTTTTCTTTGCTAAGGCAATTGGGGTTAAGTGACTTGCCCAGAGTCACACAGCTGGGAAATGTTAAGTGTCTGAGGCCAGATTTGAAATCAGGTCCTCCTGAGTTCAGGGTTGGTGCTATTCAATAACTTTTAAAGAAAGTAACAGTTTTTCTTAGAATTTTAATTAGAAATGAGGAAATTTGCACAAAGTTCTGAGATGTCCCCAAAGTAAATTCCAAATAAATTACACAAACCAGAACTTTAACTAAAAATTTCTTAATCCAAATCCTGTGCCTAGTTTATTACATAAATTCAATCTAGGGCAGACAAGTTTTGAAACTAGAAAGAAGCAGGATGATTTTTTTTTTATAATTAATTTGCCTTTTTTGTTGTTTTTATATCACCTACATTTTCCAATACAGCCTTTTCCTCTCCCATTCCAGAAAGCCATCTCTTTCAATGAAGATTAAAAAGGGGGAAAAAAGCAATAATCTAGTAAAACTAACCAAGATACCAAAAAGTCTAATATTAAGCGCAGTATTCTATACTCCCAGTCTCTTCATTTATACAAAAGGCAGGAAATATATTAATATATTTCCTCTGGGCTAATAATAAATAATAATAACTAACATTTAAAGTTTGCAAATGTTTTAGGTATCTCATTTGAGCCTCCCAACAACCCAGGTAGGCAGGTGCTATTATTATCCCCATTAAACAGATGAGGAAAATGAGGATGTGACCATTTAAATGATTTGCCTAATCACAAAACTAGTATATGTCAGAGGCAGGTCTTTCTTACCAGAAATCCAATATTCTATATTCACTGTACAAGCTAGCTTACCCGTCCTGGACATTACCATTTCATAGGATTCCATTTCTATTGCTTTGTTCTTTCTATTTACACTGTTTTAGCCTATTATTTTTATTGGTTCTGCATACTCAATTTTGGATTAATTCATATAAATCTTCACCTGGTTCTGTGAATTCATCATATTGTTTGTTATAGTGCATTAATGTTTCATTACATCAACAGGTATCTTACTTCTTTCGGAGAATACATATGCTTCCTGGTGGGAAAAACCAAAACCAAAGCAATTAAATCCAAAATTGTTTGTAAAATTTTTAAAAAATTACTATATTTTGCCCCTTCCCTTAAACATCTAAAAGCCTCATTTATCAATATAAGAACTAGCTTAATAGATGACCAACACAGTATTTTTATAACTTTCTATATACAGAGTAACTACAACAATACAATATTTATCATATTAATAAGCTAGAACTAATCTATTTTACTCTTGAACTAAATATACTTTTTTTAATGTTTAATTTTTAAATGATAGAATTAGTAATAGAAAATAAAGTAAATAAAATAGCTATTTGCAAAGTATCTTTCCCCCAAAAGCTCAACATACTTTAAAAAACTAATCAGGATGGACAGGGCTTTCTTTAACAATGAGATGATTCAAAGAGTTCCAATTGTTCAGTGATGAAGAGAGTCATCTACACTCAGAGAGAAAGGCCTGTGGGAACCGAGTGTGGACCACAACATAGCATTTTCACTCTGTTGTTTGCTTGCATTTTGTTTTCTTTCTCAGTTTTTTTTTCCTTCTTGATTGGATTTTTCTTTTGCAGCAAGATAACTGTATACATATGTATACATGTTGGATTTAACATGTATTTTAACATATCTAACAAGTATTGGACTATCTGCCATCTAGGAGAGGAAAATTTGGAAAAGAAGGTTTTTCATGTTGAAAAATTATCCATGCATGTTTTGTAAATAAGAAGCTTTAAAAAAAAAAAAAAAACTAATCAGGAAGCAGAAGAAGGGGGAATGGTGAAAAGCAGTGCAGTGAGTTCTACTCCACAAACTCCTCCGAAGAGATCTAGAAAATGCACCAGCAAGGGGAATAATTTAAATAGCTGGAGTGAATATTCATTTGCTCATATCTAGGCTGTGCCAATATAATAAAAATGACATTAGCAAAATTAATTTATACTTTTAATACTATACTAATCAAACTGCCAAGGGGATATTTTATACAACTTGATAAAATAATAGCAAAATTCATTTGAAAAATAAGTGATCTAGACTATATCAAGGGAAGTGATGAGAAGAGGTAGAGACAAAGAGGGAATAGCACTTCCAGACTAAAACTATATTGCAGAACAATAGTCATCAAAACTATCTGATATTGACTGAAAAATGGAGAGAGATCAATGGAACACAGTGAACAAAGGAGAATAAGAGACAATGTTAATCAATAATCTTTTATGCTTGAATTGCCCAGGAAGAAATTCTTTATTTGTGGCAACTGCTAAGAAATCTGGATAGCAGTCTGGAAGAAATAGAGCTTAGAAGAATATTTTATGCCATAATGCACAACATATTTTAAATGGATATAAGATCTTAATATTAAAAAGTATAATATTTAAAAATTAGAAGGAAAACAGATCATATACATGTCTCATACCTATAGAGACAAGAGATGGAAGCAATTAGAAAAGATAATATAGATAACTTTGATTACTTAAAATGGAAAAACTTCTGCAGACACAAATTATAGACCTAGGATAAAAAGAGAAATGTTTGAATGGGGGAAAAATATATCAAATTTATGATAAGGGTTTGAGAATCAAGATATGTAAATAAATTTATATCTGTCTCTGTGTGTATACACTACATATATATGGTTAACAACCATTCCCCAATAAACAAATGGTGAAAGGATATGAATGAACAGTTCTCAAGGAAGAAGTGCAGAATATTCATAACCACATGAAGGAGTAGTATTCCAGTATTCCAGATCACTAAAATGAAGTTTTGCCTCATACCTTGAAGACTAGCAAAAAAAAAAAAAAAAAAAAATATAGAAGCGACAAGTGTGTGTGTGTGTGTGGTGGGGGAGGGTGGGAGTAATTATGGAATCATAGGCACATTAATGTATGGTAGAGTATGAAATGGCACAAATCTTTTTGGAAAGCAATTTGGAATTATACAAGTTATGTGTCTGAAACATCCATATCCTTTGATCCACAGATTCTATCATTGAGCTTATATTCCAAGGAAATGAATGAAAAATACGTACATATATCAAAATATTTTTGGCAAATCCTTTTCATGATAGCTAAGAATTGGAAATAAGAATAGATGCCCATTCAAATGGGAAATGCCTGAAGGCATTGTTGCACATGAATGTGATGGACTATTACTGTGCTATAAGAAATATGTGTGAAAAATACAGAGAAGCATGGAGAAATCTTTATAAAACTAATGCAGAATGACGTGGGTAGAGCTAAGAAAGGTTCAAATAGGACTCACGTGAGAAGATGCAAGAGGCTACTCCCAGTCTACTTATTCATGGAGGGAAGAGATCAAAGGTGTGCTTATCATGTCATTTTGGAATTTTTTGATGTATTAATCAGTTAGGTCAATTATTTTCTCCTCTAAAAGAAACACTGGGTATACAATGGCTCTCTGGGAGGGAGAGTGGGACAAATGGGATAACTATGACAATGAAGGAAATAGAAGTTATCAATAACAAGAATCTATCAATAAAAAAGAAGAGTAAATGCACCAGACCAGCAAAAGTCACAGTGAGTCATTTGTCCAGCAGAGCTTAATATAGGAAGATGTGAATGGGACCAAGCACGAAAACTGTGGGAAGCACTTCAGTGTCCAGGGAGAGACTGTGCACCAAAGTGAGAAAAGAACTCAAGATTTATATCATGTTATTAAATGAGATGAGAACAGGTACAAACTGGCAGCGTTGTCACCCAATATCCAGTTCCTGGTTATCAATTCAGAGGGGACCTATTTGGTGAAGTGGAGTTCTTGTCTAAAAAGGACCATAGGATATAGTGAAACAACAGCATTAGTATGTCTATGATTACAAGTAGAAAGCAAAAGTAGCTAATCCAACTTGCAAAGGAAGAAATAACCAAATCAGGTATCCCAGACCAAAAGGGAATACAGAATTCAGCCACCATGAACCCACAAAACTCTGCGGGTCACTGATACAGGCTAAGTCCAGCAGCAGACTATTTTTGCACAGATCCAAACCCAGGTCTAGAACTTGCAGAGTTCAGACCAGGGGGGAAGCAATCAGACTTTGTTGTGTATCAAACTAACTTTGGGAACACTGAAAGCTTGCAGATTCCCACTCTATCTCAACAAACAATACCAGCCCAACCCTTATCCCCAGAAATTTGAGAGTGCAGTCCTAACACCAAGTTCCCACTATAATGAACTTTTATAAAGGTAAATATCAAACCATTTACTAGCAGTGCCTTAGAGATAAACAAAGCTTATTTTAATTGAACTAAAATTCCTAAAAGGGCTAAAACAAGAGTTTAAAAAGTTTTAGAATGTTTTTATAAATGGAATAGGAGTGCCTGAGAAAAAAACTGGGAAATAAATGAGGAGTACGAAAGAAAGAATTTGAAGAGGAATGAACTGCTTGGCACAAAAAGTCAAAATCTCATCCAAGCATCAAACCTCCTGGAAATTAGAACAGATCAAAAATAAGCTAATAACTTCATGAGAAATATTGAAATAAAATTTAAAAGCTGGGAGAAAAAAAGAACAAAATTTAAGGGAATCTCATAACAAACAGATCCAATAGAAAAAAAAAAAATTAAGACTCACTTTTCTATCTGAACTCCATGACCCAAAGAGTCCAGATAACATATTTCAATAAATCTTTTAAAATCGCCCAAATCTCTTAGAACCAGAGGCCAAAACAGAGATAGAAAGAATCCACTGGTCATTTCCTGAAAGAAACTCCAACTGAAACTTCCAGGAACATCACAATCAAAATTCAGAAGTTCCAGGTTTAAGAAAAAAATGCTATAAGCAGCCACTAGGAAAGAATTCAAGACCATTATATACAATTTAGCAGTCATCACTGCAAAGAAACAAAGAATTTGGAATATGATATTCTGGAAGGCAAAGGGCCAAAGATAACTTACCCAGCAAAACAGAATATAATGCTATAGGATTTAAAAAAAAAAAAAAGGGACCTTTAACAAGTTAATTTCCAAGCATTCCTGATAAAAAGATCAGGGCTGAGGAGAAACTCTGAAGTTCAAATATGGGAGTAAATTGAAACATAAAAAGGTAAACATGAATGAACAATGAAACAAGGAAAAACTGCTTACATTCAAATATGAAGAGATGATACATGTGTCCCCTTTCAATCTTATCATCATCAAGATTCATAGAAGTTCAATTAGACAAGGCCAGGAAGTGTTTCATCTCTTGATGATCTAAAGAAAAGAACTGAGAGGAGAAGAGGAATTGGGAATGGGGGTGCAGGAGAGGGGGGAGAGGAAAGTAAGGGGATTATGGAAATTATCTCACATAATTAGGGTGCCCAAGTAGATACCTATACAAAGAGGAGGGGGTAGAAAGACAGATAAATCTCTTTCTCATATGGTCAAAAGGAAGAGTACATACACATAGAGTTAGGCACAAAAATACATTTTACTTAACAAAGAAATAAACAAAAATAGGAAAAAACGGGAGGGGGAATTAGAGGGAGGTCAGATCAAAGATTATTCCTAAATAAAATAAATATTTACAACTCTTTTTAAGGAGGCAAAAGATGGGACTCTGAGGAAGTGCCCATAAATTGGGATATATACTAAGTTATAGTATATAAACGCAATGGAATACTATTGTTCTAAACTCTTATCAGCATAATGACTAGTATATTCCAGAGATCTAATGATGAAATATGCTATACCCATTCTTGAGAGATAAGAATTCATAATGAGACCAAAAAAAAATTTTGTGTAGAAATTTGTTTTGATTGATATGTGTTTCTAACGGGTTTTGTTTTACTTGTGTTTTCAATTGAAGGAAGGGGGATGGGGAGTGAGATAAGAAGACCAATCTTGACTAGCTTTAAATAATTTCTAATCATTCCCCTTAGAAAACCTTATAAGATTAAGTAAGAAGCATTATTATTGCATTAACATGGGAAAACTGGAGCTTAAAAGATCAAAATTTGCTCAAATATTTTCTGTAAAATAGAACAAGAAATAAAATTCAGACTTCTGAATTTCAAAGTACAGTGCTGAAGTCACTAGGAAGCATTTTCTCCTTTAGATTACTCATTGGGTTTTTGATACATAAGAAAAAAGTGGATTACTACTCTGAATATCCAGCTTTACAATATTATTTCCAAAGTCTCTTGAAAGCAAACTACAAGGTTCAGATTCAATGATCCATGATGTTACAGACATTCCTTAGCCAATTAGAATTCCTTTCAACTGTGATAGACATGAACACAGCTGGAATTGATAGAGTGATGTGCATCACCATATTCACTGGCTGTTCACTATTTTAGTCTTATTTTGAAACAATAAAATGGGCTGTCTTATCCACAAATATGGAACCAACATTCCACTTAAGTCTAAACACATTATATACACTGCATGTGCAGGCACAGTAAGAAATTCCTGCCTGTGCAGGAATGTTTGAACATTTTTGCTCATCTGTTTTAAAATCCTATTCTGCTGATATGAAATATTTCTACACTTCTAAGTAAATGACAGCCTAAGTATTTCTGCATACAGACAGTAGCCACAGTGTCCAGGACAATAAGTCAATTTAAATCGGAGACTTCTGTTTGGGGGAAAAAAATTCACTCACTAAAAAACAACAAACAAATTTTTAAAACTTTCTGGTGAAAAATAATTGATTTATTCATCAATGTGAATTTTAAAATATTTTTTCTCAAACTAAGCTAGCTTTAGTATTATAACTATTGTATCCAATTAGAACATTCCGAAATTCATTTAAGTTTTTTTTTATGTAGAAATTTGAAAAGGTAAAAATGGAATCACAAATGAATCAAAATGTTATTTTTCTAGATTAAGGGAAAACTTTTTTTTCTTTCCCACAAATAAGTGTAAAACAGCCATTTTAATTTTAACAAATACCCTTCATTCAAGCAGCCTGGCAAAATGGGACTTTGTTGGGAAAAGATTGAAGGCAAAAAAAAAAGGGGGGGGGGGAGAACAACAGAGGTTGAGATGGATAGATAGCCTCATGGAAACAACGAACATGAACTTGGACAGATTTTGAAAGATAATGGAGGATAAAAGGGTCTAATGTGTTATGGTCCATGGAGTCTTAAAGAGTCAAGACACAATTGAACAACAAGAATAATAATCCAAATTGAATGACCTGAGTTGAAATCTTATGGCACCGACCTTGTTTTCTGCAAAAGGAAATGTGACTTTTATAAATAACTAAGACTCATTTATCACCATCTAATCCACTGTTTCTACCAGGTTGTTTCAAAACTTTTGACTAGAAGAGGGAGAATATTCAAAATATGAAGACTTGCAGGAAAAAGACAACCCAGGATAGAAAAGTAAAATAAAATTGAGATGTTTCAGAATAGGGAGTTGTGGTGTTTGAGATATAAATAGACCTGAAGAAAAGTTTTAAGGACATAAGCCAAAGTTAATATGAAAAATGATGGTTTAAGATTATTAAAAATGGAGGGGTTTTGAATTTCTAAATCAGCTAGTAGCAAAACCATTTACAAACACTTGGAAATCATCCCATTTTCATTCCATGAGGATTCAATGGGAAAAACTGGCTTAACTACTTTAAGAAAACAAGAGGAATCAATAAAACTGATAGAATTACTGATATAATACTAAATTGCTCAGAAGGATTTGTGATCTCATTGATATGTTTTCACCCAGTAAGATCCTTTATTCATACTAAAACATCCCATGCAATTCTGGACCACAGCCATATTTGAGTTTGTCAGAGGGGTCTAGGTCTACCAAATGTGAACAATCAAGAACACTGCAGAAAATGTTTTACAGCAGTCCCAAGATCAATCTATACTCCAGCCTTTGGGAATTTGCTAAGAAATTTCAATTCAATTCAACAACCATTTAAAGGCCTAAGAGCAGAAGGTTTTGTGTGCTAGGCACTACAAAGACAAGAAATGACACTTTGTCCTCAAGGAGCTTTCCTTCTCCTGGAATGGGGATCAAGCATGAACTTCCTCAAAGTAAGTAAATATATAATCATTTCAAAGAGAGCATACTAACTAGGTGAAGGGATGAGGTTTCAGCCTCTAGGAAGTGGCACTTGAGATACGCCTAGAAGAATGCTAGGTCCTCCAAGAAGCACAATGGGAGCAAGGGTGCACTGTAGATAGGATGTGATGCCTTATAACAGGAACACCTAGAGGTAGGCCATTATCTATTAGGACAGAGTACATACATAATGGGTAAGAAGCAAGCGGGAGTTATACTGTGCAGTACTTTAAATGTTAATTTATTTTATCCTAGAGACATAGAGACTTGTCCAACAAAGATATCTGAGTAATGGGGTAACATGACCAGATGGTTACCAATTTAAAAGCTAGACAGAAAGATGAACTAGAAACAGGGAGATCAATTTGAATTTCATAATTTGTGTATTCCTAACTAAGCGAAAAACAATGTGGTAAAATTTGTTATCTATATGACAAAGAAATAGGCTTAATCATTTAATGTACTAAATTTGCTAAAAACAAATTCATGTATCTTTCCTACAGAAGTGAGGTGATGTAGTCATGGACCTCTATCTAAGACATACAGTTTATTGTTAGTAAATATTTCTGAGCAGACACCAAAAAAGCTATGCTTACTGTTATCTGCTATTGATCAAAAAACTTTAACAGCAGTCATTACTACAAACATATATCTAAAAGCCACATTAATGGGAAACCAACAACTAAAACACCATAGTTTCAAATATGAAAAAAATTTAAAACAGAGTAACTCTCCATACTTTATAATGTCAAGGCGAATCAGAATACTATCCACTTTCTTGTACCTCGAATTTCTTATCTACCTCTAATATAAAAAGTTGAACCAGAACTTTAAAGACAACAAAAAAAACCAATAGATCCAGGATTTTGACTGACTGGTAACAATAGGAAAAAGCTATCCTTTCAAAGGAAGGTTTCTCAGCACTCAAACTCACAAAAATTTCACTTTTACCTAAAATGGACAAAACAAAAGTCTCTGTTATTCATTTATATACCACATAAGAACAAAAGGTTTTCAAAAACTGCTTATATTTAAAATCAAACTGGTTCTGGAACATTTGTTTGCTTTTGTGGAAAATAGTTCCAAAAGCATTTATGAAGTGCCTAATATGTGCAAAGCTTGGGGATACAAAAAAAGGGCAAAAAAACCAATTCCTGCCTACAAGGAGATCATAATTTAATTGGAGAAAAGTAAAAATACACAATTATTCAAGTATTTTGCATTAAAGATATTCAATTAACTGCTGAAACCATTATAAACTATTTCAAACTAATATAATTATGGCAGCATTTATTTCAAATTTTTATTTAAATACAAAGGATTAAGATGTCTACTAATATTCAGGAAACATTTAAAAATTTTTTCCTGAAGGCAACTTTAACACAAAATGGATTTACAGAATTGTTTTCAAAAATACAAGTGAGAAATTTCATTATCATGGCAAAAATGAGTACAAATTGTCCTAGACTAAATTATATTTAATCCTAAATTGAATTCAAAATATCTTACATTATGCCCAAATTTCTGAATACACAGTATCCCATAAGTCATCTTGTAGTTTTCTCTCTTAAAACTTAACTACAAAGCATGGAATTTAATAACCAAAACCGCATATACCTCAGTAATTTAGTATAGGCAACAATGTGACTTTTAGGGGTAGAAAACTACCTTGAATATTAGATTAAATCTAGGACTTTTTAAATGTGCAGTCCATAAACGCTTTTTAAAAAAATTTTTGATAATTATTTCAATATAACTGTTTCATCTGAAATACTATTTTGTTTTCACCAGATTAATAAAGGGTCAATGAAACAAAAAAGTTAAAAAGTCCCACTCTATTATTTCTCCTTATTTCATAATTGAAGAAAATGAAGCCCTGAGAGATCACAAAGAGGGTGCCTGGGATTAGAATTTAGCTTTCATTCACTTCTGGTTCAAAGCACTTTCCACTAGAACATAAAATTCTGAAGCCAAAAGTTCTGAATATCTTTCCCAACCCTAATGTCTTCATACTCTATATTTAATTATACTGCATATTAATTACTAACCAAAACACCTCTTTCTACAAGTCCATATTTTCTAATATCACAGTAATTTAGCAAACTTTATCAAAAACATTTAATATGTGAAGATGCACAATAAACCAGAAGTGAAAAACTTCAAACTTCCCAACTTTAAAAATAGCCTAAAACTAATTTTATTTTCAAATTATTTAGTTCCAACTTTTTCACAAGAGTTAATGTTCAACATCTACCATCATGTCTGTTACACAACTATTACTAAGCTCTCAATTCCTTTTCGAGAACAATTACATTCACAGATTGACTCAAATCCATTAGGTATTCAGCAATTTGGGCTGGGAGGGAGGAGGGGGAAAGCACTTTGGAAAGAACACTGATCATTTAATCCTTTAATATCAAATGCCATCTATAAGCTCTTAAAAGTATTTCTGCAGCTATCACGTTTAAAATCCTGAACAGACTAGTATGGGGGGGAGGGGGAGGGGAGAGAGAAAGGAGATGAAGAGAATGACAAACCCCGTTCTCTTTTACTTGGGGAGGTGGGCAAGAGAAATACAGATCAAAGACCATCAACTACAATTCGCAAAAACAACTAACTAATGCAAAATAAGTAAACTATTTCAGAAACAAAACATTCTGACCATACTGTATTTCTAACAAAATACACACATGCAGTTAACAGTAAAAAGAGTAACTGATTTGATGTCTATAATAGATTGCATTGTAACTGGGAAGCAAATTAAGGTTGTCTTGTAATTACATTTTACAAGTATTATAATGTCAAAAACATGGCATTTTATGCACCCATAAAAACAACAACTTAAAAATAGTGAGAAATGCTTTACATCCAAGCCCAAATACAACATAATGGCTCCTCCAAGAACAAAGATCCTTAAGGATACACCTGTTGCCTTACAAAACCCCAGTCTGGGCCTGAATCATTAATAATTCATTATTCTGTCAGCTTTGTAAACAGAACTCACAAGTCCTTTTATTTAAACAGGAAACAGATCCTACAACAGGCAACAGTGGGTTTTTAAAGAGAACATATGGTTTAAAAAAAAAAATCACCTACAGATTTTTTTTTTTTTTTGGAAACAAATGTTTTAAATGCCCTAACCATGCTATGCGTTTGTCCTTAGGGCTCAATTTTCTCTCCCTCTCCCTTTTTTAAAGATCAAACTCCTTTGACAGGAATTGAACAGATACAGATTTGAGGACTTTTCTTGCGAGTGCCAAAGAGCAGAAGAAAAATGAAGGGAAACTCTTTCCTGATAGGGATCGGACAAAACTTTTGGCTGGAAATTTTCTAGCTTGGAAAGTCCCCTGGCAGAAATATATTTGCAGAGTAACGATTCCGTGTTAAGCACAAATCTCAACACGCAAATCCCAGGGCCTGCAGTGTGTGGAGAGGGGAGTGCGGGGGAGGGAAGGGAGAGAGAAAGGGGGAGAAGAGTTGGTGGCAGTAGAGATGGGGGAAGAAGGATGCTGGGACTGGACACTGGACACAGGATGTCTGGAGCCTGCCAGGGAGAGACAGTTTCCAGCAGCAGACACTGTCCACACCACACCCCCCCTCCCCTTCCACCCCACTGCCGGCACCACCCCGCCCCCTCCCCGCAATAGCGCATGCGCACCCCAGGGCTTCCCCATTCACCCCTATGGGGATCACTACGGAGCTGACGGGGAAACATGGAAATTTCATTGAAGAAATGAGAGTGAATCGAGGAGCCGGGACTTGTGCAGCTGCCAGACCCGAGGCTGGGGGAGGGGAGAGGAGAAGGAAGGGGAGCCATAGACCAGGCTACCCCGGGGCGCAGGAATATGGGGAGGGGGATGCAGAGGAAGAGTCCTGGGGGGGCAGAGAGCGAAGCGAGTAACTGTACCCCGGGGCAGGAGAGCGCACGCAGTGCACGAGCCGCAGAGGCCTAGGGGTGGGGGTCCGGTGAGTGATGCCCCCCCGTCCACCTTCTCCCCGTGGGCTCAGCAGCACGGGGGTGCTTTGCCTCCCCCAACCCAATTCCCTCCTTCTCTGCCACCCCCCGCGCCTCGGTACCTGTCAGCCGGATCTTGATGCTGGAGCCGTTTCTCCGAGTCCCGGGGTTCGACATCTCCTGCCTACGACCGGGTGGGGGGAAAAGGATCCGCCACAGCCCGTCCGAGTCCGCCCCCCGCCTCGGCCCCGGTCTCTGCCTTCTTCCTTCTCTTTCTCCTCAAGGTTAAGGGTTCGCCGCTGATCCCCGGGTCCGAGCCTCCGGGCCACAAACTCCAAACACCGGGGCAGGGTGGGTGGGGGGAAAGGGGGCGGGCCCCACGATCAAGCCCGAAGAGGAGCAAATTTCCCACCACCCCCCACCCGCCCTCCCAACCAACCCCCAGTCGAGAGCCACCGCCTCCTCCTCCGCCTCCGCCTCCTCGGAGTCCGAGACCAGCCGCCGAGCGAGCGAGTACCGCCCTCGCCGCCGCCGCCGCCGCCGCCTCTCGGAGCCGCGCGCGCGCTCCCGCCGCCGCCGCCGCCGCTGCTGCTGCTGCCGCTGCCGCTGCCGCCGCCGCCGCCGCCGCCGCGCCTCTCCTCCTCCTCCTCCCCTTTTTCCCTCCCCTTCTTCCTCCCCTCGACGCGCGCGCCCACGGCAGCGGTCTTTTTCTCCCTCCCCCACGGCGCGCTCCCGCGACCGTTCCGTTTTTTTCACCCCCGCCCAACCAGTGCGTGCGAGCGTGCGTGCCCCGACGGCGGAGACGCAAGGGGCGTCGCTGACGTTGCTCCCCAAGGTGGAGTCAGGGAAGGGTCTTGTTCGCCGCCATGTTGCCGTTCGCCTATTAATCTGGAACAGGGAGTCGGGCTTCCTCCATTTTTGCAGTCTCACATGTTAGACTCACGGTTGTATCTAGAACGGGGGAAGAGTAACCGCGAATGTCCGAAGTGCCACTCTGGAAACCGCGGCCTTGTAGAGGGGTCGGGAAGAATGCCAGAGAAATAGCTGCGACGACGATAACAATAGCTCTTTTCTATAGTGTTTCTGTAGGTGGATTTAAAGTCTGGAAGTTCCGAGTTCAAATTTAGCCTTAAGCTCTCAATAGTTGTGTGACCCTAAACAAGTTTGATATTGTTTAGCGACTGTCTCACTTTACAGACCTCCAACTCCCATTTGAATCTTCTCGAGACACGTGCACTTAAGCAAGTATATAGATTTCCACACCCACGATCCCCGCTAATGGTTTTGGGATGATGGGGGAGGGAGGAGAAAGGAAGAAGAACGTGTTGTTTAATACATTTTACCTTTTTCCTTATCTTTACTCTTTCCTCCATCCCAGATCATCCAAATCCCATTTCAGGCACCCAACTGCCCCCACCCAACCGATTCCTTCTAATGAGTTTGTGTTATGGTTATTAATTTTGGAGTCTTACACTCCTACTAGACTAAACCCTCCCTGAAGGCAGACACTGTGTTTCATCTAAATTTTTCTTTTCTCCAATGCTCCAATGTCACGGTTTCCAGCTTTTTGTCTATTATCTAATATTCAGATAAGAAGGATTTTCCATCGGCATTTGAGAACTAAAGACATGGAATTTACCATACCTAGGGATATTTGAAAAATAGAAGATGAAACTAGCACCAGATAAATAAGTCATTGTGGTGCACCTACTATGTATGTGTTCAGCTATGTGATTCAGAAGATGATTAAGAATTATGCATTCAACAAATATTCTGTGTAGGCACAATCCTGATATGCCAATCTTGTGGAAAGGGAGAATTTCCTATAGTTTAAACTTCCTTTGGAAACAAGTCACATAAGGAAATAACAAAGTCAATCACTTTTGTCATAACACGGTATAAATTCCTTAATAGAATCATATTTGTTGAATGTTCATTCATATTCATATATATTTTAAAATTTTTTGATATTTTATTTTTACATTATCTACATTCCTGTTATAGTCCCCTGCTCTCCTAGAGAGTTATCCTTTATAACATAAATTTTTAAAGAAAAAATACATTTCAACAAAACTAAGCAATGCACTAAATTCAGGAGGTATAGGTTTCCACATTCATGGTTTCCACTTTTGTTTAAAAAAAGGTGGGGAGTGGAAGGCTGGTTCTTTCTCCAATTTACCTCTTGCTTTCTCTTTAGCCTTAATGGATAATCTCTTAGACTTTGAATCTGAAGACTTGACTTTGACTGACAGACCATCCAGATCCCATCTCAGCCACCTCATACAGAGCTCATCACTGGGGTCATGCTCTCTAGACTTCCCGTACTGTCAGATGTAACCTATGATTTTCTGTCCTTTGCCATTCCACTGCCTACTGCACCTTTACAATTGAACTTTCTTTTATGTATTATATCCTCCAAACAGAGTGTGAACTTGATAACAAAAACCATATTGATATTTCTTTTTGTATGCCCTCTACTTAGTATTCAGCAAGTAATAAATAAATGCTTTTTCATTCATTCACTGAGGCTGTTTCAGTAGCAATTTTTATTTGTAATTTCATAGCATTTTTATTTCAAATGTTTGTTTTTGTTCTTTCCATTTAAATTGTAATCATTGTGTTTATTGTCTGCTTCCTTTAATTTTCATCATTTTGTCTTCTCCATGTATTCATCATATTCATTCTTTTTTAAAAGTTTTAAAATAAATTTTTATTGATAAAATTATGTATCTCCTATGCTTCACAATATATTACTACCATCCCCTTTTCTCAGAGGCCTCAGAGGGAGGTTGCCTATTGAACCCATTACCATTGTGAGTAGGTTTTCAGAACTACAAACCCTTCTAATGCCTGTGTCTATTCTAATGATGCACCTCATTTGTCTAAGATGATTACTATTTTTACCTTTACTCTGCCAATCTTTCTTTTGAGCTTACCCTACTTGTAAATGTTAAGTAAATCTTTTTGATTTAATCTGTAAATGTTGATGTAAATCTTAAACATAAAGCATATATTTCCCATGTTTAAAAAAAAAAACAAACAATTTGTCCATTTTTAAACAAATGTGTCCATGTTGAGCTCCTTAAAATTGCTTTTTGATAATTGGCTCTTATATGTTAAATTTTCTGTTAAGTTTGGGTTTGGTTGATAGAAATCCTGAAAATCTGCAAGTTTGTCTGTAGATTCTGTAGGGTTCAATAGGCAACACTACATCTAACACCTTGAAGGGTATAGCATCCTCCAAAATCTATAAAGAAATAATTGGGGATGGATAGGTGAATGGGGAAGCAAAGGATGAGGGAAGAAGACAAGGGAGGGATCCCTAGGTCGGGGATGATTAAGTAATAGTCAAACTTTGAGCAGAATCTAATGAAAGAGTTAGCAGGTATAAGAAAGACATGTATATGTCTGGGGTATGTATGTGTATGTATATATATATCAAAATATGTATATGTAAATATATCTTTTCTTAACTGTAGTTTGCTTGAGGTTGGGATAAAAAAGAGATATGTGTGTTTCTATGTATGTGTGTATTTATATAATCTATATATAGATCTACATATCTAGATATCTAGATATATCTATATATAGATATATACTTTCTTAATTGTAGCCTGCTTGGGGGTGGGGATTTAAAAAAAAAGAATAAAGTAAATAAGGTGCACAGCAGAGAATAAAAGAACAATTTACAAGGAAGTACACATGGACACATGAATATAATTTCTTCTTATATATGTATATACATACATATATACTTTATTAAATTGGTATTTGTTGTCATATATTTTGAATCCTCCCTGATGTTCTGCTGGGCACATGATAATGTTCTCTTTTGTTTCATTTCGTTTTGTTTTGCTTTTCTGTTTTTCTTTTTGCTTATTTTGTTTCTTTAAATAAAATAAATTTGGGGAAAAAAAATAATATGGAAGGGAGGGCAACTAGTTCAACAAAATTAACCAATATCTTGAATAAAAGCTGATATGTTTCACATTCATAGTTCCCCACTCATGCAAAGAAAAGTAGAAGGTATATTCTTATGTCTCTTTGGGCATAGGCTTGGTCATTACTACTTTATAATATACAGTTTTGCTGCTTTTGTTCTCTCCCTTTAGAAGTTGTAGTCATATGTTGTTTTCCTGATTCTGCTTATTTCAGTGTTTAATTGTTCATGTAAATCTTCCTATGTTTCTCTCATTTATATTGATTCTTACAGCAAAGTAAATGCTCCAATATATCCATGTACCACAGTTGGTTAGTTTTTCCTCCTTGCATGAGGATCTACTTTGTTTCTATTTCTTTGCTACTACAAAAACTCAGGCTAATATCTAGGGATAATGCTATATCTACAGAATTCTTCTGATATACCAGTCTAGTAACATTATCAAAAAAGGAAATGAGGTTATTCTGGCATGACCAGTTTTAGATGAAACCATGCCAACTATTTGTGAAAGAGATTTTTTAAAAAAGATATTCAGCTTGTTCTAGATTCTCTAGAGTTCATAGTAATTGACATTTTTTTTTAAAAATTGACATTTTTACAGTGTTATAAGTTTTGCAAAATATATTAGGTTATCTCATTTGAGCCTCACAGCAAATTCATGAGGTAGATACTACAGGTATTATCTCTACTTCACTGAGGAAACAGACTCAGGTTAAGTGGTGTGTAGCCATGGCTATAAAGCTAAGTGACAGAAATAAGAGTCAAAGTCAAGTCTTCAGATTCCAATTCTAAGAGACTATTCATTAAACCATTGTGCCACTCAGACTTATAGGGTTTAGGTGGATCTAACTCATCAATCAGATTTCCTCCCTCCTCATTTTAAAGTAAGGACAATGGTATTCTTTGAGATTAAATTACTCATTACATAACTAACAAGTAGAACCAGAATTTGAACCCAAGTATCTAGTCTCACTGATTATTCTTTCCTACCTATTGAATCATAAAGAAATTGAATGTCTTGAATTTCCTCCTGAAATCCCAGAAAATGTCATAATGGGAAAGGTCGAATTTTGGAAAGAACTAAATGTTTTTATTTTATTTTATTTTATTTAATAATAACTTTATATTGACAGAATCCATGCCAGGGTAATTTTTTACAACATTATCCCTTGCACTCGCTTCTGTTTCGATTTTTCCTCTCCCTCCCTCCACCCCCTCCCCTAGATGGCAAGCAGTCCTATATATGTTAGATATGTTGCGGTATATCCTAGATACAATATATGTTTGCAGAACTGAACAGTTCTCTTGTTGCACAGGGAGAATTGGATTCAGAAGGTAAAAATAACTCGGGAAGAAAATCAAAAATGCAAATAGTTCACATTCATTTCCCAGTGTTCTTTCTTTGGGTGTAGCTGCTTCTGTCCATCATTTATCCATTGAAACTCAGTTAGGTCTCTTTGTCAAAGAAATCCACTTCCATCAGAATACATCCTCATACAATATCGTTGTCGAAGTGTATAATGATCTCCTGGTTCTGCTCATTTCACTTAGTATCAGTTCATGTAGGTCTCTCCAAGCCTCTCTGTATTCATCCTGCTGGTCATTTCTTACAGAACAATAATATTCCATAACATTCATATACCACAATTTACCCAGCCATTCTCCAACTGATGGGCATCCATTCATTTTTCAGTTTCTAGCCACTACAAACAGGGCTGCCACAAACATTTTGGCACATACAGGTCCCTTTCCCTTCTTTAGTATCTCTTTGGGGTATAAGCCCAGAAGTAGCACATTTTGATAATTTTTTGGGCCTAATTCCAGATTGCTCTCCAGAATGGTTGGATTCGTTCACAACTCCACCAACAATGCATCAGTGTCCCATTGACCCTTCCAACATTTATCATTATTTTTTCCTGTCATCTTAGCCAATCTGATAGGTGTGTAGTGGTATCTCAGAGTTGTCTTAATTTGCATTTCTCTGATCAATAGTAATTTGGAACACTCTTTCATATGAGTGGTAATAGTTTCAATTTCATCATCTGAAAATTGTCTGTTCATATCCTTTGACCATTTATCAATAGGAGAATGGCTTGATTTCTTATAAATTAGGGTCAGTTCTCTATATATTTTGGAAATGAGGCCTTTATCAGAACCTTTAACTGTAAAGATGTTTTCCCAGTTTGTTGCTTCCCTTCTAATCTTGTTTGCATTAGTTCTGTTTGTACAAAGGCTTTTTAATTTGATATAATCAAATTTTTCTATTTTGTGATCAGTAATGGTCTCTAGTTCATCTTTGGTCACAAATTTCTTTCTCCTCCACAAGTCTGAGAGATAAACTATCCTATGTTCCTCTAATTTATTTATAATCTCGTTCTTTATGCCTAGGTCATGGACCCATTTTGATCTTATCTTGGTATATGGTGTTAAGTGTGGGTCCTTGCCTAATTTCTGCCATACTAATTTCCAGTTATCCTAGCAGTTTTTATCAAATAATGAATTCTTATCCCAAAAGTTAGGATCTTTGGGTTTGTCAAACACTAGATTGCTATAGTTGACTATTCTGTCTTATGAACCTAACCTGGAAAGGACTAAATGTTAACAGGTTATGTCTTCTTACCTAGAAATATATTCACTCAGAAGAAATAGTTGTTTCCATTCTAAGCCATTTGTTCCCATTTTTAATATTCCCAAGTACGATAGCAAAGTCTCCTACAAAGACACGTTCCCATGAAAAATATGGAAATAGTAATAGGAAAAACTGGATTTCTAAACTAGATACACAAGCGCAGCATAACTCCTTTGATACTATCATTATTATTTCTGAAGGTTTGATGGAATGATATCTTGTGGCCCAAAACTTGGGAGTAGCCCTCCCCTTGTGTCAAAATCACTTCCGAAAGTAATACTCAAAATAGATTCAGGTCTCTTCCTATATACTTTTCTCTTCTCTGGACTTTTCTAACACTACTCTTTTGTTATTCTCCTAACTAACCACTGCTTTGACTTCTTTCCTAATGCATTATCCATTTTGTGGCTCCTAACTGGGTATTATTCCCGAAGGCTCTGTCAAAGGCTCCCTTTTCTCTTTATACTCTCTCCTGTGATGAACTTCTCATTCCCTGTGATTTTAATTATAAACCATATGAATAAATGGCTGAAGATTTATTGGTTAAGCACTTACTATGTGCAAAGATCTTTAATAAGGGCTGTGGATCCAAATAGAAAAGGAAGACAGTCTCAGCTTTTAAGAAGTTCACATTCTAATATATGACATAATACATATTGGAACTTTCAGTTACAACTGAGATGGAAAAACCCTATGGTCTTTAGGGTGTAGCAGTGAAACAGATGGTAATGTATATTCTTTCATGTCATTTCTACTGATGATTAAATCAATTTCTGATGTTGAATCATTTGATAACACCAAGGACTTAGATGTCAAGAATTTTATTTTGTGGGTCTTCACTAGCTCTGGATTCTGAGAAGGCAGGAGGCTCTAAAACCCACAGAAGCAATTGCCAGATCATATCTCCACAAGGATAGCTTCCTGGGATGATGTCTTCTGGGACTCGGTCTGTTAGTGTGGAAGAGGGAGATAGTGCTACACCCAGAGTATATTTGCCTTATGGTGGCAGTTGGTTGGCAATAGCCATTGATCTAACACAGTCTGTGTTATCTATGCTGATGAGTCAGATTTGTATATCCAGTCTCAGGCTCTTCCTAGAGTTTCAATCCTCCATCATCAATTGACTATTAGACATTTCAAATTGGATGATCCAGAGACATTTCAAACTATAAATGCCTAAATTCTTCACATTTTTACCCCTTCTCTCTCACAAATTCAGCAACTTAGTTCAGGTCCTAGAGAACTGCAAATACCTCCAAATTAGTCCTCTACCTCAAGTATCTTCCTACTCTAGTCCATTCTATATCTTGCTACTCAAGTAATTGTCCTTAAGCATAAATCTGACCATGTGATTTTCCTACTCAGCTCCAGTGGCTGCCCAATGCCTACAAAACAAAATTTAGCAGTATGTTATTGTTGTTATTTGTCCTTCATTCTTGAAGAGGACCATGACATCACGGAAGTGATGCCAAGTCTTGCCAGTGGCAAAATATAGATCAAGACAACTGGAAATGGCCCTGGATGAAATGGGAGACCTTGGACTTTTTAAGCTAAGGTCTTCAACAGGGTCTCAGTATGATTAAGCCTGCACCCACTCAGTGATTAAAGCTAGGTAGCAACAGCAAAGCTTTTAAAGTTCTTCAAAAATCTGACCCCCGTTTACCTGTCCAGTCTTAATAAATATTCTCTTTCACAAATTTGTTGGTTCAGGCACACTAATGTTATTATTCCTCATTCATAATTCTAATTTCCTGTTTCTGTGACTTTTTGATGGCTTGAATGCCAATTCATTGCCTTTAACTCTTAAAATCCCTTTAAAACTTGGTTCAGCAGACAATTTTCAAATGAAGAAATTAAAGCCATTTCATTTGAAATTTTCTCATTTGAAAAAATTCTCTAAATCACTATTGATTAGAGAAATGCAAATTAAGACAACCAAGGTAGCATTCCACACCTTTTAGACAGGCAAAGATGATAGGAAATATAATAATAAATGTTGGAGGGGAACCTGGAAAACTGGGATACTAATGCATTATTGGTGGAGTTGGGAAATGATCCAACCATTCTGGAGAGCAATTTGGAATTATCCAAAAGGCAATAAAACTGTGCATAAACATACCCTTTGATCCAGCAATGTCACTACTGGGTCCGTATCCCAAAGAGATCATAAAAGAGGGGAAAGGACCCAGATGTTCAAAAATATTTGTAGCAGTACTTTTTGTAATGGCAAGGAACTGGAAATTGAGTGGATGTCCATCAATTGGGGAATGGCTGCATAAGTTATGGTATATGAATATAATGGAATATTATTGTTCTATAAAAATGATGAGCAGCCTGATTTCAGAAAAGCCTGGAAAAACTTACATAAACTGATGCTTAGTGAAGTGAGCAGAGCCAAGAGAATATTGCACATAGTAACAAGAAGATTATGTGATGATCAATTGTGATGGACTTAGCTCTTCTCAACAATGAGGTGATCCAAGACAATTCCAATAGACTTGGGATGGAAAATGCCTTTTGCATACAGAGAGAGACCTATGGAGGCTGAATATGGATCAAAGGATAGTATTTTCACTTTTTTTTCTCATGTTTTTTTTCCTTTTAATTTGATTTTTCTTGCATAATATTATGAATTTGGAAATATGTTTAAAAGAATTGCACATATTTAACCTTAAAAAAACAAACTTGATTGGTGCCACCTTCCATATCCTTTATCCTTCCATATCCATATACACCTTTTTTAATCCTGCCCCAAATCCCTTTGTGTTTGTTGTCTCCTCCTTTATGAAATGTAAGCTCCTTGAGAGTAAAGACTGTTTGTTGTCTTTACCAAGCAGATGCCTAATAAATACTTATTGATTAATTGGTAGATAAATGTAGAATTTAAATCTTGAGATCATCTAAGTGAATTCCTTTATTTTGAACAGGAGGCACAGATCCTCAGAGACATTAAATAATTTGCTCAACATCACTCAGGAAAGAAAGTGACAGTGCTAAGATTTTTAAACTAGGTACCCTGATTGTAAATCTTTTTCATTTTCCACTAGAAGATACTTCTCTCTGGGACACATTGATTATGATGTTCTTGTCTCTTAATGGTTTATCTTGAATAAGCATTTTACCTTCAATTTCCTTATCTACAAAATAAAAGGAATTGGGCCATATCAGTAGTATTAAGCTCAAATAAAAATTGGATCCACTAAATTGTACAACAGGAAAGCCATAGATTAAGATTAGCTATGTTCTATAGTATTTTTGTTTATTTAGTTAAATATTTACCATTTAAATTTTAATTTGCTTCAGCTGTACTCAGGACTGTCATTAGCCAAATGCACCAGTGTGTTTGACACTGCTGGACAAATATGATCTCTATAGTCTTTTTCAGCTCTAAAGATTCTGACTCCAGTAAGAACATTCTACAGGTATGAAGTTCAGGAATTTTCATTTAGTGTTTTCATTCTGGAGATTTGTAACAGTGACTCCAAGTCTAAAATCTCTACTGCTTGAATTCTTAAGTCAGAATTTTTTTCTTTTATGGTCTAGACAGGGCTTTACCCTTTTCCATTGTCCAAGACACTTCTGTCTTTTGAATTTCAAGCAGCTGTTACTTGCAGTGTAAGCTAAACTCCTCTCTGATAGTTATCTGACTAGAATATTTCTTGGTTTTTAGCATTTTTCTTCCAATAGCCCCTTACCTACATGGATATTTAGGTTTATCTCTTGTTCTCCTAAACCTAGAATAGTGTTGCCTCTCCTATGGGAGATAGCTGGAAGGATAGCTAAGAGGTCATTAAGGCCAGTTTCCTCATTTTAAATAAAAGGACACTGA
Organism: Antechinus flavipes; assembly: GCF_016432865.1. Lineage (NCBI taxonomy): Eukaryota > Metazoa > Chordata > Mammalia > Dasyuromorphia > Dasyuridae > Antechinus > Antechinus flavipes. The sequence continues at coordinate 246,495,360 of NC_067398.1, read as the reverse complement.
AATCCAAAGAGTTTTAATGACTTTCCCAATCTTACAAACTACTCTGAAGTGCCTTAGGTGGAATAGATTCAATATATACATGCAGAACTTTGATAGCTATGTTAACACATAGCTATATTGTAGAGAGACAAACTTCAAGTTAACACTTCAAGTTAAAACTAAATTTAATCATAATTAGGAATATGCCTGCCAATTTATTGTGAAATTAACAAAAAAGGATGATTCTGCTAAAAAAAAAAACACCCTTTTTTGGTCAAATTAAATGACTTCAAAGTGAATATTAAGGTTTTACATAGGAAAGTAAGTTACTGGTTTTATTCCTTTAAAATTATTACTTCAAAAAAAAATTCTCTTTCCCTGAAGGAAAAAGTTCAGAGAAGAAGACAACATGATTCAAGCACGTTAACTTCTTCCCAGAGTTTTTCTCTCCTTTCAGGAACTAGAGAGAGGCTGAAAATATGCATCCTTTCTTGAAGCTAGAAGTCAGAAGACCAGTATCTTTTTAAAGTTCTCAGTAATTGTAGGCCAGAGCAATTAATTAATCTCCACCAAGAAGGACAGTCTCATGCAAATTGCTCTTTCAGCTAAGAGTTACAATTATTAAAACTAAAAACTGCACCAAGGCTTTTGAAATTATGTCTCTGTATATTGAGTTCACTCTGATGGGTAGCATACTTCATTACTGATCCTTGTAATAATTGCATTGATTAAATTTGTAATTTTAAAGGTGGTTTTTTGATGGGGTTTTTTTGGACATTATTATCATTTTATAAATTGTTCTGGTTATGCTCACTTCACTCTATATCACTTTATATAAGTAGAAGACCAGAATTCTTATCATCATATAATCTGGAGCTAAAAGATAGAGTCCTTAGAGATAGTCTCTATTATTAGAGATCGAGTCTCATGTTATGACTGAAAAAAATAGAGCCTTAAAGACATTTGTGTGATCTTGAGTAGCAAGACTATTCTCTCAGTAGCCATGTGACCTCTGCGCCTCAACTGCCTCATAAATAAAATTAAAATATATCTATCTGAAGAAAGGGAAATAGACCCAATGATAACTTGACTGTTGTCTGTATCTCTACCATGTATAATTCTACTCCAATATTATTACCAGTGTGAGAATCATGCTACCCTAAGACAAGAAGAAGAAGCTGTGACACTGTTAATTGAGGAAAGACTTCCAAGATCTATCTATTCTACTTGAAAATCACACCATTTGTTGGAGGTGAGTCAAACAGGAAAGACTAGAAAAGCAGAGATGAGGACAGCCAACAATAATGAGAAGGACCAGAAAAGCCTGCTAGGAGTGGACAGAGGTAGCAGGGCAGTAGAACATGGGCTTTGGAAGAGTTATCATTGATGCTGGGTCTTTCTCTACTCAGGGTTGTATTTTGTATTACTAGTTCCCTGGAAAGGAAGAGATTTCCCTAGAATATCTTGAAGTTCTGTGGATTTGGAAGTCTTTGTATACCTTTTACTGCATCATAAAGGGAACCAGTGGCTCCAGTTATTGAAACTGAAAGGCTCCCAACATGTATCCCAGGCCTTATGTTCAAAACGGAATCTTAGGCAGGAATTATTTATTATTTTTTTATTGTAGATTTAGAATTTCTGTTACTTGCATTGCTTATATTGATTTTTAAATTAGTATTTGTTCCCTATTGTGTTATCTAGAATAGGTGCTAAATGCATATTCGTTAAATTGAACTGGATTTGTTCACAGCCACTGTGCCAGAGCAGGCAGTCCAGTAATACAATAGAAGAAGCTACTTGATAATTAAGAATAAACTAGTCCATTAATTTACAAAGCAGGTAATCTATGCCTGGATAATCAAAAATGGACTAGAGAAAATACTCACATATAGAATATGTTTTCTGCAAGAAAGGAGGTGACCTAATTTTTCAGCCTGGCTATTGTATTGAACTGGAAACAGTGCTTTATGCATGCTGTATTTAAATTGAAATCATCTGCTCTTTTCTGATGAGAACCAACATGGCTGTCTTGTATGCACATTTTTTAATCTTGTCCTGGTTATACAGAAATAGAAACAAGGGCAAATAAATGTGCCAAAGATTTCCTAAATACAAAGAAATGGATTGTAGCTGAATCTCATTATAAAATCACTAATGTAAACAAATTAAGTTAATTCAGGAACTAATAACAGCTGTTTTGTGTGGGATAAAGATGATATATAATGAATAGTTACTATGTACCTTATCATCAGCTTTTTTGAAGAAGTATTTATAAGGACTGGTATTTCAAATTCAAATTCAAACAGCATATGATTTTATTAGTTGCTTCCAGAACAAGTGGATTACCTTCCATTAGCTATATGTATGTATACTGGTTTGTCACTTCCATCGAGGGGAACAGCCACACCTTCCTACTCATATTCCTCCCAGGCACTATATTGTTTAAAATACTGTGCTATTCATTACTGTCATATGTATATAAATGAAAATATAACCTTCTCAAATCTCCTTGAGAACTTGGCTTCTACATGAAACCTTTTCTGATAATTCCAGTTGTTAGTGCCCTTTACATGAAAATCACTTTGTACCTATTCTGTCTATATTTATTTTAACCCTATTCAAACATATCCTCTTGTAGGGCAAGGGCTATTTCCTTTCTATTTTTATATCTCTAACACTTATTGTAACACCTTTCATACAGTAGGTACTTAATAAATGTTTATTGATCAGTTGATATCTATAATCCCAATTCACACTCCTTATGTTATATTGTTATCATGAAGTATCCTGTTACATGCATTCTATTAGGAAGATTTACAAAGCATTTAGAGTTTTTTGGTAACAATTCTCTAAAGAAATTATTGACAAATAATGATTGAAATAATAGAATTTTTATGTGTGCACTAATTTAAATGAATTTGAGACTAACTTTTAGATAGAGGCATTTATTTTAAGTAAAACTTCACCCACACCTTTGATTTTTCCAAAGGCTTGCACCATTCTCCTTTCTCCACAGGCTACATATTTTTCTCCTGTTCATTTCCATCTCCAGGTTGTCACTTAGAGGTATAATCATTCTAGACATTGCCATCTGTTCACAGAGAAAGGTCTGTGATGTCTTAACTAAGCAAAGTGCCAATGCTTCAGTGGCTCTCTAGAGTATATGGGATTCTATTGGACTAAATGGGAAACAGTTTTATTGTCACTAGGGAAAGACCCTGACTACAGAGAGGAAAGATATTTTTGAAAAATATTACCTTTTACATTTAGGAATTAGATTCTCTGCTCTTTGGCTAAAGCTGAGAAAAAAACAAATTAGAAACAAATTTTACAGTACAGTTGAAACAATTCATAAGGGCAGGCATACTATTGAAGACTTGAAGGTCAAGGAATAGGACCTTATACCTTAAATAATTCATGCTCCTGAATGGAATATTGTAGTCATAGTGGGCTGGTCAAAGGAAAGTGCTTACACTGTGAAGAGGGTGGGGCTTCCTCAGCTTGTGCAATCCAAGTTTTATGGTAGCCTTACCCAAAAGGAGCCTCCATTTCCCTAAATCTAACTTTTTGAATTACTAAGCCCTGTTTAGATGTGGGGAGAGGGGTTGTTTGGAGAAAAGAAGGAGTTTGAGCATCAAGGATTCAAATCATCCAAGGTCCTGATCAAGCTCCTGCTTATGATATTTAGAGGAAGGAACTCAGGTGCTATTTCTTTTGGTTTAATAGAAGAAAGAAAATAGTTGCCACTTGACAGGTGCCTCAGATTGGAGGACTCTAAGGCTGTTGATAAAGACTAGTACTGTAATGCTAATTAAGCTAGCATATTTATGCCTATAGGTGGCCTGCTGCCTATAGTCATGCTGTAGAGAAAGTGAAGAATACTCTTATTTAAGGACAGTAGGTTAAAATTACTGGGTCAGATTTGCGTCTTATTTTACTTTGTGAAAGAACTCCCATAAAATTTGGCCATTATTTATATATTTATATTATTTATATCCTGGATTTTTTGTTCACATGAACAGGATTTACTTTCCCTTACCTTTTCTTAAAATTAGTACCATACCAAGAACTATTTACAAGATATGTCTTTGAGAGAAGGGATACAGAGGGAATTTTCTGCTATTTCACAAAGTGCTTTTATGACTCTTTTGATTTTTGTGTGTGTATGTGTGTATGTGTGTGTCATAGGTAAATATGATAAGGCTTTCTTTCCTTGAAATCCATGGAGATTTAGAGATCTGAGACTTAGAAAGAGAAAAGATACAGCTCAGGGCAACAATAATTCCATGTCATTTGAATTTATAAGGTCTAACCATCTGATCAGCAGATCCTTTTGGTCTGTATAATTTCAGTCTATAAATGAGAGGATGAACTGTTAGAATTCTTACAAGGTACTAAGTCAGTGGAATTGATAGAGACAATAATTATCTAATTAGCATAATACTTAACAATTCTCTAGTTCACAAATGTAACTTAGTATTTATTAGAGTTCCACAAGATTCACACCTTTAAGAGAGCATATATAAGGAGAAGCCCACTAAAGGAGAAGCCCACTAAGATCCACAAGCCCACTTTCAGAGGAGGAAATAAATTCATTCCATTTTCCACCTTTGTGCTGGCTGGAGAGATTCAGAAGAAGCTAGAGGCTGACGCTGGCAGAGGCAAAGGACTAGCAGCAAGAGCTCTCCGAACCATGGAGAGAGAGATAAGCCTCTAGGAAAGCTAACTGGGCCCAAGGAAGGAGACAATACTTGAAAGAGACAATAAAGGATTTTGACTTTAATCCCTGGCTGCATTTGAGGTGATTATTACTTTGAGCTGAAACTAAGGCTGCTCCCAGAAGCCTACCAAGAAATCTGCTCCCAGAGATTTTTTTTTTTTTTGCTTTTTTTATTATTATAACTTCTTATTTACAAGTTATATGCATGGGTAATTTTACATCATTGACAATTGACAAACCTTTTGTTCCAATTTTTCCCTTCTTTCTCCCCATCCCCTCCCCCAGATGGCAGGTTGACCAGTATAAATTAAATACAATATAAGTACACATGTCCTAACAGTTATTTTGCTGTACAAAAAGAATCAGACTTTGAAATAGTATACTATTAGCCTATGAAGGAAATCAAAAATGCAGGTGGACAAAAATATAGGGATTGGGAATTCTATTGTAATGGTTCATAGTCATCTCCCAGAGTTCTTTCACTGGGTGTAGCTGGTTCAATTCATTACTGCTCTATTGGAACTGACTTGGTTCATCTCATTGTTGAATAGAGCCACGTGCATCAGAATTGATCATCATATAGTATTGTTGTTGAAGTATATAATGATCTCCTGGTCCTGCTCATTTCACTCAGCATCAGGAGAACATTATATTGTAGAGAAGAACATTACAATGAACTATAAATTCATAACTCTTACCTAAATTTATAAGTCAAAGGATTCTACAAATTAAACACTTTCCATAATTTATAAATGCTATGACTTCATGGGTATGAGGATTCCTTCTGCCAATACAGATTGCTATCTTCCAATACCTTTTTATTGTCTTCACCAATTGTTGTGCTGAAAAAAATTCATAACCCTCTGACAAGGAGTCTCTATAAAGTTATCTGCTTAGACTTCTTCTCAAGCAATAGACATATTCTAGTCACTGGGTCCATATTAGAAATCTTTGCAGCTGGGCAATGGCTAAACAAAATGTGGCACATAAATATAATGTACATTGTTGTACAAAAAGAAACAAAAATATAATGAATAATAGAAGTACAGACTTACATGAACTGATGCAAAATAAAGTAAGTGAAGCCAAGAAAACAATAAGCACAAACTCTACAGCAAAGCAAATGAGAATAGCCATAAACAATCCAAAGTGAATATTGCAAAATTACAAAAAATGAAGAGCTCTAAAAATGTCTCTTGCTAAATAGGATAGCTCTCTGAAAGGAAGGATACAGAAGTAATTCTCTGATATATCAATGCTTATATGACTGTTTTGATACTTGTGTGTGTGTGTAATCTTTCTGTCTTTGACCTCTTTATAAATATATGACTAATAGTATTAATTTTCTTTTTAAATATCTCTAATCAACATAAAATCCTTCCTCTGCATATATAAAATAAGAATATTGAATCAATTTTGGTTTTAAAGGTCTTTTTTTTTTTAGCTTGGTGCGATCAGTCAGAGCTTGCACTCCATTGGCATGAATAGGACACTTCTACAACTTAGTGAAAACTATTGAGACCATATTGTGTAGGACCAAGAAAATCACTACCTTCTGATAGCTGTTGGCAATTCTTGAGCTAGGACTTGAAGTTACAAGTCAGAATTGAGAAACCTTTCCCCTTAAAGACTTATGCTCCAGACACAAAAGGAGATTGCAGATACTCTTATACTGTTCTCCATTGCAATGCTGATGCTGATGCTGATGTCAGCCTCATAGGCACCTAGAGTGCAGGAAAATGACCAACATTTCTACTTATACACAGACCAAGACAATAGGTAAGGAACTTGAATTTTTTTTGATATAAATATCTTCAAACTACAAATATTATTATGTAATTTTGTGAGAAATGGTGGGAGAGAAAATATGGAGGGAAAAGCTATGAAAGCACATAGAAGAGTTTAAACAATTCAAATTGATAGGAACATTTAAATATTTACTTTTCAGTCATATTTTCAGTCTTAGGATAAGTTTTTTTTCTTTCAACTAAAAAACTTTAGTTAGTTTAAAATCTGAAACAAAAGGTATCTGCTATCTATTAATTTTTTTTAAAGAGGTGAATTTTTAAGTGGGATGGAATTTGGTATGTTGAGGCCCAAATAAATGCCAGTAATTATATTTTAGGTTTTCTATTGTTGAAAACAAAAGCTTTCTTCTAAATATTCTATAGATGTACACATATATACCAGCCAAAAGAAAGTCATGTTTTTTTCTTTTTACAGTTGTCAACAGTAATGAAAACCAAATTATTGCTAGGCTAGAAACTTGATCAAGTTGTGGTTTTGATGGGATATTAAATAACTTAGAATAATAAAATCATAGAGTTGGAAGGGATTTTAGAAATCATCTAATCCAAGCTCCCATTTAGTACAGAAATCTCTTTTTTGATAATCCTGACAGATGGTAATCCGGCATTTGCTTTAGCATTTCTCCTGAAAGGGAGTTCATTGACCCATAATACAACCCCTTACTTTTTTAAATTAATTTTTTTATTTTATTAATTTATAATTTATTTAATTAATTATAAAAGGAAATTTTATTAATTTTGCATCATAATCATTTTCAAGTAAGGTAAGTAAATTATTAAATAGCTAAATATATTATTAAAGCTTAAACTTCACTAACACTTTTGGGAGATCCTGTTATTTAAAGTAATAAGAGGTTCTTCTACTCCCCTTCTCACCTCTGTTTGGTTCAGTTTCCTATTAACCACTTTTGTTTGGCCACCAGTCTCCCTCTTTAATCCACAGCGAAGGAAGATCTAGGCAAACTAGGCATTGTTCATTAGTTCTACTTTCCTTGTCATCTGTTAACATTATACCATCTGCCTCAAGTAAATATCTTCCTTCTTGCTTTGATGCTGAATGTAGACTTTTTAAAATATTATTGATATTCTATCCTTTTACATCACCTTCATTTCCCAATAGATGGCCCTGCCCCACCTCAAGAGCCATGTTATAAAATAATGTTTTCAAGGGGGGGAAAAAGACAGTTTAGCAAAACTAACCTACACTGTAAATAGATTTTTAAAAAGCTCTTTTTGTAACTTAGTATGTTTCACAAACCACAGTCCATTTTGGGGTTTAACCTTTTTGAAAATGTTCCTATGGGTTTGTAGCCATTCTTCTATTAGCTCTTGTTTTATATAATCTTCCTTTCATTTTTCCATATGTCAGTACTTTAAGGTCCCATGACTTCACCAGTGTGGGAACACTCTCCCAAATCACAACAAACCTGTGATACAGCCAGCCTTAGGGTGATGCTAGAGAGCTTGGGTGACTTGTCCATATTCACATAGTGTCAGAAGCAGGATTTGACAAAGTCTTTCTGACTCCAAGTCCATGATTCTACACTTTTCTAGGTATTCTTTTAAAATAGGATTTAATTAGAATTCTACATGGATTTCTTTATATTCCTTTCCCTCTTTCATTCATCATTTTTTAGAATTTTGGATTTTAGAGACTCTCATCTCTGGAGTTTTGTTCTTTTTTTATTTCTTTTTTTATTTTTATTTTTAGGCTCCTCAGTTAAGGCATCATGACTATCTTTTCTTTCTATACTCTGGTTATTTATTTCTAGACTCAGTATTCTTTTCTTTTGCTATTGCAAAATTCTAAAAACCACATGGTCATTTTGCCCCAGGATTCTTTTCATTTCTGAATCTTAACCATTTCTTTCATGGGGTTTTATGAAGAAGAAAAGAAACAAAATTTCTACCATTTTTAGAAAATTTTAATTTAGTTACACTTCTACTTGGTTAAAACTGCTCCCCCCACTTTATATTCTATAGAATTCTTCAGTTCTCCTTCCCCCTTCCTCCTGCTTCTCCTCTGAGAGGAAGTTAATGAAGAGAACCTTTCCTTTTCTTTCTACACCCCAATCTCCCATGCCTTTTGTATAAGACCATAGTCTTGATCAATGAGTTGGAAGGATGAAAGTCAAAAAAATGTGTAGGATAAATTGTCCTTCATATATAGTAAGCAAATTTTTGCTACTGCTTTGATTTTTTTTAATGCCTTTCTCTCCTCTCTTTCAGCCAAAAGTTTAAAACAGCTCAGAGAAGCTTTCTGAGCTAAATGACACTTCATGAAGTTTTATTGTGCAGCTATGCCAATTTCCTCTGCATTTTTGTTTTTATGCCACAGATAAGAGAAATTTTACATTTAGGGAAATTTGTAACCCCTTTAAATCAAGATTAAATTAAGAACTTGAATGCTGACACTATCAAGGGTACACTTGAAAGTTGAAGGTTTGCCAATATTTTAAAATGGTCAAAATTAGACCAAAATGATTCAGGAGATAAGTATTCATTGCTTGAAATCCACTAGCTTGTTTCCTTAGAGCTTGCTTAAATGGTACTTATTGATATAATTCCTAAATCTTTCTCTGCACCAGGTCTCTTCCCTCATCCAGGCACTGGGAACTGCCTGGAATAATCCCACATACACCTGTTGTCATAATGTGTGTATACCATTAGGAATTGTAGCTCCTAAATTACCAGAACCTTTGGCGTTTTGGTAACTACTTGAAGTAAAATGTATAGGCTAAACCAATACGACTGAAGACAATTCCAAAGGACTTAGGATGTAAAATGCTAGCCAGCTCCAAGGAACTCATGGAGTCTGAATGCAGATCAAATCATGCTTTTAAAAAACTTTCTCTCTTATTTTTGGCCTATGTTTTCTTTTACAACATGACTAATATGGAAACATCATTTGCACATGTATAACCTAAAAGAAATTGCTTTATGTTTTAGGGTGAGAAAGAAGGAAAGAATTTGAATCTCAAAATTAAAAAAAACAAATTTTAAAAATTGCTTTTACATGTGATTGGAAAAAAATAAAATATTTTTTAAAATAGGCTAAAGCAGCACAACTTTGTAAGCCTCCAATGCATTATGGTCTTCTATAGTCTTTAGCTTAAATTATCCATTTTCAAATTTGGACATATCTGGGGAAATCTTTGACAGAGTTGTCTTTCCCTATTTGCTTTCTCATGAGCAATATCAAATGTGTATTGCTGTCTCTGGTGTGTTTAGGACACAGGATCATAGATTTAGAACTGGAAAGGACCTTAGAAGCCATTCATTGGGTCTAAACTACTCATTTTACAGATGAGAAGATTGAGGTTTAAAGAAGTTAAGTGATTTGCCATGGTTACACAAATTTCATATATTGAACAATACTCTTCCAAGCAAATTTTAACACAAATATATTTCTTTATAGTTTGAAATGTACATAAGAGCTGGGCAAGAGAGCCTCAAACATCCCCAAAACAAAAGAGGAAGGGGTAGAGAAGAATACAAAATAAGTTGAGTCTATTTTCATATTGAAGAGGTATAACAATAAGTAAGAATTGTGAAACTAAGGTGCTTTGGGAGGAAAACATTACTAGTATTAAATTCTTATGGAAACTTAATTTCCTTTTCGTGAGACTATACATGTTATAGTTACCACCCTGAAAGTTGATATTCCCCGCAATCTGTTTTTGTCACTTGGCCCACTTTTCTTGTTGTTACTTTGACTGCTGTCCAGACTTCCTCAGCAATGTTTATGATTAGCTTAATGATCTTCTCCATCCCATCCCCTTGCACTTTTCTTGAACACTGCAATGGTTATGTTCACTCTTCTAACCTCAATTCTAACAACTTTGTCCACACCACTTCAGGAACACAATGGCTTGGTTAAATCTTAGATATCATTTTATAGAACTGCATCTTTTCTAATCAACTGTCTTCTTTGGCCACTTCTCCCACTAAACTTGTCCTTTGCCTTAATTATAAACTTGGATTCTATTTGTTTCACTTGTCTTTATATCAAATCTTGAACCTATAACCAAAGCCTTCAATAATTTATTAGAATCCAGAATCCCTGACCTCCTACACTTTGACAGATTAAAAATGACAGATTTCAATTCCAAGTATCCTCTATCTTTCCATTTTCCCCACTGGGCTATTGAATATCATTAGAAAGTATCATGTCATTTACCCACTCTAAATTAATGCTTCCTCACTTCCTCTCTACTCTTTATTCTCCACAGCAGCTGTTCCAACCCTTTTCCTTCCCCCCCAACTCTCACCACCACCACCCTCATCCTGACATTTAGAAAAATGAGTTAGAGGAATAGGAGATTAAGATTGAAGACACTCAACAATATTTCTATTCTCAAAACTCATAGGTATGTACATTCATTTTTTTCTATCTTAGAAGACTTCTCAGTTCCTCACACACTCTACCCTTTACCAAAACTAATCCTCCTACCTTTATGTTTGATCTTATCTATCTCTTCTGCCAATTCTAGAACCTTGTTCCAGTAAGCATTCTTTTCTTATGCATCATCAATTTCTTCCTTCTAGCTTCTTCATTAACATACCTTGTCAGGTGGCTCATTCTTATCTCTAGAAGTTAAATACAAAATCTTCTACCTTCCAAAACTTCTAATTCTAATTTATCTTGATAGCTTTATCAAGGGTGTCTTGGTAAATAATTAAACCATCAGTTCTCAGTAAACTTTTAAGTTCAACTTGCATTATTAAAATTTCCTCCATTGCCTTCAGATAATCAACAATAAATCAAGCCCTGAATTATATGATTGTGCTGATTTTCAAGGTGTTTCCAATGCTCATTGTGCATTTCAATATGGCTCCAGGATAATCCTTTTACAAACATTATAGTTTGAAAAGTGTAACCTGAATTCAGCATTCCATATACTATCTTTATGCCTTATCTCCCATTCTAGGAATGGAATCACTTTTCATTTGTCTCTTTTAGAACTCATTTCCTTCAAAGTTCAGGTGAAATTCCATCTTCTATGGCAAAGCTTCTTAAACTGTGGGTCATGACCCCATGTGAGGGTCACATAACTGAATGTGGGGGTCACAAAATATGATTTATTATCAATAAATATTTGATCAACATACCTATTTATATACCTATATACTCAGGGTTGTGTAAAAATTTCTCAAGTGAAAAGGGGTCATGAGTGGAAAACGTTTTAAAAAGCTCTGTTCTGTGAGATACTTTGATTGATTCTCTCTGCTCTGTCTTCTCACTGTCTCTTCCCAAAATAACTTGTGTTTATTTTGTAGTATACTTATTTGTGTGTATTTTCTCTCTCCCTTCTGCACCAATATAAACTCCTTGAGGGCAGTGATTGCCTTTTTTGTCTTTTTATCCCCAACATCTAGTACCTAATTGGCACTTAATAGAAGCTTGTAGCTTGTTTAGGTATTCCCAATTGCCCCTCTCCTCATAAAAACAAACTCTTCTTGATAATAGCCCCTTTTCTGCTATAGTTGCTCTTAAAAGTATTCAGTGACCTAGTTGCCCAAATCTAAGAACCTTTATTCAGTTCTCATCCTCTTTGACTTCTCTGAATCAGGACATAATTGACGAATTTCTCTCCTTCCTGGATACTTCCTTCTTCCTTGACTGATTCTACATTTTCTTGATTTTCCTCTTCAGGCTCCTGGTCTTCAACTTGACTTACAAGATTTAGAATTGAAAGCAACTTTAGAAGAAACCTAGTCTAACTTCTCACTTTATAGAGATGACTTGCCTAAGATCACATGGAAGTCATAGATGGGATGTGAACCAAAGTCATTTGAATCCAAAGCTAAGGATCTTTCCAGAATTGCCACATTGTCTCACACATGAACGCTCCACGGGCATCTCAAATTCAGCAAGGCCAAAAGCCAGCCTTAGCTTCTCTACTATGTTCCATCTATGGAACAATTGAAAATTTACTTGACTATGGAGTCAGAGGACCTGCATTTAAATCAGTCTTTGATACTTTCTCTGTGTTTGACCTTGAACAAATCCCTGGGTTTCCTCAGCTGTTAAAAAAAGAGAGAGGGTTGGACTAGATGATCTCTGAAGTTTTTCCAGCCTTGAATCTATGTCCTTATTTTATTTTGTGGCATTACCATAAAACCTGGAGAAAACTGGTATTGAAGCAGGTTGAGTGCCAGCTCTGAAGTCAGGAAGACATTTTCCTGAGTTCAAATCTGTCCTCAGATACTTTTTAGCTGTGTGACCCTGGTTAAGTCATTTAATTCTATTTGCCTTAGTTTCCTCATACATAAAATGAAGTGGAGAAAGAAATGGCAAGCCACCTTAGTATCTTTGTCATGAAAACATCAAATAGGGTCATGAAGTGTTGGACATGATTGAAATAACTGAACATCATCAATTCAGTCTCAGGCTGAAGACTTTGGAATTATCATAGGTAATTCCTACCTTTTAAATAAATTTAAATGGCTCTCTATTACCTCCAGGCTCAAATATAAAGTCCTTTGTCTGGCATTTAAAGCTCTTCACAATCTGGCACCTTGTTCCCGTTCTTCCCTTTCAAAGAGGACCAATGACATCATAGTGATATCTTGACTTGTGAGTGAATTGGATTTAAGCAAGGCAGAGTTGCACAAAACCATCAGCCTCACTCTCTCTTCCTGAGTCATTGAAGTCCAGTGAAAAAAACAAAAGTCAAGATGACCGGTGATGACTCAATATGTAGACCCCTTGGTGCTTAGATGTCTGAACAAGCTCTAAGTGCACCACAGTTCCTGCTTCAGCCACCTTAATGGCCTTTGAAACAAATTGTTCTCATCTATCCATTCCACTAAGGGAAGTCTTCACATGCTTGGGGTAGACATCCTGCTGATTCATGGGCAGATTTCAGGTCTATCAGTTACCCTTAAACTGGTTTAACCCATCTGCCAAGATACTTTTACTAGGGTGCGGCTGCTGTCCATGCTACAGCTTCTTGGGTGTATGGGATGTTCAGGAAGACTAGTACCTCTGGTATGAAGATTTGCTAAGCCTTGTTCAGGACTGTTCATCTGCTTTTGCCATCTACCTTTCACTCAACTCTCACCTGGTCCCTGATCACTTTTCCAGTTTTCTCTCACTCTACTTCCCTCTACTCATTCTCTGATCCAATCATTTTGCTTTTCTTCGCAAGTTGACATTCTCTGTTTCCATCCCTACCCAGGCTTGGAGTTCTTTACCTTCTCACTTCTGCTTCTTAGAATCTCTGACTTCCTTAAAATCTCAGCTCAAAGTCATCTTCTGCAGGAAGCCTTTCCTAGTATCCCCACACTCCCTTTAAGTATTAGAGACTTAATTTGTAAAGGAACCTTACATCTACTCTGAATTTATCTTGTGTACCTCTTTATTTGTAGATACAAACCCACACACATACACATATTTCTCCCTTCCTTAAGAATATAAGTGCTTGAGGATAATGTGTTTAATAAATATTTGTTGATAGATGTGTGTGTGTGTGTGTGTGTGTGTGTGTGTGTGTGTGTGTGTGTGTAAGAGCAAGAGTAAGAGAGCAACACAAAGATATAGCTTTCAAATTCTAAAAATCTTGTCTCAAAGATTTTTTCCCCATTTCTGCCACTACCTCTGGTATAGCTCCTCCTCCACTTGTTTGGATTTTGAGATAATCTTGATCTAGGCTCCTCCCTTGACTTTGTCCTCTTTTTTGTCTGTTAGATTTCTGCCTATGCTTTAGAATTCCCCTCAAATGTGACCACTTCCTTTTTGAGGTGGTCTTCTCTGATCCCTCCCCAAATTAGTAACAGCCTCTCTTCTTTTACCTCTATAATGCACTAGTGAAAATATCTGCCTGCCTATTATATTAGGTCTGGAGGTGGAAGGGACCACAGAGATCCCCTAGTTCAAGCTTCTCATATTATAAGTGAGAGCCAAAAAGATTCTGACTTGTCCAAGGTCTCACGGTAGTAAATTTCAATTGATCAGTCCCTCAATCAACATTTATTAAGCACCTACTGTGTGCCAGATGGAGGTTTTGGACGATCCTAAGGAAAGTGTGGGAATGGAGGGTATTAGGCTGCCCGCTAAACTGAAGGTCCACAGAGCCACTGTGCTGCCCTCATTGTTGTATGCCGTCAGCGCCATGCCGGGAAACAAAATCTCTTTCATTTGAATTGTCTTAAGAAGATTCTGAAGATCACCTGATGGAATAAGATACCAGACAGTGAGATCCTTGCTTGAGCTGAACTGCCAAGCATTCCAACTCTACTACAGTGAGCTGGTGACCTTGTTCAAATGTCAAACATATGTTTGCCTAAAAGATGTTCTCAAGATCCCGTTGACAATTTTGGAATCAATTGTGCAACATGGGAGACACTGACACAGGACCATCCAGCATGGCATACCTGCGTTAAAGAAGGCTTTATGCTCTACGAGCAAAGCAGAATTGTAGTAAGTCAAAAGAAATATAAGAAGTGCTAATTTAGAGAATCCATCCCAAATATTCACACGGACTATTTGTATCTGACCTATGTAGAGCCTTCCAATCTTGTCTGTTAAGCCCCGGTCAATACCTTGACCCCAACATAGGAATATCTTCTTGGTCCTTTTTGAGTACAAGGGTCAAAAATTAAGCAACCAACACTGTGCCAGACATTGCATTAAGCACTAAGAATATAAATAAATGACTAATTCCCCAAAAAGAAGGTTTATTCTTTTTCTCAAAAGTATTTTATTTCAAAATAAATGGAAAGATAGTTTTCTTTTTTCTTTTTTTGATGATGAATTTTTTCATTAAAGTTTTTAATTTTCAAAATATATGCATGGATAATTTTCAACGTTCATCTTTGTAAAACCTTGTTTTCCAATTTTTTCTCTTCCTACCTTCCCTCATCTCCTCCCCTAGATGGCAAGTAATCCAATATATGTTAAACATGTGCAATTCTTCTTCTCTATATATATTTCTACAATTATCATGTTGCACAAGAAAAAAATCAGATCAAAAAGGGGAAAAATAAGAAAGAAAACTATAACAAAAAACACATTATATTGTGATTCACACTCAGTCCCCACAGTCCTTTCTCTGGGTGCAAATGGCTCTTTTCATCACAAGACCATTGGAACTGGCCTGAATCAACTTGCTATTGAAAAGAGCCACGTCTGTCAGAATTGATCATTGTACAATCTTACTGTTACTGCGTATACTGTTCCTCCAGTTCTGTTCACTTCACTCAACATCAGTTCATGTAAATCTCTCCAAACAGGCCTCTCTGAAATCATCCTACTGATTGTTTGTAAATATAGTTTTCAACATTTATTTTTGTAAGACTTTGTCTTCCAAATTTTTCTCCTTTCCTTCCTTACTTTCCCTCTCCCTAAGATCTAGTTTAACTATGAATGATAGGCATATGAACTCAAATTCTAAAATACATCCATCAGAAAAGTAAATCTCAATGAGGTCCAAGGAAGCTTAAAAGATCAAGCTGTTATTGTGAAATTTGTAATGTCTTGATTTTATCCAGTCCATGTTCCTCTATTAAAGAGCACAGCTTTTTCTTCTCTCTCAGTTTTTCTGCAATTTATGTTTGAGTGTCTTGTTGAAGATAAAAATTACCTTTTATTGGTATTTCAACAAAAATACCAAATTATTTGGTCTGGGAGAGTTTGATTAGGGAAATTCTAGTTAAATCTTAAAAAACAAAAACAAAAACAAGAAAGCTACAGTTCTCTTAATATTAGTATAATTTAAGACAGCAAGGTGACATGGATTGCCAGACTTGGAATTGGGAAGACATTACTCAGTTCAATCTTGTCTTAAATATACTTACTATATGACCCTGGGCAAGTTAAGCTCTTTAAGCCCTAGTTTCCCCATCTAAGGAAATTGGACTTTGTGGCCTCTAAAATCCCTTCTATCTTTAAATCTATGAATTAAACCAAGATTCTTAGACTAGGATACATGCATAGCTAATGCTCACTTTTGCCGAATCTCTTATTTAAAGTCCTAATGGATCTACTAGTCAGGAAATAGCTATAAAAAGGCAGAATGCAGGTGATGTAGCTTGCTATCTAAACCATTGAAGGATCTTGTTATCTCTAAGGATAACTATTAAGATCTAGTAAATTGGGGGAAATTTTCAAAAACTCAAGTAAGGGAATAATAAAGAAAGAAGTGAGGAACATTCTAGAGGAATAATCAAATGGACTTGGCTAAGTCTTTCTTCCAAAATTCCAAAATGCTGATTACAGAGAGATTAGTAATGAAAATAGGAAAGTCCAGATAAAAAGATGGTTTGGGAATATAGATTGAGTTATGTTTTAGATGTTAACATGTAATATGTCCTTGTGTTTTATTCCCAAATCTTGAAGCAGGTACTGTTTGGACAATGATGGTTAAAGAAATGTATTAATGTTCCAAGATAAGGTCAAAATGGGTTCATGATCTAGGCATAAAGAATGAGATTATAAATAAATTGGAAGAGCATAGGATATTTACCTCTCAGACCTGTGGAAAAGGGAGGAATTTATGACCAAAGAAGAACTAGAAATCACTATTGACCACAAAATAGAAAATTTTGATTATATGAAATTGAAAAGTTTTTGTACAAACAAAACAAATGTAGACAAGATTAGAAGGGAAACAATAAACTGGGAAAACATTTTTACAGTCAAAGGTTCTGATAAAGGCCTCATTTCCAAAATATATAGAGAATTGACTCTAATTTATAAGAAATCAAACCATTCTCCAATTGATAAATGCTCAAAGGATATGAACAGACAATTCTCAGATGAAGAAATTGAAACTATTTATAGACATATGAAAATATGCTCCAAAATCATTATTAATCAGAGAAATGCAAATTAAGACAACTCTGAGATATCACTACACACCTGTCAGATTGGCTAGAATGACAGGGAAAGATAATGGGGAATGTTGGAGGGGATGTGGGAAAACTGGGACACTGATACATTGTTGGTGGAATTGTGAACACATTCAGCCATTCTGGAGAGCAATTTGGAACTAATGCTCAAAAAGTTATCAAACTGTGCATACTCTTTGATCCAGCAGTATTTCTACTGGGCTTATACCCCAAAGAGATACTAAAGAAGGGAAAGGGACCTGTATGTGCCAAAATGTTTGTGGCAGCCCTGTTTGTAGTGGCTAGAAGCTGGAAAATGAATGAATGCCCATCAATTGGAGAATGGTTGAGTAAATTGTGGTATATGAATGTTATGGAATATTATTGTTCTGTAAGGAATGACCAGCAGGATGAATACAGAGAGGACTGGTGAGACTTACATGAACTGATGCTAAGTGAAATGAGCAGAACCAGGAGATCATTATATACCTCAACAATGATACTGTTTGAGGATGTATTCTGATGGAAGTGGATCTCTTTGATAAAGAGAGCTAATTCAGTTTCAATTGATCAAGGATGGACAGAAGCAGCTACACCCAAAGAAAGAACACTGGGAGATGAATATAAACTGCTTGCATTTTGTTTTTCCTCCCGGGTTATTTATACCTTCTGAATCCAATTCTCCCTGTGCAACAAGAAAACTGTTTGGTTCTGCACACATATATTGTATCTAGGATATACTGTAACCTATTCAACATGTAAAGGACTGCTTGCCATCTGGGGGAGGAGGTGGATAGAGGGAGGGAGAAAATCGGAACAGAAGTGAGTGCAAGGGATAATGCTGTAAAAAATTACCTTGGCATGGGTTCTGTCAATAAAAAGTTATTTAAAAAAATAAATAAATAAATAAAAACAAAACAAAACAAAAAAAAAGAAATGTATTAATGTTAAGATAATCAAGTTACCAGGACAGAATCAAAATCCAATTCTAAGTAAAACCTAGTCATCCTCATTCCTAATACTCCTAGAGCCTTCTAGTTTGTATGATATTCCCTATTCCATTTAAAAGTGACATAATATCCCAGGCAGGTCATTTAAAAATGCAGGTTGTCTTAATGAATAGAACTAAGAATAATAATGTTGAAGTTCATTTGTATCTTACTCTTCATGATCCTATTTTGGTGGTGATGGGGAAGTGTTTCTTGGCGAAGATACTAAAGTAGTAAGCTATTTCCTTCTCTTGCTCATTTTACAGTTAAATAATTGAGGTAAATAGGGTTAAGTGACTTGTCCAGGGTCACATAGCTAGTATATTTCTGAGGCTGGATTTGAATTTAGGAAGATCCTCCTGACTTCAGACCCTGCATCACATAGCCAGATCAACAATAATAATAGCCAGATTTGGAAATCTATTTTTTTTCCCTGAGGTAACTGGGATTAAGTGACTTGCCTAGGGTCACACCGCTAGGATATGTCAAGTGTCTGAGACCAAATTTGAACTCAGGTCTTCCTGACTTCAGGGCTGGCGTTCCATCCACTGCTCCACCTAGCTTCCCCGAAATCTAATTTTTTAAAAGTACCTCCCTTATAAGGTTGTTAGTAACAATAATAATAGCTAGTATTTATATAATTTTTAAGGTTTGCCAGGAATGTTTTCTATATTATTTCATTTAATCCTCCCAACAACCTTATAAGGGAGGTGCTAAAAAACAAAGCAAAACAAAACAAAAACAAAAACAGATTTTCAGATTTCTACTTCTTGGTTGCATTGTTGTCAGTATGGGTGTATATCAACACCCTGATGGTGCGTTTTACCTAATCAAGCTTGAGCTCATTGCTTAGCACCTTGTTATTGAAGTAACTAGTTTTGAATATCTAACATGAAAGAAACAGTAATGTCGAGAATGAGGAGGAAGAGTTTTGCTGTCTTTGACAGTGAGTAAATTGAGCAGAGGTTTCAGAATTCCAGCCTTGATGAATTCAAGCATCTGGTGCAATGTTCCCTGACTTGTGAAGTTAGTCATTGTGCAAATAACCTCTTACTTGATTCTGAATTCTCCCTGCAAAAGAAATAGATAACATTCTTAACATTCTCTTGTAGACTCAAAGAGGTTAGGAAGAGTCTTGTCTGCCTCATTCTATTTCCAGGGGGACTTAATGAGATTGATTACATATGGAATTTGCATGAACACCTTGGTGGAACCCTAAGGTTTCCATCATTTGTGAACAGAACAAATAACATCTGCCTAAGATGAAGCAAAAGAGACATAGTTAGGATTGATGACATGAGATTAGCTTCAGACTGTATATTCAAATTGACTTTGATCTCTCTAAGAATTATGTAAAGTCACTGAATGTGAAGTTATTTGGTTAATTCATGAATTTCTTTGAATAAGAACCATCCTTACCATATAAGAACTTATGATATTTGATTATTTAAATTTCTAAATCTTTTCTTGCTACCTGAGGACTTTGGGCAAGCTAATTAGCTACCACAGCAAACAGGATCTCTTTTTAAAATGTATTGAATGACTAAGAAAAATAGAGAAGGACTGCAACAAGGGAGATTACTAAGGATGTTTAAAGAAAAATTAGGTATTTTGTATTTATTGAAGACATTCCTCAGTGGGTCTTAAAATGTTTTCACCACAGAATTCTCCTTTATCTCAGTGATCTCAGGAAGTTGGAGAAAAGGGGAAGGCATTAGTCCCATTTTATAGCTAAGGAATTAAAACTTAGAAGAAGTAATTTCACTGAGTCTAAGACAGCAAAGTGTTTAGGCATAACCTGGAATGAAATTTAGTTTTTTGATTTCTAGTCAGATCTATTTAGAAATAAAAGTAGCTCTATGATAGAAAAAAATATATTTAGTAGTCTCGTTATGACAAATTGAAAGGCACCTTGTCCATTCCCAATGGATCTCTTTTGCATTTAGTTTAATATAACCAAATAGTTTTCTGTTTGTTTTTAATCAACCATTACTCAAGATGTGCCATTTCCCTCAGGTTAGTTTTTCATAAAACAAACAGTTTACTCTATATCACCTCATTCTAAGTAATCAGTAAGAGGGATTTCACTTTTCAAAACATTCAGCAAATGAGGATACTGTTAAATTAAGTCACATTTGTAATCAGAGAATGGCTAGTAAGTTATTTGTTTACTGAAGTCAGACTTTACTACTCTCAAAATTTAAGCTTTTTTGTTTGTTTTTAAATAGTGATCGTTGAAAAGTTGAGAAGATGCACTGGAGTGAAATATTTTTTAGACATCAGACAGAATTGATGAGTTGACTTTGCTGAATAGCTTTGCCTCTTCTTTGTTCCAAGGGATAGCATGCTGGAGAAGTGAGGGAAAAAACTATATTAGAAAATGAAGGTTTTATTGAAAACAAAAGGAATACAATTGTATCCTTTTAATTGCTAGATTAAATTTTGTTTAAATAAAGTATTCCCTAACTATCCAGAGGAAGCCCAATAATCACAATCAGATCCTATTGTTGTAGCTAGTAGCAGGTGTAGACCAGTGCTTGATTTAAGCTAACATTTATTAACTACCAACATGAATAGACTATTCACTTATTCTCTAAAGGAATTATATAGTCTGGTCATGAAAAGGAGCACTTCCAATCTCTCTTCTCCTCTGCTCCCCACTTTCCTCTTGTCATAGGTCCCTGGATGTCCTGCTTACATTTCTTGGTAGAGCATCAAGGTTGTCAGTAGTAATAAATTGCTGTAACTTTTCATAAAAGCCTGCAGCAATATTGCTTAGTGCCTGCACAGCCTTCTTCTGGATCAGGGGCCTCTGCTGATGCAGGAGACAGGGAGCACTGTCAAAAACCTTCATCGATGGCCATCTGGATTTGTTGGTCTGTCCCAGTCACCAGTTACCAACTGCCCAAAAGAACAACTGCTCTTGGAACAACAGAGACTGGAGGTTAACCTAAAAGGGTTTCTTTAGATGTTTCTAGACAACACTTGAATGCACAAGAGTCTCCTCTCCCCTCCCCCTTTTAGTAATGGAATCCTTGTTTTTCTACCCATGTAGAAAGCATGTATTGTAATTTTTATATTTGCTATTGGCAGCTCTAGAAAATACCCTAGTCATCAGGGATGAGCAATTGGGGGACACTTTGTAGTTCACTTTTTGGATTTTGTTGCTCTTCAAACGTCTACACTGAGGTTTTCCATCTGAGCAGCTGTGGATAGATCTCAAAAGGTAAACTTGGGTAGGGAAAAAGTTAAATCTCTGTGCTTTTAACAGAAATTTAGCATTTCCATCCAGTTTTTAAAAAACATTTTGAAAAAGGCTCTATAGACTTCACTATAATACCAAATAGGTCCAAAATACACATAAAAATGATTAAAAACCCCTACCATAAATGAAAATATCCAGAAACAGAGGACCCTCCCCACTAAAGTACTTAATAATCCAGAACATTTTGTATGCTAAGACCCTTCCATCCCTTCAGATGGAAGACAGTGAGCCTTTCTGGTAAACAGCATAAACACTGAGGTGGATCCACAGGGCTTCCTGATTTGGGACATGGACACCTGCCAAATTCAGATCCAGACTATACATAGGTGAGAGGTATTACGATCTCATTCTTCCAATTTAGGCATCTATATATAATACATAATAATATAAATTTATAGAAAAACTAGGATTCTCCTAAAGAATCCTCCCATGAAACCCAAGAATTATTTCTACCAACATCTTACACAGCAAGTACACTTAGTATATATATTTTTTAAAAAGGCAAACAAGGACTTTTGATCTTCCCAAGGGAGGAAAGAGACATGTTAGAGAAGGATGAGAACAGGGCAGCAGATGGCTTAGCAATTACCAAAAAAGTTTGAACCAATCATGTGAAAGACTGGATTTTGTAAATCATTTAAATGTCATTTATATAGCATTCTACATACATTATCTCATCTGATTCTCACAACAACTCTGTGGAGGTAAATGAAGCTACCAAGGTGCCTTCCATATCGGAAGAATGTAAGTTTGCTGAATGAGTCAGTGGCAGACTAAACAGCCTAGAAGATTGACTGTTAGAGTAGAACCTAACCTCTCACACCTACACTATGGCTTAGGAGGACAGGGAGATATTTTTGACATTTCCTAATATGGTTTTTCAGTGGAAAAACTTGAACACTAGGATGGATTTACCATAATAGCCTTGGAAGAACCTCAGTCTACTCCATTTGGTTAATCCTATGATTGGGGCCATCAGTAAGATATGACAGAATGCAGCAAGCTTCTGACAGAATCTCATGGTCTTAGTGTTGCAATAATTGGAGAAGAACTGGCAGGATCTATTTAACTGCCTTTGCATAAGGGAAGGGGTTTTCATTCCAATAGAACTGGACAAAGTCCATGTCACATTCCACAGAAAAGTAATCCACAAAGAACTTGATAGAAAGCTTCTTCAAATTTATACCAAAAGGAAAGAATGCATATAATAGACAAATGAGAAAAATTCTGGTCTTTGTCACATGTCCCAGGCTCCCTCCTTTAAGTAACAATATTGACTAGCAACAGGAAGGAACTTTTCCAGCTTCAAGAATCTGTCCTTGAAGAGAATGATTTATAGGACTCCTGAATGATAGAAGGATTAACAACATTAATAAAACAGTCCCTATTATAAATGCTTAGAGTCAGTTAGGAAACACAGTGGATTAAGTACTGGGCCTGGAGTCAAGAAAATACATCTTCCTGTGTTCAGATTTGGCTTCAGACACTCATTAGTTGTGTGATCCTGCGCAAGTCACTAACCCTGTTTGCCTTGGTTTTCTTCAGCTGGGCGAGGAAATGGCAAACCATTCCAGAAGCTTTGTCAAGAAAACCCCAAATAGGATCATGAAGAGTCAGACACAGTAAATCCTCTTATTTTTCCTTCTTTATTGTCACTTAATATTTGTAGAGAACTTTAGGATAATCAAATGTTTACCTCACAATGTGAAGTATGTAGTGGAAATTTAGTGTTTTCACTTTACATATGAGGAAATTGAGGATTAAAAAAGTTACCTGACTGCTAAGTGAAATGAGCAGAACCAGGAGATCATTATACACTTCGACAACGATATTGTACGAGGATGTATTCTGATGGAAGTGGATTTCTTTGACAAAGAGACCTAACTGAGTTTCAATTGATAAATGATGGACAAAAGCAGCTACACCCAAAGAAAGAACACTGGGAAACGAATGTGAACTATCTGCATTTTTGTTTTTCTTCCCGGGTTATTTATACCTTCTGAATCCAATTCTCCCTGTGCAACAAGAGAACTGTTCGGTTCTGCAAACATATATTGTATCTAGGATATACTGCAACCTATCCAACATATAAAGGACTGCTTGCCATCTAGGGGAGGGGGTGGAGGGAGGGAGGGGGAAAAAATTGGAACAGAAATGAGTGCAAGGGATAATGTTGTAAAAAAAAAATTACCCTGGCATGGATTCTGTCAATATAAAGTAATTATTAAATAAAAATTAAAAAAAAAAGTTACCTGACTTGCTCAGAGGCTAGTAAGTATCTGATGTGAGATCTGAACCTGGGTCCCATGATGCTGAAGTAATAAAGGAACTTCTAATAAGTAATAAGGTTGGTTTTCCGGTCTTTGCTATTTGATTCATCAGTCTTCTTGTACATTTAATCTTAATTTGACAGGAAGGATCATGGGGGCAAGGAGAGGAAGGCTGGAAATGGCTGGAAGAAGCTTGACTCTATAATAATCAAAGGACTTGCCTCTTATTTCCTCCATTTTTCATTAGTAGCCCTTGTTGACTCCTCAAACATCATGCTTTCTACTCTTTTCCTGCCTTTTTTGTGTATTATCTTTTCCCCAATAAATTATAAACCTTCCTTGAGGGTAGGCACTTTTTTCTTTTTTTTATTTGTATTTCCAGGGCTTATCATAATGTCTGGCACATAGCAAGGTGCTTAATAGATATTTATTGACTATTGTCACTTATTAAAGATATGACATTTATTAAGCACCTACTAGGTACCAAGCATGCTCTAGGCATTAGGGATATGAGTGCAAAGAATGAAACAATCCCTACTCACAAGTGGCTTACATTTTAATGTGATAAGTCTTTTTTTGGGGAAAAGGAAAGTCTTAGTTTCCCAATATATAAAAAGGATAGGGTTGGATTATATGTCCTCTAAAGTCCCTTTCAGTTCTAAAATTGATGATCCTATAAGCAGAGACCACAGAATAACAATTCCAGTTCCAATGAACTTGTAATGGAACTATAGAGACTGGATATTGACCAAAGCATAATATTTTCACCTTTTGTTTGCTTTTTTTCTTTCTCTTTTTTTTTCACTTTTGATCTGATTTTTCTTGTGCAGCAATCACACAAAAAGCTAGGTAGGTGTTCATTATCAGATCTCCATCATTTTTGCTAAGATGAATATTGAAAACTATCTTTGCATGTACTTGGAAAAATAAAATATTATTAAAGAAAAAATGGTCCTTAGTTCTTATGTAAAAAGTTAAACCAAACTCTAAACAGATTGCTATCCTCTACTCATTAATTGTGTGATCCTGGGCAAGTCACTAACTTGGAAAAATAAAATATTATTAAAGAAAAAATGGTCCCTGGAGTATAAGTTCTCTGGAATAGATAAGTAGTACTATCTTAAGGCAGTTAGTCAACAATGATTCAAGTACAGTTTCTCCAAAACCACCTCTCCAAAGTCCCCACACACAAGAAGATAAATGTTATATGTAGAGATGTTTACAGGCTTAATAGGTGAGACCAGGATTAAGAGAGGAGGGATCACTTCACAGAAGTTAAAGACATGTCTCAATTCAGCTCTATAACCTAGGTATAAAACAAGAGAGGGTCAAATTCAAAGAGCTAAAAGAAGACTACAGCAATGATTATAATGATGTAAAAAAAAAGATGAGCAAATCCAAGCCATCTGTGAAAAACAAAACTCATTATGAGGAACAATCTTATCTCTAAAAAGATGAGAAAACCTTCCATTTTCTCTTTTGGTAGAGGAGGTAGGGACTATAAACATGCAACATGATCAGACTCCAATTATGACTTGGTTGATGTGTTTGTTGATTAGTTTTGCCAAACTATCCTTACTATTCTTCTAAGTTTTAAATTTTAAACCATTTAAATTCTTTGTCAGAAAATACAATGTTTTGGATAATGGAGGGAAAAGGGATATTTTTGGAAATGAAGTTGATGTAAAAATAAGACATTAATCAAAATTTAAAATTTCAGAAAAAAAGGAAAAATAAACATTAATGGGAGATATATATTTGCATTTTTGTTGCTGCTACTATTGGGTCATTTCAGTCATGTCTGATTCTTCATGACCCCATTTAGAGATTTCTTGGCTAAGATACTGGAGTGGTTTGCCATTTCCTTCTCCAGCTTATTTTACAAACGAGGAAACTGAGGCAGACAGGGTCAAGTGAGTTATGTAGAATTTGAGGCCAGATTTGAATACAAGAAGATAAGTTTTCCTGATTCCAAGCCCATTGCTCTATCCAAAGTGTCATCTAGTTGTCTAGATATTTGCACAGATAGGACTAATGTTTTATTTATTTATTTAAAAATATATATCTTAAAATCTTTATTTATTTATTTTTATTAAATGAAATGATTTATTTGACAGAATAATCTAACTCACTAAATCTTTTATCAATGGGCCCTCATCAATGAACCAGAATTCACATTTCTCTAGTGTCTTAAGTAGCATTTCTTCCCCCTCCCTCTCATTACAAGATTTGTTTCCAAATAGTTCACTTCCATTTAGTACTCTTTTTCCCTTTTTACATTTGGGAGGAAGATGAGATGAGGGGAAGCTAGACTCATTGGTATAAGCAACTCTTAATGAGGAAATTTTCTCTACCTATGTACAGTAGCAACTATTATTTATCAAATTATTACTTTTAATAGCATTTTATATCTCTAAATACATGCAAAGATAGTTTCCAACATTCACCCCTGCAAAATCGTGTGTTACAAATATTATCTCCCTCACTTCCCCTTTCTCCCCTCTCCAAGATAACAAGCAATCTTGTTGATACAGGCTAAACATGAAGCAGCAACTATTCTGCAAAATATAGCGGAGTGTTGCCTGGAGTATTGAGAGATCAAATAACCTGTTCAGGGTCACACAACTAGTATATATCAGATGTGAGATAAAAACCCTCTTCTTGTTGATTCTAAAGCCAGCTTTACCATATTTCTTCTTTCTGTTTAGCGTCTTAAAAATAAAACAAGACACAAAAGTCATTTCAGGCTACTCTTGGAGGACTCTAGAGGGGGAAGAGAGGTAGCAAGCTGTTAGTGTTTTGCTTTTGAACAATCACACAAGAAGCTAGGTAGGTGTTCATTATCAGATCTCCATGAAATTCCAACAAGACTTTGCCAGTTTTTATACTGGAGACCTACATTCCACAGCCAACTGAAGGCTTTGTCTTAGCCAAGAAATTTGTCTGCCTAACTAACCTTCCTTATGTCTTCCTAAAGCAAAAATCTCCTGATTGACACAGGACAGACAAACCCTTCAAAACAACTATTTATAAATTATTTGTTAAACTGTCCTCAGTTAGCTTGAAAGGTAAAGTTGTAGTCTTACCTACCATGTTTCCTAGTTCCCACACAGCTTGTTCACTGATGTTTAAATTTATTTGTTTGTTTTTGAGAAATGAGATCTTTATCCAGAGATGATCTCTCTGTCTGTTTTGTCTTTATCTGTCTGTCTGTCTCTGTCTCTCTTACTTCTTTCTCTCTTTTAAAATAGTATTTTATTTTTCTAAATTCATGCAAAGATAGTTTTCATCATTCACCTCTGAAAATTTTGTGTTCCAATTTTTCTCACTCTCCTTTTCCCTTCCCTCTCTCCCAGACAGCAAGCAATATGATATAGGTTAAACAGGTGCAATTCTTCTAAATATATTTCCACAGTTGTCATGCTGCACAAGAGAAATCAGATCAAAAGGGGAAAAAATGAGAAAGGAAAAAAAAAAGCAAACAAACAACAACAGCAATAAAAAAGGGGAAAATACTGTGCTTTGATTCACATTCAGTCTCCTTAGTTCTCTCTCTTGATGTGGATGTTACTTTCCATCACAAGTCCTTTGGAATTGACCTGAATCACCTCATTGTTGAAAAGAGCCAAGTCCATCACAGAAGAGTTCAGTCAATAGAAGGATAGCTCCAGCATCCACAGTTGCTTAGGTCTGTTCAGATGATCCCTGAAGCAATGTTTGTCAGCATCTAGGCTGCCTCAAACTACGAGTCAGGGCTATAAAATCAGCTCGGAAATGTCACCAGCTTGAAAATGAGTTCTACTTCAACAAACATGGGTTTCTTTTCCAAGAAAACATCTTCTGTGGAATTAAAGACAAAATTTAGGGTGAAGAAAGGCAAGAAAGAAAGATGCTTTTCTTGTAGCGATGAGTTTGGCAGTGTTCAATATCCTCCATGGCTCTGGGTCATCCACTAGAGCTTAGCCTGTAGTATCTTGTGTTGATGAAGCAACGTGTTTATTTCTCCCTACAGGTATTTTCTATGATTTAAAATTCTTGTAGAGGCCAGTTGAGAT
This sequence comes from Antechinus flavipes, assembly GCF_016432865.1. Classification (NCBI taxonomy): domain Eukaryota; kingdom Metazoa; phylum Chordata; class Mammalia; order Dasyuromorphia; family Dasyuridae; genus Antechinus; species Antechinus flavipes. Next base: position 246,467,441 of record NC_067398.1, on the reverse strand, counting down.
GAAGCAATTCCTTCTTAGACATAACACGGTATCCTTGAAGTTGTGATCAAGGGAAGCCCAGAGTAGCAATCAAGTATCTCCTTTGACTAGGCTACTGCTGGTTTGTGGGCATGGAGCCATTGTCGAGAAATGAAACAAGGTACTTATTGTTAAGGGCTTGGGTTATGCAATGAGATAGAGGCAGAAGACTGGTGTAGACATACCTGACTGCCTGGGTGGTCTTGAAATGGAGTTCTAGGTCATTCCTATTCACAGCCTTGACTATTTCTTCCATTGTAAAATTAAACTGCGACAAAAGACTGAGTTTAGATTATAACAAGGTGATTTATCCCTGATACAGAATGCTACATGCTGGCTATTTTACAATGGGTCATAGTTATTTGGCTCAGAAAGAATTGAATAGTTTCAAAGTAGACGATCCTTTATCTTAACATCTTAAATCTTTTCTCCTTCCCCCAATCACTGCATCCTTGTATTTTCATATGGATCTGTGATTGCACCTGGAGAGTTCTGATGAGGAAACGTGCAACGTGGACCAGCAATTTGTCTGAAACTCAAAAACTTAGAAAGTTGTTTGAAAAGGCATTGAAAGATTAAGTGATTGTGTCCAAGATCACAGATCCAATATGTATCAGAGGTGAGACAACTTTGATAAATATGTCAAAGCTTTATCATAAATAATATTATAATAATTATAACAACATATCATAATAAAGAACAAATGTGTCAAAGTTTTATTCTTAATGAATTATTAGTTGTGCTTTAGTTGACTTCCTTAGCCACCTTTCTTTTACAAAAGGAGGCATCAAGACATCCTGGTGGGTAACCCAGAAGATTTTAAGTTTATTAGATGTTAAGTTTCTATGGTAGAGGAAAGACCAATATCATCTAACTCAATAGAATCTATTCTTTTTTTCTTTTCTCAATAGTATTTTATTTTTCCAAATACATGTAAAGATGGTGTGTTCAACATTCATTTTTTGTAAGACTTTGTATTCCAAATTTTTCTCCTTCCCTTCCTCCCCAAGGTAGCAAGCAATCCCATATAGGTTAAATATGTGTAATCATTTTAAGCATATTTCCATATTTTTCATGTACAAGAAAAATTAAACCAAAAAGGAAAAAAAAATGAGGAAGAAAAAGCATGTAAAAATAAAAATATTATTTTCAATCCACATTCAGTGTCTATAGTTTTCTCTCTGGATAGGAAGGCATCTTCCATCCTAAATCTATTGGAATTGTCTTGGATCACTGTAGTGCTGTGAAGAGCTAAATCCATCAGAGTTGATTGTTGCATAATCTTGCTATTACGGTGTTCTCCTGATTCTGCTTATTTCATTCAGCATCAGTTCATGTAAATCTTTCCAGGCTTTTCTGAAATCACCTTGTTCATCATTTCTTATAAAAAAATATTCCGTAACAGTTATATACCAAAACTTCTCCAGTCATTCCCCAACTGATGGGCATACACTCAGATTCTAGTTCCTTGCCACTACAAATAGGGCTGCTAGAAACATTTTTGCACATGTGGGTCCTTTCCCCTCCTTTATGATTTTCTTGGGATACAACCCCAGTAGTAACACTGCTGGATAAAAGAGTTTGTGTAGTTTTATAGCTCTTTGGTCATAGTTCCAAATTGTTCTCTAGAATGGTTGTATATTTCACTACACCATCAACAAAGCATTAGTGTCCCAGTTTTTCCACATCCCCTCCAACATTTATCATTTATCTTTTCCTGTCATCTTAGCCAATTTGAGAAGTGTGAGGTGGTACCTCAGAGTTGTCTTAATTTGCATTTCTCTAATCAATAGTGATTTACAGCATTTTTATATGACTTTAAATGGCTTTAATTTCTTCATTTGAAATTTTTTTATATCCTCTGACCATTTATCAATTGGGGAATGATTTGTATGCTTATAAGTTTGGCTCTGTTCTCTACATATTTTAGAAATGAGGCCTTTATCAGAAACACTAACTACAAAAAAATTTCCCAGATTTCTGCTTCCTTTCTAGTCCTGGCTGAATTTAGTCTGTGCAAAATCTTTTAAATTTAATATAATCAAAATTATTTATTTTTCATTTCACAATGTTCTCTAATTCTTCTTTGGCCATAAATTCCTCCCTTCTCCACAGATCTGACAAGTAGATTATCCCCTTGCTCTACTAATTTACTTATAGTAACACCCTTATGTCTAAATCATGAAACCATTTTGACCTTATTTTGGATTAGGGTATGAAATGTTGGTCAATGCCTACTTTCTGCCATACTATTTTCCTAACAATTTTTTTTTTTGTCAAATAGTGAGTTCTCACCAATGGAATATATTCTAATGTAGGTCTAGATAACTTCCAATATATTTGTTCATTCATCCAGTCAATTAATAAGCATCTATTATATATGCAAGACACTGTGGGCAAATAATGAAAGATGATGGAAGATGAGGGATGGTGGCCATGTGAAAGAAGAGAAGGGGACTTGAAGAGATGTTGGAGGTTGAATCAAAAATAACTGATTAGTTAGAAAGGAAGAGTGACAGGAGAATACAACATGACTCAGACTTCATAAACCTGGATGCCTGGGAGGATCCCAATTAAATAAGGAAGTTTGGCAGGATGATAACATAGAGAATTCTGTTGTGGATATATTGAGTTTGAGATGCTGATGACCTATTCAAGAAACTATATTAGTCAGCAGTTGGTGATGTAAGAGAGGAGTTACAAGAAAGATTAAGGTTGAATCTTTGGAGTTCATTAGTAAAAAAAATGAATCCATGGGAGTGGGTGAGTTTGCCAAAGGAAAGAATAAAGACAGAGAAAAGAAGAGGAATAGAATAAAGCATATGTGGAGGTTTCTAACTTTTTCTGTACCTGTTCTACCCTACTCAGGTTTCTTAAAAATATAACACTACAGGATGTACCAAGCAGATTCAATTTTTGCTCTATCTAGAAATACCTACTTTCATTTCTAATTTCTTTTTCTATCCTAATAAACTGAACTGAAAAACTGAGAAAGAAGAGGATGTTTCTTTATTTTCTGCCTTGAGCAAGCCCGAAACAAAGATTTTCTTCTTACAAAGATTTGTCTCCCTCACAAAGGCCAAAAGTCATTTTCCAAACAAAAGGTACCTAACCGCTGTAGGTCCCAAAGCCACAGAATAAAGCTCTGCTCTAGAGGTAGTTGTTTGATGTTGTTTGTTTGTTTTTGAAAAATGTTCATTGTCATTATGTGTAGATAATAAATACTGTTACTCTTCCTTGCCTCTCAACTTCTCACCTATTCATACTTGGATAATCCTTTAAAGTGCTGAGATTAAGAAAGTGTTAAAAGAGCAAGTTCCAATTAATTATAGCCTCTTTAGGTTTACAAAGTACTTTAAAAACTCAATCAAGTGAGTATTACAAGCATTATTTCCATTTTTCTTTCCTTCCCTCTATTTTTCCAATTGCATGTAAAGATAGTTTTCAACATTCATTTTTATAGGATTTTGAATTCCAAGTTTTTTCTTTCTCTCTCCCTTACCTCCTCCCAATATAGCAGTAAAATCTGATATAGGTTATACATGGTTATACATGTACAATAATTTTGGACATATTTCCATATTTGTCATGTTGCACAAAAAAAAAAAATCTGAAAAAACCATGAGGAAGAAAAAGCAAGCAAACAAACAAACAAAAAAGTGAAAGTAGTACGCATTAATGTATATTGCATCTCTGCACTCTGCAGTTCTCTCTCTGGATGTGAATGGCATTTTCTATCCCAAGTCTATTGGAATTTTCAGTATTGCATTCACTGTATTGCTGAGAAGAGCTAACTATCATAGTTGATAATCACATGTTCTCCTGGTTCTCCTCACTTCATTCAGTGTCAGTTAACATAATTCTTTCAAGGCTTTTCTGAAACTAATCTATTCATCATTTCTTAGGAAACAATAATATTCCATTACATTCATATACCATAACTATTCAGCCATTCCCCAAGTGATAGGCATCCACTCAATTTCCAAGTCCTTGCCACTATAAAAAAGATGCTACAAATATTTTTGCAAATGTGTGTTCTTTTTCCTCTTTTATGATCTCTTTGGGATACAGACCTACTAGTGACACTTCTGAGTCAAAGGGTATAGACAGCTTTGCAATCCTTTGGATGTGGTTCCAAATTGCTCTCCAGAATGGTTGGATCTTTTCACTACTCCACCAACAAAACATTAGTGTCCCAGTTTTTCTACATCCCCTCCAACATTTGTCATTATCTTTTCCTGTGTCATCTTAGTCAATCTAAGAGGTATAAAGTGGCACTTCAGAATTGTCTTAATTTGCATTTCTCTAATCAATACTGATTTAGAGCATTTTTTTCAGATGACTAGAAATGACTTGAATTTCTTTATCTTAAAATTGTTTGTTCATATTCTTTTACTATTTATCAATTGAGGAATGACTTGTATTCTAATAAATTTTAGAAATATATTTTAGAAATATCAGAAACACTGACTGTAAAAATTGCTTCCTAGCTTTCTGCGTCCCTCCTAATCTTGGCTGAATTGTTTGCTTGTGCAAAAACCTTTAATTTAATACAATCAAAATTATCCATTTTGCATTTCATAATGTTCTCTATGTTTATTTGGTCATAAATTCTTTCCTTTTCCAAAGATAGGACAGGTAAATTATCCCTTGCTCTCTTAGTTTGTACATAGTATCACTCCTTATGTCTAAATCACAAACCTGTTTCGACCTTATCTTGGTATAGCATGGAGAATATTTCCTTTTTTTTTGTTGTTGAGGCAATTGAAGTTAAGCGACTTGCCCAAGGTTACACAGTTAGGAAATGTTAAGTGTCTGAGGCCAGATTTGAACTTGGGTCCTCCTGACTTCAGGGCTGATGCTCTCTATCCACTGTACTACCTAGCTACCCCAATATTTCCATTTTTCAAATGTCAAAACTAAGACTTAGAGATGTTGCCTAAGATTAAACTACTAAATATATGTGTATTACTATCTCTATTTTAAAACTGAAAATAAGGGCATTATGTCATGGTGAATCAAGAAATGGGATTGGTTTTAGGAGGATTTGGGTTCAAATCCTGCTTCAGACATGTATTAGTTCTGGGACTTTAAACAAATCCCTTTACCTTTCTGAACTTCAGCTCCCTCTTCAGTAAAATAAAAGTGAAAATAATAGCACGTATTTCATAGGGATGATGAAGGATTCAAATTGGGCAAAGCATATATTGTTTTCTGTACTATATAAACATGAATTGTCGTCTTCATCATCATCATCATCATCATCATCATCATCATCACAAGAATCAGAACTTTGATCTAAGTCTTCTGATCTCAAGAACTGAAATGATTCTGTTTAATCTCTAAGTTGGGGGATTTGCCATATATCCATTTTACATCTTCCAATTCACTTCATCAGCCTGTTTCTCATAAAGGAGTATTTGAAGGATGTTTAAACATGTTCCTTTTTTTTTTTTAACTTTGCTTTCCAAAGTTCTACAATGACTACAATTTTCTGTGCTTCATCAGCTAATTAGAAATAAGATCCACAGGAGTGAACTCCATATCACCCTTCTGATTTGCAAAGTTTTAAAAAAAGTTAGATTTATCTCACTTACTGAAATGTATAATTCCATGAGATACTTAGTATTCTTAGATTTACAAAGAGCTTTCTTCACAATAAAGCTAGCCATCAATGTTCTTATTTCACAGATAAGAAAACTGACTTGTAGAGATTAAGAGACTTGACCAAAGTCACATAGTCAGGAAGAGAAAAGCCAGGACCATAATTCAGATCTGTTAAACTCTCATGGCATAGTATTCTTTCCAATCTCTTGTTCCCAAAATAAAGGGGGAAAAATCCCTGAATTTTCTCAGCATAAAAGTGTATATAAAAGGAGTACATTTCCTTTAAAAAAAAATAATAGTGTTTTATTTTCAAAATACATGTAAAGATAGTTTTCAGTATTCACCCTTGCAAAATCTTGTGTTCCAAATTTTTCTCCCTTTTTCTCCCACCCCTCCCCTAGTCAGCAAATAATTTAATTTATGTTAAACACGTGCAATTCTTCTATACATATTTCCACATTTATCATGCTGCACAAGAAAAATCAGATCAAAAAGGAAAAAAAAATGAAAAAGAAAAAAAAAAAAGGAAGCAAACAACAAAAAAGGTGAAAATACTATGTTGTGATTCACATTCAGTTCCCATAGTCCTTTCTCTGGCTATCTCTATGACAAATGTATTAGAATTGCCTTGAATCACCCCATTATTGAAAAGATCCAAGTTTATCACAGTTGATCATCACATAATCTAATGTTGTTGCAATGTACAATGTTCTTTTGGTTCTGATTATTTCACTCAGCATCAGTTCATGTAAGGCTCTCCAGGATTTTTTTGCAATTATCCTGCTGATCATTTCTTACAGAACAACAATATTAGATTATATTCACACCATAACTTATTCAGCTATTCCCCAACTGATGAGCATCCACTCAGTTTCCAGTTCCTTGCTACTACAAAAAGAGCTGTTACAAACATATTTGCTGATGTGTGTCCTTTCCACTTTTTTATGATCTGTTTGGGATACAGACCCAGAAGAGACACTGCTGGATCAAAAGAAAAGCACAGTTTGATAGCCCTTTGGGCATAGTTCCAAATTATTCTCCAAAATGCTTGGATCAGCTCACAAAAAGGAGTATATTTCTAGAGGTACATAATAACATGAAAAATATAAATACAAATAATTAAATTTGTAAATAAATAAATTATATAAAAATATAAATATACATATAATCACTTCAGTAATTCAGAATATCTTATTACATTGAGTCAAATAGCTCTTAAACATAAGTTGTTCAAATTCATTTGGGGAAAAGTGCTAAATTTATGATTAAAAATAGGAAAGATGACCAGATAGAATATTCTTCTAAGCATCTTGGAGGTTGCAGAAGGAAAGTCTTGGGCTGAACAAATAGACAATACCCTAAGCTATATATTATAGTTACCACCATGGTAACACTATGGTGTCCAGATCAGAAGATCACAGAAATAATTACAATCCAGGGTGAGTGCTTATATCTACCCCCCAATTACAGGGACAAACTTATTTTAATCTAGATCTATAACTTTGTGGTGGTGTTTTTTTCTTACTCCAACTTTGTTGTACACTTCAGCCTTCAGGATATGTATGCTTTTTTCTGAGTATTACATTTTAAAAAATTTAATTTGTTAAAAATTCAGAATTTGACCAACACCAAGTAAAATGAACATTTCCATATACAAAGCAGAACAGAAAAAGGATATTGTATATGAAGCTATATACTAGTATTATAAATGACTAGTATTATAAATTATAAATTTTCTTTTTAAGTCTAAATGTTTTTTTCAAAGCTGTCTTACATGTCAGATGCCTTCTGATAGAAGACACCCAGGTCATTTTCACTCAATTTTGATATAATTATGCCAATGCTGGTCTTGAAATGATTATTTGGTCTCAGCTTATTCTGGCCAATTACTTCCTTTTGAATAAGGAGAAGAATTTCTTTTCTCTCGTGTTAAAAAGAGAATTTACTGAATATAATTTAAACTTTTCTTCATGAAGAAAGGTCAATAGAAGCAACATTAATTCTTATGTTGTGATTCAATAACACTTTAGCTGTTCTGTATATGAAAACCTATAGAACTCTTTGTCTTTGTACTACAAGACCCCAGATTACTGTGCTTTTTCAATCCTTGTGCTGTGATAAATACTTATCAAAGAATACTGTTTTAAGAAGAACTTTGAGTTATTTTGACTATAATAAATGACCAAATTAACTACAAAAGCATGAAATTTCTATCTGCATCTAGAGAAAGAACTGGTAAAGAGAAGCATATATAGGATGATTTTACAGATATATTTGTGTGTTTATGTACATATATATACACAGACAAAAATACACATATATAATTTAAATATATATGGAGAGTGTGTGTAGGTATGTGTGTGTATGTATGTGTATATGTCTAATGGTAGCCATCACAAGGGGGGAGAGGAAAAAGAAAGAAGAAAAGAAGGGGGAAAAAAATCACGTGATAGTATATTTATTTAAAACTATTTATTTATATATTTATATTTACAAGAAATAGCAAGTTGTACTCAATAGATTTACATGTTTTGTGTACAAGAAGAAAATAACTCTTTAAAAATAGAATTGGCCAAGTGGAAAAGGAAGTACAAAAGATCACTGAAGAAAATAATTACTTAAAAATTAGAACTGATTGAGTGAAAACTAATGACTCCATGAGATACAAGATATGATAAAACAACAACCAAAAAAAAAGAAGAAATTTCTCATTGGAAAAACAATTGACTTGGAAAATAGATCCAGGGAAGATCATTTAAGACTTATTGGACTACCCAAAAGCTATGATTTTTAAAAAGCCCAAATAACATCTTTCAAGAAATTATCAAGGAAAACTGTCCTGATGTCCTAGAACCAGAGGACAAAAAAAAATTGAAAAAATTCACCAATTGTCACCTGAAAGAGATTCTAAAATGAAAATCCCTAGGAACATCATAGCCAAATTCCAGTTTCCAGATCAAGGGGAAAGTACTGCAAGTAGCCAAAAAGAAACAGTTCAAATATCATGGAACTACAGTTAGAATTCACAGGATTTGGAAACTTCCATGTTAAAGATCTGTTAAGGTTGGAAAATGATATTCTGGTAGACAAAGGATTTAGGATTACAATCAAGAACCACTTATCCAGAAAAACTGAAAATAATCCTTCAGAGAAAAAATGGAAGTTTAACAAAATAAAGGGCTTTTAAGCATTTCTAATTAAATGACTAGAGCTGAATAAAAAATTGATTTCCAAAAACATAAAAAGATAAAAAAAACCAAGAAAAAGAAAACAGATTCAATAACATTAAGCTGTTTATAGTTCTACATAGTAAGATAATTACAAATATTATGTGGACAAAGGAAAGCCTCTCTGGGGGGGGGGGGCAGCTTCTATCCCTACTCACAGAGGTTGTTGTTTTTTCTTTATTCTTCAAGAGGACCATGATATCAAGGAGATGATGCCATGGCATTCAAGTGAATTGAATTTAAGTAGAGAGAGCTGTGCAAAGTCACCAGCCTCACTTTCTGCCCTGGAGCCATTGGGTCCAGTAGCAAGAAGTAAATCAGGACATTGGAGATGGCCTCAGATGGAATGAAAGACTTTGACCTTTTTAAGCTAAGGTCTTTAACAGATCTCAATTTGTCTGAGGCAATGCCTATTCAGTGATTAAAGCTAAATAAGAAATGAAGCAAAGAATGGCCTCTTTTTTAAGCTGTCATCTAGCCCAGGGTGCTTAAACTTTCCCACTCTTGACCCCTTTTCACCTGAGAGATTTTTACATGACTCTGAGTATATAGACATATAAAATAGGTACATAAATCAAACGTTTGCTGATAATTATAATTTTGTGACTCCCACATTCAGTTATGTGACCTTATATAGGGTTGTGATTCACAGTTTAAGACTTTGGTCTAGCCATACTTACCATACTTCAAATTGTAATATAAAATGGTAATTATCAAAATAATCTGGTACAGGCTAAGAAACAGAATGGTAGATCAGTGGTACATATTATATACATAGTAATCTAATATATGATATATCTAAAGATCTAAGATTTTGGAACAAAAATTTATTATTCCACAAAAACTACGGGGAAAATTGGAAAACAGTATGACAGAAACCAGAAATAGACCAACATCTCACATTATATATCAAGATGAGGTTAGAGTGGGTTCATGATTTACATATAAAAGATGGTATCATAAGCAAATTAAGAGAACGTGGAATAATTTGTCAGATTTATGGATGAAGCAAAAACTTAGGAACAAAGAAGATATGGATAGTGTGAGAATATGAACAACTAGGTTTCCAGAGATGTTATCAAAACAGGATAAAGAGAGAGGTAAAATAATCTTGTTGAGATATTTCCACCAATCACAGTGGCTAAACAATAAAGTTACTGACAAAGGGAGCCAGGCCTAAACCAGCCCAAATTGTCTAGGGTCAATGACAGGATACAAGCTTTTTGACATGGAATGGGCAAATAAAGAGGATTGTAAATCCAACTCATTTTAACTAACTCTGATTGTAAATTCAACCAATCCAAACCTTGAAAGGAGGGATAAAAAAACCAAACTAATAGTATAAAGTTTGTTCCTGCTTCTGTTTTCAACGTGTCTTTTCCATGAGTATTTCTGCTTCTTATGAGAACTACTGAATAAAGGATTCTTCTCTCATGCTAAAAGAGTTTTGATTGTAACACTAATTCTGGACTAGCTTGCAACTGAGGAAGTCATAGATTGTAGCAGTTTGTCCCAGACTTACAACCCAACTCTGCTGAGTTCCACAGAGTCTTTTGATAACAGAGAGCATTACAAAAGGTAAAAATAAATAATTTTGATTGTATAAAACAAAAAACTTTTCTTCACAAACAAAATCAATGCAACCAAAATTAAAAGGAAAGCAAAAAATTGGAGAGGGGAAGGATTTTTGATAAAGATCTTATTTCTCAACTATATAGAGAACTGAGTCAAATTTTTTTTAAGTAACTTTTTATTGATAGAATTCATGCCAGGGTAATTTTTTTTACAACATTATCCCTTGCATTCACTTCTGTTCCGATTTTTCCCCTCCCTCCCTCCACCCCTTCTCCCAGATGGCAAGCAATCCTTTACATGTTGAATAGGTTACAGTATATTCTGGATACAATATACGTGTGCAGAACCAAACAGTTTTCTTGTTGCACAGGGAGAATTGGATTCAGAAGGTATAAATAATCCGGGAAGAAAAACAAAAATGCAAGCAGTTTATATTCATCTCCCAGTGTTCTTTCTTTGGGTGTAGCTGCTTCTGCCCATCTTTGATCAATTGAAATTGAATTAGTTCTCTTTATCGAAGAGATCCACTTCCATCAGAATACATCCTCAAACAGTATCGTTGTTGAGGTATATAATGATCTCCTGGTTCTGCTCATTTCACTTAGCATCACTTCATGTAAGTCTCGCCAGTCCTCTCTGAATTCATCCTGCTGGTCATTCCTTACAGAACAATACTATTCCATAACGTTCATATACTACAATTTACTCAACCATTCTCCAATTGATGGGCATCCATTCATTTTCCAGCTTCTAGCCACTACAAACAGGGCTGCCACAAACATTTTGGCACATACAGGTCCCTTTCCTTTCTTTAGTATCTCTTTGGGGTATAAGCCCAGTAGAAATACTGCTGGATCAAAGAGTATGCACAGTTTGATAACTTTTTGAGCATAGTTCCAAATTGCTCTCCAGAATGGCTGGATGTGTTCACAATTCCACCAACAATGTATCAGTGTCCCTGTTTTCCCATATCCCCTCTAACATTCCACATTATCTTTCCCTGTCACTCTAGCCAATCTGACAGGTGTGTAGTGGTATCTCAGAGTTGTCTTACTTTGCATTTCTCTGATTAATAATGATTTGGAGCATATTTTCATATGTCTATAAATAGTTTCAATTTCTTCATCTGAAAATTGTCTGTTCATATCCTTTGACCATTTATCAATTAGAGAATGATTTGATTTCTTATAAATTAGAGTCAATTCTCTATATATTTTGGAAATGAGGCCTGAGTCAAATTTATTTAAAAAATACAAGTCATTCCCTGTAACCTCCCACTGAGGATACTGATTTCCAGGACCATACATACCAATCTTCCTTGGATACACATGAAGACAAGCCGATCTTGAATTGCCATACAACCTTTCTTTATTGTAATCTTAGCAGGGATTAGCAGGAAGTAAGAGCTAGAGTATGTATATCTCTGCATATATCTCTCTCTCACTCTCTCTTTTTCTCCATCTCTCCATCTTTGTATCTCTGCTTATCTCTCTGCCTCTCTCTCAAAGAGACTGGACTTAAAGCTGGTTATTTATATTTACTCTCTTCTGGGATTACCCTGTGCTTAGCCCACTCAGCACTGCATAGGTGGATCCTCAGAAAGGCACCTGCAGAGAGTTAGTGCTGCATCCTAAGAAGAGATCTAACAAGAGGACACATCCCTTGTCATCTCAAGGTACCTTTAGTACCTTTAAGACACAATCTCCTGCCTCAGAGGCCAAGCCCCTTTTTACCTCCTGGGCTCACTCTACTAGCTGACATGGTATACATAGTAATTTTCAGAGAAGACAAAATGTCCCTAACAATTCCCCAATTGATAAATGATTAAAGGATATGAACAGGTAGTTTTCAGACAAAGAAAGATATTTATAGTCATCTGAAAATAATGCTCTAAGTCATTATTGATTAGAGAAATGAAAATTGTAACAACTCTGAGATAATATATCACACTTATCAAAATGGCTAATATGACAAAAAATGAAAAATATAAAGATTGTGTATAATATGTATAATGTGTATAAAGGAGGTGATGTGGGAAAACTGGGACACTAATACATTCTTGATGAAATTACAAACTATCCAAGCATTCTGAAAAGCAATTTGGAACTATGCTCAAAGGACAAGAGAATGACATACACTCTGATTCAGCAATATCACTGTTAGGTCTACATCCCAAGGACATTTTTTTAAAAGGACAAAGACCCACTTGTTCAAAAATATTTATAGCAGCCCTTTTTGTGGTGGCTAAGAATTGGAAATTGAAAGGAAACATCAATTGGAGAATGCCTAAATAAGCTGTAATATATGTTTGTGATGGAATATTATTATGCTATGAGAAATGATAAGATGATTTCAGAAAAATTCTGGAAAAACACGAATTGATGCCAAGTGAAATGAGCAGAATCAGGAAAACATCATATGTAGTAACAGCAATATTGTATGATTGATAAATTGTGAATTATTTAGGTATTGTCAGCAATACAATGATCCAAGACATCCTAAAAGACTAATGATGAAGTAAACTATCCTACTCCAGAGAAAAAACTGGTAAGTTCCTTGAAGAAAGTAGACTTGAAGAAAGTGGGACTTGAAAGAGTAGGGAAATAAGGATATAGATCATTCCAACCATGAAGGACAGCCAGAGAAAATATCCAGAGTCAACAACAGAGTGTTTCCTTTGTAAAATTGCAGAGGCCAGTGTTTCTGTATTTCAAAATATGTGGAAAGAATGGATAATATAAGGTATAAAAATGGGAAGATAGATAGAACTAGGTTATGGAAGAGAGAAGAGATATAAGATGGAGATGAATGGATCAAGTAAGTTTTTTAAAGTTGAGAAAGATATTGGCATATTTGTAGGCAACAGAGTCAGCCTGTAGGCAAGGAGAAATGGAAGAATAATGAGACAATGAGTACGATGGAGCAATCTGCTGGAGAAGACAGGATGTGTTCATTTGAATACTTGAAGTGTTTGCCTAGGCAAGAAGGACCATCTTTTCACATGACACAGTCAAGGGAAATAAGGGAGGGGAAAAGAGGGAACTCAGCCAATGGATTCTTTTTTTCAGTAAATTATATAGCAAATTTCTTAGGGTAAAAGTAAAGAGATCCATGGAAGGACTGTTAATGAAAAGCTACAAATTTGTAATGGACTTGGCTCAGTTTTTAATTTTTTCCCCCAAAGTCAGCTCAGCATCATGTTAACATAAACAAAGGTGGCAGATGCTGAAATTTGGAATGGAATGATAAGTGATAGCTAGGATAAGAGTACAAGAGACTGAAGAGAAAGGGACCATGTAGAGTTGAACTAATCCATTAAAGGATCAGAAAGAAGAAAGAATAGAATATAGTCAATTTGGTATGAAAGGGTGATGGCCTGGGAAAGGACTGAGAAAGAATGGATTGGAAGGCATGATACAAAAAAAGAACAGGTCTGATTGGTAGACTTGTTGAGTTCAAAATGTTTGTTTGAACATCCAGTTTGAGATGTCCAACAATTGGAGATCCAATAGTAGGAGTTAATAGAGAGCTTCGATCTGGATAAGGATATTTGAGGAGCATCATCATAGGATTAATAATTGAATTCAAGGAAGCTGACTAAATAATAATTAATAATTGAATTCAAGGAAGCTGATGAAATCATCAACTGAAATGATATAGAAGACTGGAATTGACGTGAAGAGAAAGATGTGTTGGCTAACACAATGAATTCATTGAAAGAAGTAGGAGTGTCCTAGAAGTTAGTAGACAAAATCTCCCAGAATGTTAATTGAAAGCTTACAAGACTGTGTTGCAGACAGCTCATAAAGATCTTATTTGTTTTAGACTTAAGAAAGTAATGGGAAAAAATGTTAATAATGCAGTTTAATCTTAAAAGTATGTATTGTTTTATTAGAGCTAGTTGTTAAACATTTACCAGCATATCCAATGGTGGTAGATAGGATTTGAGACAAAGATGAGGGAGGGAGTTTACTGAGGGATAGTGGTAGAGGGAGAGTCTAGAAGTAGCATTGGAGAGCAAGTATTCCAATTCCCCCATCTCTACTAGTGAATCAGGAGAATGAATAAAAAGTGTAGCCAATGTTGGAAAGGGAGACCAGGGAAGTTGTATCATCAGGAAGGAATCAGGTTTTGGTGAAAGCCAGAGGATGGAAGGATTGGGAAAAGAAAAGATAAAAGCAACCGTTATCACCTATGGAGCAGGCATTCTAGAGAGCACAGTAAGAATATGGCAATTTTATTTATTTTGCTGAGGCAATTGGGGTTAAGTGACTTGTCTAGGGTCACACAGGAAGTGTTAAGTATCTGAGACCAAATTTGGACTCTGGTCCTCCTGATTTCAGGGGTGGTGCTCTATTCACTCCTTCACCTAGCTGCCCCAGAATATAATAACTTTAAAGAGGGACTTTGATGGCATTAGAAAGGAGTAAAATAGGAAAAAAGAGATTTGGCAGTGGAGAACTGAGAATGGACTTTGAATAATGACAGGAGTTCAGAATCACTGAATTAGGAGAAAAATCATGGGGGTTGAGTGTGTGTATGTGTGTGTGTGTGTGTGTGTGTGTGTGTGTGTGTGGTTTGTTCATCATTAAAGAATGAGTTTAGATTGGTTTTTAATGTCCATAGGAGCTTGGTCTTAGGCTGGAGTTCTCTCAATGGTTCAGCGAATGGGATAAGATGCTAGGAGCCAAAGCAATGTTGTCACTCCTCTTACTAGAAGGGAGGAGACTTGCTGGAATGTCCCTTTCTTCTCTTCCCTGGAAAGGAGGAGGGAATCTGGTGCTTCGTGCAATAGTGTTACACCCTTTCCTGCAATTCACTTGGAATCCACTTCACTTGCATATCATGGTATCACCTCCCAGATGTCATGCATGGTCCTTTGGGAGAACAAAGGACAAACAATAACCTCTGTGAGTAGGAGGAGGACATACCCCATTGGGGACCGAACTGGAACTGGCCATTTGGGCAAGGCAGCTTTTTTTCTTTTCTTTTCTTTTTTCTTTTCCTTTCCTTATTTTCTTTTCTCTTCCTTTCCTTTCCTTTCTTTTCTTTGTTTTGTTTTGTTGTTTCCTTTCTTTTTTTCCCTTCTCTTCTCTCTGTCTATATAGGGTATCATACTCTTATGTGCAGATAATCTGTACAAAGAAATGTTTCTAAGATACCTTAGGGTTTACTAGCTGGATTTATTTCTTAAGGACCATGCTTTAAATCCAAATCACTCTGGTTCTTGTTGATTGGCCAATAATAGGTTCCAGGACAAACTCCAGTTGGTCATTGTTTGGGCCCTGATTGGCTTAGATTGAAAGTAAATAGCAATTTTGTCTGTTTGCCAGAAACCCAGAGGGTTCTTCCCTCCCAGATTGCTATTTTTTTTTTAAAGTAAGTAAAAGGGGCCAGTCTCTGCTTCATTTCTTACCTAACTTTAATCACTGATTGGGTATTGCATCAATGAAGCTGAGACATTTTAAAGACCTTAGCTTAGAAAGACCAAAGTCTCCCACTGCATCCAGCGTCATCTCCAGTCGTCCAGATCTGCATCTTGCCATTGGACCCAGATGGCTCTGAAGGGGAAAGTGAGGCAGGTAGCCTTGCACAGTCCTCCCTCACTTCAATCCAATTCACTTGCATGATATCACCTCTCTAATGTCATGGTTCTCTTCAAGGAGTAAGAACAAAAAATAACAACTTTGCTTTCCAGCAAGTTTTTTTTTCTCTTTACTTCGTAGGCAAGGGACTGGTGCCCTCTAGAATAGGGTTTCTCCTTTTCCTGAGAGGTCACCAAATAGTCTATGAAGTAATTCTGGGCTACATTTTGGTGTACTCTGTTATTTGATTAAAAGTTTAGCTTAAAGTACCTCTCTAATTTACATGCTAGCTTACAAGGTAAACACTTGGGAAAGACATGAAGGCTGAGCTTGCCCCAGTATCTAATGTTAAGAAGGCTTTCATAATCATAATTATAAAAGTTACATTAGTCATTATTTTCAGTCCGAGATGGGAAGGTACATAGAATTCTCAATGACTTCCAACCTTTAAAAAGGTGATTTTAATTTAGTATTGAGAATAGTACATCACAATCATTCGTCCTATTTAAAGAAACACTGAGGCTTCATAAAAACTTCAGGAAATTGCAGTTAGTTTTACTCCCAGCAGCATGTCAAAGCATAAATTATTCAGGGAAATGAATGGTAGGTGAAGAAGGTTGTGTTTGTAGTACCAGCTCAGGAGTTAATGACTCCAAGCCAAGCAATGAAGATGTCATTTGCTAGTTTAAGAGATCACAGACATAGAATCAGCTGGGACCTTGGAGCTCTTCTAGGACAACCTTTTCATTTTTTTGGTTAGTTATTTTTTTGAGACAGATTTTCCTAACTTACCCAAGATAGAAACATAGAAGCTACTTCTAGACCTGACCTTAATATTGATCAATACATAATCTTGACCTTCTAGGCAGCTGTTTCCAGGTGATTGGTGAGAGTGTGGATATTTGATTAGTTTTCACCCTCAGAACTCTAGAGCTCAAGAGAGGTACACCAGCCTTAGATTTCCCTAGCAGCAGGGACTATAGGTGTTCACCATAACACTGGGCCCGATTCTATCATTTTATAAAGGAGGAAATTGAAAAAAATGAAGTTACTTACTCCAGGTCTCATAGGTGGCAGGAACCAAGGAAAAACTTCAAATTTGTTTTACGAGAAAAAGTTGTAGTAAGGAAGACTGAAGTAGAGCTATACCTCAAATCAAAAGGAAATGCCAGAATCTTAGAGGACTAGGATTTTAAAATACGTAATAGTAGAGGAAAGGAAGTGATCATAAGATCATAGACTTAAACCTAGAAGAGAACTCAGAGGCCACATAACCCTACTCTCTCTCATTTTACATATTAAGGCATTGAAGTCTAGAGGAAATAAAATAACTTGTCCATGTTCCTATAAGTAACATAAATAACAAATTCCATAAGTAATAAAATCAGATTTTGAATCTAGATCAATTGACACTAAATCCAGAATTCTTTCCATTGTACTCTACTGCTTGATCATGATAAAAATAGCCTTGCTGGTTTCCTTCTAGATTTTGCTAAAATCTCATCTTCTGCAAAGAAGCTTTTTCCCAATCTTGATATCAGGGCATTTTCTCTGAGATTTGTTGTTGCTATTCAGTTGTTTTCAGTTGTATATAACACAGTTTTGTGACTCCATTTGAGGGTTTCCTTGACAGAGATACTGAAGTGGTTTGTCATTTCCTTCTTCAGCTCATTTTACAGCTGAGGAAATTGAGGCAGACAGGATTAAGTGACTTGCCCAGGATTACACAGTGTAACACTTAACATGGCTAGATTTGAACTCAGGAAGTTGAGTCTTCTGGACTCCAAGCCTGGCTCTCTATCTACTTCACCACCTGGCTGCCCTCTCTCTTATGTTACTTCCATTTTTATAGTGTCTATTGTCTTATTTGTAGATAGGTATTTGCCTGTTATCTCCCCCTTTAGAAACTTATCATCTTCTTTCTGTCCTCAGCCAGTAGCACAGTACCAACACATAACCCATGCTTAATAAATGCTAGTTGACTTGCTTTGATTAATGCAAAAGTAATAGAAAAGGAAGGAATAGCTGGAAGAAAACTATAACAAGGCCATTGTGATCTGGGTTTTGCTCAGGATACAGAAATTTAGATCAAGGTGACACCCAATTTGTCAAGCTCTGTTTTAAACTATTCTGTATAGTTCTGTATATATTCCCTAGATTCTTGCTTCATGCCTTTAATAATAAATTTGGGGCTGCCTAATTTGTAGATTCTTTGCTTTTGGTAGAGTAATCACACACTTTCTAGCTGAATTTTGTAATTTTGTTCTTTCAGTGTCTATGGAAACCTTTCATTAAGAGGCAAAGCCTTTTTTTTTTTTTAAGTGAAATTGAGTATATCCAGAAAGAGTCTCAATGGTCTTAAGTACGGTAATTATGTGGTAGGCTATTTTAGAGCCTAGAAACAAATCAAGGCACTAGGAAATAGCAGGGTCTAAATTAGATAAGATCTGATACTTTAAAGTGGTTGTAAATATGAAGATGAAGAGAAGTGGAAATGTATTTTTAAACTTTAAGCAACAAGATCAAGAAGGTAACTTTTGAGAAGAATTGAGCAAAGACTTTTTGATTAGCAGCCACATACTAGATATTTAAATATTATAGTAAACCCAAACCAATGCAATTCATATTAAAACCATTTTCATTTTTACAATATGTGATGATTATGAAACACTTTTAAAGTCACGAGATTCTCAGAATTATCTTTATTAGACTGAATAAGTATCTCGTTATACAAATGAAGAAACTGAGACTGAAAGGCTATATAGTTTTCTCAAGGTCCTAAGGCAAGGGAATGGCAATACTGGGACTCAAATATAGATCTTTTAGCTCTAATCCCTGTGCTCTGTTACACCATGGATGAGTTTGCATTAGACCAGGAAGTGAGATGATTAGACTATTCTAGAGAGTAAAAATTTCTCTCCCCCTAATAAAGGAGAAAGTTCTTTAATTTCAGGACTTTTGGTTTGTAGGTCATCCTAGAGAAGAATTCCAAGAAAGCCCCTTTACTTCCCACATATTTCTTACAGGACCACCCAAATTCCTTTAATTAGGGTATTAATAGGAACAGTTTCTATACACTATTTCTCTCTTTATGGAATTGACATGTTTCAATGAAGTTCACCATAAAGAAAATTCTCTTTCTCATGGTTTCTTGAGATGATATGATAAAATGAACTCTAGATTTAGGATAAGAAAATCCATATTTGAAACCCTACTATGTGCTTTACTAAATGATATAGGCCTGGACAAGTCATTTTGTCTTCGAGTATCACTTTACCCTTCTGCAAAACAGGAATACTAATACTTGAACTCTCCCATGTTAGTATCATAAGGAAAGTTCTTTTTTTGCACTAACTAGTATTTTTCCCCAATTACATGTAGAGAGTTTTCAACATTCATTTCTATAAATTTTTGAGTTCCAAATTTTTCTCTCTTTATTCCTTTACCTCTCTTCAAGACAACAAGAAATCTGATAATTTTTATCATGTTAAACATGTTTCCGTATTAGTCATTTTGTGAAAGAAGAATCAGAACAAAAAGGAAAAATCATCAGAAAGAAGAAACAAAAAACAAGAAAAAAGTGAAAATAGTATTCTTTGATGTACATTTTAAAGTACATTTTAGACTCCATAGTTCTTTCTCTGGATGTGAATAG
Organism: Antechinus flavipes; assembly: GCF_016432865.1. Lineage (NCBI taxonomy): Eukaryota > Metazoa > Chordata > Mammalia > Dasyuromorphia > Dasyuridae > Antechinus > Antechinus flavipes. Next base: position 246,447,774 of record NC_067398.1, on the reverse strand, counting down.
CATTTTCTATCATGAGTTTTGGAACTGTTTTGGATCACTGTAACTGAGAAGAGAAAAATCTATCATAGTTGATCATCATACAATTTTATTATGATACAATGTTCTCCTGATTCCACTCACTTCATTCAGTATTATTCATGTAAGTCCTTCCAAATTTTTTTGACGTTTGCCTGCTCATCATTTCTTATAACACAGTAATATTCCATTACATTCATATACCATAACTTGCTCAACCATTCCCTAGTTGAGGGACATCCCCTCAATGTCTAGTTCTTTGCTACCAGAAACAGAGCTGCTATAAATATTTTTGTACATGTGGGTCCTTTCCCCTTTTTTATGATTTTTTTGGGATATAGGCCCAGTAGAGATACTGCTGAATCAAAGGATATACAATTTTATAGCCCTTTGGGCATAATTCAAAATTGTTCTCCAGATTGACTGGATTAGTTCACAATTCCACAAATAATGCATTAGTGGAAGAAAGTTCTTTGTAAACTTTCAAGCACCATATAAAGATGAAATGATTGTTAGTTATGGGTAACAATAGGCATAGGTCTCCCAGAAGGCAGTGTGGATAGAGTGCAGTCTACCTGAAGAAGAATCCAATCTTTATGAGATCCAGATCTGTCAAAACATGATAAAAATCTAATGTTCTTATAGGTGATGTGTGTGTGTGTGCGTGTGTGTATGTGTGTGTGTGTGTGCCTGTACTCACTTGGAATCAGGAGATCTGTCTATAAACATTATTGTCTTGCCTAGAGTCACATAGCTAAGAAGTTCCTGAGAATGGATTTGAATTCAAATCCTCCTGACTCCAGGACTGTACTTTCTCTACCACACTACTTACCTGCTCTCCCCACCCCCAACACCATTTTTAAAAGGAGACAAAAAATTTTTCTGCTTCCTCCACAGAAAAATCAGAAAATATATTCCTTTGACCAGACTTGAGTAAGCTCCAAAGCATAATTCTTTGCCTTACTCTATCAAGTCCATTTCTCCCAATACCTCTTACCATCTCTCTCTCTCTCTCTCTTTTACCCAAACACTATGCAATTAAATTAGTAAGAGAATGGCACAGGATTAGTTAAATTACAGGCAAAAATCTGAAACTTTAGACAGATTATTTGTATCCTGAAATAATCTAAAATAAAAGATTAATAGTGAAAAATGCCATTAGTTTAGAGAATAAAGTAATATACTTGGTTTTAATAAATTTAAATTTTTATTTTACCTTAAACTTTCAATCTATCCTATCCAAAAATTCCATGGCATTTCAGAATTTCTAATCACACAGAGAAATAAGGAATTACTAGTATCCTGTCATTGGAAGCAACTGAAAGAAGTAAGCAGTATGGATGGAAGAGCCTCCAAAATCTAAGAAAGAATGTTTTCATTCTAAAATGAAGCCACAAATTACAATTCCTTCTATAGTTGTGTTAATAATTTGAAATAATACTTTTTTCCACTGAAGAAGTTCCAAACTGAGGAAAATTAAAGTATTTTTCTGGCTACTTTTAAAGACAGAAAAACATGCTAATTGGGTCTCCAGCACTCGCTTGCTCTCTCTTTGTCTTTGTCTCTGTCTCTGTCTCTCTCTCTTTCTTTCTCTCTCTGTCTCTCTGTCTCTCTGTCTCTCTCTCTCTCTCTCTCTCTCTCTCTCTCTGTCTCTTTCTCTTTGTCTCTCTGTCTAAGTCTCTGTCTCTGTCTCTCTGTCTCTCTCTCTCTCTGTCTCTGTCTCTCTCTCTCTCTCTCTCTCTCTCTCTCTCTCTCTCACACACACACACACACATCAGTGAATGACTTAATTACATTACTAATTGACAATCTTTTAAGCATTAGAATTAAGTATTGAGTCTCTTATCCAACATCATCCAACATGCATGCATTCAACAAGTCTTTTATCACTATAAAAGGAAACCATAATTAGAAGTATAAAGAAAATTGAACCTATTTCCCTTTTCCCCCCACCTACATTCACCATCTAGAATATGAACTCCCCTAGACAGGTTTAATTTATGTCTTTATGGCCTCCAGAACCTACCATAGATTTTGGCACATAGTAGGCATTTATTAAATGCTTGATGATTGACACTGAGAAGTTCTTCATCTGTTTTTAAATCTAAGATTTTAATTCACTAAATTGCATTACAAGAAATTCCCTTTTTAAGAATAAATACTTTATTGTACAGCTCAGTATTGCTAAAAAAAAATAATAATAAAAGATTCACTTCTCCCGGAGCCTTTTAGCTAAACAAATCTTCATAGACTTGCTGACAGTTACTTTAAAAAATAAATGACAGAGTCCTAAACCTAGAGAGAGAAAACATTTACCAATGAGAAACATTTGGCATTCTTAGTAAGAAATAAAAGGAAGTCTTACCAATAAGTAGTTGGTACTTATCCCCTAGTTATTAAGTTTCCCTGAAGGACAACTTATTTTTCCTTTCCTCTTTACATTTCTGGTAACTAGTACAATGTCTTGCACTTAGCAGGTACTTAATGAAGATTAGCTGAACCAAATTTTCATCTGAAGCTCAATTTCTACAAACATATAACTTCCCCAGGACAAAAAACCAACACTAAAATGAGACAGACATCTGGTAGTTTGATAATTCTTTCAAGTAAGGGACAGAATCTTATTTCTAAACTTTTCCTTCTCCAAACTAATACTTCAGCCAGTATCATCTAACTACTGACTTATGGATGTATCCATACTTAACTTATCCTGTACATCTCTTTGGGAAAAAAGTACCAGAGACAAGAAAATATTTTTTAAAAGAGTTATTTCCTTCTCTGAAGCTATAGGTACATAGATTTAGAGCTGAAATGAATCATAGAAGCCAAGCCCCTGTTTTATAGATGAGAAAATTGAAGGCAAAAGAGATTTTATATGACTTGCCCATGATCCCAGAGCTTATAAATATCAAAGGTAGAATTTGAAATCAAGTCTCCCTGACTCTAGGAAAAACACTGAATCTACTCTATTGTGCTATTCCCTATCAATTTCTTTTCTAGAGCCTCATCTTAGTCTAGTGACTTAAAGGTTTTCCAACAGATCAAAAGCTCTGACAAATCCTATCCAATGATTTTTTTTATTTCTTAAAAATATTTATATGACCTATATAAAATATTCTTCTCAGCTTTCTTCTCAGGGCAAAAAAAAAAAGGAAGTTGAGGGGATGCTCATCAATTGGGGAATGGCTGAATAAACTGCGGTTTGTGTTTGTGGTGGAATATTATTATTTTATGGGAAATCATGAGGAGTATGCTCTCAGAAATAAAACAAAACAAAACCTGGAAAGTTCTCCATGAATTCAAGCAAAGTGAAATGTACTATATACAAAGTAATTGCAATGTTCTGGGATGACCAGCTGTAAATGACTTTGCTGTTCTCAGCAGTACAATCATCCATGACTACTCTGAAGGACTTAGATAAAAATTTCTATCCATACCCACAGAAGGAACTGATTGTGTCTAAATACAAATTGAAAGATTCTTCCTTTCTCTCTCTCTTTTTTTAACTTAATTTTTCTTGAGGGTTTTTAATTTTCATTAGGGCAGGAGATCTGTTTTCTTTCACAACTTCATTTTTATGGAAATGTTTTACAAAACTTCACATATGGTTTCTTAATTGTGTGTAGGGGTATAAGGGAAAGAACCTAGAACTCAAAAATCTTAAAAACCAATGTAAAAAATTTGTTTTGAATGTAACTGGGGAAAATTATTAAGTAAGTTAAAGATGAAGGGCAAAAATTATTAAATAAAACAAACTTTTCTATAACATAGTAGAAGAAAAAAGATGACTGCATGTACTATGCACATGTATTTGTACAACTTGCTATTCTTTTAAATATGAAATAAAGTTATCATGTAAAAGTATAAAAGTGTTTGTTTCTTAACCTTTTTTTCTTCCTTTCCTCTCACCCTAGAGATGGTTACCATTAGATACGATCTGCACTATGTCTGTGTATGTGTGTGTGTGTAAAATCATTGTGTACAAACTTCTACTTATCAGTTCAGTTCTTTCTCTGGATGCAGATTGCATCTTCCTTCCTATGTTCTTTGTAGTTAAATTTATAACAGTCAAAAATGATTTAGTTGCTCAAAATTGTTCTTAGAACAATATTGCTGGTACTATATACAAAGTAATTGCAATGTTCTGGGATGACCAGCTGTAAATGACTTTGCTGTTCTCAGCAGTACAATCATCCATGACTACTCTGAAGGACTTAGATAAAAATTTCTATCCATACCCACAGAAGGAACTGATTGTGTCTAAATACAAATTGAAAGATTCTTCCTTTCTCTCTCTCTTTTTTTAACTTAATTTTTCTTGAGGGTTTTTAATTTTCATTAGGGCAGGAGATCTGTTTTCTTTCACAACTTCATTTTTATGGAAATGTTTTACAAAACTTCACATATGGTTTCTTAATTGTGTGTAGGGGTATAAGGGAAAGAACCTAGAACTCAAAAATCTTAAAAACCAATGTAAAAAATTTGTTTTGAATGTAACTGGGGAAAATTATTAAGTAAGTTAAAGATGAAGGGCAAAAATTATTAAATAAAACAAACTTTTCTATAACATAGTAGAAGAAAAAAGATGACTGCATGTACTATGCACATGTATTTGTACAACTTGCTATTCTTTTAAATATGAAATAAAGTTATCATGTAAAAGTATAAAAGTGTTTGTTTCTTAACCTTTTTTTCTTCCTTTCCTCTCACCCTAGAGATGGTTACCATTAGATACGATCTGCACTATGTCTGTGTATGTGTGTGTGTGTAAAATCATTGTGTACAAACTTCTACTTATCAGTTCAGTTCTTTCTCTGGATGCAGATTGCATCTTCCTTCCTATGTTCTTTGTAGTTAAATTTATAACAGTCAAAAATGATTTAGTTGCTCAAAATTGTTCTTAGAACAATATTGCTGGTACTATATACAACATTCTCTTTGTTCTGCTCATTTTGCTATTTGTTATTTCATGCAAGACTATCTAAAGTTTTTCTAAAATCAATGAGCTTATCATTTCTTATGGCACAGTAGGATTTCTTCACAACTATATATACAACTTATTCAGCCATTCTCCAATTGATGGGCATCCATTCATTTTCCAGTTTCTAGCCACTACAAACAGGGCTGCTACAAACATTTTGGCACATACAGGGCCCTTTCCCTTCTTTAGTATTTCTTTGGGATATAAGCCCAATAGAAACACTGCTGGATCAAAGGATATGCACATTTTGATAATTTTTTGGGCATAATTCCAAATTGCTCTCCAGAATGGTTGGATTCGTTCACAACTCCACCAACAATGCATTAGTGTCCCAGTTTTCCCGCATCCCCTCCAACATTCATCATTATTTTTTCCTGTCATCTTAGCCAATCTGACAGGTGTGTAGTGGTATCTCAGAGTTGTCTTAATTTGCATTTCTCTGATCAATAATGATTTGGAACACTCTTTCATATGAGTGGTAATAGTTTCAATCTCTCCTCTGAAAATTGTCTGTTCATATCCTTTGACCATTTATCAATTGGAGAATGGCTTGATTTCTTATAAATTTGAGTCAGTTCTCTATATATTTTGGAAATGAGGCCTTTATCAGAACCTTTAACTGTGAAAATGTTTTCCCAGTTTGTTGCTTCCCTTCTAATCTTGTTTGCATTAGTTTTATTTGTACAAAGGCTTTTTAATTTGATGTAATCGAAATTTTCTATTCTGTGATCAGTAATGGTCTCTAGTTCATCTTTGGTCACAAATTTCTTTCTCCTCCACAAGTCTGAGAGATAAACTATTCTATGTTCCTCTAATTTATTTATAATCTCGTTCTTTATGCCTAGGTCATAGACCCATTTTGATCTTATCTTGGTATATGGTGTTAAGTGTGGGTCCATGCCTAATTTCTGCCATACTAATTTCCAATTATCCCAGCAGTTTTTATCAAATAATGAATTCTTTTCCCAGAAGTTAGGGGCTTTGGGTTTGTCAAACACTAGATTGCTATAATTGACTATTCTGTCTTGTGAGCCTAGCCTTTTCCACTGATCCACTAATCTATTTCTTAGCCAATACCAAATGGTTTTGGTGACTGCTGCTTTATAATATAATTTTAGATCAGGTACAGCTAGGCCACCTTCATTTGATTTTTTTTTCATTAATTCCCTTGAGATTCTCGACTTTTTATTGTTCCATATGAATTTTGTTGTTATTTTTTCTAGATCAATAAAATATTTTCTTGGAAGTCTGATTGGTATAGCACTAAATAAATAGATTAGTTTAGGGAGTATTGTCATCTTTATTATGTTCGCTCGGCCGATCCAAGAGCACTTAATATTTTTCCAATTATTTAAGTCTGACTTTATTTGTGTGGAGACTTTTTTATAATTTTGCTCATATAATTCCTGACTTTCCTTTGGTAGATAGATTCCCAAATATTTTATGGTATCAACAGTTATTCTGAATGGAATTTCTCTTTGTATCTCTTGCTGTTGGGTTTTGTTGGTGATGTATAAAAATGCTGAGGATTTATGGGGATTTATTTTGTAGCCAGCTACTTTGCTAAAATTATGAATTATTTCCAATAGCTTTTTGGTAGAATCTCTGGGGTTCTCTAGGTATACCATCATATCATCTGCAAAGAGTGATAGTTTGGTTTCCTCATTGCCTACTCTAATTCCTTTTATATCTTTCTCGACTCTTATTGCCGAGGCTAGTGTTTCTAATACGATATTAAATAATAATGGTGATAGTGGGCAACCTTGCTTCACTCCAGATCTTACTGGGAAAGGTTCCAGTTTTTCCCCATTGCATATGATGCTTACTGATGGTTTTAAATATATGCTCCTGACTATTTTAAGGAAAAGTCCATTTATTCCTATGCTCTCAAGTGTTTTTATTAGGAATGGATGTTGGATTTTATCAAATGCTTTTTCTGCATCTATTGAGATGATCATGTGGTTTTTGTTTGTTTGGTTATTGATATAGTCAATTATGCTAATAGTTTTCCTAATATTGAACCAGCCCTGCATTCCTGGTATAAATCCTACTTGGTCATAGTGTATTATCCTGGTGACAATTTTCTGTAATCTTTTTGCTAATATTTTATTTAAGATTTTAGCATCAATATTCATTAGGGAGATTGGTCTATAATTTTCTTTCTCTGTTTTCAGCCTACCTGGTTTAGGTATCAGTACCATATCTGTGTCATAAAAGGAGTTTGGTAGGACTCCTTCAATCCCTATTTTTTCAAATAGTTTATATAACATTGGAGTTAATTGTTCTTTAAATGTTTGGTAGAATTCACATGTAAATCCATCTGGTCCTGGGGATTTTTTCTTAGGGAGTTGATTGATAGTTTGTTCTATTTCTTTTTCTGAGATGGGACTGTTTAGGATATTTATTTCTTCCTCTGTTAGTTTGGGCAAGCTGTATTTTTGGAGGTATTTTTCTATTTCATTTAAGTTGTCGAATTTATTGGCATAAAGTTGGGCAAAGTAACTCCTAATTATTGCTCTAATTTCCTCTTCGTTAGTGGTGAGTTCTCCCTTTTCATTTTTAAGACTAACAATTTGATTTTCCTCTTTCCTTTTTTTAATCAGATTTACTAAGGGTTTGTCTATTTTGTTGGTTTTTTCATAGAACCAACTCTTAGTTTTATTAATCAATTCAATAGTTTTTTTACTTTCAATTTTATTGATCTCACCTTTTACTTTTAGAATTTCAAGTTTAGTGTTTGACTGGGGGTTTTTAATTTGTTCCTTTTCTAGCATTTTTAATTGCAAACCCAATTCATTGACCTTCTCTTTCTCTATTTTATACAAATAGGCCTCTAGAGATATGAAATTTCCCCTTATTACCGCTTTGGCTGCATCCCATACATTTTGGTATGATGTCTCATTATTATCGTTTTCTTGGGTGAAGTTATTAATTATGTCTATGATTTGCTGTTTTACCCAATCATTCTTTAGTATGAGATTATTTAGTTTCCAATTATTTTTTGGTCTACTTCCCCCTGCTTTTTTGTTGAATGTAATTTTCATTGCATCGTGGTCTGAAAAGGATGCATTTACTATTTCTGCCTTACTACATTTGAGTTTGAGGTTTTTATGTCCTAATATATGGTCAATTTTTGTATAGGTTCCATGAACTGCTGAAAAGAAAGTGTATTCCTTTCTGTCTCCATTACATTTTCTCCAGAGATCTATCATATCTAGCTTTTCTAGTATTCTGTTTACCTCTTTGACTTCTTTCTTATTTATTTTCTGGTTTGATTTATCTAATTCTGAGAGTGCAAGGTTAAGATCTCCCACTATTATAGTTTTACTGTCTATTTCTTCTTGCAGCTCTCTTAGTTTCTCTTTTAAGAATTTAGATGCTACCCCACTTGGTGCATATATGTTTAATATAGATAGTGCTTCATTATCCATGCTACCCTTTAGCAAGATATAGTGTCCTTCCTTATCTCTTTTAATTAGGTCAATTTTTGCTTTAGCTTGATCTGAGATCAGGATGGCTACCCCTGCTTTTTTGACTTCACCTGAAGCATAGTAGATTTTGCTCCAACCTTTTACCTTTAACCTGCATGTATCTCCCCGCTTCAGGTGTGTTTCCTGTAAACAACATATTGTAGGATTCTGGCTTTTAATCCATTCTGCTAACCGCTTCCTCTTTATGGGGGAGTTTACCCCGTTCACGTTTATGGTTAGAATGACCAATTCTGTATTACTTGCCATCTTGTTAACCCCGGTTTATGCTTTCCTCCCTTCTTTCCCCTTCCCCCCCTTCCAAGTATTAAGCTTGTGAGCACCCCTTGCTTCTCACAGCCCTCCCTTTTTAGTGTCCCTCCCCCCGCCTTAGAGTTCCTCCCCCTATCTTACCCCTTTCCCTCCCAGTTCCCGTATTCCCTTCCGCTTAGCTTATTCCTTCCCTTTCCACTTTTCCCTTCTCACTTTTCAATGAGATGGGAGAAGTTTCACCTTAGATTGAATATGTCTTAAGATTTTTCACTTAAAGCCAATTCTGAAGGCAGTAAGATACCCACTATATTCATCCCCCTCCATTCTTTCTCTCAGATATAATAGGTTTCCTATGCCTCTTCATGAGATGTACTACCCCCACTTTACCCTTTTTCTGGTACAATGTCCTTTCCACATCAATTTCTAGAACAAGGTATACATGTATTCTTTATACATCTATATAGTCAAAATATAGTTCCCAAGATTAATCTTTACCTTTTTAGATTTCTCTTGAGTTCTATATTTGTAGATCAAACTTTTTGTTAAGTTCTGGTTTTTTCATCAGAAATAGATGAAATTCGCTTACTTCGTTGAATGTCCATCTTCTTCCCTGGAAAAAGATGCTCATTCTCGCTGGGTAAGTTATTTTTGGTTGCATACCAAGTTCCTTAGCCTTTCGGAATATCATATTCCAGGCCCTTCGATCTTTTAATGTGGATGCTGCCAGATCCTGGGTGATCCTTATTGTGGCTCCTTGATACTTGAATTGGGTTTTTCTAGCCGCTTGCAATATTTTTTCTTTCATCTGAGGGTTCTGGCATTTGGCCACTATATTCCTTGGTGTTTTGATTTTAGGATCCCTTTCAGTGGGTGATCGATGAATCCTTTCAATGTTTATTTTTTCCTCTGTTCCTATGACTTCTGGGCAGTTCTCTTTGATAATTTCCTGGAAGACAGTGTCCAGGCTCTTTTTTTCATCATGTTTTTCTGGGAGTCCAATGATTCTCAGATTGTCTCTCCTGGATCTGTTTTCCAGGTCTGTTGTCTTCCCCAGAAGGTATTTCACATTTTTCTCCATTGTTTGATTTTTTTGGATTTGCTTGACTGATTCTTCTTGTCTCCTCGAGTCATTCAATTCCACTTGTTCAATTCTGATTTTCAGTGAAGTATTCTCTTCACTCACTTTTTTAAAATCTTTTTCTAATTGTCCAATTGAGTTCTTTTGTTCTGTGGAATTTTTTTCCATTTCGCCAATTTTGTTTTTTAGAGAGCTGTTTTCTGTTTCCAGTTCACTAATCCTATTTTTCAAGGATTTTACTTCTTTATCCACTCTCTCTTTAACTTTCTCCAGACTCTTTTCCCATTTTTCTTCTAGCTCCCTTGTGAGAGCCTTTTTAATCACTTCTATGAGGTTCATCTGTGCTGAGGAACAGACGATCTCCTCCTTTGGGGAATCACCTGGGGACTGCCTGTTTTTAGTCTCCTCAGGATTTAGAGTCTGCTCTCTGTCTGTATAGAAGCTGTCAAGGGTTAAAGTCCTCTTCAGCTTCTTGCTCATTCTGTCTATTAATCAGAGACAAACTACCAAAGAAAAACAGAAAAAACTGGAGTCTTTCTTTGGGGGGGGGCTGGGTGTGTTATCGAGCTTCCTCTACAGACTGCAGGGGGAAGCAGTGAGGCACTAGCAGGACTGTGCTGCGCCTGCGCTCTGAGATCCCAGAGCGTGCTGAGTCACTGAGGGGGGGGAAGGGGGGGTCGGCCAGGTCCTGAGAGACTCCAGCTGTTTGCGGTTGTATTCTTCAGCCCCGGTGTTTTTAGCTTCTCTGTTGGGCTGTTGACTTGCTGCAGGTTCCAAACCTGTAGCGAAGCTCTCCCCGCAGAGACGGCTACGATCACTCCCCACCCCCTCTCAGCTTTGCTCCCGTGCTCTCACTGCCGCTGCCCTCAGCCTGCGCCCGATCTAAAACCGCCCCAGCCCTCCAGTAAAGACAGACCTTTCTTGGCGGATCTCAAGGATGGCTTCTCTTGGTAACTATTTGTGGGTTTTTTTCAGTCAAGCATTGATTCAGAGGCTTGTAATGAAGTGGATAGTGAGAGAAAGCGCGGAGCTTATGCAACTGTGAGCCTCCTTTCCGCCATCTTAACCGGAAGTCCTATTTGTTATTTCATGCAAGACTATCTAAAGTTTTTCTAAAATCAATGAGCTTATCATTTCTTATGGCACAGTAGGATTTCTTCACAACTATATATACAACTTATTCAGCCATTCCCCAATTGATAGGCACCCCCTGCAAAGTCTAATTCTTTGCCACCACAAAGAGAGCTGCTATAATATAATATAATATATATATATACATATATATATATCTTAGAATATATAGCTTCTTTCTCTTTTTCTTTAATAATCTTTAGATATGAAAATAATTTTATGACCAATATATAGTAAATAGAATTTTAAAAAAGAAAAAAAAAAAGAAAGCCAAATTATGATGTCAAATCCCCACGGTTAAATTTCTTCTGTAAATCTGCCCATGGCCTATGTCTTCTTTTCTAAATCCTTTTTAAGATTCTCCCACTATGGCATCCTGCCTCATGGTATATTTCTTCTTACACTTCTCTCTTTCCCCCATTGCTTCATGATGTTTTTCCCCTTGTTAATTGTTAAAATCCCTTTTCTTGCTAACTGTAATATTCTTTCTATTGCTCTCTCAAACCTATTTCATATTTATTACTCCTGGTGTCTACCTTATCTCTTCTCATAAAGAAAAGTACTTTTTTTGGCAAAGAGAACACCATTGTGAATTCTTCACATGGGACTTGATCCTTGCACCTCATATTTTGAACTAGAAATTGCTAACCCAACCTCATCAATGCCATAACATGCAAATAAGTTAGATTTCAGTGAGAATGGGCTTTGCAAAGTCATCAGACTTATTTTTTCTTCCACAGTCATCTGGGTCCAGTGGCAAGATATAGATCAGCAAGACTGGAGATAGCTCTGTGTAATATTCTCTTCTTAAATGTAATGTTCTCTGGGAGCAGGTTTCTTGGGGAGCTTCTGGAGGCGGCCTTCCTTTTAGTTCAGTAATCACCCCAAATGCAGCCAGGTGTTAAAGTCCAAATCCTTTATTATCTCTTTCAAAGTCTTGTCTCTTTTCCTGGGGCCCGGTTAGCTTTCTTAGAGCCCTATCTCTCTGAGAGCTCCTACTGCTAGTCCTTTGCCTCTGCCAGCTTCTGCCTCTAGCTTCCTTCAAATGACTCCAAATCCAAAGGTTTGTGCTTCAGCCTCCAGCCACAACAAAGGTGGAAGATGGAATGAATCTGCCTCACCCTCATAAAGCTTCTAGTGTGCTTGTCCTTTCTGGTCCTGACAGCTCCTCCTTATATGTTCCACACTGAGTATATACCAATCATTATATTACTAGGAAACCATTATTTGTTGTAGGATTAAATCAATGCTAAACTAAATTTAACCACTGTCTCCTCAATTCCACTTACTTAGCACCTTGTAAGAATCCTCTAACAGCTCTGGATTTAGAAAACGAAAGATGCAGAGCCAAAAATACAACTTGTATTACTTCAACAATGTAAATGGAAAGAATAACCACCACAGAACAACCCAAAATGAATTTTTCAAAATTATTAAGGACAAGCATAGCTTCAAAGAAGAGATATGAAAAGATTCTTATTCTGCTTCTTTGCAGAAGTTTGAAGGGGCAGTCCCCAGAAGTATGAAAATTACATTTATTTTCATAATTTTCCATGTACTGATTAGTTTGCTAATTGTTTTTGTCTTTCTCTTAAAAAACAACAACTTTGTTATAAGAAGTAGTTCTAGGACAGAAAAGAAGGAGTAAAAAGAAATTGAAATAATGTAAAAATAGAAGATATCAATGAAAATTTCTTCTAAAAAAAGCCCAGTATAAGTGGTTCTGCAACTCTAGAGAATGGGATATCCTAAGGGACACCATTTTTCACTTATAATTATTGTAGCTATTCTTTGTCCAACTTAGAATTACAATCTGTTAGGATGGCAACTAGGATGAACCATGGCACACTGGGCTCATGCATTAGTGGTGATCCAAAGGATACTAGATATATGAAATGATAAAAGAAGGTGCATCAATTGTGTAGTAAGATACAAAGAGCCGAGAGATGGTCTGAGCAGTATGTCCTTAGGGTCATAAATGTAGAGTTAGAAGGTCATTCAGAGGTAATCTAGAACAATTCTTTCTTTTTTACATAAGGAAACTGAGGAACACAAAGGCAAAATAACTTCACATAGATGGCAAGAGAATTTAACTTCTAATTCCAAATCCAGTATTCCAAAGAACTATTTTCCTTTGATAGAGGTAAATTTCAGGAGAATCAGAACCCAAGGAAAGCTTCCTATGAGTCAGGCAGTGGCAGGATTTATGAGAAAACATGAATAAGAATTACACAGGATGAGAAGGGGTAGGAGAATCATGATTTGTATTGTTGGATGGAATACCAGTCCAAAATATGGTCCAACAAAAGTATCCAAAGTGGTTAAAATCTAGAACCATTAGGAAACAATGTTCCTTGTTTATTCAGTAAAGAGTTAATGTGGCACCTGGTTCATGCTCCTCTCACACATAGAGTTCATAGAATGGCTATCCCAGGTTTGAGTTATTCTACTGGGTCACATCCACTCAACAGCACAACAATCCCTCACTGATGTGAACACCATTGCTTCAAAGCAAAGGTTTTTTAAGGAAATACTCCCACAAATACATGCTCTGCCAGTGGGGAGTGAGTGATAATCTTTTAACATATATACAAGTCATATTCATATTTAGAAACATTTAGTGGAGAGGAGGAAAAAGGAGCTGTTGCCCACGTTCTCCTCAATTTAGTTAACTTGGCCTGAGGAAAGACAAGTAAAATATCTGGATTATAGAATTTTAAAAAAAACCTGTTTTATTATTTTCAAGTTCTACTCATGAACTAGTCTAACAAACCCATGCACAGTAGAGGTTCTGAGAAAGCCTGATTTAATAATGCTGAAAGCTCATCGGTAGAAACCAGCCCATTATGCAAATAGCCTTCAGAACTGAGCACATAAGGAAAATGTCTTAAGGGCTTTTCAAAACTAACTGAAATGTCAATATCTCCTGAAAGAGGTCTATTAGTGATGAAAGTATGGCTATTAGCTATCCCCTTTAAGCCGAGTAAATAAAACACCAAAATATTTTTTAAAGTCCTGGTGGAAGATTTGAGAAACTAGTACTCATATATTGGAAGAGCAAAAGCAAACTCACCAATAGCAATAGAACCAGTTCATTCTGGATCAGAGTATTTTTTTTTTTTAATCATCTTTACCTAAAGTTGGAGCTAACAATCCCAATGGTGCTTAAAGGTCCCTATATTTCTCTGATTTGGGCTCAATTAGCTCTTTTTTCAAAGGAAGAGGTCCCATATTTCAAGACTTTGTGTCCCTAGTGATTAACACAGTGCCTTACAAGTAGGAGTGTGCTGGTAAAAGTTTAACAACCAGAAAAAAAATATTACCCCCCCCCCCCCCCCGCACACTTTTAAGCTTAATCAGCATCATTAACATTCTTCCCAGAACTTTCTTAAGTTTCAACCATCAATAAAATAATACACCAAATCCTAATTTATAGGACGTGCTGATTTCCTGGGTTTTAAATACACTGAAAATTTAACAATCAGGCTCAAGTAGGCTTCAGCACACCCTTTAAGGACTGTTGATTTGGATAAGATTGTAATTGGGTGGAACTCCTAGAAGTGAGAGTGAGCTTTAGTTAATCGACCAATTTGTCAACCAGTCAAAATATAGAATAATAGTGAACTGTTTATTATCATTATTAATATTGTTTTTATTACCAAAAGAATAGGATAGTACTTCTTCCTGGAATAATCTCCAATTTAAATTATCACTATGGATATGTCTATATAAATAAATGTATGCAGTATAGTTTGCATTGTATAATATATTATGTAAAAATTGGATTAATATAATTTCTAGGTATATGTAAAGTATATGTATAATGTATTATATAATCTTATATATTATATAATTATATATTTATAAACACATATAGATTATATATACATATGAGGGTGTGTATATATATCTTGTATGTACATAGATATTTAAATATTATTTCCCTCATTAAGAATAAGGACTGTATTTTTGCCTTTCTTTGTATCTCCAGCTAAACATAGATCCTGGTATGTAGTAAGCAGCTAATGAATACTTGTTGATTGATTGATTTTTAAAAATCCTCCTTTGATTTTTCTATTCACCTCAAGGTATAATACTGTATTTCTCTTCCTCTTCAGAAACTCCTAGAAAAGAAAAACTTTTCTCCTTACCTCCACTTCTTTTCCTTTCATTCACAGGATTATGGGATCATGTATTTGGTGCTAGAATTACTTTGGAGATCATCTAGTCCTTCCACTTCATTTTACAAATGAGGAAACTGAGGCTCACAGGGATAAACTGAAAAGTCTCAGCACTCACAGGTACTAAATGACAAAACTGGAATTCATACCCAGGTCCAAATCCAACAATCTTTCCCTGGAGAATTGTCTAACCTCTCCCAATTCCAAATATTTTGGCAGATTGTTTATCATTTGTGGAACAATCTCTCTTGACAAATTCCCATATCAGCATTGTTCTTTAAGGTCAAAACTTCAAAATGTAGCCTTCTTCATGAAACCTTTCCTATTTCTCCAGTTGTAAATGATCTCTTTCTCCTTTAATTCCTTATCTCTCTTTTCTCTCTTATTATACCATATTTTGTATTACATTTGTTTTTGTCTTACACTATTAGTAAAATCCTTGATGAAGAATCTATATAGGAGGCATAGAAGACCTGAATTAAAATCCTGACTCAGATACTTGGTAATGTAACCTTGGAGAATTCCTCTAACTTCTCTTTGCCTCCTTTTCCTCATCTGTAAAATGGAAATGATAATAGTTACATGTAACTCAGAGATTATGAGAGAATCAAATGAGATAATATTTGTAAAATACTTTGCAAACTTTAAAGTGTTGTATAAGTGCTATCTGTTCTTATTATTGTTTCCAGTCTTTAAATACTTAATACCTAGCACAGTGTCTTTTTATAATTTATTTGTTTACAACATTCATTTTAAAAAATTTTGAGTTTTGAATTCTCTCCTTCTTTCTCTCCTCTCCCCTACCTATCCTGAATGCAAGAAATGTGATATCAATTAAATATATGAAATCATGCCAAACATATTTCCATGTTGCAACAAAAAAATTAAAGCAAGGAAAATAAAGTAAAAGAAAATGCTTCAATTTGCATTCAGATTGCAGCAGTACATTTTCATTATAAGTTCTTTGGAATTGTCTTAGATCATTTTAGTGATTGGAATAGCTGTTATTTATAGTTGGTCATTTTATAAGATTGATGTTACTATGTGCAATGTTCTCTTGTTCTGCTCACTTCACTTGGTCTTTCCAGGTTTCTCTGAAAACAGTCTGCTTGTCATTTCTTTTAGCACAGTAATATTTCATTACAATAAAAAAGTGTGACTTATTTAGCAATTCCCCAATTGTTGGACATCCCCTTAATTTCCAATTCTTTGACACCACAGAAAGAGCTGATATACATATTTTTGTACATATGAGTCCTATTCTTTTTAATTTGATTTTTTTTGGGGTTAGAGACCTTGTAGTGTTATTGCTGGGTCAAAGAATATGCACAGTTTTATAGCTTTAGAGCCCCTTGAACATTAGTTCTAAATGGTTCTCCATAATGATTATTCACAACTCCACCAACAGTGCATTAGTATCACAATTTTTACACATCCTCTCCAACATTTGTCACTTTTCTTTTCTGTCATATTAACAATTATGACAGATGTGAGCTGGTACCTCAGAATTATTTTAATTTCTAGCAGTGTCTTGTAAACAGGGATAGGAAATAGATGTGTAATTTTATTGATATAGAAGATGACCTATCTCAATGCAGATCTATACCTACTTGAGTTGTCTGGAGCACAGAGAAGCTAAATGATTTTCTCTTGTGGTTCACACAGAGAGTATATATCAAAGATAGGACTCAAACCTAGGTTTTTGCTGGCTCCAAAGTCAGTTTTTTCCCCACTATTCTTTGCTCCCTTGTACATAGAACAGGTGTTTACTCACTACTTGCTAAAATGAATTGAATTGGTCTGATTGAGAGAACATAATTGAGGATGGGAGGTAGAAAAAGAACCACTGAATGAGAAGGAAAAATCAGAATAAGAAATAGGGTAAGAGCAAGCCTTTATTTAGTACTTACTATGTGCTAGACATTCTAATTGCTTTATAAATGTTATCTCATTTGATTTTCACAACAACCCTGGGAGGTGGCAGCTATTATCCTCATTTTGAGTTTGAGGAAAACAGAAGTTAAGTGACTTACCCAGAATTATACAGCTAGTGTTTGAGGCTGTATTTGAACTCAGTTTTATCCTGATCATAGGCTCAGCATTTTATCCACTGTATCACTTAGTCTGTTGGTAGATACTCACTAAATAAATTATAGCATATTCATATAATGAAAAATTACTACATCTTAAGGAATGATGACTAAAAAGAATTTAGAGAAACATGAGAAAATTTATGTGAACTGAAGAAAGCAGAGTGAAAGGAAGAAACACAATGGCCACAACAATGTAAATAAGAGTACCAGGCAATAAACATCAAGTATAATCGACAGTTTAGTTATCATACTACCAAAATTAAAGCTTAGTCCTTTTTAATAGTAATTATTGGACAATTAAAGGGGAAAGTTGCCTATATTGTCATTTCTTGAGGCAGTTTTGTTTAACTGTTTTCAAGGAATGTACTTTGTGGAGGGCAATTGCTTGGGAGTCTGTTGAAAAGTGTCTACTGCATCAAACAAAATGGAATAATATTTTAAAAGATGTAATAATCAGCACACTTGATAGCTGCTACAAAAATAAAAAAAATGGAGCATTGAAAGAAGACAAAAGGAGAATCTTTTCATCTTCTCTGGGAGAATAGTGAAACATTTACAGGAGAAAGAATTTCTAGTTTCAGACAACAACAACAAAAAATAGAAAGAAATGTCTAGGAGCAGGGAGGTGATAGGTTAAAAGAGCTGAATGAAATAGTGCTATTAATTATCTTTCTGCTAAAGTCTTCTATGCTTCATTGTGACATTTACTGTTATTCACAGCCTGGACTGATTTTATCTCCTTTGTTTTTGCATTTCTCCCTTCAGTGTACTCACTCTACGGTCCAGTTATAAAGGCTTAATGTTTACTCACAGACAACATTCCTCCTATCTCTGTGCTTTTGCAATGACTCTTCCTAGTGTCTGGAAAGTACTCTCTCATCTCCAGTTCCTGGAATCCCTTGTTTGTTCAGGACTTTAGATCAAGTGACATCTTCTACTTGAGGTGTTTCTTGGTCATTTCTGCCGCTGATACTGCATTTCTCTCCAAGATTATCTTGTAATAACTACTCTTTATGATTTTTGTTATTATAAGTGCCTATATAAATGAATATAATACATTAGAATATAATAATAGACACAATATGATACAATAGATCCAACAAAATCCAATAATAGATTAATGTAATACATTAGATATGACATAATGCAATAATAGACATAATAGATACAATATAATATAACAATAGGTCAATGTAATACTTTAGATACACTATGATACAATAATAGACACAATAAAATATAGGGAAATAAGTAAGATGCACAGATAAATGTAGTACAGGAAAAATGAGAATCCTAGAAAGTGAGACGAAGATAGGCTTCTTAGGGGAGAAAAATAAGGATTCTATGAAAACAGAATGAGGATTATATGTATTAGGAGAATGTTGGTAAATGTTTATTAACTCTCTTTGGGGGAGGGGTGTAATTAGGACATTTAAAAAAATCAATAGTGTTTTTCCAAATCATGTAAAGATAGTTTTCAACATTCATTTTTAAAGATTATTATAGCTTTTTATTTACAAAACATATGCATGGATAATTTTTCAACAATGACCCTTGCAAAACCTTCTGTTCCAACTTTTCCCCTTCTTCCCCCCATCCCCACCCCTAGATGGCAGGTAGTCCAATACATGTTAAACATGTTAAAGTATATGTTAAATCCAATATATGTATACATATCTATACAGTTATCTTACTGCACAAGAAAAATCAGATCTAGAAAGAAAGTTTAAAAAAAATCTGAGAAGGAAAACAAAAATGCAAGCAAACAATAACAGAAAGAGTGGAAATGCTATATTGTGGTCCACACTCTTTCCCATATTTCTCTCTCTGATTGTAGCTGATTTTCTTCATTACTGAACAATTGGAACTGGTTTGAATCATCTCATTGTTGAAGAGAGCCATATCCATCAGAGTTTCAACATTCAAGATATATAGCAAGACTATCTCTTCCAAAATTTTCTCCTCCCTTTCTTTATCTCCGGAAGATAGCAAGCAATCTGTCATAGGTTAAATATGTGCAATCCCTCTAAACATATTTTTATATTTGTCTTGTTATGTAAGAAACAATCAGAACAAAAGAGAGAAAAAACAAGCAAACAAGCTAAAAAAAGGTGAAAATACTATGCTTTGATCCATATTCAGTCTCCATAATTATCTCTCTGAATGCAGATGGCATTTTTCATCCCAAGTCTATTGGAATTGCCTTGAATCACCACATTGTTGAGAATTATGCCAAATTCTTTAGAGTTGATCTTCACATAATCTTGTTGTTTCTGTGTACACTTCTTACTTCACTCAGCATCAGTTCATGTAGGACTTCCCAGGCTTTTCTGAAATCACCCTGCTCATCATTATTTTACAGAACAATACTTTTCCATTACCTTCATATACTGTGACTTATTCAGCCATTTCCTAACTGATGAGCATCCATTCAATTTCCAGTTCCTTGCCATCACAAAAAGAGCTGCTACAAATATTTTTGCAGATATTGGTCCTTTTCCCTCTTTTAGTGGGGTGAGAGTCCTGGATTGAAAGATATATACAGTTTGGTAGCCAATAAGAGCATATTTTAAAATCCATTCTTCATTATTAACATTTTATCCATTATGTTCTTAAGTCTAGTCAATCAACAGGATAATAAATCTAGCCTTGGTTAGGGTATTTGTCATTTCAAAGGTCTGGCATTCACACTTGAAATCAGCTCTCTAGAGCTCCTTTGGTTCTAATATATCTCTGGAGTGTATCTGAGTCATGGAGGATAGTTTATGTGAATACAAAGAGACAGGAGCAAGATACATGAAACATAACTAATAGTCAATGATCTACTTTTGCTGGAATATAGAGTATACAAAGTATAATGGTAGAAAATGAGACTAGGGCAGTTATGTGGAACAGTGGAAAGAGTGAATAGAGACATCAGTAAAAATCTGACCATAGAGACTTACTAGCTGTATGCAAATTACTTACCCCTATTTACCTCAATTTCCTCATTTGGCAATAGGGTCATAAAGTATCAAACATGAATGAAAAACAACTGAGTAGCAACAACAAAATAAAATGAGGCTGGAAAATTATGTTGCAACCAGATTATTCAGGGTCTTAAATACAGTGATGGAGGTAATATGGGGCCATTTTTGTTTGTTCTTGTTTTTGTTTTTTAAAACCAGAATGGTGAGGTAATCATGCTTTTGTTAGGAAGATTATTTTCGAAGTTGTGGAGGATAGATTGATAAAGCAATATATCAGAAGAAATAAGGAGACCAATTAGAAGGCCTATAAGAAAGAAGTGAGAAGTAATGAGGCCATGAATTCAGATAATTGTCAAAGAAGTAGAAGAAAAAATACAGGTTAAGAAATGTGAGAATAAAATTGACAAAACTTGGCAATTGATTGGGGGTAGGAAGGGAGGAATAGGGAAGAGGCAAGATGACTTGAAGGCTATAAATCTGGGTGATTAGGAATACTGTTTTAATCTGTTTAATTTTTGATTTAATCTTTGTGGCCTCTCTATATTGGTTTTGCTTGCAATTATCTAACGTCTTAAGGTTGCAAATCACTTTACATATGTCATTTCATTTGATTCTCACAATAGCTCTGTGAGATGTGTGCTATTATTAGCCTTACTTTTACAGAAAAGAAAATTGATGCTTTAGTAATAGTTTATTTAAATTTTTTTCCATCAATATTCATTAGGGAGATTGAGCTATAATTTTTGTTGTCTATTTTGGTTCTTCCTGGTTTAGGTAGTAGTATGTTTGTTTCATAAAAGGAATTCAGCAAGACTCTTTCTTTGCCTATTTCCCCAAATAGTTAATATAGTATTAGAATCAATTATTTTTTGAATGTTTGATAGAATTCACTTGTAAATTCATTTGATCCTGGAGATTTTTTCTTAGGAAGTTCACTGATGACTTGATCAGTTTCTATTTCTAAAATGGAATTATTTAAGTATTTTATTTCCTCTTCTGTTAATCTGGGAAATTTTATTCATCTATTTCAATTACATAGTCAGATTTGTTGGCATATAATTGGGGAAAATAGTTCCCAATTATTACTTTAATTTCTTTTTCACTGTTGGTAAGTTTATCCTTTCGTTTTTGATGCTTTAATTTGGTTTTCTTCTTTTCTTTTTCTAATCAAATTAATGTGAACTGATACTAAGTGAAGTGAGTACAAGAGAACATTGTACACAGTAATAACAAGATTATGTACTAATCAACTGTGATAGATTTGGCTCTTTTCAACAATGAGGTGATTCAAGGCAATTCCAATAGACTTTTGATAGAGAGAGTCATCTACATGCAGAAAGAGGCCTATGGGGACTGAATGTGGATTACCACATTTAGTATTTTCACCTTTTTTGTTGTTTGCTTGATTTTTTTTCTCATTTTTTCCCTTTTTGAGCTGATTTTTCTTTTGCTGAATGATAAATGTGGAAATATATTTAGAAGAATTGTACATGCTTAGCATATATTGAATTACTTGCTGTCTAAGGGAGGGTGAGGGGAAGAGAGGGAGAAAAATTTGGAATACAAGATTTTGCAAGGGTGAATGTTGAAAACTATTTTTTCATGTATTTTGGGGGGAAAGCTATTAATTAAAAAAAAGAAAGATCTTATCATGGTACCCTGGTACTCTATAAATTCTAGTAGCTCCCTATCATTACCAGAATCTGACATGAAGTTCTCTCTTTGGCATTCAAAGCCCTTCATAACCTGTCTTCCCACCTTTCCTTTACATTCTCCTAAGTATTCTTTGATCCAATGACATTATCCATTTGTGCTGTTCCTCAAACAAAACATTCTATCTCTTGACTCTAAGCATTCCCCTCATTTAGAAGTCCTCATATGAGGGTCCCCTATATCAGTGAAATCACAAGTACAGTTCCTTTTTTTCTTCTTGTGCCACCAAAATGAAAAGAAAACATCTTGGTACAAAAAAATGCTGCAGAGCAGTCACCTGATATGGAGAGGCAGATTTTATATGGAGCAGACATCATGGATAATGAATCGTGGATCCAGGATAGTCTTGGTTGCCCACTTCCCAGGTGGTAGAATGTTAGAATGCCAAGGTAAAAGACCAATTTTCTCTCTGACCTCTTTGCATCCCTTTAATGTTTCTTAACACCGTTTGAGAAAGAAAGAGAAAGAGAGAGAGAAAGAGAGAGGGGGGGTAAGATAGCATCTTCTCAATTCAGTGCCTTACAAAACTAATAGTTCCATAACCTCAGGCCATAGATTTTTCCAGACAAGTATTTCAAATTATAGAATCACAAAATTTAACATCCTAGCATTTGAAAAGGATTCTAAAGAATCTCTAGTACAGATCCGATTTGATACACGAATGCCCTCTATGACATCCCCAAGAAATATTCAATCTGACTCTGCTTGAATAGCTCTGGGGGTGGTGAACTCATTACTTAGCGAGGCAGCCCATTTCTTTTCTGTACATTTCTTTCATTTCATTCTGGTATTGAGCTATCTTCCTATAACTTCTCCCCATGTGTTCTATTTCACCCCCTGGAGCCATAAAGAACATGTATAATGCCTTTTCTACATCATAACCCTTTAAATATTTTCAATTTTCTGTCTCACCTAAGCAGAATTATAACTGTGAATTCTGGTGCCCAGGTCAAATGTAATTCAGTAGAGGAGATGGCACAGAAAAAACAATTCACCCAAATTAGGAAAATTAGCATGGGGCAAGCCTAAGAAACTGATGACTATGAAGTGAGGATGGGTATGGCAGTTGAATAGAAGAGGGACTGACACAAGGTTACAGGAAAAGCATGAAATTCAAGGATGTAACCTGGAATAATTGTATGGGCAAGAAGTACTTATCTCAGCTTTCAGTGCCCTGGTACAGAGCCCTAGTTATCCATCTAAATCATTATAGAACAGCCTTTCCATAGAAAGTTTTAATCTTGCATTCAAAGCTGGAAATATGTCCCCATATGATGGCCCCCTTACTTTTTATGTTACATATTATACCATATATAATTTGTCCCTTTATTCTGTCTCCCAAAGAACCAGGGATAAGGTTTTATATTTTTATTAAGGGGAGGAAGAGGAGGGAAGAAAAGGCTGTTTGTAATGTGGGTAAATGGTAAGAAGGAATCTAATGGGCTGGATTCATTGCTGGCTGGGTGGGGGGGCAAAGTCATAAATTCAGTGGGGAATAGCAGTTGGCTACAGGACAGCTGTAGCAGTATTTGGTCTCATCCATGCAAGGACTAGAACAAATTGTACATGGATCCTGCTGTGTTGGATTTAAGCTGATCTTTACTGTGAAAAGCTTAGAAAGGAGCCTCCTCCCATAAACATCTGGGAAAATGGCAAAATCCCCATATTCCCTTGCTTAGTGCAGGTATAGCCTTCCCAACAGCCTTAACCATCCTGTTCATATGTCTAATGGCCCTCTTTAATTATTGTTATTAACCAGTGATATTCAGAGCTAATGCCCAGAGGTATAACAATTATGGGAGAGTGTAGAATAGTGAGTGCCCTTCTTTTTTCTCTTGACTTCTTAAAGAGAGAAGTTTCAGTTCAAATTCCTGTTCTTCCATTTATATTCTGTGTGACCTAAGACATGTCACTTAAAATCTTGGGTCCTCAGTTTAATAATAATTGTCAATATTTATATAGTATTTTAAGTTTTGTAAAGTGCTTTGCAAATATTAACTCAAATGCAGTGATTCAAGACAGTTCTATAGGACTCACTGCTATTTACCTTCAGAAAAAAGAAATTGATAGAGTCTAAATGTAGTGAGAAGCATACTCTTTTTCATTTTATTTTTTTCATTCTTTTCTTTTGGTTTTTGTTTTCTTTCATAAAATGATCAATATGGAAATGTTTCACATGATTGCACATGTATAACCTAAATCAAATTGCTTAGAAGCCATCTTACTAAGGAGAGAGAGAGAGAGAGGAAGAGAATTTGGAATTCAAAGTTTTAGAAAATTGTTTTTACAGGTAATTAGAAAAATTTTGTTCAAAAAATAAAAATTTAAAAATTAATTAATTAAAAAACAAATAAACATTTGCTATGCCATGTAAATACGAGACATACATAGAGTAGACAGAAGGTAGTCAGAAAGAATTTGAGTGAAAAATGTTGAAATACAGAAACCTGAGTGAAAAAAAGGTCAAATTCTCAGGTACCAGACTTGATTATTCTCTGCTGAACAATTTATTTTCCAGATAGCCAGTTAAAAGAAATAAAAGACAAACCATGTAATAATTCATTTTCATAAATTCTAGTAATTGAGAATAGTTCTTATGATTAGATAAAAGAGTCTCATTCAAAACAATAATTTTTTAGCAACAGTCTTAATATCACACTAGGAGGGTTTTAGAGGGTCTAGGAGGTTCTTCTAGTCCAAAGCTTCTTAAACTATGGGTTGCAAACTCAACTAGGGTTGTGTAACTGAATGTAGGGATCATGAAATTATGACTTATCAGCAGTAAATGTTTGATTTGTATACCCGTTTTATTTACCTATGTGCCTGGGATTGTATAAAAATTTCTCAGGCAAAAAAAAAGCACCATAAGTGAAAAATATTTTTAAAATGCTATAATCTAATTTATCTCCAAGTCTGTTGCACTTGGACATTACCAGACCATTCTAAAACAAGTCAGACATCTCAGCCAATAATAACACAAGCATCAACCTTCTAAAATGTTGGTTTTATTCTCTATTCTCCCCCAGCAATCTCTCTACCTTTTAGAGGAAAATTGTCAGTTGGGTTCCCTGTGAGAGATTATATCTGCAACCCTTCAAATGAAAGGTTGCTGGGAGGTGGTGACATAGAATGATTAATATGAGTTAGCACAAGGGATAGAGGTGGTATTCTTAGTAACTGTGCCCAGGATGATACTGAACAAGACTTTTTTTTTAAACATAGATTTTTTTAATTGGTATCTTGTTTTTTTTATATCACCTAAATTTCCCTCTGTATCCCTCTCTCTTCCACATTACAAAGAGTCAGCCCTTATAACAAGGAATCTTTTTTTTTTTTTTAAAGAAAAAGAGGAAAAAACTCAGTAAAACTAGTCAATATGTCACAATAATCTGACATTTTCCATGATGTTACAAATCCTGGACTCCTCCACTTCTACAAAAGAGTAGAGGGAGGAAACTTTTCAAAGCTTATTCCCTATAAATTTTTCAACATTCCTTTCCCATTGTTTGGTGGTGGTTGTGAATAAGACTGGTTTATTAAAGACATCAAATATACCTGATGGTAATGGCCTTTGCTCAAAAAATGGATTGTAGCAATAAAGTGCAATGATGATACACAAAACCCATGACGTTGTAAATGAAAGGAATAATAGCAATAATATAAACAAAACTGAATGCTGTGTAGTTATGATGACCAAACCTGACCCCCAAGAAGAGATGAGAAAATGCAACTCACTCCCTCTATATCTTCTTTTATTTTCCTTTATATCTTTACATCTTCCTTTCTGCCTTATCTCCCCCTTTCCCTCCCTTTTCTGCAGAGGTAATTATCTGTACCATTTTATGAATTATCAGATTTGGGTAATACAGTTGATTTTCCTGAGTCACTTTTTTTTGGTTAGGAGGAGTGATTTTCTTGATGGGGCAGGGAGAGCTATATATGGAAAGGAAGATGATGAGACAAACAAAAGATATCAATAAAAAGATGATGATCCTGTTTTAAATAACTATCCAGATGCATGAATTATATGGGATATTATTTTCTCTGGGCCTTATATTTCTCTTTTGTAATATTAATGGGGGATGGTGGTGAGAAGGAAATGAAATAATCTATAAGATCCCTTTCAAACCTTGGATCACGTAAGTAGTCCAAAACATATGGCCCAGAGTCAGGAAGACCAGAGTTCAAATGTGACCTCAGTTGAAATATATACAATGCCTCAGGCAAGTCACTTAAATTCTGTCTTCTTCAATTTCCCCAGCTGTAAAAAGGGAAAAATAATAATGTCTTCCTCCCAGGGTTGTTGTAAACATCAAATGAGGAAAATATTTATAAAGTGCTTACCACCATGTCTGGCACATAGAAGGTACTTGAAAAAAATGCTTCTTGCCTTCCTTTCTCCCTTTTTGTTGTCCAGTAGTTTCAGCCATGTATGGCCCTTCATGATCCCATTTGAGGTTTTCATGCCAAAGATATTACAGTGGTTTGCCATTTCCTGTTCTAACATTTTACAGATGAGAAAACTGAGGCAAACAGGGTTAAATGACTTGTCTAGTAGCTAGTAAGTATCTGAGATCAGATGTGAACTCAGAAAAAGGTAATCTTCTTGACCTCAGAACTGGCACTCTATCCATTGTACCACCTAACTGTCCTTTTTTTGTCCCTATCCCAGCTCTAAATCCTGTGACTGGAAGATTGTATCTCCTAGAATGCATTACCCCTGATGTGTGAGGAAGAAAGGGCATAAGGAGGAGAAAGAAAAATGACAAATATTTGACTTTTCTGGATAAACCTTGAGTCAGGTGAAATGCCAAGGACTAACTGGAGCTGTGGTCAGTATTCCAGAAGCCTTTGAAGAATTGCTGGGCTGGAAAGCTGGTGTCATGGTTCAGTGGGCAAACGATTCGAAAAAGCCAACACACTTAAGGTCAATTTGTGGGAATCCTCAGCAAATGCAGCTGCCAATGTCCTTTGGCCAGACAATGTGTATTGTGTATCTTAGAAAGTCCAGAAAGTCTAGGGAGAATGTAACTTCACACTAGGTTTGAATGCTAAGGAACTAATTTTAGTTTCTCTGCAGCAGCTACTTGGCCCAGGACCAGAGGAAGGAAAAAATGGAATTTTTTTCAAAGAAAATAAGTAACAGAATATTGAAATCTAGTTATTTATTAATTCCATTACCTTTATGGTATAAGTCACCCTGAGAATGATGCCGCCAAAACCCTCAACAAGACATTTTAGTACTTAAAAGAATTATATGTAGGTTTTGTTTGTGGCGTTTTTTTGCTTGTTTGTTTGTTTTAAAGTTTTCTATCAGTATCTCTCGTGAGTTTCCCCTTGGCCTCTGCTTGTTACTTTTTTTGTCACTTTATCAAATTTATTCTATAATCCTAGGACACACAATATAACAAAAGCCTATCAAAAACAAACAAACACAAGTATTCTCCTAATGGCATGAGATAGCACAAATAAAGAACTGATCCCAGAGACAGGAAGAAGCTTATTCTGCTACATAGTGACTATAAGACCCTGGCTAAGTCACTTAATGTCTCAGTATGCTAAAAATCTTTCTAAGTACTAAGTACTAAAACTTTTACTAAGTACTATAGTGCTGCTATATTGGTATTGGAAGTTTCCTATTGGGAAATTCCTACTAATGAAATCACAGGTCTAATTAAAAAAAATTTTTTTTTGGTGCCAGTTTTATGTTATGCTGGGAAATCCTGAAATATTATGATTTAAATAAGAATCAAAATGGCAGGGGTAGTTAGATGGTGCAGTGGATAGGGTACTGGCCCAGAAATTAGAAGGACTTGAGTTCAAGTGTGACCTCAGACATTTAATATTTCTGTGTGACCTTGGGTAAGTCATTTAACTATAATTGCCTAAGGGGGAAAAAGAATCAAAATGATAGGTGAACCAAGGATCAGTGGTAAGATGCATAAATGGATTAGAGACCTTTATCAGCAAATGGCATAAAAGACATCTCAAAGACATGGGTGACTGGAACATAAGGTGGGCTGATATGTAGCATGAGCTACAGATAACAAGAATGTCATATTGATGCCTTTGAAATGTTTACAATTAAGCATTATTTGTCACTGGATCCTCAGAATCTACCATGGTGCTTAGTACTTTGTAGTCATTTAAAAAAATATTTGTTGAATTAAATTGAGTTAAAAGAACCAAAGAAAGGCCTCAGGGCATAGGGTGCATCTTTTGTGGAGGGTTTATAGGAGGGCATGGGCAACAATTACATAAGACAAAAAATTATGGAGGAGTTGCCTTCTCTACAAGTGATGGGCATGTCCACACTAAAGAGTTTATAGATTCATCTATCTGTAGAATTTACTTTCACTTGAACCTGCCTGTGGGAACTGAGAACACATCAAATGGTATAAATAATCCAGTTCTCCTGAACAGTCCTTTATTCTTTCTCCTGACACCAGTCTGAGAGTTACCAGAGTCGAAAAAGGAATGTGAACACTGCTATCACAATCATCATGGCTAGGAACAAGCCATGCTTAAGTTTTAGTATGATTGGAATGGAATATGAATGGCATACAAAAACTCCAGCACAGGGGGAAAAAATAACAACAGAAACAAAGAATGCTGTCATCTTTCATTGTGAAAGACAATGATAATGACTACTTGATCCTTAACTCTCTGGAAGAGATTAGATGAGACAAAAGAGTGATGAAATAATGTGGGAAGTTGTTTTTCTTGCCCAAGCAGGTTGCATGTAATGCTGCAAACAGATAAAAGAAATATTCATATTTTATTATCTTATAATAAAGTTAAAGACGACAAAACCAAAAATCTTTGTGATTCTTAGAACCTTTTTTCCTCTCCTCTTCTCTCCTCTCCTCTCCTCTTCTCTCTTCTCTTCTCCTTTCCTTTCCTTCCTTTCCTTCTCCTTCCCTTTCCCTTCCCTTCCCTTTCCTTTCCCCTTTTCTTTTCCTTTCCCTTCCCTTTCCTTTCCCTTTCCCTTCCCTTTCCCTTCCCTTTCTCTTCCCTTCCCTTCCCTTCCCTTCCCTTCCCTTTCCTTTCCTTTTCTTTCCTTCCTTTTCCTTTCCTTTCCTTTCCTTTCCTTTCCTTTCCTTTCCTTTCCTTTCCCTTTCCTTTCCTTCCTTTCTTTCCTTTCCTTTCCTTTCCTTTCCTTTCCTTTCCTTCCTTCCTTTTCCTTTCCTTCTTTCCTTTCCTTTCCTTTCCTTTCCTTTCCTTTCCTTTCCTTTCCTTTCCTTCCTTCCCTTCCTTTTCCTTTCCTTTCCTTCCTTTTCCTTTCTTTCCTTTCCTTTCTTTCTTTCCTTTTTCCTTTCTTTCCTTTCCTTTCCTTTCCTTTCCTTTCCTTTCCTTTCCTTTCCTTTCCTTTCCTTTCCTTTCCTTTCCTTCCTTTTCCTTTCCTTTCCTTTCCTTTCCCTTTCCCTTCCTTCCCTTCCCTTCCTTCCCTTTCCCTTCCCTTTCTTTCCTTCCTTTTCCTTTCCTTCCTTCCTTCCTTCCCTTCCCTTCCCTTCCCTTCCCTTCCTTTTCCTTTCCTTTCCTTTCCTTTCCTTTCCTTCCTTTTCCTTTCCTTTCCTTTCTTTCCTTTCCTTTCCTTTCCTTTCTTTCCTTTCCTTCCTTCCTTTCCTTCCTTTCTTTCTTTCTTTCCTTTCCTTTCCTTTCCTTTTCCTTTCCTTTCCTTTCCTTTCTTTCCTTTCCTTTCCTTTCCTTTCCTTTCCTTTCCTTTCCTTTCCTTTCCTTTCTTTCTTTCCTTTCCTTTCCTTTCCTTTCCTTTCCTTTCCTTTCCTTTCCTTTCCTTTCCTTTCCTTTCTTTCCTTTCTTTCCTTTCCTTTCCTTTCCTTTCTTTCCTTTTTCTTTTCCTTTCCTTTCTTTCCTTTCCTTTCCTTTTCCCCATTCTCTTCCTTCTTCTTTACTTTCTTTCCTTCTCCTCTCTCCTCTCTTCCCCTCTTCTATTCTTCCTTCAACTCTTCTCCCTTTCCCTTTCCTCTTTCTCTTCTTTCTCTTTTCCTCCTCTCCCTTGCCTCCTCCTCTTCTCCTCTGTCTTCCTTTTTCCCTCCCTTCCTCTCTCTTCTCCTATCTGCCCTCTCCTATCTCCCTTCCCTCTTCTTTTCTTCCCTCTCCTACCTTTCTCTCATTTCATCTTCCTTTAAAAAAAAAAAAAACTCCCTCAGTTCTCCCTATCTTATACAAGAAATACCATGGCCATTTACAGGCCTGATCTCATTGTTCATGAACATGGGAATTTTGATCTACTTCATTTTCAACTAGAGCTGGTTCATACACTGCACCCCTTCTCTTTCCCTTCCCCCTAGTAAATCTAATGGCTCCCTTCCACTCTCACCAGCTTACCATGTTGGTGCTATACTTAAAAATACTCAATAGACTTAACACATTGTAGTTCAGAACTCCCAAGGTCAAGCATTACTCAGCCCCAGTCTCCCTAGTAGCAGGTATTACAGATTGCCATTATGTATGACCCTTTTTTAAACCAGCATTTTACCCATATTATTGTATATCAGCAAGACAGACTACAACAGATTCTGGAGAATAGGAAAAGATCAGAAGGCATAGGAGAGGTGCCTGGTGGGTGTAATATATAACTAATGAAGAAATCTGAAAAAGAATGTGGTGAGATATACATATGTTTTGAAAATAAAAAGCTTTAAAAAAGAATTATTGTAAGGGTGTCCATGAGATGAGGGTGAAAAGGCCAGCTGGACAGTCAGAGTTATCCTCTGACACTTTGATGTGTCATGAGATAGAGAGGCAAGCTGCTAGCACATTGGGTGGATACTTTGTGGTGAAATTATGGAAGGACGCAGATTAGAGTTACAAGGGATGGGCAGGTGTGGACGGGTTACAGTATGAATCACTGGGAAGAACAGTCACATTGATGATATCATATTCATTTGAGTATTATGATATTCCTCAAAAATCTTATTACATGAACTCATGGAGTCTTTGAAGTGACCCTGGGTTGTCTAAGGTTGGGGCAATGGAGTGCAATCATAAACTACCAGACTTCTAACAGACAACTAGGAATGGATTGATTGACTATTGACTAGGGAAACATAGGATTGTGGATTTAGAGTTGGAAAAGACCTTAGAGGTCATTTCACCCAACCTTCTCATTTTACAGATGAGAAAACTGAGGCCCAGGGATTTATCCAAGTCTTAATGACTTTCCAATATCATATATCTAGTTAAGTTCTTGAGGTAAGAGTTAAAGCCTGATTTATCTATCTTTTTTAAACTTAAAAAAAGTCTTTGTTATACATGTACATTAATTTTTCAAAATTCATATTTTCATGAATCATTTTGAGAAAGAAAAATTAGAACAAAAGGGAAAATCATGAGAGAGAAAAAAAGAAAAAGAAAAACAAAGTGAACATAGCATGTGTTGATTTACATTCATTCTCCATAGTTCACCCTCTAGATGCAAATGGCATTTTCTATCTAAAGTTTATTGGGATTGCCTTGGATCACTGAAGCACTGAGAAAAATCAAGTCTTTTACGATTGCTCATCACACAATCTTGCTCTTACTGTATATACTGTATTCCTGGTTCTACTTGTTTCTCTAAATCTTTCCAGATCTTTTAAAAAATAGAACAATACTATTTCATTACTTTCATATATTATAATTTATTCAGCCATTCTCCAATTGATGAGCATCTACTCATTTTCCAGTTCTTTGCCACCATAAATAGAGCTGCTACAAACATTTTTGCACATGTAGAGCCTTTTCTTTTCTTTATGATTTCCTCAGAATATAAGATCTGCCTATCTTTAATTCTAGTAATCTTTTCACTAGACCAACCTCCCTAAATTCTTGTCTATCATCTGAGCTTCTTGTCTCTTTGTTTATCAACAGCCACAGCAACTCATGAAGATCCACTACTAAGGCAGGGTGAGGTTTGTCAAGATATTTGGAGACATCCTGTTTCTCAGAGATAAAGTCCAGCTGTGCCCTAAACTTGCATAGCAACAATGCTTTGTGCTCATGCTCTAGAATCAATGGTTCTTAAAGTATGGTCTAGAGAATCCTGGGGATCTCTGAAACCCTTTTAGAGTGTCTACAAATTCAAAAATAGTTTTTATTTCCAATATGGTAAATGTCTATAAATATAATCCAGATAAACAAAAATGCTTTGGAGAGATCCTCAATAATTTTTAATAGGATAAAGATACTGAAAACAAAAGTTTGAGAACCACTGCTCTAGATGATCTCAACCACAATAAAATCTCACAAGTGTTTCATACAAGCTTCAGATGGTCTCTACGCTCAGACAAGCACCTCTAGTACATGTTCCTGCTATAAATCAAACTTTTCTCATTGTTGCTGTTATCCCTCATTATCAGAGTCACAGCTCATTGCATTGCCACAGATTTAAGTTGAGATCTCCCCACATTGTTTTGAGTCCCTCCACTAGGGTGGTGGTTGGACAAATCCTTTTTTTTTTCCTGGATCTCAATTTCCTCCTCTGTAAAATGGGGGGGGGGGGGGGGGGGGGGGGAGGTAGAGGGTTGAAGTTATATGGTTCGGGCTAAAATGCAGATTGACTTGTATAGTTGGGAGCAAAATGATATGATTCTAAGTCAAATGAAGCTCATTTTATAATTCCTGAATTTGTAATTTCATGGAAGAACATAGCTGAAAAGGGCTATTTGGAAGCAGACCTTGCAGATGTGCAGAATATGAATTTAAACCTTCCTCAGTTGATTATATTTTGTTCCTCCTGAGCATTTAAAAATTTTTAGTTACCTCAAAAATCTTTCCCAGACTGCAACTTGTTTTTCTTCCTATCTTTTTCAAGTTAGAAAACACTTGGTGCTAATTATACCAAAAGGAAAATAAATTTTGAAATTTGAACCAAGTGATTCACAAAAGATGACTAGTTTGGCCTGGAAATAAATTTAGAAAAATTGACCAGGACTAGAACTCATTTCTTCCCTTTTTGATACTCTGTGTTAATTCTTTGCACAGTTGGTTTCATCCATACCCACACTCTCTGGGATTCACCCCCTCCTCACTTTCACCACTTGATATTTCTAACTTCTTTCAGGACATAGCTTAGGTACAAATCCTTACACAACGCCATTCCTGATCTGCTTGGTCTTGTTTTGAACATATTTTGTATTTATTTATCTGAATATATGTTGGTTCCTTTCTGTAGGACTTATGGTCCTTGAGG
Organism: Antechinus flavipes; assembly: GCF_016432865.1. NCBI lineage: Eukaryota > Metazoa > Chordata > Mammalia > Dasyuromorphia > Dasyuridae > Antechinus > Antechinus flavipes. The sequence goes on along the minus strand of NC_067398.1, from coordinate 246,414,679 downwards.
GCAGGAGATACATTTCTTTTTTTTTTTTTTCAATAAGGATAGGGACTTGATCTGTGGTTTCATTAGATGAAAGAATTCACAGTGAAGAACTTCCCTCTACCAAAGCAGGTCAGAACCTTCTCTGAAAACTTATAGCCTTAGAGAACTGCCTATGGCACTGCCCAGAATCAAATAGCCAATATGTGTCAAAAGAGAGAGCTTCCTGAACATATTTGATATTTAAAAGGCACATAGTTGGTCCTTAATAAATAAAAAAGAACACTGTCGGACACATAGCACTTAATAAATGCTTGTGGACTTAACACTTATTAAACTGAATCAATTTTAAGCACAGAGTCTTAATAATTAAAACTTAAGTAACTTTAAAAAAGCACATAGTAAGTTTTTAATAAATAAAACAAAGTACATTATTAGGTATGTAGTAAGCATTTAATAATGCTTGTTGGCTTAATGTCTATGAAAACAAATTAAATTTCAGTAGAGTCAAGATTGCCGTATCTCAGTGCTAACAGTAAATTATTTTTCCACAGAAATTTTTCTCTGATCTCACTTTTTAAATTCCAGAGACTGAAAGGATAAGCCTTTGACCTGTGAATTTTACATACATGGCATTGATTCTATTCACTCTGGAGGTAAACATGGTTCCATTTGGCTTCTGGGACCATGAAGGATATTTAAAGGTCTGGGTTCTGTATCTCCTTGTTTGGTGTTTACATGGACTAAAGCAAGTTCTTCTGCCCTCCTGCCAAAGAACTAGTTCCTTCAGCCCTCCTGGGAAGGCACTGATCTGTCTTCCCCAAGAGCCACAAACAACAGCTGGGAATGAGGCTAAAACATTTAAGCAAAGGTCAGCAATTTTTTAAAGAGTCCCTCTAAGCAATGGGACAAAATGAAGAAAGCCTCTTGAAAGCCATTTTAAAATGTTTGTTACTAAGAGTATTTTAAAAACACAGTTTTCATAAAGACTTTCCTTTCCACTGTTTTTTTTTCCATGAAAGCCCAACCAGAATTTCAGTCAAATCCAAATGACTACAAACCTATCAGTATAAATTTGAATATATTTTGGGCAACTCAGACTCCTCTGTCCTGGATATGCCTGAACAGATGGACACACACAGAGTAGCTACATGGAAAAGGCCTGTGTAAACTGTAGCACTATGACTTTTGAAACCCCTATTTAAGGATATTTCAGGAGGAAAAGAATACTGGCAGCTAGGAGAATGAGAAAAAACTTTATCAGGAGGTTAAGTAAGGTGCATATGGAGAAGTCTATGCTAGGCTTGGGGAAAATAGCATGGGCAAATATTTATTTAACAGCTAGCTATTTATTAAGTACCTTGCTAATTCAAGGGGATAAATATCCATAAATATGTACTATGTGCCAGGCACATAAAGATAGGGACTTGACCTGTGGTTTCATTGGTTTAAAGAATTCCCATTAAAGTTTACTTCTACTAAAGCTAGTCAGCACTTTATCTGAAAATTTAAAACCTTTAGAGAACTGCCTAAGCTAAGAGCTTTTTACAAATATTATCTCATTTGACTCTTACAATAGCACTGTGAGGTAGGAGCTACTATTATGCCCATTTTACAATTAAAGGAATAGAGGAAGACAGAGTGGTTGTAAGTGGTTTGCCCACAACTCACATAATTTAGTGTCTTTGGCCAGATTTGAGGTAGGTTTTCCTCACTCCAGGTCCAGTACTGTGTCACCAGCTGCTTCTAAGATGCAAATCACTATGGCCAACATTACAGAAAAAAAAAAGATGAAAAGAAATCTAATCCCAATCCTGCCCTCAAGGAGCTTGCAATCTAATATAGAGAGAGGAATGATAACCTCCAGAAAGATAAGAATGATACAAAATAGAATGTGATAAAAGAGTTCTCTGAACACGCTAACATCATTCCATCCATCTCCCATCAGCCTACTTCCTCTTCCCCTCATACCTGTAATATAATCCCAACTTACTTGGACCTCTTTGCTTTCTGTAAGGCTCAGTTTAGGGGCTAACTCTTTTGTTGCTTGTTTGATTGTTTCAGTGGGTCCAACTCTTCATAATCCTATTTGGGCTTTCTTGACAAAGATATTGAAGTGGTTTGCTATTTCCTTCTCCAACTCATGTTGCAGTTGAGTAACTGAGGCAAACAGGGTAAGGATCACACAGCTAGTAAGTGCCTAGAAGTCCAGATTTGAAGATGAGTCTTCCTGTCCTCAGACCCAACATTCTATCCACTAAGCCATCTGCCTTGCCCTCTATTGCTTCATATGTGAAATTTTTTTCTCCTAGATGTTAGTGTTCTCTTCTTCCTCAAATAATCTTAAATAGGGTGCTCTAAAAATCACAGTGCAGTTGACTGGATACACCATGAATATAGATGAGTAAAAACAGGGTGCCGCAAAAATCATAGGGCAGTTGATTTCTCTATGACTTTTGAAGCACTCAATTTAAGGCTATTTGAGGAATATGAGAACACTAACAGCGAGGAGGATGAGAAAAGACTTTACACTGGAGGTAAAGTAAGGTGCTAAAGGAGAAGTCCATTCTAGGCTTGGGAGAAATAGCATGGGCAAACATTTATTAAACACTAGCTATGTGCAAGGGAATACATATCTATAAAGCTGTTGACTCACTATGACTTTTGGGACATCCTGTATTTATTCATCTATGTTCATGCTGTATCCAACCCAGTAGAATGATACTTGAAGAACTGATTGGTTTTCCCCTTTGGTTCCCTAGAACCAACACAGAACTTTATATAAAAGTAGGTACTTAATAAATATTGAATAAAATTAAATGAGCTTTACCTATTCTAATAGAAAATATCACACTTCCAATCCATCTTTCAGGCAGCTACTAGATTAATCTGCCTAATTTAACATTCTGATTATGTCAATTTTGTTGTTCAGTGATTTTTCAGTCATGTCTGACTCCTCATGATCCGATTTGTAGTTTTCTTGGCAAAGATACCATAGTAGTTTGCCATTTTCTCTTCCAACTCATTTTATTTTACAGATAAGAAAACTGAGGCAAATAGAATTAAGTGACACAGCTAGTATCTGAGGTCAGACTGGAACTCAGGAAAATGAGTCATTCTGACTCCAGGCTTGGCACTCTATTCACTGAACTACCAAACTGCCCTGATTATATCAATACTCTACTAGAAAAATACAAACCTTCAGTAGCTCCCCATTGCTTACTGGGAAAAAAAGAACATTCTTGATCCTGTTATTCTAGACTCTACTCTCAGTCTTTACTTACCTTTTCAAACTTACTTTACTTAATACTCCTTCCCCTATCATATGATTCAGACCTACCTATTTAACATATCCTTTTCTTAAGATCATAGATTCAGAACAAAGATGGATCCCAGAGGTCTCTTATCTAGTCCAATTCTTTTATTTTATAGGTGAAAAAGGGATCAGGCACAGAGGTTAATTTATTTACCCAAGGTCACAAAGGCAGAGAGAGTCAGGGTTGAGATTTGAATGTAGGTGATTTGATTTCAATGCCAGTGTTCTTCACCCCATACTCAGCTGGCTCTCTTGATCTGTTTTATCTCTGCCCATGCCATCCCCCCAAGCCTGGAGTGAACTTCTTCTCCATGTCCATCTGTTAAAATCCTTTCCTTCCTTCAAGATCCAAAAAAAGTGACACCTGCTCCATGAAATGTGCTCTGATGCTTCCTCCAGCCACTGCCAAGGAATGCAATCTCCCCGTTCTCAGATTTCTCATTGCCCTTTGCTTTGACTTTTCCCATTTTCCATTTATCATAAGATCACAGATTTAGAATTGGAAAGGATTTTTGAGGTCATCTTGTCCAATCCCAGCATTGTACAGATGGGGAAATTGAAGCTCAGAGGTGAGGTGATTTGTTCAAAGTCAAACAGGTCATAAATGTCAGAGTTGAAATTTGAACCCAGGTCCTTTGTCTTCAAATCTAGCACTCTTTCTACTCTGCAACACATTCATTATACTCTCCTTTACATCATGATTTATTTGTGTATATACTGCTTTCCCTGTTAGAACATAAAGTCACTGAGAGCAGAGAAAAAGAGAGAGAGAGTAGAAAAAACGTTTTTTAATGGGGAGTGGGTAGGAGGAGATGAACAAGAAACTACTCATATTTTGTTGTTGTCCCAAAGTGCTAAGTTATTTGGTTCTAATCTAGAATATATGTGGCACTCTGGAAGTGTCCCCAAGCCCGAGTCACCTGTTTGCCCCCAAAACACTGTGATAGATTATATTTAATTTTTTAATGTCTTTAAATTTTAATTTATGAAACAAAACAAGTATTTCCATAACATTGTATGATAAATAAAAGATGATTGCACATGAAATTATAAATCTATTATGTACAACTTGCTATTTCTTTTAAATAAGTAATAGTTATCATGTAAATGTCTTTCCCTACTTTTTTTCTTCTCTCCCCTAGAAGTATCTACCATTAGACACACACACATATATATATATATGTATATGTGAAAAATCATTTGATACATAATTCTTTTTATATTTATTTTATTTATATATTTTTATATTTATCAATTCTTTGGATTGGATACAGATTTGGATACAGATGGTATCTTCCTTTATAGTTATAATATTCTAATTAGATAATGCTCCAAGAACTCTTCTAATGCTTCATCCTGGAAGTGAGCTAATTCTGAATTTCCAAAGGTAAACTCTGACATGTCATACTAATTTGGAAAGTTTTTAGGGCAGAGCCATTGATAAACCCTATGTCTGTGCCTGAACACCAGCCCAGCAGCTGAATTCAGAAAGGCTCTCCAACATAATCCACTTGTGTTCTACATCAGAGCTAAATAACAGTACTTTGGGACAATACAGCAAAGCCTGGATTCTTCTTTTCTTTCCTCTCTCTCCCTGAAAAATTTCCCATTCTCTCTTATTCCTTTTCTACTCTCAGCAACCTTATGCTCTAATAGGAAGAGAAGCATGCAAACAAATAACCATTATAATTTTGCATCAGTGCTGATTTAAAGCATCCTGATACTTCTAGAGTAATTGAGATAACGGATTTTTCTTTTTTCCCATAATAATAGCTTTTTATTTTCAAAATAATGCAAAGATAGCTATCAATATTCATCCTTGCAAAACCTTATGTTCCAAATTTTCTCCCTCCCTTTCCCCATCCCTTCCCTGGATAGCAAGTAATCTAATATATGTTAAATATGTGCACTTCTATATATTTCCACATTTATCATGCTTCACAAGAAAGATCAGATCAAAAAGGAAAAATGAGAAAGAAAAAAAGCAAGCAAAGAACAACAAAAAAGTAAAAATACTATGTTGTGATCCACATTCAGTACCTATAGTCCTCTCTCTGGGTGCAGATGGCTCTCTCCATCATCAGTCCATTGATCTTCATTGTTCAACTTCATTGTTGAAAAGAGCCACATCTATCAGAGTTGATTACATATTCTTGTTACTATGTACAATGTTCTCCTGGTTCTACATTATCTCACTTAGCATGTGTTCATGTAAGTCTTTTCAGGCTTTTCTGAAATACTCCTCATCATCATTTCTTATAGAATAATTTTATTCCATTACATTCATATACCATAACTTATTCAGCCATTCCCCAATTGATGGATATCCACTTAATTTTCAATCCCTTGCCACTACAAAAAGGGCTGCCACAAACATGTGGATCCTTTTCCCTTTTTTATGATCTCTTTGGGATACAGATCCAGTAGAGACACTGCTGGATCAAAGAGTATCCACTGGTAACTGAAGTTTCAAGGGAAAAAAATGTATGTATATATGTGTATACACACCAGACAAAAAATAAACTGTGAATTGAAATAGATGATTATTATTATTAATTAAACTAAGCTTTTCCGACCTCCCTCTTTCCCCACAAATAAACATTATGTAAGAGAGAGTGCCTGATTTGAAGGCAGGGAACCTGAGTTCAAATGCTGATTGATATTTATTACCTGTTTAATTTTGGACAAGTCTTTTCATCTGTGTATTGATGGGGTGAGACTAGATGACCTCAAAGATCTTTTCCATTTCTAAATATATGATCTTCTGATAAATGGAAAGTGGAAAAATTTAAGGCAAATGACAATGAGATCCAGGGCTTGCTTTTTTGCCCTCTTTCCCTCAACCCTTTTACTCATAAAGAACATTTATAAAGAAGGAGAGGATTTGCAATGTACCACACCAAATGGAGTGCTCATGCTAACAAAATCAGAGATTCTTGAAGAACTGAAGAATGTATTACATATATAATCTCATTTGAGTTTGTTCATAGAAAGAAGACAGGGAAGACATTGTTATTATTCCCATTTTGCAGATGATGGCAGTGAGACTGAGTGATAGAGACATTCATTCATAGACACCCCATCATAAAGTGGCAGAGAAAAGTCTGTGGCTCAAGCCTTCTGAGTTCTACTTTGCTGCTCTTCCCTGCCACTAGGCTGCAAGACAACTAAAATCCCTTCCTATTCTAAATCAATGATACTTGATTTTCTTCAAGACAGATCAAATTTGACATTCTGCAAGAAGCTATTTACAACTTTACCTGTAGCTGTTAATACCATCTCTCCCTTCCCAAGTTTACCTTCAATCTACTTTGTATAGAACATAATGCTTGTTTTAAAATGCATAAAATAAAAATTTTTTATAAGAAGCAAAATTAAGGTCAGGGACTCTTTTGGCTTTTATCATATCCCCTTCACTTAGCATAGTACCTAGTATAGTATCAGCTATGTTGATTGATTGTTTGATAGATGCTATGATTTCCTCCAAGGTGTTAAACATATATATATATATATATATATATATATATACACATATACACATATGCAAATATGTATATATATGAGTGTATGCCTATGTATTATACACGTAATATACACACACACATATATGTAATATATGTTTTATCATATCCCCATCACTTAGCATTATACCTAGCACATAGTATGAGCTGAAAAAATAATAATTGACATTGATTGATAGATGCTGATGATTTTCTCCAAGGCAAAATATATGTGTGTGTGTCTGTGTATTACATGTATGTACACACATATATATTATACATATATATTTTATCATATCCCCATCACTTAGCATATTACTTAATACATAATATGAGCTGAAAAAATATTTGATTTATTGATAGGGGCTGCTGCTGATTTCCTTCAATGTAAGATATATATAAGATGTGTATATATATATATGCACACATATACATATGTATATGCTGCCTCTGCTAAAGTTTAAGGTTGTGAACTTTTTAAATATTATGATAACTGCATTTTAATAGTTTCCTTTGTAATTATAAATATTTGTATATTTAAAAACATGATTTTGAAAATAGGTTTCATCAGACTGTTGGAGGGGTCTCTGACTCCAAAAATGTAAAGAACCCTCACACTAGGGCAGGATTTCCAGCTCTGCCAGCTTTTCCTCCGAATCATGCAGGTTCATATGACAGTGATTTCCATATCATGACACCTTCAACTCCCCCAGATTATTTAAATCAAAATTATTCCAAGAAGAATAAATTTAGATAATCTCTATTTTTAAAGAAAAAAAAGAACCAGGAATAATCTTTTTTAGGGGGGAGGGGGCTGGTAACAATAATCATCTTGTCATTTATTGTGAGCATCATCTAATGAGTGAAACCTTAACCTCCCCAAGGTAATAATCCACCTTCTGCAGGTTATCACTGAACTATTTATAAAGTGGGATCAAAAATTCTACCAAACTACCCTCAAGAGGAAACTGAACAGCAAGAGACTACATGGGAACTAACCATGTAATGGAAAAAAAAGCCCCGTTAACCGAGGAATCCTGGTGCCTCCATATGCTTAAGAATATCTCTCCTTGGATACATTGGGGGCAGTTCAGCTCAGCTACTTCTCAGTAGCTCTTCCTAGCATTAAAACATTCTTTGGGGAATATTAATCTCTAGAGCGACAGATCTAAAACATCTTGCTGCCTTGGCCCTTCACGGAGCTCCTCTCCATTGAACTGGGACTTTCAGCTGCAGCTGCCAAATGTCACCTTTGCAATCCTGAGCCACTTACTGCATGGCCCCTGCTAGTGACAATAAAACTTGTCTTGAGGCAACGAGTGGGCTGAGTGTCATACCTTTTCCTGCTCTGATGCAGATAAATATATTTAATACTACAATGGAAATGAGAAAGCTAAAAGGGACCTTTGAAAAATGTATAGGATAACAACATGATTTGGGGAAGTTCATTGTGATTTAATTGGTGTATTGTTATTTACTATTCAGCAACCTAGAGGAGTCCTCCTGTTGTTTGGGCTCATCTTCTGGTGATGTGGCCTTTTGTTGAAAACTGGCTTTGGACAGATTCAGTCTTTGGAGTCAGAAATCCTGGATTCACAACCCATATGTGTCAAAAGCAGGGAGTGAATTGAAGTCTTCTTGCCTCCAAAGACTGACTCTCTCCTCTGATTTTTAATATAGGGCCATGTTATCCTGAATGCACCAAAATTCTCTTAAATTTTTTTAATAATAGCTTTTTCTTTTCCAAATACATGCAAAAATAGCTTTCAACATTCATTCTTTTTTTTTTAATTTTTATTTAATAATTACTTTATATTGACACTCGTTTCTGTTCCGATTTTTTTTTTCCCTCCCTCCCTCCACTCCCTCCCCTAGATGGCAAGCAGTCCTTTATATGTTGGATATGTTGCAGTATATCCTAGATACAATATATGTTTGCAGAACCGAACAGTTCTCTTTCAACATTCATTCTTGCAAAACCTTGTGTTCCAGATTTTTCTCTCCCCCTCTCCCCCCCAGACAGCAAGTAATCCAATATAGGTTAACCATAGAATGCAACATATTTCAAAGGATCAGAGATTTACAGCTGGAAGGAGCCTCAGAGACACTTAAGTTCAATTTCTTCCCTATATAGGTGAGAAAAATTTAAGCTGAGAAAGTTTAAGTGACTTGCCCGGGATCTCATGGCTGATGAGGGAATATCATATCTTCCTCACCCATAACTCCTAGCTCTCCAATGAAGGAAGGAAGGAAGGTACATTCTTTCATCTCCCCTAAAAAGTTTCGTTATTTTTTTTTTTGAGTATCTATCCCACTTGCTGTTTATTTTCCTGTGTTGCCAGCAGATGGATCTAAAATCAGAAGGATAGGGTCTTCTTTGGATCTTCTTCGTAAGCTGGGCTTCTATACTTTTTCAGGCTGATCCACTCCCCTCTCCCATCCCCTTCTTCTCAGCACCCACCAAAATATAGGAGAAATAAAGATTCCAATTTTTCACATTGCTCAAAGCCCATTCCAAGCAAACTAGCAGTCAGGAACTGAATATTTCTAGTCATCCACATCCCTCCATCATTAAGATCCCATTTGAGTGGCGCTGATCAAGATGTAACTTTAAGAGAAAAATTCATTAGACAACAAATCTATTTAGATCAACAGCCTGAATTTGGTGACTGAGGTCATCGGATTCCCTACAAGGGCAATGAAGGGAAGATGAATTCCCCAAGAAACAGAGCATTCACTGATCCTTCCTGAGGGACTCAGGCTGAGTCCAATCAAGTTTTAGAAGATGAGATCAGCTGGGCTACTGGATCCTAGGTATTTTTTTTTTCTTTTTTAAGTTCATGCTGGCTCAGGCCTATTAAGCAGGTATAAAAGTGGCTGGCCAGCTGCTATTAGACAGGCACTGTCTTCCAGTTTGGTCTCCGGTAGGTACCTAAGGCAAGGTTGGTGGGATGGGTGAGGTGGGGAGAGGGTGAATGGAAGAAAGACGCTTTAGCATCAACTGTCTTAAAGTGAGATGGGACGCCACCCGAGGGAAGTCTATACAAAAAGGATGGAAGATACAGAGCAAAATTATGAAGCTATGCGCTAATCCCAGGAGGAAGGCAGGGGATAGAAAAGATGAGCCTAGGATGAAGGGAGGAGGAGACCTAAATTAGGCAAGGTGTCCCTGAGTGCCCATTATCTGTGGGACCATGACACAGGATGCAGGGGCTATTCAAGATATGAAGTAGAGAAAGACACAATTGGTGAGCTAGCGGTGAAGGCCTAGTTTTATTAATCCCAGGAATGAGTACATGAATTAAAAACATTTATTAAGTGCTTATTCTTTACAAAGTGCTAAGCACTGAGAATATAAAAAAGAAATCTAAAATACAGAAAAGGTTTGGGCCAAAGAGGAATTCTATCACTCTCCCTTCCTGCCATTACACATGTAGACATGAAAAGGATTTATACTTTCATTTTTCAGATGAAAACACTGAGGCTCAGAGAGATTGAGTGAGTTGCCCAAATTCATACAGGTAGTAGTAGGCAGAGGCAGGTTTGGAACTCAGGCCATTGTGCTCCAAAGTCAAGGTTCTTTTCAAGGTAAGTCAAGTAACATTTTGAACAAGGTCTTTTGAATCAGAGCCAGTCTTGAGAAGTACAAACATTCTAATTAGAATGAATGGAGGGAGATTTTTTTTGTTTGTACACATTAGAGTAATTAAAAACCAACTCATCCTCCAGTCTTGTGCAATCATTTTGCTTTAATTATAGCCCTGATGACTTTTAATAGGGTTTACAGATGCTTTTTCGTGTGGGCTTGGATCTCATGTCCTTCATGATGTTATCTGCTGTGATGCTAAACTCAGGAAGACCAGATTGCAAATTGGTTAATGCAGTTAAGATGTTTAGGGCAGTGAGCCTGGCCCTTAGTGGAGCAATAAAAAGAAGTGTAGGATAAATTGCTGGCCCGGGTCCAGCTAGATGTGCTCTTGAAAGAGGCATGAGAAATATGGGGCCAGATTCATGCAGATAGCTGTGAATACTTATCCTAAAGAATTATAAAAACAGCATAAACCGAAAGAGAGGGGAAGGGAAGAAGAAAGGAAGTGGGGGGGAGAGACAGACAGAGATACAAACAGAGAAAAAGGGGGAGAAAATACAGGGAGAGACATAAAGAGAGGAGAGAAAGACAGGGGCAGACACAGAGACAGAGAGATGGAGAGAGAGAGACAGAGACAGAGAAAAGAGAGATGTGGGGGAGAGAAGGAGAGGAGACAGAAAAACAGAGATAGAGAAAGAGAGAGAGAAATAAGGGAGGGAGAAACAGATGAAGGGAGAGAAAAAAAAGGGAGAAAAAGACAGAGACAGAAACAGTGATAGAGACACAAAGACAGCAAATTGACACACAGGAGACAGAGAGAAGGAGGGAGAAAGAGAGGGAAGGAGAGAGAGATGGGGAGGGGAAAGGGGGGGTGATGCAGAAAGAGATATAGAGAAAGAAGAGATAGAGACAGACAAAGAGATGGAGGGAGAGAGAAAACAAGAGATGGAGGGAAGAGGGAGAGAGAAAGAATCTGTCATCAGTTGAGAAACCAAATCTATTAACTAGAAGAGACCTTAGACAATGCTTATGGTGGCTCCCTCTTTTTTACAGAGGAAACTGAGGTCCAGGGAGGGGAAGAGATGATTACCTCAAGCCACTGACAGACACAGTACTAAAACCCAGGTTTCCTGCTTGCCCACCCGTCCTGTGTTCCCCTAAGTCTGACTCAAGATCAGGTCTCAGGAGTTTGCAGAAGTAACTCTATTGTATTTTAGAGCCAGAAGGGACCTCGGAGAATATCTAGTCTAGTTCCCTATTTTTAAAGAGTAATATCTAGATCAGGGTCTAGATCTAGATCTAGATCTAGATAGTTTTCAGGGTTTCCAGGAACTCGGAAAGGAAAAAAGTTAACCTCATTACTTTGTATAATTGATCTCCTTTGTAATCCTATGTATTTTATTTTTTGCATTTAATAAATACCATTCTGAGAAGGTGCCTATAGGCTTCACCTTGGGAAGTCACTTAATCTTCACTGTGCAATGAAAAGAGGGCTTTATTTGTGGTTAGAGAAGCTGGTTATCCCAGCCTTGCTCCTTACTACCTGTGTGACTTTGGAAAAGTTTTCTGGTTTTCAGTTTCCTAATGTAGAAAATGATCTTTAAGACCCTCCCTCCTGCCCCAATGTTTGTTTGTTTATTTTTGAGGCAAGGAGAGTTATGTGACTTGTCCAGGGTCACACAGTTAGCAAATATATAAAACTGGACTTCAATTCTGGTCCTCCTTACTCCAAGACTGGTGCTCTATCCACTGAGCCACATAACTGCCCTTTTCAGTTTTTAAATTTATGATTCTATAATCTTCCTCAACCCCAGTCTCAGATTGCTCATCTACAAACGGGTAGAGTGATATTTTAACAGTGTTAATATGAGAATCCAATGAAATTATGTCTATAAGATTTTTTAACCACAATTCATTGTAGAAGTATGAATTATTATTAATTCTTGGAATTGCAGAGATTATTGTTATAATTGTGTCAATTACAATGGGATTGTTGAATCAGAACAAGATATAAGCAGAGTCTGTCCATTTATAGCAAAGATAGTGTCTATGGCTGCCCCCTGGAAGTTCTGGCCATACATGGGGAAGAAATAAAGGGGAGATGGGAAAGGCGGGGGGGAAGCAGAAAAATAGGAAATTCATTGAGGGAGGAAGAAAAGAGAGAAGGAGGAGAGGAAGAGAGATGTATATGGTGGAAGTAACAAGATACTGGGGTGGCTAGGTGGTAAAGTGAATGGAACAATGATCCTGGAATCAGGAGAATCTGAATTCAAATGAGCTTCAGACACTTAGTAGGTGAATGAACTTGTGCAAGTCATTTAACTCCAATTGCCTCCCCCCATGAAAAGATATCATAAACAATTGCTTTATGTACCAGTGTGGGAACAAGGGAGAGCTGGATTCGAATCCTGTCTCTACCTCAACTTCCAGTGTCATTTTAAGCAAATAACTTGGCCCATTTAAGATTTCATTTTCTTCCTCTGTAAATTAAGGGGATTAGACTAGATGATTTCTGGGGTCCCTTCCAGCTCCCACATTCTGTGAAACTTTATATGTCCCTTGTCACGACTCCATTCCATTTGGAAAGACTTGGCTTCTTCTCAACCAAAGGGCCAGAGAGATTATAACATGCCTCAGAAAATCAAGGAGATCACAAGGGCAAAGCAGGGAAATGGAGATTCCCCTTGGGGGGTGAAAGTCAAAAGACCCTCTATCTATAGCTGTCTATTTAGAGGATGAAGCAAGATCCTTGGTTTCAAGTAAACTCCTGGCAAAGTGAGTCAGTCTTTGGAGAAGAATGTTTTTCACTTTCCATACTAATTATAATAATAAATAGCTCACTTTTCTACAGATATTTTGCCTACATGTAAAAACTTTTTTTTTTTACCAGTCTTGTGAGGTAGGAAGAATGATTCCTATACCTAATCTATAGCCATAGAAAATATGGTATCTCTGGTTGGTGGAGAAAGGTCTAGCCTTAGAATCACAAAGCCCTGAGTTCAAGTTCAGCTTCTGGTAGATACTGGTTATATGGTACAGGCAAATGGTTTTAATCTCTCTAGGGCAACTTTCGAAAATCATACCAAAAAATGCCCACTATAAGATATCTTACACTTATCATCATTTAACTTTTGTCTAGAGGGAGAACCAATTATGTTCAAAGCAGTTCATTCCACTTTGGACAGCTGTAATAATTAGGCAGCTAGGTAATATAATGGATAGAATGCTAGCCTGGAGTCAGAAAGATTCATTTTCCTGAATTCAAATCTGGCCTCAGACATTTCCTAGCTTGTGACTCTGGGCGAGGCACTTAACCCTGAATGTTTCTTCATTTAAAAAATGGAGATAATAATAATAATAATACCTATCTCCCAAGCTTGTTGTGAGGATATGAGATATGTGTAAAGTGCTACTATATATATAATTTCATTATATGTACATATATTATGTGTATAAATATATAATATTTAAATGTTGTTATATATATGTATATCAGTTCAATTTTATCCAAGCAGAGTTAATCAAATCCTGGGATATATAGAGCAGGGATTCCTAAACTTTTTCTATTCATGATCCCTTTTTGCCTGAAAAATTTTTGTGTGATCTATATATAGTTATATAAAATAGGTATTCAAATACAAATACATTTACTGATAACATGTCATAATTTCATGACTCCACATTCAGTTACAAGATCCCATATGGAATCATGACTCACAGTTTAGGAAGCTGGGATATATAGTACTATGTCAGGCACTGACATAGGGGTATCAATCAATCAATTGGTCATTAAATATTAAGCACCTACTATGTGCCAGGCAATACAGAAAAGAGGCAAAAAAACTTTCCCTGCCCTTAGATAGCTTACAATCTAATAAGGAAGACAAAATGCAAATAATTATAGGCAAAACAAGCTATATACAGGATAAATAGGAAATCATTAACAGAGAGAAGATACTAGAATTAAGAGGAATGAGAAAGGCATCTGGTAAAAAATGGAATTTCTGTTGGGTCTTAAAGGAAGCTTGAGAGGTTCCTCTCAAAGTGGTATGGTAGTGAAGTAGAGGAGGGAGAGCATTCCAAGCATGGGGAAGAGCCAGGGAAAGTTTCTGGAGCCTAGAGATAGGCAACAAATCATGTTCCTCTAGGAGTTTATTGTCTGGTGAAATCCTCCTGTGTTCCATTTTTCTTGTCTCCTGCAGTTCCAAGGGAAGTCCCAGCCTCCTATTCTTCATCTCTTTTGGTTCCTTCCTAAATTAAATCAAGATGCCGGGGGGTACAAAGGTGAATGTGGGGATGATGTGGACCCCATGCCTTTTCTGGCACCTCCCGAGAAGGAGAGGATTGAGGCTATGAACAAGCCTTATGACATCAAGAGGTCATGTTGGGTGAAGGATGAAAAGGAGGGCTTTATTGCTGGCGAGATCCAGTCTGAGCAGGGTGACCAAGTCACTGTCAAGACTATCACTAACCAGGTAAGCAGGGTGAACACGTTTTCCAGGAGCTATCTTTATGGCATGATAATAAGCAGAGAATAACAAATTTAGAAAAAAAAATCTCATTATTTCGATATAATTGGTCTCCCTTGTGATCCTATGTATTTTATTTTTTTACATTTAATAATACCCTTCTGAGAAGGTGTCTGTAGGCTTCATCTTAGGAAGTCACTTAACTTTCACGATGTAATGGAAAGAGAGCTGAATTTGTAGCTGGAGCAGTTGGATTAATCCCAGTCTTATTCCTTACCTTATAACCTGTGTGACTTTGGGAAATTTTTCTGGTTTTCAGTTTCCTAAGTATAAAATTATTTTAAAGACTCTCCCCATCCTCAATTTTTTGAGGCAATTAGAGTTATGTGATTTGTCCCACCTAACTAGTAAATATCTGAGGCAAAATTCAAACCTAGAGCCTCTGAGTCCAGAAGGTCACTTTCTATTGTATCATACTTGTGCTGACTCAAAGCCCAGTCCAAGAACGACATACCTATTCCAACTCCTATACTTTATAGTTGAGGAAACTAAGGCTCTCCAAGCTTAAGTAAATTGTCCAGCATTGTAGGGCAGCTATGTGGTGAAGTGTTATCCATCATGTCTGGAGTCAGGAAGACATAGTTCAAATTTGGTCTCAGATATTTATAAGCTGTGTGATCCTGGACAAGTCACTTAACTCTGTTTGCGCTCAACCTCCAAAAAAAAATGAACATTGAATTTGATGTTAAACAATCAGAACCGGATTTCCAGTTCTGTTGCCATAATCATAAGGTTCTATTTGAGCCTTCATTTTTTTTAAATCAACAAACTAGCAATAAATAAAATTTATTAGTGCCTAAAGATATTAATAATACCAATATAGACTTAAAACTGGAAAGTACTGCAAAGGTCACCTAATTCAATGGTCTCATTTTATAGATGAGAAAACTGAAGCTAAGCAAGGTTAAATAATTTGTTCAAGGTCATCCAGACAGTAAATGGTAGAGCAGGGCTTTAAATTTAGGTCTTTGAGAGGTGTCATGGAGAGCAGATAGATGGCAAACTTTGGAGTTAGAAAGGCTTGGGTTCAAATTCTGTCTGTGATACACCCTAGCTTATATGAACTCAAGTAAATCAGAAAACTTTTTCTGAGCTTCAGTTTGTCCATCCAGAAAATGGGAATAATAATACTTATACTACCTTCCTCATTTGGACTGTTGTGAGAAAAGTCCTAGGTAAATCTTAAAGTGACTACTATTGTCAGCATCATTTTAATCAATAAGCATTTATTAAGCACCTACTGTGTGCCATATACTTTGTGTGTTAAGTGCTGGAGATTAAAAAAAAAGGCAAAAACAGTCCCCACTTTCAAGGAGCCCCACTTCTCATGGGAGTGGGCAGAATAAGCTGCAAATGATTGTGAACAAACAAAAAATAGGATAAACTGAAGATGATAATAAACAGGTGGGAGGCAGCAGCATTAAGGGGAATTGAGAAAACCTTATGAAAGGTTGGGTTTTTAACTGAGACTTCAAGGAAAAACCAGGGAAGTCAGAAGGTAGAGATGAAGAGAGAGAGAAGTCCAGGCATTGGGGAAAAAATCTGAGGTTGGAAGATGGAGAGGAACAACAAGGAGGCCAAGGGTATGTGGGATAAATAAGGATAAAAAGAAGGGAAAGATAGGTTCTGGAAGACTTTATAAGCTAATCAGAGGATTTATATTTGATCCTGGAGTTGATAGAGAATCACTAGATGTTATGAATGTATGTGTGTGCATGTATGCATGTGCATGTTTGTGTGTGTGTGAGAGAGAGAGAGAGAGAGAGAGAGACAGAGACAGAGAGAGAGAGAGACAGAGAAAAAGGAAAGACAGGAGAAAAAGAGAGAGGAGAGGAAGACAGAAAGCAAGAGAGAGGGAAGAAAGAGAAAGAGACAGAGACAGAGATACAGAGAGGCAGAGACACAGAGAAGAGAGAGGGAGAGAGAGATGAAAGAGAGAAAGAGACATACACACACAGAGACAGAAAGAGACAGAGAAAGAGAGAGGAGGCAGAGACACAGACACACAGCAACAGAAAAAAAGAGAAAGAAAAAGAGAGAGACAGAAGAGAGAGAGAGAGAGACAGACAGAGACAGAGACAGAGACAAAGAGAGAGAGAGAGAGAGAGAGAGAGAGAGAGAGAAAGAGAGAGAGAGAGAGAGAGGAGAGAGAGAGTTGTTATTCTTTTAGGAAGATCTCATTTGACAGCTAAGTGGAGGATGGATAGGAATTGGGAGAGACTTGAGCCACTGGTAAGCTACTGCAGTAGTCTGAGTGTGAGAAGATGAGAGCCTGTATTAGGGTCCCATTATCTGACACACAAAAGTGTCAGAGGAGAGAAGGCATATACTGTATAAAGAAATGTTACAAAGGTAAAAATCAATAGAGCTTAGCAATAGATTGAAAGGAGACAGAGGAAGGAGGTGTGGTAAGAGAAAGTGAGGCATCCAGGATGGCCCTTAGGTTGTGAGCCTGGGTAGATAGGAGGATGGAAGTACTTTCCGCAGTAATAGGGAAGTTAGAAACAGGGAAGAGTTTGGGGATAGGGAATGATAATGAATTCAGTCTTAGATACACACGATGTTTAAGATATGTCCAGTTTGAGATACCTAATGTGTAGCTGGAGCTTGGGAGAGAAGTTAGGACTAGACAAATACATTCGATAATCATCAGTAGAGATGTTATTGATCCATGGGAGCTGACAAGAACTCTATGTTAAATTGTTAGAGAGGGAAAAAAGAAGATGCAAGAAGGCTGACCCATTATTACAAAGGGTACTTTTTCCCCACTGTCAAGTGAGTTTATCACTTTGCTTCATTGTCCCAAATCTTGTCTCCCAGCAAGGGCTGCTAATGGCTGCCCATTTACTTGGCTAAGTTGTCTAATGAGGGAAGTCAACCTTGGGACACACACAAGTCACCAAGTTGTGCCTTCCTCCCTACCCTCTGTGCAGAAAAGATAGAAGAAATTGTAGAGAACAAAGCACTGGGCCTAATATGGTTAATGAACATGAAAGTCAAGTTTTATTCTCAGGAGTAATCATTTTCTGGAAAGGCAGGGGATTACAGAGCCACATTGCTTAATGGGATACCCCCAAAGTCCAAGTGTGACTAAAGGCAAAATGAGTAAATTAAGTACTGACTTGGATTTCTTTTCAGCATATGGAACACACAAGTAAAGCACATGAATTTAAAAAGAAGAGATCTGAATGTAGTCTTGACCTAATCAGTTATTAAGCTAAGGGTATAGTCTTCTCATGGACCTGCATTCAAATCTCTGTTCTACCATTTATCCCCATGTGGTCTTGGGCAAGTTATAGAGCCTTACTGGCCTCAGTTCTTCATCTGTAAAATGAGAGGGTTGGATCCAATGTCTTCTGAGATTACTTTGATATCTAAATCTCTATTAGTGTAAATATTTCTATTTTGCTGATGAGGAAATTGAGGATCAGATTTACCTAAGGTCACCTAAGGGGCAGAGACAGGTCTCAAACTCAATTCCCTGACACCAAATCCAATTCTCTTTAAACCATGCAATGCTAATCCCCTGGTGGGAGAAATAATGAAGTCTGGACGAACTCCAGAAATCCTGAAATATTGATTGTCAGTGATTGTCAGACCTTGTACTCAAGGGTAACCTGTCCAGATTCTCATCCCCTTCTCCTATCTACTTGTTTTTGGCTTTAACTTTTAAAAAAGCCTTAAAAAGGCTTTTTTTCCTTTCTACCCTTGCTGGGGAGCTTGGGGGTGTCAAGGGTAGAAAAGGAAAAAAATGGGATGGGAACAGATTGCTGTACTGTGCTGCAACCACCCTCCCCAACTCATCCCCACCCTCAAGGCAAGCAGCCAATAGTCATGTCTTCTTGTCCAACAGCATCTCAGGAGCCAAGTCTACCAAAGAACAACCACTATTTTTGCTTCCCTTCAAGCTGCCAGACTGAATCTGGCTCAAGGAGGAGTGTGGGAAGAGGGTTGTGTGGTCAGTCAGAGGGGTCTCCAAGGTCATAGAAGCAGTTGTGGTCATGTTTCTCTGAATGATGAGCAGGCTGATAAGGGTTTTTTTCAATCCTGCAGACAGTTACTATGAAGAAAGATGATATCCAGCAGATGAATCCACCCAAGTTCTACCAAGCTAGCGATATGGCTGACATGACCTTTCTGAATGAAGCCAGTGTCCTGGATAACCTCCGCCAGCGTTATACCAACATGAGAATCTATGTAAGTGGAAGAGTGTGGGAGGCAGCTAAGTCATCCAGAGTTGCCCACAAATTTGATACAAGATAGGGACTTTTATGATGATGGAAGTCATCCTAGCCCCTTAGTCCATAGACAGGAAATGACTTCCAAGTTGATTCAGTTTGGGGTAAACTAGTATTCTTCTGTTAAGTCATGCAAATTGCAAATCATTTTATATAGCGTCCTTATTCTGCAGATTGGAAGGACCAGGTACAGAGAGAATTCTGATTTTGGAGTCAAGTGACACGGATTCAAATCCCACCTTAGATATTTAGTAGCTGTGTGCCAAAAGACAAGTCAGAACTTCAAGTTCCTCATCTGGAAAAGCAGGCTAATAATTATTGTGCCGACTTCACAGGATTGCTCTGAGAAAAGTGTTTTGCAAAACTTAAAGCACTGTAGAAATATAAGTTATCATCATCGTCATCACCATCATCATCATCATCATCATCAAGGCAATTGGGGTTAAGTGACTTCCCCAGGGTCACACAGTGAGCATGTGTTGTCTAAGGCCAGTTTTGAACTCAGGCCCAATGCTATATCCCTTGCACCATCTAGCTGCCCCAGTATCATTATTATTGACATTAGTAAATACCTGTTCTCTCCAAATTGAAACATACTTTTTTTTTCAGTTTCTTTCCTGAGGCCATGTGACAGAGAAGGCTCATTTCTCCCATCCTGTCACCTATAACATTTCTTAGATAGTGTCAAAAGGAATCTTTCCTTGCCCCCACATTTCTAGCATC
Source organism: Antechinus flavipes (assembly GCF_016432865.1). Taxonomy (NCBI): domain Eukaryota; kingdom Metazoa; phylum Chordata; class Mammalia; order Dasyuromorphia; family Dasyuridae; genus Antechinus; species Antechinus flavipes. The sequence continues at coordinate 246,394,808 of NC_067398.1, read as the reverse complement.
CTATTTATACCTTCATTGAGAGGGAGTCTGACAAAGTGAAGTAAATGTTGGCCTTTGAGAAAGGAGAGATTGGAGTTTGAATCCTGGGTTCAGACACAACAAGCCCTTGAGATGCTCTGAACCTCAGTTTCATTATGTATAAAATGGGTAACTGTGGAAACTATACTAGAGAGTTATTATAAAGATCAAATGAGAAAATATATGTAAAATGCTATATAAATACCAGCTATCATTACATATATTTACTAAAACGGATACTATTCTATTCTTTGAAGGTCACAAAAGATCATAGATTTAAAGCTAAAAGGGATCTCATCTAGTCTAACTATTATTTTTCAGATGAGGAAGCTAATGCCAAGAAAGACTAACTTACTTCTCTTTCTTTTGATTCAAAACTTTCCCCTTATTTTTATTTTTTAAATAGTATTTTATTTTTCCAAATACATGCAAAGATAGTTTTCAACATTCACTTTTGCAAAACCTTGTCTTTCAAATTTTTCTTCCTCCTTTCCCATCTCTCCAAGATAGCAAGTAATCTGATCTAGGTTAAACATGACATTTTTCTAAACATATTTCTATATTCATCATGCTATGCAAGAAAAATCAGACCAAAAGGAAAAAAGACATGAAAAAGAAAAAAAACAAGCAAACAAATAATAACACCACAAAAAGGTGAAAATACTATGCTATGATCCATATTCATTCCCAGTAGTTCTCTCTTTGATGTGGATGGCTCTATCACATCTATTAGAATTCTTGAACCACCTCATTGTTGAAAAGAGACAAGTCCATCACAATTGAATAATTTTGTTGTTACTTTGTACAACATTTTCTTGGTTCTGCTTACTTCACTTAGCAGTTCATGTAAGTCTTTCCAGATCTTTCTGAAATCCTCCTCCTCCTCATTTCTTTTAGAACAATAGTATTCCATAACTTTCATATACCATAATTTACTCAGCCATTCTCCAACTGATGGGCAGCCACTCAGTTTCTAGTTCCTTGCCATCACCAAAAGGGCTGGGCTAAGTCACTTTTCCAAAGTCATGCAGTTTGGTATTGGCAGAGTTAGAATTTAAATCTGGATTTTCTGCCTTTAAATTCTAGCGGCTAGGACAGATTATGTGGTGCAATGAGTGGTGCCCTGGACTTGGAATCAAGAAGACCTGAGTTCAAATTTGGTCTCTTGTACTCACTAGCTGTATGACACTGGGCAAGACACCTAATTGCTATCTACCTCAGTTTCCTCATCTGGAAAATGGAATGATAATAATAACACCTACCTCCCAAGGTTGTTGTGAGGATCAAATGAGATAATATTTGTAAACACTTGGCACATAGGTGCTTAATAAATGTTTATTTCTTTCTTGTATCACATTGTCATAAACTTAAGATGTAAGGATTTATTTTCTGATCAATCTTACAACCCAAGATGTGAGAATGCAATTCCTCAGAATTAAGATTGTTGGTCAATGAAATGTGTCTCTGAAAGAGATTCTGGAAATGGAACTATTAGATGTTTAGATGAGTTTCCTGAAGCCTTAACTTTCCATGATAGCACCTACAATCTTTGCAAAGTCTGCCATTCCACCATCCTTTTTATATAGCCCATTAGCTGGAGAATGGCTGAATTATGTGATATTATGTGAATGTTATGGAATATTATTGTTCTATAAGAAATGATCAGGAGGATGATTTCAGAAAGGCCTGGAGAGACTTACATGAACTGATGCTGAGTGAAATGAGCAGAACCTGCAAATATGTATTGTATCTAGGATATATTGCAACATATTTAACATATATAGGACTGCTGGCTATCTTGGTGGGGGGGGGGGGGGGGAGGGAGGGGAAAAAATGAAACATAAGCGATTGCAAGGGATAATGTTGTATAAAAATTATCCTGGCATGGATTCTGTCAATACAAAGTTATTAATTAAATAAAATAAAATTAAAAAAAAACAGTAAAACAGGGATAAAAATAAAACCTCCCTCCAAGAAAAAAAAAAAAAAAGAAATGAGCAGAACCAGGAGATCATTATACACAGCAACTTCAATATTATAGGACAATCAATTCTGATAAACATGACTCTTTCCAACAATGAGATGATTCAGTCCAGTTCCATTGATCTTGTGATGAAGAGAGCCATCTCCACCCAGAGAGAGGCCTGAATGTGGATCACGACATAGCATTCTCACTCTTTTTGTTGTTGTTTGCTTGCATTTTGTTTTTATACTCATTTACTTTCTTTTTTTTTTAAATCTGATTTCTCTTGTGCAGCAAGAGAATTGTATAAATATGTTTATACATTAAAAAAGAGATTAGAACTTATGGCCATGAATGGGCAATCTGTTGCTCTCCCCATATTAGGCCTAAATATCTGATGAGATTTATCTTCATTCCTATTTATCCAACCCTCAGAAGGGTGATGCTTGAGTTTATCTCTAAGCTGTTTTTTTGCAGACTAGGGAATCAGGGCCTGGGTACTGGTTCTGTCACTGACTTACTGGGGGGCCTTGTTGTAGGCTGAGGGCTTCTTCTCTTTAGGTCTCAGATGAGGTCATCTACAAAATGAAGAGATTAAACTCTATCATTACTAAAGTATCTGTCAGTCCTGGTATAGTGGAAGAGTTTTGCACTTAGAGGCTCTGGGTTTGAATCTTAGCTTTGCTACTTATTCCCTGTGTAACCCTGGACCTCCATTTATCCTCAAGGTCCTCATCTACAAAATGAGGGAATTGAACTAGATGATTTGGAAGGTTTCTAGTATTTTTAAATGTATTTGTGATCACCGAAATGAGGTTTACCTTCCAGAATATCAGACTGACCCTTTCCTAATGGCTGAGCATGACCTGGCAGACTTGTCTATAGAGTGAACAGAGGCTAATATTGCTCTTTAAAGAGTAAATTGAAAAGAAGTTGCATTTTACTTAAATAATAGCAAAGACACAGACATTGATTTGGGCCTGAGAAAGAAAACCCTTTTCTCATTCATTCTGGCAGAATGTACTCTTGTGTGATTAATAGAATGAGGCACACAGAGGTCAGCAGAGCAGGCACAGGAGACTGCGTTTGTTATTTATGGGAGGTTCTTGGAAGGACAGACTGACTTTCTTTTGTTTGTGTGTGTCTCTGTGTATTTGTGCTTCTCTCTCTCTCTTTAAGACCTACTCTGGTCTCTTCTGTGTGACAGTCAACCCTTACAGGTGGCTTCCCATTTATGGTGCCCGTGTGGCCAACATGTACAAGGGCAAGAAGCGTACAGAGATGCCCCCTCATCTCTTCTCCATCTCTGACAACGCCTACCATGACATGCTCATGGGTAAGTGTTTGCTAGGAGAGAGAACTCTTCTGGACCACTGAGAGCCCACAGGACATTTCTTTGTCATTAAAGACACAGAATGAGAGACAGTGTGCAAGGTAGATTGAGGTCTGGTCTATCAGAAAGACCTAAGTTCTCTCATTAAGTACTACTGTCATCTTGGCCAAGTCAAATAACTTTTTAGTACTTAAGGCAACTCTTTGGATAAATATATTAAAAATGAGTGGAAACTGTAAGTCAGGTTGTTAACAAGTATTTATTAAGTGCTTATTTTATGCCAGCCTCTGTCCTCGTGGAGCTCATATCTCACACATAAAAGGAAGTTAAAAATGGAAAGAGAGTGGACGATTAATGGAGTAGGGGTGGGGGGAAGGGAATTGTAGAGAAAGTCGGAAATGTATCCTGGAGAAGAATGAGATGTGTTTGGTCTGTGTGCTCTCCTTAATCAGAGGTTCTAGGAGGTGCTATCTAGAGGGAGAGAGAGTACTCTCAAGCTGGAGTCCCAGGGCTGGAGTCAGCTTCAGGGTTGGGGCATGGGAGAGGAAGTCTAGAGTGTAACCTGGAGAGAAATGACCATGTTGGAAAGGAATGATGACATGAAAACAAGGAGTTGATTTCCCTTGGTATGGGGAGTTTTCATACTGGGAACTCCCTACATACTGGAGGGAGGAACTATATTAGGTTCATTTGATAAAATTCTATAGGTCTGGCCTATAGTCTGCATTACCAGTTGAGAATTATAGCTCATAAAAAATGTTGCAGGCTGGTTACCTTTGGATAATTAACTTTTAAGACTTTTATAACATGCATCCAAACACAAAAAAATCAATTTCACCTAACAGTCAAATGTTTCAATACTTGTAGGATTTACTAGTTTTTGTGAGTTGTGGTGGTCAAAAAATAAGAGTTTCTCTGAATTTGGCTAAATTGTCAACAAGTATGTATTAAGCATTTACTGTATGCTTTCTGATTGGTCAGTTCCTCTCAGAACCTTCATTTTAAGATATACATGAGCCATCCATATTCATTCTTTCTCTCCAGAGCCTCTCTAGGCTCTGTTACTGAATTTCTGGGCTTCTTTCTCCACTCTGTCCTCTGTGCAGGTTATTTTCTTTGTTACCCACAGTCCCCTCCTCACATATCCCTTTCAGCTTCCTTCCATGGACTGTTTTCTCTCATTAGAATATAAACTCCTTGAAAGCAAGGATTTTCTTTCTTGCATGTATTTGCATTTTTTAGCACTAAGCAGAGTGCCTGACAAAAAATATTTGTTGATTGATTGAATGACTGTGTAAGGACTCTGTTAAGCAGTGGCCATATTGGGCCTATTCTGCAAAGAGAGGCAAAAATAGTTCCTGCCTATGCAGAATTCACATTCTAAAAAGGGGAGAAGCCATAAAAACAACTATGTATGAAAAAGATACATTCAGGGTAAACTGGAACTAATCCCAGGCTTAAAGTCTTTCCAGTCTAATAGGAAAAGCCAGAGCTTAGGCTTTGCTCACAAAGCTTCCCAGGATCCAGGTTCATCTCTTTGTCATCATGAGGCATCATATTAGGCCTTTTAATCAAGCTTATTACTCTTGAATTTATATTATAACCATAGAGTCAAGAAACTAATTGTACAAGTACTAGATGAGAACAATATACTTTCAGAGCAATTTCTGGGAAAAAAGAACCAGAGGTATTAGTTGACTGCCAGTTTAATGTAAGACCCCAGTGTCATGTAATTGTTCAAAAGGCTAATATAATCATAGGCTATACTAACATAAATAAAGTGTCCAGAAAAAGAAAGTTCATTAATTCTACTGTACTCTGAGTTGAATGGGTCACACAGGGATCACTGTGTTCAGTACTGGGCACCACTTTTTTTAAAAGAATAAACATTGACTGTTATCTTTTGTTTGACTTTGTATCATCCATATTTCCCAATGTTTTCCTTTTCATCTCAGTCATCCTCTTTTCCCCTAGCCTTCCCTTTGATAAAGAATAAAAAAGAAATTTAAAAAATTTGGTAAAACTAAGCAAAACTTTTTTTAAAAAATCACATTTTATGCAATCTTGCAAAAATATAGGTCCTCTACTTTGGTAAAAGGTGGGTGGAATGAGCATCACTTTAGGAAGGACATTGACAAATAATGAGAAATGGGTGACTAGGATGGTGGGTATACTTCAACATTGTTGGCCCATAGGTTTAGGGCCATAGGTTTAGATTTAGAAGGAAACTCAGAAGTCATCCAATCCAATTTCTACATCACATGATGAGTAGTTAAACAAATTGTTTAGCCAGGAGAAAAGAAGATGTAGGAGGCACTTATTCATTGTTTTCTAGGATTTGAAAGGTTGTTCTTTGTGCTCCCGAGGATAGAAAAAGACCAATGTAAAAATCAGAGGCGGGCAGATTTCAGCTCAATAGAAGGAAGGAAACAAACATTTATTAAAACACCTACTACGTGTCAGACACTGTGCTAAGTGCTTTACAAATATTAACTCATTTTATCTTCACAACAAAGCTAGGAAATTGGTGGTAGTGAACCTACTTTGCAGTTGAGAAGACTGAGAGAGACAGAGGTTAAGATATCAAACAGCTGGTAAAGTGTCTAAGATTAGGTATAAATTCAGGTCCTCCAGAGTCCACGCCTTGCACTCTATCCATAATGGTTAACATGATCTGAAAGTGGGATGCCTGCCTGGTGGGCCACCAGTTCCCAATCACTGGAAATATTCAAATAAAGGCTGAAGGGCTTCTAGAGGAGATTCAAGCCTCATATAGGAAACTGGCTCAGACAACCTCATAGACCTCAGACTTTCCAGCTATGAGATTCATGAATTTCAGTTTTACTGACAAATATTATTCAGTGACTGAGGCCTCTAGCTAAGGCTAGCTTCATTATCCAAAAGCAGAATGGTGACTCAGATGTCTGATTGTTTGGGTTTGGTTGTAGTCAAAGCCTAAATAGCTAAACTGGGGAAATAAAAATGTTTGCTAATTGTGTCTTGGTATCTTTTTCCCCCTTCCTACAGATCGTGAAAATCAGTCTATGCTAATCACGTAAGTATTCCTTCTTGTCTTTTGGTCTATATACATATAATTATGTTGGTCTCTTCTACATATAATTAGTCATTCACATAATTATAATTAATTGCCTGTGCTTTGTAAGGAACTTTGCAGGCTACAAATAGGTTTAATTGTAGTAAATACCTCAAGTCAATGTCTCTTTTACTGATAGGGGTGTAGTGAATTATTCTTCCTTAGTCTATCGCTATCTTCTGAGGGCTGACAGTGCCTGTGGATAGAAGGATCCAATCTAATTCAACCTGGAAAACATTTATTAAGTACCTGTTATATGTATAACATAATAGAAGACTGATTCTTCCAAAACATCTGGGTGCAGGTCTTGCTTCTGAAACCTTTAGGCTATATGACCACAGGCAGATCAATTATTCATTCTGTTCCCATGCAGTTCTCACAGACTGCAAAATTACAGAATGATTATTGAAATGCGTCAGAGAAGGGATTTGCTTCACACTGATGAAATTGCAGGTCTAGACCATGGTATACAAAGTACTATGCTAGATGCTGGGAATACCTAAATACTAAATGGATGTGCAATCTCATTGGGGTGAAAGATCCTTCCAATGATCCAAAATTACTTATGATACACTTTTAAGTTTAATCTGTATTATTAATGTTTTCTCCAAGACTTTATTAAACCTTGAGAATTAATAAAATCATAAATTACATTGTAGTGCTTATTGATTTCTAAGATGTAAATACTCATAATAAAAATTTACATTGGGTTCTTCATGACTCTATCCACCCGTGGGACAGAAGTATTCTACTTTCTCCTTTTTTTCCTAAAGCTTTTTATTTTCAAAATATATGCATGGACAATTTTAACAACATTGACCCTTGCATAGCCTTGTGTTTCAGATTTTCTCCTCCTTCTCTCCACTCCCTCCCCTAGATGGCAAGCAATTCAATATATGTTAAATGTGTTAAAATATATGTTAAATCCAATATGAAGAAACATTTATACAATTCTCTTGCTGCACAAGAGAAAGCAAATCAAAAAAAGAAAGTAAATGATCTATTTTCTCCTAACTTCACAAGATTACTCCTGGAACATTCTGATCATCCTCTTGACAGTCCTTACTCTCATTGTGAGGATACTGGGAATACAAAGAGAAAAAAACAACAGTCCCTTGCTTGGAGGGAACTTGCATTTTATTAAGAACATACTACTAAGGATGGCCATTCTTGACACCATTCCTGGTTGCTGTTGTTATTATGCATTACATTTCCTATCTCCTGGTTCTTCATGAGCCTCTTTTTTCCTTTTCAATCCCTAGTGGAGAATCTGGTGCTGGCAAGACTGAAAATACCAAGAAGGTCATTCAGTATTTTGCCAACATTGGAGGCACTGGCAAACAGTCTTCAGATGGCAAGGTATGGCTTTCCAAATGGGTAGAAGGAAGAAGAGGGTTCATTTGTCTCAGAAGGTACTAAGTGACACAGGAGGCTACATTTTTCCTCCTGGATGGGCAGTTTTTAATCTACTGTGGAAATCCAGAAACTAGTTGCACTTTAGGGAGGGGAAATTGAATTGCTGAGTTAATTTAAAAAACAACAAGCAGCCATAGAAAGCCTATCTATACAGGCTTCCTCTATTGCCTTATAGTAGAAGGTCTCCCAAAATAAGACCTCCTTTTTCTCTAGTTAATGGGAGCCAAGAATGCAAAGAAATCTATCAGAGGATGGAGGTATCTTGGAGGATTGTTATGGAAACACAGCCAAAAAAGGGGGAAGTTTGTTTAGCTAGAATGAAAAGAACACAAAGAAATGAATTTCAATCTCTTTGGAGTATACTTTGATCAGTAGGAAATATTTAAAAGATGAAGGAAGGTTTACAGAGATACTAAGCAGCGCTTTGTGTAGTGGAGTCTTTGCTTGGTATGGCCACAGTGTGGTTGGAGTCATATTTTCTGATGGACAGAGCACCAGACATCTGACAGTTCCATCTTCTGTTTCTTCTGGGCTAGGGATCCTTGGAGGATCAAATCATCCAGGCTAACCCTGTGCTGGAGGCTTTTGGTAACGCCAAGACTACCAGGAACAACAATTCCTCTCGATTTGTGAGTACCTTACAATATCCCTTTAATCAACATTTGCCTTTGTCCATATTACTGGCGGACTTTAAATCAACTTCAACAGCAGGTTACAATGATAATAATAGCTAGAATTCCATTTACAAAGATATATACATTTATAAATTTTCATTTAATCCTTATAATAATCCTGTGAAGGAAGTGCTATTTTAATCCCCATTTTATAGGTGAAGAAACTGAGACTGAAATGTTAGACATGCTGGTAAGCAAGAATTCAAAGTCAGGTCTTCCTGTTTCCAAGTCCAGCAGTCTATAGTCAGTCCACCTCTAAGAGAAGCAGTAATTGTATAATGGATGCAAATGGGAATCAGATCTAGGATCAGGTCTTGCCTTTGAAACATGTATGTGAGGATGGTGAAAACATATAACCTTTTCATGCCTAAGGCAACTCATTAAGACTGTGAATTCCAGATGAATTGCTATCTGCTTTAGTGGAAGGAAGTTATATACCTGGAGGTCCCTAAGCCAATAAAGGCACAGACCCAGAGCAGACTAATATATATATATGATCAAGGAAATTATGAAATATACTTTTTAAAAAGAAATTTTAAAGAATTAGATATCCACTTTTTAAGTTCAACTAACGTGTAGTCTTGCCTAAAGGCAGGAGGATAGATTATTTGATCTCTTGAAGTCTCTAAGACATGTAGAAAGGGGTAGATGACCTACATAGAGGAGGTTAACAAAATTTCTAAGTAGGGCAAGCCATTTTTGTTTCCTTGAGATGCAGCTGTTCTGGCAACAAAAGTACCATCTTTGGAGTCCAAGCACTTCAAATTACTTCAAGTTCTGACTCAGTCACTTACTTCCCAGCTGTTTAACTTTTGTCATTTCATTTAACTCTTCCAGCCTCAGTTTCCTTGTCCATAAAATGAATGTGTTAATATGTGTACTCCCTTTCTCAGGAGGAAAATAGTCTATAAACCTTAAAAGTTGTCTATAAAGAAATGGGATCTTGTCAACTCCCTTTCCCTCATCCCTGAAATGGCAATAAAAAAGTGAAGGTTATACTAATTGCCCTTTGGAGTAGTTCAGAGGATATTTGGGTATGGACTTAGTCCTGGAAACTTGTCTTTCCTCCATCAATTTGCATGAAAAACCTGTAGTTCAACATTCCAGTTCAACTGAGAGTCTGATCTGGCCTGAAGGTACCCACGTGTAACTCATATGGAATTTCAGGAGGAGTGGCTAGCATGCATGTGAGACTAAACCTGATCCACTGTTTCTGTGATAACCTGAGAGTGACCTTCCTTTTCTCACAGACCCTTCCATCATTCTCTTCTTCTTTCTTTCTTTCTTTCTTCTTTCTTTCTTTTTCTTCTTCTCTTCTTCCTTCTTTTCTTCTTTTCTTTTTCTCTTCTTCTTTCTTCCTCTTTTCCTCCTTCTCCTCTTCCTCCTTCTTCTTTTCTTTTTCTTTTCTCAGGGCAAGTTTATTCGAATCCACTTTGGCACCACTGGCAAACTGGCTGGGGCTGACATTGAGAGCTGTAAGTTGTTGCAAGTGTTCAGTACTTGGGAAGCTTTTTCTGGAAGCTTAAGTCTGTTGAAATGGCCTTTTAGGAAGAATATTGTTGCATATAGACAAGGGCAGCCAGAATGATCAAGGGCCTTGAGCCCATCAATACATTAACTACTAACAAATGAAACTTAGCACAAAAAGCTAAAGTCTTCCACTGTATATGGTGTCATCTCTAGTCACTTGCCACTAGACTCATATGACTAGGGAGGAGAGAGTGAAACTGATGACTGCACAGCCTTATCTCACTTAAATTGAATTCACTTTCAAATAAAGATATTGCCTTTCTGATATCATTGGTCCTTTTCAAGAAAAAGATAGAAACAAGCTAAATGCTAAAAATACAAAGAAAGACAAAAATTGTCTTTTCCCTCAAGGAAATTAGATTTTAATTGGGGAAACAACATTTAAATAACTGAGTCCATATAAGTTATATCAACTCAACAAGCATTTATCATCATGGCCTCAAGATTTCCTCCATCTGTACTCAAGGACATATGAATAAAAGTGAAGGAAGTAGATGGTGAGAATAATCCAGGATTTGACAAAGTAGAGCAGAGAAACAAGCAATTTGAGAGTAGATCACCTAAAGTTGAATTAGTTGTTTAAGGGGATTAAGATAAAGAAGGGAGAGGAATGTAGGTAGCCTGGGGATCATAGACTGGGGAAGATTTGAGAGATGGAGGAAATAGAGATCATTGTGAGGATAAAGGACAGAGATGAAAGTCATAAGGCATAGAAAAAGTAGGATGATGAAAAATTTTGATCAGATAAAGAAAAGTTGGAGTTAATAAATATGGAAGTAGAACACTTTTGAAGATGGCAAGGTCAAAACTTTAACCATTTCTGTGGGTAGCTAAGGCAGAGTAGAGGAGTAGGTCATGAGAAGTGAGTAGACTGAGGAACTAGAAAGTTAGATTATTTGAGGAAGCATCAGTATGTATGCTGAAGTCCTTTAGCATATTAGCTGAAATTAAGGTAAGAAGGAAGAGATAAACCAAGCATTCAGTACATTGTGGAAGGAAGCAGAATGTCTTAGAGGTTAATTGTTAATAGAGGATAATGGCCACCAGGATCTGGATTAGGATAATATATATACAAATGTATCATCCTAATCCAGATCTGGCTGTCATCAAGAAGGAGTCCAGTCTCAGTAGAGGACAGAAGATGGGAGGGTAAGAGAACAAGTTTAAGATAAGAAAAAGTTTATTGATTATGAGGCAATTTTTCAAGAAGGAACAGTGGAAGGGTTGGGCAAGTCTGAATTGGGGAGAAGGGATGAGATGAATGAGAGTAAGAGAATAGATCAATGGGAATAAAGAAAGGTGTTTGTACATTAGAAACTGGGGTTCAGAATCACTGGGATAAGGAGATTACAAGGGAATGAGAATGAGTTATTAAGGAATGAATCCAAGCACAGCATTAATGGTTAGAGAAAAACCCTCTGGGGGAAGCACATGATCGGAATATACAACATCTTACCTCCAGATCTAGCCTCATGGTTGGTTGGTAATGCTATTCTGTCCTGGAAGGCTCCAATGCCTGCTTCATAATAAGCAGGAGTGGGAGACAGCATGGAAGAGCACTGAGAAGCTATATTGATGCCATACCTGCATTGTAGGAAGTCTTGTGGAGGATGGACGACTTTCTTAACCCAGTACAGTAGAGAAATACCTGGGATGGGCTACTAGAGTAGGGAGAGAATATTCTACAATTTCCAACAATGTATGTATCATTTCCCCAAGTGCTCACTCTTTCTTTTTTCATAATGAATAAAAATGAATTAATTGTGCCTTGCTTTGTATTCTTATTTTCTTTCTTTCTTCCTTTTTTTTTTTTTTTTTTTTAGATCTCTTAGAGAAATCTCGAGTCATTTCCCAACAAGCAGCTGAGAGAGGCTACCATATCTTCTACCAGATCCTCTCTAACAAGAAGCCTGAACTTCTTGGTAAAAAATTGTCTCTATGTCCCCTCTCCTCAGAAATGGAAATGCCCTAGTTTATTCATTGCTTTCAATATGAAAGGTGCCCCCTCACCTAACCTTGGCCTTACCTCACCATTGGTTCTTCTTGTTGATTCCTTTATAGTCTGTGGAATCATCTCTTTGAGTGGAATCACATTCTTGGGGACTCTTTAAGCAGAAATAATGGGCTTAGAATCTGAGGCAAAGAACAGTAGAAGGGACAAAATGGTGCTGTGTATGTCAATCTGAACTAACAAGAAATAAGTTCAAATCCCTCTTCTATCATTTACTCCCTCATGTGACCTAACCCCAGTCATTTAACATATCTTGCTCTCAGTTTCATCTGCAAGATTACAGGACTGGACTAGATGATTTCTAAGATCACTTTCAGCTCTAACCCAATGAACTTACTATTCTATTCACCCATACCATATCACTGACCTCTTGTCTCTTGGGATTTTTTGGTGGTTTAGAAAAGGAGAAAAGAGGAGAAAATAATTTTTAAAAAATGAGTAAAGAATCAGTAAAAGTGGTCTTGGTCACTTTGACCTTGCTCAAAAGAAATGGGGAATGTAGGAGGAAAAAAAAAAGAGGTAGGGATGAGACAATCCTCCAATCCCTGGAGCTTTCTTCCTCTGGCTCTTTGTGCTGTCTCAAGTCTTTATTGAATTGTTGTATATTTGTAGTATGTATATTTGTCAAATGTCAGAGGAAATGTCTCCTGAAATTTCACAAGAGGTTCATGAAAAGTCTAATGGTGATCAGCATAATAGGGCACAGTGGTATTTGACTTCTCACCCACAAGTCCATGCTTTTGCAGCCATTGGTATTGTCATCAATAAATCATAGAGTTCCCTTGATTTCTCTTTACAGAGAGTTTGCTTCTGGTGCCCAATCCCAAGGAATACCATTGGATAAGCCAAGGTGTCACAGTTGTTGATAACATGGATGATGGTGAAGAGTTACAGATCACAGATGTGAGTGGGAAAGGGAAACAATTGGGGCAAAGTAACGACGGGAGCCATATGGGACAGGATAGTCATTTGGAGGCAGAAGTTCTATGTGGTTCAAATTCTGGCTCTGCCACTTACTTCCTTGTGACTTTGGGCAAGCTTTTTAGTCTCAGTTCCCTCATTTGTAAAATAGAAAGAAGAAAGAAAATAAATGCCTATTATTTGCCAGGCAAATATCATCTCATTGCATCATCACAACAACCCTGTGAAAGTAAGTGCTATTATTATCACTTCCATTTTACAGCTGAGAAAACTGAGGCAGACAGAAATTAAGTGACTTGACCAGGATCACATAGCTAGCAAATGTCAGAAGCCAGTTTTGGATGAAGGTCTTCCTGACTCTAGACTGAGTGCTCTACCTAGGGCTTAGCTGACTCTAATGTGGATAATAACAGCATCTACCATTTGAGAATTAAATGATAAATGAACTGACATAAATAAAAGTGCTTTGTAGACATTAAAGCACTATATAAATACTTGCTATTATTAATAACAGCAATAATTATTTATTAATTACATTTTAATTTAACAACAACAGCAATAATATTCAGTTGAATGAACTGAGGATATTTAGCTTGGAAAAGAGAAATTTAAAAGATTATATGGTGGCTACCTTGAGGGAGGAAGTCAGGCATACTACAAGTATGGGCTTTAGGCTAAGAAGATTCTGTCCTTTTATGGGATGGGGAAGAAGAAATGGTTGCTGCTGGTTGGCCAGGGTATCCTCCCCCAGGTCTAGGTCTACTGCAGGAACCAGGCAAATAGCCAAATATCCTGGTTACTGTGAAACTGTGCTAGCATAGGGAAAGTGTTTGTTACTCCAAAGTTATATACAGTCTAATTCATACTATAAACAGAGTCTTAATGAACTAGTGAGCAGGGTGTTAACTCAGGGCACAGATTGTTCCCTCATGAGAAATTGATTTTCCTTACAACATCTATCTATTTAAACAGACACCCGCTCAATAACCTGAGACTTAGGGAAATATTGATCGGAATTTTTCCTCCCCAAAGTTTAAATTATAAAAGCCCCAGGGCATTCTGTCGTCAAGAAAATATAAATAGATATTTCACCAAGCTCAAAAGTGGAAATAAATTCTGACCAACATTGTTTTTGTCAAGATATTTAAGGTAAATCTGAACAATTATCTTTAATGAGCTTGAGATTTGGGGTCTTGTCTTCTCCCATAGTTAGTGATTTCAACTAGGAAATAATACCTTTCTTTTCAAATTTAATTTTATATATATCTTTTGTTTTTCTTACCCCCATCATTTCTGAACATCCTCTCTCCCCACAAAATTACCCCATCCCCTTGAAAGCCATGCCATGTAACAGAGAATAAAAAAGAAAGAGAGAAAAAATTAGGTCAGCAAAATAAAACATATTGAGTCTGACAATTTATACAATGAGAAACATTACTTTTTAGTGAATGTTTGAAAGGGTCTTCTTTGTGGGTCATTATTTGAGTATGATAGACATTTCCCTGAGGACATGCAAATGATATCATTCTTGACTGTAGGAAATTGTTGCTCCGTTGGGATATGCTTTTAAATATCATACATATATCACATGTATATATAGATGCATACACATGAGTATATACATGCATACATTTATGTGCATTTACACACATATGTAATATGTGTGTATAGAGAGGTAGGTATTGAGTGTGTCTGTAATTTGTACATATACATGTGTATGTAGGCAAATCCTCTCCTTTGGGGTTTGAGATGAGGAGTCAGCCTGTTGTTGAATGTATCTCTTTCTTGCTAATTTCTAGGTTGCTTTTGATGTCCTAGGCTTCAGTGCAGAGGAGAAGATTGGGGTTTACAAACTCACTGGGGGTATCATGCATTTTGGGAACATGAAATTCAAGCAGAAACCAAGAGAAGAACAGGCAGAAGTGGACACTACTGAGGGTAGGTTGTTTGATGAAGAATATGGGTCAAGCCCATCCAGAAGCAAATCAATCAATGCAGTGGGCAGCAGGGTTACATTAATGTGATAACTGTTACCATGACTACCATTTACAAGATTCAATTACTCAGTCAATGAGCATTTATTACGCACTTACTGGGCATTGTCTTAAGTGTTGGTGATATGAGAAAAAGGCAAAAATATGGTCCCTGATCCAATGGAGTTCATATTCTCATTGAAGAGGTGATATGTGAATAACTATTTCCATATAAGATATGTACAGTATAAATAGAAGATAGAGCAGCTGGGGGGCATAGTGGCTAGTGTGCTAGAGCTTGGAGTCAGGAAGATTCATCTTTATGAGTTAAAATCTAACCTTAGACACTTACTAGCTTATGACCCTGGATAAATCACTTAACACATTTGCAAAAATATAAAATAAGCTGAAGAAGGAAATGACAAATCACTCCAGTATCTTTGCCAAGAAAACTCCAAATGGAATCATGAAAAGTCAGACATGATTGAAAAATAATTCAACAACAACAAGTGGAAGGTGATCTCAAAGAGAAGGGACTAGAGACTAGGGGAACTGGAGAATGCCTCCCTCAGAAGGTAGAATTTGGGCTGAATCCTGAAAAAATCCAAGGAAGCCAAAAGGCAAAGGTGAAGAAGAAGAGCATTTCAGGCACAAGACCAGCCAGGGCAAGTGGCATTGGGAGATTAGTATCAAAGAGGAAATTGTAGAAAGAATTCCTGACCTAGAAGGAGAATGGAGATGTGGATTCAGGTCCTAGATCTGTTTCTAACTGATTATGTGACCCTAGACATGTCAGATCTTCTCTGACTTTCTGATTCCTTTTCTGAAAAAAGAAGGGATTAGAATAAAATGATCTCTGAGATTCCTTATATTTCTGGAATTCTACAGTTCTATAGCATGGTGAGCTTTGGATATTTATTTCTAAGACGTGGTGAGTATAGTATATAAGAAGGAGACTTAATGTTTCTTTTCACAATATCCTTGACTTATTGTGTTGCTTTATCAAATCATACATCTCTGTCTGTTTTCTTCTACATGAAGTTTCATTACTCTAAAACACAGATATTTTACCATATCAGTATTTTCACTTATTAGAATTTGTGCCCTACCATTTACTTTGCATATTACTTTCTCTACTCAAGAAATTTCTGTGATTTCCTGTTGCTTTTAAGAATTAAGGAAAAACTCTTCATCTTACCATTTAAAGTCCATCATAGTCTGGTTCCACAGTTCCTGTCTAGCCTTCTTTGACATTTGTATCCACCAAGTACATTCCGTTCTAGCCAAACTAACCCACCTGCTGTTTCTCAAATTCAATGATCTATATCCTTCCTTCATGCTTTTGTATAGTCTTCCCTCATACTTGGAATGCATTTCTTCCTCACTTCTGCCTTTTAGAATCCCTGATTTCCTTCAAAGATCAACTCCTGTGCCATTTTTATAGGAAACTTTTTCTGATTCCCTTACTTGTTAGTCCTAGGTTATCCCCTTTTAACATATATTCATGTACATATAGATATAATCTACATATATATAGATATATCAATATATATGTATAGATTTAGATATAATCTATATAGATATAGATATATATACCTATTTATACATACATATGTGCATATATACACACATTGATACATATCTTTGCACACATATGTGGTTTGTTTATATTATATATATATAATTGTTGTTGTTTGTCTTTCATTCTCAAAGAGGACCATGACACCTGAGAGGTGAAGCCATGACTTGCAAGTAAATTGGGTTTGAGTGAAGGAGAGCTGTACAAGGTCACCTGCCTCACTTTCTCTTCCAGATCCATCTGGGTCTAAGGGCCAGATATAGATCAGGAGAACTGGAAATATCCCTGAGTAAAGTAAGAGACCTTGGCCTTTTTAAGTTAAAATTTTTTAAAGGTTTCAATCTGACTGAGACAAAATCCAATCAGTGATTAAACATAGGTAAGAGGAGGCAGAGAAGGGTCTCTTTCACCTACTCATAAATAAATACATACAATTATTTTGTTTTATTTATCTTATATATGTGTGTGTGTAACTATTTACATATTGTATCCTTAGGTGGTTTTTAAAAAATATGTATCTGTTTACATATTGTAGCTTATATTGTAAACTATCTGAGGGCAGGAATCATTTCATTTTTTTTCTTTGTATCTCTAGTACATGGTACAGCACAAAGCAGTTGTTTAATAATATACATATTTGATTGAATTGTAGTGAGATAATAATAACAATAACATTCACATGATGCTTTAAAATTTGCAAAACACTTCACAAATGTAACTTAATGTTATCTTCACAACAGCTGGGGAAGATAGGTGCTATTATTAGTCCCAACTTATAGATGAGGAAACTGAAGCAAGCAATGATTTTGATATCACACAATTATTAAGTTTCTGAGTCTGAATTTGAACTCAGGATTGCCTGATTCTGCCTCATGCATTGGTTCACATAGCTGCTTGAGACAGTACCACCATGCATGGCTCTTTTCAACAGTGAAATAATTCAGGCCATTTCCAATGGTCTTGTGATGGAGAGAGCCATCTGCACCCAGACTGTGGAGATTGAATATGGATCACAAAATAGTATTTTCATCTTTTTTGTTATTGTTTACTTGATTTTTTCTCATTTTTTCCCTTTTTGATCTAATTTTTCTTGTGCAGCATGATATTTTTGGAAATATGTATGGAAAAATTGCATGCTTAATATATAGTGGATTATTTGCTGTCTAGGGAAGGGGTGGAAGGAAGGAAGGAAAGAAGGGAGAAAAATTTGGAATACAAGATTTTGCAAGGGTGAATGTTGAAAACTATCTTCACATATGTTTAAAAAATAAAAAGCTATTATTTTTTTAAAAGATAATACCACCATATTATGTTATACTGCCTGCGAGACATGGAGGAGCCATGTGGAATCACCCAGAGATCCTTTTCTTTTTTTCCTTCCACAGTGGCTGACAAAGTCGCCCACCTCATGGGTCTCAACTCTGGTGAGTTGCAGAAGGGCATCACCAGGCCTCGAGTCAAAGTGGGCAACGAGTTTGTACAGAAGGGTCAGAACATGGACCAGTGCAACAACTCCATCGGTGCCTTGGGCAAAGCTATCTATGACAAGATGTTCAAGTGGCTCGTGGTCAGGATTAACAAGACCCTGGACACCAAGATGCAGAGGCAGTTCTTCATTGGGGTGCTGGACATCGCTGGCTTCGAGATCTTTGAGGTGCCCTTCTGAATCCTCTTCCCGCTGAGGCAGGATCCCTTTCTCTTTGTTTCTCCTGCTTTTGACCTTGGCGCCTGGGGCTGGGCCATGTTGCTATTGATCTTGCCTCATGATTCTCTTAAAACATCACCCATTAGAGCAGCAGTACAAGTTGGCTCCGACTTCTCTTCTGCTCTGCAGAGAGAATGAATGGAAAGAAGCAAAGCTGTAGCATCCCATCTCCTTTCATCATGACCCTACTGCTGTGGAGTCATTGTAATAATTGATAAAATAACAATAAAATAAAATAATAACTAGCATTTGCACAAAATTTACTATGTGGCAGGCACTTTGGCAAATGCTTTACAATTTTTATCTCACTTGATCCTCACAACCCTGGGAGGGAGGCGCTATTGTTATTCCCATTTTACAGTTGGGGAAACTGAGGCAAATGATTTGTTCAGAGCTACATAGCTACTGTATCTGAAATTGAATTTGAATTCAGATCTTCCTGACTCCAGACCCAGCACTCTATCTGGTGTGTCATATAGGTCTACTCTCATAGATCTATTTTCTCATTTAATTAGAATGCTAGAGAGGAAGCATGTCTTGGTGGATAGAGCGATAGCCTTGAAATCAGAGTCAAATTCTTACTCTGACTCATATTGATGGTGTGACCACAGGCAAATCACTTAACTTCGAAGTGACCCCCAGACAGTTCTCTAAGATTTATAAAGCAATTTTTGATTAGCAGAAGGAGTTTCCATATTAGGAGTTCTCTAACACAAATGAAATCACAAGTCAGGATCCTCCTCCCACTTCCCAAAATGAAAATGCCTTCCTGCCTTCAGCTTAATAGCATGCCAGAGTAGATAGAATACTGGGTCTGGAGTCAGGAAGACCTGAATTCAAATCCAGCTGTGTCAACCTGGACAAATTATTTAACCACTGTCTGCCTTAGTTTCCCCAATTGTAACATAATAATAATACTTTCTCATAGAGTTGCTATGAAATTCAAATGTGCGCAGTGCTTGGCACAGAGTAGGCACTTAATAAATGCAAAGCCTTGAGAAGTTATACTAATTTGTATGATTTCTTTTTTCGTTAGTTGAGGAGGATTAGAACTATTATTTCATTGGTATAGGGAAGTTCTAGTAAGGAAATTCCCTCTATCCATGTAGATTAGTAACTCCTTTTCAACTTACAGTCTCAGAGGGCTGTCTAAAGGCAGCTAGGAGCTGAAATGGATAGAGCTCAGTACTTGGAGCCAGGGAAATCAGAGCTACAATTCTGTCTCAGACACTTACTAGCTGTCTAACACTGGACAAGACACTTATATCTGCTTAAATTTCTTCATTTGTAAAATAAGGATAATAATGACTATTGTGAGGATCAAATGGGATAATATTTATAAAGTATTTTGCAAGCTTTAAAGTGACATATAAATATTGGCTATTATTGATATTAGAGAAAAAATAAGTAATTTGTTCTGGTCTGTGTGTGTGTTGGAAGCAGGACTTGTTAAAGTGGAAGCTATATCTCTATCTGTTCCTACACATTAGCTCTCTAAGATTTCAAGGATGCTTTTAAACAACTTCACATCTCAGGCAGTATGGAAACCCCTACACATGTTTCTGTATCCCTATTCTGTAGGAGAATCTACTTTTCACATCTTCCTTCTTTCAATTATTTCTTTACAGTTTAATAGCTTTGAGCAGCTCTGCATCAACTTTACCAATGAAAAGCTTCAGCAGTTTTTCAACCATCACATGTTTGTGCTGGAGCAGGAGGAGTACAAAAGGGAGGGCATTGAATGGGTCTTCATTGACTTTGGTCTAGACCTACAGGCCTGCATTGACCTTCTGGAAAAGGTAATATTCTTTTAAGAGAAGAGGTTATAGAAAAGGGAGCCTGAATTCATCAATAGGCTACACATTTAAGAAAGTTAGAAAGCTAAGACCTCATCTCATTATCCCTTCCCTTTTTTTCCTTTCTACTTTCCATTCTGCTCCCCATTCCTTTTATAACCTTTTCTCTGGTACTTTACCATCTCCCTTGTGGTATGACCATCTCCTTTGATTTTCAGTTCTTTGTCACCACAAAAAGAATTGATATATATATATCTTTATATCTATCTATATCTATCTATCTCTATATATATGCACATATGAGTCTTTTCCTTCTTTTTTTGCTCTCTTTCAGGTAAAGTCCTGGTGTTGTATACCTTACATTTATATAATGCTTTACATTCCACATATGCTATCTTATTTGTTCTTCACTACAGTGTTGTATAATTAAAAGAACCAAAGTTAGGGAATCTAGTTGCAAATCCTAGCTTGGCTCCTTCCCACCCAGGTGACTGGAGGCAAGTCAGTTACATTCTTTGTCTCTCAGGTTTATCATCTATAAAATGAGATATTGATGTAGGTGATTTCTAAGATGCCTTCCATCTCCAAATATATACATGTTTTACAAGTTATATGATTTACTCCAGACCATTTCATTAGCAAATCAGAGAATCATAGATTATCAAAGTTAGAAGGTGCTAAAAATCTATTTGCATTCAGCATATAGATTTAGAGCTAAAAGGGATGATCTAGTCCAACTCTCTCATTTTACAGATGAGGAAATTAAAACTTAGAAGGCTTGTGGTTTGTCTAAATTCACTTAATCACATGCTCTCTAGACCTTAGTTTCCTTATCTGTAAAATGAAGGGGTTGGAGTAGACAATCTCTTTGATCTCTTTCAACTATAAATCTAAGTTCTTATGACATATAAATCTCTCTGGGACTCTCAGTTTCCTTATCTGTAAAATGAGAAAGTCTAATTAGATGTCTGGGATGCCTTCTAATACTGTTATCTGTGATTTTATAAATTATATATATGTATATGTGTGTGTTAACTGTGATCCTTCATGATTTCATTTAAGAAACACAAATTCCCAACCTCATTTCCCCATCTCACCTCTCAAAACATCTCCTGGAGCTATAAGAGTAAGAGAATGACAGGGTCAGCTTTAGGAAAAACTTTTTTGGAATCTCTATGAAAAATGGGTTGGAGAAAGGAGAAAGGCTAGAGGCAGGAGACTGAGTAGAAAGCGATAAAAATTGTCCAGGGAAAAGGCTTGAACTAGAGTAACCTCTACGGGGATGAAAAGAAGGGAGTGAATAAGAGAAATGTGGGTGAAGAATTGATGACACTGGAAATTGATTAGATAGAGATGAGTGAGAGTGTAGAACTGAAGATGACTTCTAAACTGCAAATGAGAGTTACTAGAAAAATGGTCTTGTCCTATCTAGAAATGGGGAAGATAAGAGGCTAGGTGGGTTTAGAATAATACTTTCAATCTTTAAATTAATATCTTGGCAAGAATGAGTTTAGCACATGACTTTTTGGTCTGTGATAAGAGAACCCTAGAACTATGTAGAAACATTGAGTGCCTGGGGCTAGAGTAGGGCTGGGGGTGGGGGAAGAATGGGGAAGGGTATAGGAAGGAGAAACAGAAAGGTAATACAGACAAACTTTCCCTAGTTCACAATTTCACTGAAGGCTGATCTTGTTCCAAGATCTATTCTGGATTCTGGGTAAGAAGAGCCAAACCAGCTTCTAGGAGCTTGAGGCAGAACTGATTAGTTCCTTCAAGAACTGATTTAAGTGTTTAGCACTTTGTTGGACAATGTTTGGACAAAGCCACCCATAATCATAAATTCAACTCCCAAGGCTCCTTCCGGTTCTGAGAACCTACCTCTTTGGTTTCAACTAAAAAGCATTTATTTTCTCTCCTCCTCTTCCTTCCCCTCCTTTCCAAATATATAATTCTTTTTTTCAGACTTTTGATAGCATTTTGTTTTTCCTAATACATGCAAAGATAGTTTTCAACATTCACCTTTACAAAATTTTGTGTTCAAAATTTTTCTCCCTTCTCTCCTTCCCTCCCCTCTCCAATTCAGCAAGCAATCCGATACATGTGCAATTCTTCTAAGCATATCCTTATTTGTCATGCTGCACAAGAAAAATCAGATCAAAAGGGAAAGGAAAAGAGAAAGGAAAAAAGAAACCAAGTTAACAAACAATAACAAAAAAGTGACAATACTGTGCTTTGATCCATATTCAACCTCCATGGTTTTCTCTCTGGAATATATAACACTTGTAACAAATTTTTAAAAAAATCAAATTTCCACATTGACCATTTCCAAAAATGTTTTCCTCATTTTGCAACCTGCATCCATAAGCTGTCATGAAGTGGGATAATATGTGTCATCATGAGTCCTTTGGAACCCTGACTTCCTATGCATTGATCAGAGTTTATTTAACTGCCATTACTTCTTATTTAATTCTGTTGCTTCCTTTACCTCCCCTAGCCCATGGGTATCTTCTCCATCCTGGAAGAGCAGTGTGTCTTCCCTAAAGCCACAGACGCCACTTTCAAGGCAGCTCTGTATGACAATCATTTGGGAAAGTCCAATAACTTCCTCAAGCCAAAGGGAGGCAAAGGCAAAGGCCCCGAAGCCCACTTTGAGCTGGTCCATTACGCTGGCACGGTGAGTACTGGCATCAGCTGCCCATCAGCAGCCATCTGCTTTGTTGAATTCCAGAACAAGGAATCGCTTCCAGATGAGTTATTCCAGACTCAACCAAACACCCCAGCATATTGCAGCTTCACACTGGAATGCACTTCCAAGTACTACACGCCGCTGATGGAGGAGGTGATGAGGAAGGGGTGAACACACCACTATGAGGCTTCTAGATTTAGTGGTAGAGCATACCGACACTTCAGAAAAGTGTGACCTGCCAAGCAAAGACAGGCGAGCCTCCTGCTCCCTCATCCTGCCTACTCCCTCCTCCTCCTGGAAAATTCCAAAGCATTGAAGCAAAGGACTAAATGTTTAAAGCCCTCACTGGCCCTCCTGTTGAACCTGCCATTCTTTCCCTCCCTGGTTTATGGTCCTGTTAGCTTTCAGTTTGACATCTCAGACTAGGAGAGTGGGCCAGAAATGAATACATTGGCAGAGAAGTCATGAATCCATTAGTAAGTCCCAAATTGGAAAGGGGGTGGGAGGTGCTCCAACAGATTGTGACCAGCAAATCAAGATGACTTATCTACATAACCAGGACAGCTCAAATAGAAAATGTAGTCGGGAGGTTGGAGAGGGGAAGAGAGACAAGAGTGGGGGCGGATCTTTGCTGCCAGGATTCTGGCTCCCCATTCACTTCTGGCACACACAGTCTCTAAGTATAATTAACAGGGGGATGGAGTCTTTGTTCGGCAAGCTTAAAGAAAAAAATATATCCCCCGCAACCCTGCAGTGACTTAAAGGTTGCTGTAAAAGCTAGCCGCCTGCTATTTGCCAGGTTCATGGAGACCTCCAGGACGGAACAGCAGGGAAAGAGAAGCTTCTGGACAATAGTGTCAAGAGGCTGTACTTAAAGGCTGAAGAGCAAGAGCAGTAAGCACAGGATTTTTGTGATGTTCTCAAGCTCTGCTCTGCCAATGACTGGATTGCCTGGCTACCCTGAGCAAACAACAGGATAAGGACGGGAATTGCAGTGCTTTCCCTCTCTTGAAATTAAAATAACATTTTATTTATAGTTATTGAATACCCAAAACCTTAGCAGATCAACTACTCTTCCAAGAATGGAGCCCCTAAATTCAGACACTGATGCAAAGAAGGAACCAGTTTTTTCTTTTTCTTGAAATGAAAGAAAAAGTTTTGAGGTTTTGTTTTTATTTTTGTTTTGCTCCCTTTCTCTTTTCTTGAGCTGTGTTCAGGCTGAAGGATCCAGAACATTTTCTTTCTCCTTGTTTCCTCTAGCTAGATCTACACTGGCCAATTTAGTTAGCTGGATCAATGTAGGCAGCCGATATGGATGATTCAGCTTTCTCCCCACTCCCCATCTCTATCTGTGCAATTTCACCTTGATTTAGTGGGCAGGACTGACCTCCATCTCTATTAGTAGAGAAAGAGGAGAAAGGAGATGACATTGCTATATCTTGGTTCTCTCCAGGTGGGGTACAACATCACAGGCTGGCTGGAGAAGAACAAGGACCCCTTGAATGAAACTGTGGTGGGTTTGTTCCAGAAAGCCAGCTTGGGGCTGCTTAGTCTCCTCTTTAAAGAAGAGGAAGCTGCAGGTATGGCTTATAAAAACCATTGCATTGTCTCTTCTGCTGGTTGGAGTTGGAGAGTGAAAATGAGTTTTCCTTTTCTTTACAAGTCAGTCAATGAACATTTCTTAGGTAGTTATTAGGTGTCAGACATTATGCTAATGAAAGGAAGAAAATATGATTCCTGAGTTCAAGAAGTTCACATTATAATGGGAGAAACAACATGCAAACAGCTGTACATATAATCTTTCTGTCTCTCTGTCTCTTTCTCCCTCTCTTTCTCCCTCTCTTTCTCTCTTTCTCCCTCTCTGTCTCTATGTCTTTGTTTCTGTTTCTCTGTCTCTTTGCTTCTCTCTCTCTCTCTCTCTCTCTGACTCTTCTTCCCTCCCTCCCTCTCTCCCTCTTCCTCCGTCTCACTCTTTTTACCTCCCTTTCACTCCTTTTCCTTCCTTCCTTCCCTCTTTCCTTCCACCTCCCTGTCTCTCCTTTCATCCCTCTTCCTTATTCCCCCTCTTCCTTCTTTTCTCTCCTCCCCTCCTTTCTTTCCCTCCTTCCCTTTCCCTCTCCTTCTCTCCCTTCCTCTGTTCCTCTTCCTCCTTTTGTCCCTCCCTTCCCCAGTCTCTCTGTCTCTTTGTCTCTGTGTGTGTGTCTCTGTCTCTGGATGCATGTGTATATGTGTGTCTCTCCTTCCTCTCTGCCCCCAAACCCAATACAAAGTTAGTCTAAGAAAGAAGGTACTAGTAACTGGGGGTGGGGAGGGGTTCACTTTTTCCCCTCAGAGATTAAAATCTTCAGAGATTCAATTTATTTTAACAAATTTCTCTCTAGAACTAATAATAATGACAGCATTGCTAATAATAATAATAATAGCCTTTGCAAAAAGCCTTAAATATGTTATCTCAGTTGATCCTCACAACAAGTCTACATGGTCCCCATTTTACAGATGAGGAAACTGGCTGAGAGGATAAGTTACATGCCTAGGGTTACACAGCTAATCATTACCTTAAGTAGAATTTGAACTCAGATCTTCTATACTTTGTCTAGTACTCTATCCACTACATCAGCTAATTGTTTTAGTACCATGATACGAAGAAAAAAAAGTAACACAACTTCTAACCTTAAGGAACTTTTAGTTAGTTGAAAAGAGAGCCCATATATATGAAACAGATTAAATATCTGATATGAAACTAAAATGGGCTACCATATATGAGGAATGAGTTTACTGGAAGTATTTGTGCAAAGTCTAGATGACCATTTTGTTGAAAGTTAGGAAAAGTTCTTGTTTGGGTGGGTTAGAGCAGATGGCCTTTTAGGTTCCTTCTAGCCCAGAAATTACAAGATTTTAAGTGAAAATTATGTAGTACTAATCCAAAGTGTTGCAATAGAAATTCAGAGAAGAAATGGAATCCCCCGGGACTTCATTTATAAATGAGGTAGGATTTGAATAGGTTTTGAAGGATGATCTCAGGAGAGAGAGATTCAGTTGCTGCTACCATAAATGAGTCTAAGAGTCTAGATTCCCTTCTTTTCCACTCTTACTTAAGGGTGGAATTGTATCAAAAAGGTAATGGCTTTGTAGTATACCTTTAATACTTTAAATAAAATCCTGTATTATTTCTCTGGATAATTTTCTCTTTAGGATTTACATTTCTGTTTGGGACTATGGTGATAAGAAGATTTATATACTTTATTGGCTAATGTGATTCTCTCTGGAACTGGTAGCACAAGCATTTATAATCTCCATTTCACAGCTGAAGGAAGGAAGGTAGAGAGCTGAACTTGCCCACACACCTAAAAAGTGACAGAGTTGGTATTCAAATCCAGGTCCTGTGTACTCTGCCACCACAACAGAGTTGTCTCTGGAATACAGATCAAGTGACAGTCACCTCTTGCAGCAAGTAACTAAAGTCTAAGTGTTCATTTTAGGGTTAGAATGTCATTCAGCAAGCGAAAAATTCACTGAGGGCTAGGAAATGGAATCCTCTCCCAATGGAAACAGGTAGCCTTGGCTTCTAAGTCCAAAACAGCTGTGAGGTTTTTTTTCCCCTAAATGTATTGCTCTACAGATGGATTGTTGCCTTTACAATCCTGTCTGCCTGAGTACTTCACAGATTAATAGAACATCTTGCCACTTAAAAGGAGAGCTCCAAAAATCACAAAGCAACTACGCACACGCACTTGATAATACAAATTATCCACTCTGGAAGGGAAGGATGAGACAAGTCATTTCTCTTGCCTGCTTAGGGCCAAGTGCCAGTGTCATTTGATGGTTCCTTGTCTTGTCTGCTTCTGGGAAGGCCTTCATCATCACAGCCTGAGTGCAGGAATGAGGCTTTTAAAAACCAGCACTGTTTGTTCAGAACTCTTGATGCAATGTTCCCTGAATCAAACCCTGCAGGGTTCTGGTGCTGTGCACAAAGGATATGAAAAAAGGCAAAAACGTGGTCTCTGCTCTTAAGGAAGTCATGGTCTAGTAGAGGATAGAGAAAGTTTCCTAAAGACTTACATGAATTAATGCTGAGTGAAGTGAGCAGAACCATGAGAACACTGTACACAGAGATAGCAACATTGAGCAATGATCAACTATGAATGACTCTGTTCTTCTCAAGAATACAATGATCCAAGACAATTCCAATACACTTGAGATGGAAAATACCGTCCATATCCAGAGAGAGAATTATGGAGATTGAATGCAAATACAAGTATATTATTTTCATCTTTGTTTTCTTATAGTTTTTCCCTTTTGTTTTGATTTATCTTTTACAATATGACTAATATAGAAATATATTTTAAATGATTGTACATGTATAACCTATATCAGATTGCTTGCTGTCTTGGAGAAGGGGGAAGTAAAGGAGGGAGGGAGAAAAAAAAACTTGAAACTCAAAATCATACAAAATATGTAAAGATATCTTTACATATAATTGGAAAAAAATAAAATATTATTAGGGGGGAAAAAAGAAAAGTTTCCTAAAGGGAACGGGGACTGTATGAGAAAATGCCAATGCTAGTGCATTTTTTCCTTTTCAAATAACAAATACAAAACTATGCATGTTTCACAAATACTTGAGAGTATATGGCCTCAAACTCAGGAAGAGTAAAGTCTTACCTTGGACATATATATAGCTATATGATTGGGGGCAAGTCACTTAATCTCTCAACATCTCAGGCAACTCTAAGATTAAATATTGCACAATATATAGTTCAACTATAGGGATGTCAGTCAACCAGTCAATCTCTCAGCAAGTTCTGATTAACTATTTACTATTTGCTACACATTGTGCTAATTGCTGAGCATACAAAGAAGAGCTAAAACATGTTGTCTGCCCTCAAGAAATTAATGTTCTAGTAGGAGATCGAGAAAGTTGCCTCATGGGAAGTTCCCTCTGCCATTGAAATCACAGATCTAGTTTATATATTCATACATGTATATACATACATATATGTGTATGTCTATGTGTTTGTATATATCAGCTTTTAAGAATTGGAAACTGAGGGAATGGCCAACAATTGGGGAATGGCTAAACAAATTATGGTTTATAAATGTGATTGAATATTATTATTGTACTATAAGAAATAATATGGGGGATGGTTTCAGAAAAAACTGGGAAGACTGATATGAACTGCTGTAAAGTGAAGTAAGCAGAATTAAGAAACATTATATATAGTAACAGTAATTAACAATAATCAACTATGAAAGACTTAGTAATTCTGATCAACAAGAATATTTACCCAAACTCCAAAGAATTAATGGTGAAAAAGGGAGAACTGATAGTCAAAGTACAAGCTGAAGCAAAATTTTCTTTTCTTTCTTTCTTTTTTTTTCGTGTACCCTTTCTTCCTAACAAGTCAATGCTGAAATTTATTTTGTATGACTTCACATTTGTAATGGGGTTTAATATTTTTTACCTTCTCTAAAGGAAAGAAGAAAATATGGAACTGAAAATAAAATAAAATTTAAAATTTTTAAAGAAAAAAAGTTAATTATAACCATCATTCAGTATGAAAATTGATTTATTCTTCTTGCTTTTCTTCCAAAATAATTCACTCCTGCCTTTATCTGAGAAAATTCCATACCTTCAAGCTTCTCTCCATCCAGTCTTTGACAGATATTGATGGATTTCATCAAGATTTTTCAAGCCCCAAAGTGATTTGTAATCAAATGTTGTTACTCAATCTTTTCAGTCACGTCTGACTCTTTATGATCCCCTCTGGAGTTTTTTGGGCAAAGATACTGGAGCGGTTGTCCATTTCCTTCTCCAGATCATTTTACAGATGATGAAACTGAGGCAGAGTTTAAGTAAGCTGTCCAGGGTCACATAGTTAGTATCTGAGGTCATATTTGAACTCAGGACTTCTTGACTTCAAGTCTGTCACTCTATTCACTGTCTCCGGTAGCCAAATGGAGAATGGCCACATGTAGAAGTGGTTATATGCTTGTCCTGGGCATAGTAATTTATAGAATGTTAATTTCTCTTTTTCAGCTGGAAGTAAGAAGCAAAAAAGAGGGTCATCCTTCATGACTGTCTCCAACTTCTACAGGGTAAGAACCTCCAAGCCCTCTGCTTCCACCCAAATGAACCAACATCTAAATTTCTGAGTGTCCCCAGCCAGCTTCCCTTGTCTGGAGTCACTGTTTTGGCACAGAGAGGGAGGTGCCAAAAGACTCTAAATTATCTCCTTTGGTTACTCTGTTATTCAGTCAATCAGAGTAGGTGTATTAAGTGCCATGAACATTGAATTTAGAACCAGAGAACTTGAATTTATGCTGTCTCTATGTGGCCTTGGGTTAAGAGACTCCATCTCACTGGGGCTAAACTCCCTCTTTGGCAAAAGGATGATTCCTAGCATCACTTCAACTTTTTTGGTTCAAACTTGTGAATCCATTGGTATAAGGAACTCTCAGTAAGGAAACTCCTTTTTCCATGTAGATCACAACTGTTCCATGAGTTCTAATCTGAGAGTTACCTAGGGAATCCAGAAAGGTATATTACTCTTCTAAGGTCACACAGTCAGTATATTTCAGGGGCATTACTTGGATCTAAAATTTCCTAATTATAAGGCTGGATCTTTGTACACTTAATTGTAGTCTTCCATTTCAGTTCTAAACTCTGGTAATTCTATTTTTAGATATTAATTTCATCAGGCTTTTGTTTTTATATCATATTCACTTTGAAATGTATTCTTCCCTCCTTTCTCACCTTGAAAGTCATCCCTTGTAATGAATATTAACAAAGAGGAAAGAAAGCCTTTTGGTAAACCCATCCCATACATCAGCAATGTGTGACAGTACATGCGATTCCACCTGAAAAATCTCTCCTCTTGCCTTACTTCCCTTCTCTATGTGAAAAAAAGGGAAATGGACTTTCTCCTTTCTTTTCCAGGGTCAAGCCTGGTCATTATAATTATGCATTATTAAGTTCTATGTTATTATTTGTTCCATTTATATTATTGTAGTCCTTCTGTATAGGCAGTTAAGTGATACAGTAGATAAAAGTGCTGTCAGTTAGACTCATTTGTGAGTTCAAATCCAGACTCAAACACTTCCTAGCTGTGTGACAAGTTACTTAATGTTGTTTGCCTCAGTTTCCTCTTGTGTAAAACGAGCTGAGAAAAGAAATGAAAAACCATTCTATTATCTTTGCCAAGAAAACCTCAAATGGGGTCATGGAGAGTTAATGCCACTGAACACAGCAAGAAAAGCCCTTATATGTGTTGTTTTCTGGTTCTTCTTACCTTATTCTGCCTCAATTCATTTAAGTCTTCTTATGTTATCATTTCCAAATTTGTTTATTCATTCTCCAATTCATAAGGTTTTTTTAAAAATAACCACAAGAAGTGTATTAAAATCTTTATTTTTTCTTTCTTTGACTTCCTTGTGATAATATAGATACCAAGCCCATTAGATCAAAATATATGAATATTTTAGTCACTGTTAGCAGAATTCCAAATTGTTTTGTAGACTCATTGGATCAATTCCAACAGTAAATTAAAATGATTTTCCCCATAGTCCCTCCAAAATGGACTATTTCTATCTTTTGTAATCTTTGACAACTTCGTAGATATGAAATGAAATTAGAGAATTCAATAATGCTGGACTTGGAGTCAGGAAGACTTGAATTCAAATTCAAATTCAGTGGCTCTTCTGCAGAGTAGTATCTAATCTCTTCATATATTTCTCTACCACCATAGAACCATATGAAGTATAAGTGCATATGGGTCTTTCTTTCTAAGCATGACTTTTGGAGATTTTCAGTTGTGATAAAGTTAGCATTTCTGTTCTTATTAGAACCACTGTGAGGTGGGTGTTATCACTGAATTTTTTAGGTAAAAAATTTGAAACCCAGCAACAAATGTGATTTATACAAAATAGGAATTTAATAAAGGTGTTTTTTTAAACATTAGAAACAACTGAAAACAACAAAATAACAACATTAAATGGGCAATAGTTAAATGAATTGTGGAATTTGAATATAATAAAATATTGTGCTTTAAGAAATGATGAATATCAAGAATATCAAGAAGCATCAGAAGGCTTATATGAGCTGATATAAAATGAAATTAACAGAACTAGAAAAATATAAATAAAGACAAAAATATCAATAAAAAATCAAATTTAACAATGTATAATCATAATGACCAAATGTGGTCTCAAAGAAAGACTATATTGTCCCTTTTGCAGAGGTCAGTGATTATGAGTATGGAACACCGTACACAGTGTCAGACTTTACGGATGTGTTGGTTAGTTTTATTGAACTTTTTTCTTTCTTTTTTGTCATACAGGATAGCTTTTGGGGTGGGGGAAAGTAGAAAGATATGTTGCAGTATGAAGATGAGGTAAAAACAAAAGATAACAGCAAAAAAATTTTAAAAGGCAAAAATAAGAACAAAATAATAGGCACTGAATTAAAAAAATGAAAGGCTAAAGCAAAGTCACCATAGAGCCATATGAACTGTAATTGCAGCTGGATTTTTCTTTCTTTCTAAGAATGATTTTTGGAGACCTAGAGACTTTTATCAATATAAGCTATACTTTGCTATTTGTAAAATGACTTGTAGTAACTATGAAGTAAGTAGTCCAATGAGAATTGTAAATTTATAACTAGAAGGGTCTTTGAGGCCATTTTGTCCAACCCTCTCATTTTCCAGAGGAAGAATTGAGTCCTAGGAAATTTTCATGATTGGTCCATACAATGAAAAATGTTGAAAAGAGTCAAGTTCATCCCAGTTAATCATCAAATAATTTTGTTGTTGCTATGTACAATGTTTTCTTGATTCTGCTCACTTTACTTATCATCAGTTCATGTAAGTTTTCCCGGCTTTTCTGAAATCAGCCTGCTTGTCATTTCTCATAGAATAACAATATACCATTACATTCATATTCCATAATTTATTCAGCCATTCTCCAGTTGATGGGCATCCATTCAGTTTCCATTTCCAGTTTCTTGACACCACAAAAAGGGCTGCCACAAACATTTTTGCATTTGTGAGTCCCTTTCCCTCCTTTAAGATCTCTTTGGGATACAGATCCAAGAGAAACACTGCTGGGTCAAAGGGTATGTACAGTTTGATAGCCCTTTGGGCATAGTTTGAGGTAAATATTCACAGCATTCAAAATTTCTCCATTTTCTTGATTTTGGAATCAATTGTGAGACAGTGAGACCCTGGTAGGACTGCCATAGCATGGTGTGCCCACATTAAGGAAGGCCCTGTGGTCTATGAGCAAAGCAGAATTGAAGTAGCTTAAAAGAAAAGTGAGATGCACAAATTTGTACTCCAACTATTCATGTGGACTCTTTGTGCCCAGCCCGTTATAGAGTCTTCTCAGTTTGGATTGGTCTGATCAGTCACACTCAGACACACTAAACTTTGATCCAGCAAAGTGATATGATTTTAGTTTTTTTTACAACAAAGGATAACAACCAACTACTGAGGCAATGAAACAGTATAGTGGCTAGTGCACTAACCCCATCCAGTCTGGAAGATTTGAGTTCAAATCCTCCTTGAATGACCCTGGGTAACTCATTTGACCTTAGTTTCCTCCCTTGTAAAATGGGGATATTAATAGCATCTATCCCCTCAGGTCATTGTGGGGATCAAATGAAATAAAGGAGGTAAACTGCTTTGCAAACCTTTAAACACTACAAATGCTAGTTATTATTATTCAGCTCATATTAGTATATCCTTTTTTATAAATATGAACTCATTTGATCCTTCCAACAGTCCTGAAAAGTGGGCATTATTATTATTACTCCTAGTAAGGAAACTGAGGCAAATGGAAGTTGATTTGCCCATACATGCCAGTAAATATCTGAGGCTGGTTTTGAACAGAGGGAGATGAGTCTTCCTAACTCTAGCCCTAGAGCTATCCATATATCATCTAACTCCTCTTTAATTGGTTGGGCCAAGTTTAGGGTCAGGAAGATCAGAAATTTCAGAACCTTCCTTTTACCACCAAGTATTGGATTCTATTAAAATATGTCCAATATTCTTTCTGTCTATGTGTTAGGAGGGTACAATGGAAAGACAGCAGAACTTTGAGAACATTTATTTAGTAGTTGTGTGACCCTGAGCAATTTTATCACATATAAAAACAGAGATTCTAATCATAAAGATAAAGAACTCAAGTTCAAATCCTGTGTGATTCTGGGCCAATCATGAAAACTTTCTACAACTTAAATCTTTCTCAGGAAAATGAGAGGGAGGGACAAAATGGCCCTTGAAGCTCTTCCCAGTTTTAATTCTATGATCTTCATTGAACTTCATATGACTTCATAAGATCACTGAAGAAAGAAAGTACTTTATTGTTTTTAAATGTTCAATTTTTATTTCTTGTTCCTTAAGTATCCATTGAGAAAGCAAGAAATGTTATCCATTAGTAAAGCACTTTATAAATAGCAAAACATTTCTTTTCATCAATAAATGAGAGCTACTATTATTTCCTCACTGACTTCATTTCTTCTCCACCCCCAGGAACAGCTGAACAAACTGATGACCACATTGCACAGCACTGCCCCCCATTTTGTCCGATGCATTGTCCCTAATGAGTTCAAACAGTCTGGTAAGTGCCTGAGGTTGGGGAGTAGGGAGTTCTCAGAATCTGAGAAGTGCCTGTACTGACCAGCTTGTTTCCCAAACCAGTGATTTACTCAATATAGTCCACTTTCAATTAGCGGGCAAGTGGAAGAGGAACTGAGGATGCCAGACAATGAATAATCTAAAATTAATTCTGTCTCTGGCTTTGTAATGCTGTGAAACACCTACTTAGTCAGAGACCACACAGACAAGCACATACACACAGTCAGACATTCACAATCTGCCTTTGTATCTTTGGTTGAGAGTGACTGTTGAGCCCTGTTAAGAGTGACTTGGAATCCAGTTGGACAGTGAGTTGGACCCCTTTCCTTTTCCTAAAGGTGTCACACATCATCATGAACGGGTGCACTGTGCCAACTTTCAAGCTGTGTTTCCTTGGGTGGGAGTTGTCCATCTGTGCCATCTGCTAGGGGAGGACTCACTGTCTGGTACCTTTGACTTTGTTTTGTCAGGGGTGGTGGATGCTCACTTGATCATGCACCAGCTGGCTTGTAATGGTGTCCTGGAAGGTATCCGTATTTGCAGGAAGGGTTTCCCAAACAGATTACAATATCCTGAATTCAAACAGAGGTAAGCATCACCTTTCTGATTCCCAACAGCAATCATTTATGCTCCTTCACCAAGAGCTTCTAGGTTGATACATAGGTTGAAATATTTTTGGAAATATTTTCTTTTATGTTCTTTTCTCCCTCTTCCATCCATCTCAGAAAGAAGAATTGCTACTGTGGTCATTTACTCTCACTTGCAGAAATTCCCACTTGAAAGGCATGATTTTCTCAATTAACTTGAAAAACAACATGTTTCACTGAGAGAGAAATGAAAAAGCTTTTAAAAAAACTTTTTCCACCTCTTAAAATTTATTTATTTATTTAGAACACATATTGCTTTATAAATCATGTTGGGAGAGAAAAATCAGAACAAAAGAAAAAAAAAACATGGGAGAGAAAAAAGAGCAAAAAGAAGTGAGCATAGCAGGTGATGATTTACATTCAATCTCCATAGTTCTTTTTCTGGATGCAGATGACATTTTCTATCCAAAGTATTGGGATTGCTTTGGATCACTGAACCACTGAGAAGAACCAAGTCTTTCATTAATTGATCCTTGCACATTCTTGCCATTATTGTAGACAATGCATTCCTGGTTCTGCTTGTTTCGGTCAGTTTATGTAAATCTTTCCAGGCTTTTCTAAAATCAGCTTGCTCATCATTTTTTAATAGAACAAATATCCCATTACCTTCACATACCACAACTTGTTCAGCCTTCCCCCATTGATGGGTTCATTTTCCAGTTCTTTGCTTCCACAAATAGGGCTGCTAGAAACATTTTTGCACATGTGGGTCCTTTCCCCTTCTTTAAGATTTCCTTGGGATACAGACCCATTAATGGCACTGTTGAGTCAAAGCTCTCCAGAATGGTTGGATCATTTCACAACTCCACCAACAATGTATCAGTGGCCCAGTTTTCCTACATCTTCTCCAACATTTATCATTATCTTTCTCTATCATCTTAGCCAATCTGACAGGTGTGAGATGATACCTCAATGTTGTTTTAATTTGCATTTCTCTACTCAATAGTGGTTTAGATGAGCAAGCTTTCTGAATATGGAAAATCTCTGTCTTGAGTTCTACAGTGACTCCTGTTTGAATGAAACATACCACTCACTCTTACCTTCCTCTGTTTAGATACCAAGTCTTGAACCCCAATGTGATCCCTCAGGGCTTCGTGGACAATAAGAAAGCCTCAGAACTTTTGCTTGCCTCTATTGACATAGATGTGAATGAATATAAAATTGGACATACCAAGGTAGATTTTTCTGCATGTACTATTCTTTTCTAAAGTCAATGGGCAGTAACATTATAATGGAAAGTATACAGAGTTTAGAGTCTAAAGGATCTGTATTCTAATCTTACCCCTGACAACTAGTGCTACGTGATTTGGGCACCCTGAGCTTCCTTATCACTAAAATGTGAAACCCCGTTACATGTACATAGTCAGAGACTACCCGGACAAGCACATACACACAAACATTCACGAATGGCCTTCATATCTCCACCAGGGCTCTCAGATCTCAGCTTGTTAAGAGTTGTTTGGAATCTGGTTGGGCAGTGAAGGTAGGGAGATCTCTCCTGCCCCCGAGGGTAAGGAAAGTAGACTAGATGACTTCAGAGATTACTTCTAGCGCTGTCTTTAAACCTTAACCATCACTATCTTAGTATCATTCCAAAAAGTCTGAGAATGAATGAATGGCAAGCATTAGGCTAAGTGCTAGAAATATAAAAGAAAATTAGTCTGTCCTACTCTCAAGAAGCCTATCCTACAATTGGAGAAGATGATACATAGATGGAGAGAGTTCAGCTGCGAGGCAGATGAAAGGGTCTAAAATCCTAAAAATGAAATAGAGGAGTGGGAGGCAGTGTCCAGTTGTTGCCTTATAAGAAAAGCTCTTCCATACTATAATAAGAATGCTTCATTAAGGGAACAGAACTTGGCCTGGGGCAGTAGCATTAACTTGTGTGGGAGAGGGGCCCGTGGGGTCATCAAGCCTATCATTCCAAACCACCCACAACCCAAAGCCCCCGAGCACCCTGCCAACAGCCCTGATTCATTCTTGACTCAGAGGAGAGGTCACCACCTGACCCTGACTCATGAGTCATTGGGGTTGTTCTTGGTTTGGGTGCCAAATCCTGGTCCAGCCAAGCTTTGTCAGGCTTCTTCTCTAGGCTGGATAGGCTGGATGGGATGAGCATTCCCTTAAAAACCCATGTGGGATGGAGCTGCTCATCTGCCCTTGTCTTCATGATCAATACCAATCGTCTGAGTGGTTTGAAAGAATGGGGTTGAGCTTGTGCATGGGTCAGCTGTTGATGGAATCTCAGAGTTGAAAAAGATCTCAGAAGGCATCTAGTCCAACCTGTGTGGATTCCCTGGACAATATCCCCATAGATGGCCATTCGGACAAGGGATTCAGTTAGCCTCCATATATATATCAAACATATATATGTATATAGATGTGCATGTATATGTGTGTAGGTATAAGTGTTTATATATATATATATATATATATATATATATATATATATATATGTACACCTGTATGTACATAGGTATATATACATACATGTGTATGTTTATGTAGACAATATTGCATTGTATATATGTATAAATGTATGTATATATACATGTATATATGTGTGTATATATTTGATATGTATATATTTTCATATATATATATATATATATATATATATATATATATATATGTTTATTCCCAGAAGTGAAGCTAGTATCACATTTAACGTACTAATAAAACTTCTCTCATTTGATACAAATATATTGCACCCAATTTCTACTAATCAAAGTTTCTGGCATATGGTGACCCTGAATTCAAGTGAAAGTTAGCAACAGAAGCTGGGAGCCTAGTGAGCATTAATCTTCCAGTTCCTAAGAATCACAGATATAATCACCAAGGGAAAACTAAGAATTATTTAAACACACATACATATTTTAAGTGCTCATTTGAGACATTTCCCTCACATGTATAATTATCATAATCATCATAATTTATATTTTTATATCATATAAGCCTTTTTTAGCTTTTATTTTTATTGATCTTTTCTTTTTATATTACATCCATTTTCAAATGTGTCCCTTTTCATTTCCTTCCAACCCCTGACACATCCTGGCTGTGACTCTAGGAAAGTCATTTAATTTCTCGTTTCTCTTCAAGGCCAATGTTATCAAACCAAAATAGAAATGAGGGCTACTAAGTCCTAGATAAGGATCCTATGAGCAGCATGTTGACATTACATTTTTGGGTGGGTTATTTTGTTAAATGTCTCCTAATTACATTTTAATCTGGTTTGGACCACAT
The DNA here is from genome assembly GCF_016432865.1 of Antechinus flavipes. Lineage (NCBI taxonomy): Eukaryota > Metazoa > Chordata > Mammalia > Dasyuromorphia > Dasyuridae > Antechinus > Antechinus flavipes. Next base: position 246,357,588 of record NC_067398.1, on the reverse strand, counting down.
TTGGAAGTGTAGAGGGCAACATATTTGATAACTGCTCAACTCTCTAAGATGAGAGTTCTTAACTTCGTGTATCTTGGATCCCTTTGACAAACTAGTGAAGCCTACGGATCCCTTCTCAAAATAATATTCTGAGATAATATTTTAAATAAAATAGACTTACAAAAGAAGCCAGTTATGTTGAAATGCAGTTATCAAAAACCAAAGGGCAGTAGGTGGTACAATGAATAGAGTGCAGGACTTGGAATCAGAAAGATTTTGCCTAAGTACCAATCTGGACTCAGACACGTAGTATCTGTGTGACTCTGGGCAAGTCACTTCAACCTGTTTGCTGCAGTTTTCTTATCTGCAAAAAAAAAAAAAAAAAGAGCTGGACAAGGAAATGGCAAACCACTACAGTATCTTTGCCAAGGAAATCCAACATGGGGTTATGAAATCAGATATAATTAAAATAATGACTAATTAATCAAAAACAATTTTAAAAAAGCAAATACCTGGATTCCAGGGTGAGAACTCCTGCCAGTTGAAGGATATAAATTGCATAGTAGGGACTTACTTGCATTGGTAGAAGAGGTTTCCTTAACCTTTAAGTTCCTTAAATCATTGAAATCACTGATCCAATCCCTGCTCCCTTTTCTTTACCTATTCAGTGAGCTATCTCTTATAACAGAGATTGAAAAGGAAAAAGAAGGGAAAAAAGCAGTTCTGCAAAGCTAACCAACATGTCACTAATGCCTGACAGTATTCTAAATTAAGATTTGTCAAATGCTTTACAATTCAACATCCCAATGATGCCCTGCAGCAATCCTGAGAAGTAGATATATAGGAATCATTAGCAGCCCCATATTTTACCGATACTCTCATTACGCTTGGGTCAGGACAAATTGTAGCCAATTCAGGGTTTTTAACATCTTCAGAATCCATTAGGGATGGAGGAGTTCCTAAGGGATCAAGAGAGAGCCTGGAGGCTGTCTCTCTGTGGAGTTTAAGGGCCCTGTCTCCAGCTAACAGAGATGAAAGGGACTGCTAGAACACAGTCCATGGGTTTAGAGTTAGGTTTCTTAAAAAGGTGACACTCAGCCAGCTCAATTACTCCCAAGGTATATTAGTCACCCAGGCTGTCAGTCTCATTTTCCAAGTGTGAATCCTGATAAAGATTTTGGGCAGCAATATTGGGGAGGGTATCCGAAAGAAGTCCTTACCTACTTAAGGACTGGACACATTATCCACTTTATTTTGCTTTGTTTTCTCTGCATACATGTATTGAAAAGAAGGGAAGGGAAGGAAAATGAAGAGAAGGGGGCAAAGGGAAGAAAAGGAAAAGGAGAGGAGAGGAGAAAGAAGAAGAAAGGAGAGAAGAGGAATGAAAAGAAGAAGATGGAAAAGAATGAGATGATATTTCTCAAAAGATTCTCCATCTCTCTACTTTGGGCACTTTTACTAGTTGTCTCCTCATTTCTGAAATACTCTTCTTCTCCTCTTTACCTTCTGGCTTCCATTGGCTTCCCTCTTCCTACAGAACACCTTTAATTCTTTCGTTTAGTTTTCCCTTAATACAAGTGCTTCTCCTCTCTTGATTATTTCCAATTTAGTCTACATAGAACTTGTTTGTTCATAATTGTTTGTATGCTATCTCCCCCATTAGCCTGAGCTCCTAGAAAACAGGAATTGTCTTTTGCCTTTCTTTGTATTCCCAGAATTTAGCATAATGTCTGTCACATGGTAGATATTTAAAATAATTTTTGATTTCCTGACTACCTGCTCTGCTTAACATTGAAAACTCTCTGAAGTAGCTGCCTTCAAGCAAGAGTCATATTTTTGAAACCAAGACCTCCAGACTGCTGTCTTGCTTTCCTAGGTATTCTTCCGGGCTGGAATCCTGGCCAAACTGGAAGATATGCGAGATGAACGTTTGGCCAAAATCATGACGATGCTTCAGTGCCGACTCCGAGGTTTCCTGATGAGAATTGAATTCAAAAAAATGCTGGAAAGAAGGTATCATCATTCCCGTCTCCCCTCCCTGAAAATTTTTTCAGTTTTTTTAACTTCACTTGCTACAAGACACTATAGATTGTACTTCAATTTCTTCCCCAGTACTAAGCAACAGTTGACACCCTCTTGGGATAGCTCAGCAATACAGGAGTAATAATAACAATGGCCAACATTTAGAGGTTGCTCAATGGTTTGCAAAGCACTGTGCCTATGTTATTTTATTTGATCTCACCACAACCCCATAAGGAAGGTGCTATGATTATCCCTATTTTACAGATGGGGAAACAGCCTGAGAGTGATTAAAAAATTTGATTAAATGAGCAAATGTCTGAAGCAAGATTTGAACTCAGGACTATCCTAATTTTAGGTCTCATATTCTATCCACTGCTCCACTCTAGACATGGTAGACACTGACAATCTTATTTGTTCTTATGAGCCATCTTCTCAGCAAAGAATCAAAAGATGAATATGTTAATCTTAGCTGGGGAAAGGGGTCTGAAGGAGAGAAAATGAAGAACAGTGTCAACATAGAAGATATAATGAAAGAAAGATTAGAAGGTAAGAGAAAAGCTAAGTGGCAGAGCAGAAGAAATAGGATCTGAAGAGGGTTTTGAAAGAGTTCTCTCTCCTGATTTGTCTTCATATCTGAAATTTCCACCATTAGATTTAGTTCTCACTGATCTTTTGTAGACACATTCATTCTAACGGGGTTAAGGTATTTATTTAAATTACTGGAGAGAGGCAGTTCCTTACTTGAGAGTTAACTTTGCCCTTTTTTTAAGAATTAAAAAATATTAATTTAAACTTAAATGTAAACTGCGAAAAAAGAACATTTCTAGGAACATGCCAGAACAAAGAGGATTAAATATAAAACCATGGATTTCCATTTTAAATTGTTTAATTTTTTAAAGCTATATAATAAATACTATACATTGTTTTCAAAGCTACCCAGCTTTGCTGTGCTTCCAAGTTTTTCTTTTGTTCTTTGTTATTTGCTTTTTTCTTTTATAAATAGCCTCTTATTTTTCCAAATACATGTAAAGACAGTTTTCAACATTCATTATTGTAAAACTTTGTGTTCCAAGTTTTTCTCCCTTCCTCCTTTACCTCTCCTCTCCTTAAATCAGCAAGCAATCTGGTATAGGTTAAATATGCATGCACTTTTTCCTTCTCTCTTTACCCTGCCCTAGAGAAAGCAAAAATTAAACCACATACACACACATATATAAACACACACACACATATATATATACATATATATTATGAGTTTTTTTCCTGGATGTAGATAGCATTTTCCTTCATAAGTCCAAATCTTTCCATGTTTTTCTAAAAATCAACTTGCTCATCATTCTTACAGCCCAGTAATATTTCATCGCAATAATATATCATAATTTGTTTAGACATTCCCCAACTGAAGGACATCTATCATTTTTACTAATCTGACGGGTAAAAGATAATATCTAAAAGTTGTTTTAATTTGCATTTCTCTCATCACTAATGATTTAGAGCATTTTTTTTCCATGACTATAATATAATTTTGACTTCTTCATCAAAAAACTGCCTGTTCCTATTCTTTGATCATTTATTAACTGGGGAGTTTGCCTTTGTTTATTGAGACATCCAGGAGGCATCTCTACTATCATGAAGTAGATAGAGCACTGGCTTTAGAGACAGGAAGAACTGAATTCAAAGTCTACTGTAGATACTTAGACACTTACTAGCTGAGTGATCTAGAACAATTCACCTAATCTCTCTCCTCACTTTCCACATTAATAATAAAATCTTATCTCACAAAGGTATTGTTAAGATCAAATATTATATGAATCAAATGTATATGTGTGTGTAAAGTTCTTTGCAAACCTAAAAGTGCTGCACAAGTTATATTTATCAGTTACTATCTTATGACATCCAATAGAGAAAGTACTAGGACAAATAAGATTTGATGGCCATGGAGGAGTGGAAAGGGAAGGATATTGAGGGGGAAAAGCCTAGGATGTGGGATGCTGGTAGCCCAGTTGGATGCTCCCAAAGAGATCCCTAAGAAGCCAGGGTCCAACATCTGGGCTGGCTCCGGACACTTCAGGATGCACACAGAGGAATATTACAAATGGCAGGGGGCTGCCAAAGACAAACTTTGCTAAACATTCTTTTTAAAAAAAATTTTAATAGCTTTTATTTACAAGTTATATGCATGGGTAATTTTACAGCATTGACAATTGCCAAACCTTTTGTTCCAATTTTTCCCCTCTTTCCCTCCACGTCCCTCCCTTAAATGGCAGGATGACCAATACATGTTAAATATATTAAAGTATAAATTAAATACAAAATAAGTATACATGTCCAAACCGTTATTTTGCTGTACAAAAATAATCAGACTCTGAAATATTGTATTTGCTAACATTGTAATATTGTCTAGAGTCAACTCTATGTAGCAGATTTTCCTTATCTTTCCTTCAATATACCTGATACTAAACTCCTTTCAATGCATGCCTTCATAATCATGGTATTATTCTTCCCTCCCTGACCTGCCATCATGATTCAGGTTCTAACAATAATATTTTTTTTGGTTACCATGACACAACTATTATTCTCATTATCCTGACTTTCTTATTTTCTGAAGATCAGTAAATGAAGAAATAAATGATCTCTCTAGAGTCAGTGCCCCACCCTTCCCAAACTTCCAACAGCTGTCTAGGAATGGACTTTGCATTTCATCGTCTGTCCCCTTATCTTGCTGATGACTGCATTTTTCTGATTGCTATCCTGATCCCTTTGCTGTCTCGCCAGATTCATTGCTCACAGTCCCGAGACAGAACAAGGAGAGATGATGCATCTCTAGAATGTATCTTCATGTCTGAACAATGCCTACCACCTACTCCCTTCTTTACCCATTCCCTTTCCCCCAGGTACTGATACTACCCTCCCCATCCCCAACTCATGCAATCCCTTGGGTTTCATTACAGAATCGGCCTGAAAGTCATCCAGAGAAACATACGCAAGTTCCTGCAGCTTCGGTTCTGGGGCTGGTGGAAACTATACAATAAGGTGAGGGGAGAAGCATGTATCAAGCTCAGGTTCCCACTGATGTACAAGAGAGCTCATAGTGGGAAGAGTCTCAGCTTCCTTTTCTGTAAAATTGGACTAGAATTAGATTACTTCTAAAGTTTTCAAGCTTTTTTTTATGTCATAGTGAAATCTGGACCCCTTCTTTGAATAATGTTTTAATGTTTTAATTTATTTTTAAATTTTTAAAAATAGTATTTTGTTTTTCCAAATATATGCAAATATTCACCCCTGCAAAAGCTTGTGTTCCAAATTTTTCTTCCTCCCTCCCTCCTCCTTCCCAAAATAATACATAATCCAATATAGGTTAAATATGGGTAATTCGTTTAAATATGTTTCTATAGAATAATGTTTTTAATGTATAAAATAATACATAGGATTGAAAAGGAAACCAATTCTATTAAAATCAGTTAACAGAAAGGTTTTGAAAAACAAACAAAAAACAACAACAAACTGGATCCCTGATTAAGAACCCTTGTTCTAAGGTATCTTCTAGTTCTAACATTCGTGATCCTGTGATTAAAACTTGAGTATCATTCCCCCATTTGAGAACAGGAAGGGTCTGACTTCCTATACAGCCATATAAATAATCTAGCAAATTGGGACTTCTCAGAAATAAGGAAAAGTTTTTCATCTGAGGGGAAGGGGGAGGCAAGCAGAGATAATGTATGTGTCTCAGAGGTAAAAGATTGATATAGTATATATATCAAGACCTCTAATTCCAAATAAAACCTAACTATAAAGAAAAATGCTTTAACATGAAAGTTTATTTTTGTGGTTTTTGTTATTCTTGTTCAGAAAATGTGATTTCCTCATTGGCATGAAGATTTCCCAGTGTGGAAATTCTATCTACTTATGTAGCTTGGCTACTCCACAAATTGTAGAGCATTTCCAGAGGACTGTAAGAGGTTAAATGATTGGTTCATGGTGCCAGAGATAATACACATTTAACATAGGGCTTGAACCCAGATTTTCCTGACCCTTTGCCACATTGATTCTTATACATTATGATATAAATGAGTAGAAGGTCCAAAATAGTCATGTCCAAAGTACTGGTGGATTTAAAGATGGGCTCTTCACTCTCTCCCTGAGAATATAAAAGCAACTTAGGCACACAGACTATGAAATACTATTATTAGGTCTGGACTCAATTTTGGCATTTGAATCCAACCTTTTTTTTCCTGAAATTCAGTTCTCAAGAACAAAAATTTTCTCAGAAATATTCCCAAGAACATATTTTCTCTGCTGAGGTTCCAGATGAGGTTAAGAACAATTATTTAGGCATTTTGACTTTAATCATGACTTTTTGGGGGCTGAAATCAATTCTATGGGACCAAGTGTAGTTTAAATAAGGTCAAATTGAATCGGCTGACAAAGAATAGTGTGTTTCTCTTTATTTATTTAATAGGTACAGCAGCTAGCCCAGAGGAAACTGCCTCTCTAACCCTATTTTGGGCATTGCTTATCCCACAGGTTAAGCCTCTCCTGAATGTGGCTCGGCAGGAAGAGGAGATGAAAGCCAAGGAGGAAGAATTGAGGAATGCCATGTCCAAGACACAGGAGCTAATCAACAAGGTCAAGGAGCTGGAAGAAAAAACAGCCACACTCAGCCAGGAGAAGAATGATCTAACCATCCAGCTGCAGGCAGTACGTGAGCTAAGAAATTGGGAGCAGAAGTTTCTAAGAGAAAGAGCCATCATTCTTCCCAATCTCCAGGGTCATAGTTCTGCCAGACAATTAGTCACACAGTGTAAAGAATAGAGAGATGAGGACAGAGGAAGCTTTTCTGAGAAGCTGTATCCACATTGGGTCTATTAGCAAATCTGACTAATGGGAAGTTTCCTTTGCCTTCCCTTACACCCTAGGGCAACACCACTGAAGCCTGGGAGCGATGGCATCTCTATGAAAAAGCATGAAAAACCTTCATTAAGCATTTCTTTACATGGGCACCATGCCAGACACTGAATGAAGTGATTTGGACAGATAGGTTCCCTATCCATCAGTTAAATAGTAATTAGTTGTATAGGGATAGAGATAAGATCTATGATTTCATTACTATAAAGAACTCTCAGATGAAGAAAATTCTTCTACCAATTCGGTATAGCACCTTCTCTGCAACTTAGGTTCATAGAGAATTGCCTGGAACACTAACAAATGAAGTGTTTTGTCCAGGATCACACAACCAATGGATGTCTAAGGCAGGACCCAAGTCATTGCAGCTTTGAGAGCAGCTCTCTGTCCATTATACCACACTGTTTCTTAATCAGATATAAAATGGTACATATAAAAATGATATGTAAAAATGTTCTTTATAAAAATCAAATTGGGTCTAATTACTCCCCAACTCTAAACTTCTTAATATCTGGCAAATGTTTTGTTTTCCCTTACAGTTTTCTGAAAAACTATTATCTCATTTTTATCCTCACCACATCTTTGTGATTTAGAAGTTGTATTATAACCCTCATTTTAGGATAGGGGAAATTGGGGGCTAGACACGATGGATGATATGGTCACTGAGTAGAGTAATCAGCGGTCTGCCTTTCTATTTTTTGCTTTTTATAGCACTTTCACATCTATTATCTTCATCTGACCCCTAAAGTAACTCTATGAAGTAGATATCCCCCTTTACTATTCTCATTTCATGGAGAAGGAAACTGAGGCACAAAGAATTGTGATCCAAGTTCCCATAGTTATTCAATATCAGGGCTATGACCAGAATCCAGAGCCTCTGATTTCCAGCACCTGCCATTAGGCCCTGCTTCCTCTCCCAAGCATTAGGGAACCAAAGACTTGAATGGCCTTTTCTTTCAATCCTCACTTATACAGAACCAGAATGACACAAATCTTTTGCCAATTCAGAAATCATTCCTGGGTCCTTTGTAGAAAGGGTGTGAAGAGATGAATCCCATCCCTTTCACCCAAATTCTTTCCTTTGCTTAGGAACAAGAGAACCTCTCGGATGCAGAGGAACGTCTCACTCAGATGATGAAAACCAAAATGGATCTGGAGAGCCAAATTTCAGACATGAGGGAGAGGCTGGAGGAGGAAGAGGGTACCGCGGCTTCCCTCAGTGCCACTAAGCGCAGGCTGGAAGGGGAAATGAGTGACTTGAAACGAGACCTCGAGGGCCTAGAAACTACATTGGCTAAGACAGAGAAGGAGAAACAGGTATTGTTGAAAGTCACCAGTGTTGTCAGCAATGCTGACTCTAACTTGGGAACCCAGGGACACCCCAGCCCCTACCATCATTTCCAACCAGCTGCCATTTCTAAAGCCTCCTTCATTAATTCTGAAGTGAAAACTGATAGTCAGAACCCCGAGAAAATACATGGAGAAGATATCTATTCCAAGCCTGGCTATTCATCTCCTTGCCTGTGATTGCTTCCTTTTCCTGCTACTGCCTTCTATGATGTCAAAAAAATGGGGCTTTCCTTTAGTTCCTTAACTCCCTCTTCTCAATATGGAGAGTTCTTCCCTCAGCAGAGTTCACTCCCTCCCAAGTCGTTGCTCATTCCCTCTCCCCTCACATAGCAGATTCCTCTTTTGGAACCTCCACTTCAGTTCTTGTTATAAAGCTGCTGATTCTGGGAATGAACCCACTTTCTTGGAGACCCCTTGATGCTTTTCTAAGACTCAAGAGATGAATTTGTTTTTTAGCTTACAAGTCTTAAAACTGCTTGGCCTTTGATATGCCTACCTTACCTCTCCACATGAGAAACTCTGAATGCCCAACTGGCTAATTTGTAATTGGACTGGGCTTAGGAATTATCTTGTAGTTATCTCTTCACATTCTTAGAAATGGGATGACTTCCCACTTAGAAATACCAATATCTTCTACTCCCCAAATCTGTAGGCTTTGGATCACAAAGTGCGAACCTTGAGTGGTGACCTCTCCCTCCGAGAAGATTCTATTGCCAAGCTCCAGAAGGAGAAGAGGGCTCTGGAGGAGCTTCACCAGGTAGAAATATGCATTTGGCTGGTTCTCATTCTTTATTGACTAAGAACTGAGTGGTGTGTGAAAACTGATGTTCCATATGGTAAAATTAGGCTGGGCTTCTTTCAAATTTCATTCCAAATATCCCATGCTTTTTAAGGGGGTTAGGGCACCACTTAGGTCCTGGGAGAGGCTATACAATGAACAGTGATGACTCTGACATTGCAGGATGATGTATCTCTTCTTGTAGAGTCACTAAATAAATGTCCAGCATATCAGACACTCAATACTAATAAAATTATTCTGTAATACCTGGGTTCAAATCTCACTACTGTTATTGCCTGTGAGATATTAGGTAAGTCCCTTAGCTTAGTCTCAATTTCCTTAACTGGAAAATAAGGAGATTGTACTGGATGGCCTTCATGTCTCATACAGCTTAAATTTATCAGTCAACTATTTGAATTTAGATTGGCTTTCAGTAGTAGTTGACGCTATTCTATATTGGACAAAATAACCCAAGATTAGCTACTAAGGATCAACATTGATTCAGTCAATGATGACCACTCTAATCCTTCTGGGATGAACTCCTTAGAAAAGATAGAGGCCCTTGTCTATCTACATACTCTTTCTATCATCAACTTCTTCTGGGGATTTCTTTCCTTCCAGAAAACTCTTGATGACCTACAAGCTGAGGAAGACAAGGTGAATCATCTAACGAAAAATAATAGCAAACTCGGCACCCAGATCCATGAGGTGAGACCCAGTTTGGGTGAGATTCTTTTTCTTGAACAATGAAATTCATCCCCATCTTGGAAATACTCTCTTCTACTTGGGTGGAAGTGATGTGGGAGGTGGGAAAGGCCTTTCTTGTTCTTCCAGAACTTATAGTAGCTCTGGTGGAGCTCCTATAGCTTCTTCCTGGTAGAAATCCTGCGTGCCTTTTGCCTGGATTTTTTTCTCATTCTTGTCTGTGATTTCCCTTCCTGACCTTCCTTATTTTCATAGCTGGAAGACAACTGGGAACAAGAAAAGAAGATACGAGCTGAAGTAGAGAAGGCCCGCCGGAAGGCTGAGAGTGACCTGAAGATGACCATTGATAACCTTAATGAGATGGAGAGAGCTAAGCTAGATCTGGAAGAGGTGGTTAAGAAGTACGTGCTTTTTATGTACAATTTAGTTATAAAGAGGCAGTATTGCATAGTGGAAAGGGAAGTTGATAGATTAGATAGATATACTGATAGGTAGGTAGGTAGGTAGGTAGAACATTTTTAAAGTGTTTAATGAATGCTAGGTTCTGTGACTTGGGCTATAAATATGAATAAGACAATCCCCACTCTCAAAGGAAGTGATTCTAATTCTAGATTTAGAATCCAATTCTAAAGTCTACATTCTAATGAGGGAAAACAAAATAAAAGGGGATCTAGAAATGGGGTTGGGAGAAGAGTGGAGTGGAGAGAATAGAATCAACCTTAAAGTCAAGAAGTTGGTGTTCTGTCATTTCAGTTATGTCCAACTTATGATGACCCCATTGAGGATTTTCTTAGTAAAGTTACTGGAATGGTTTACCATATCCTTCTCCAAATCATTTTACAGATGAGGAAACTGAGACAAAGAGAGTAAAGTGACTTGCTCGGGGTCTCACAATTAGTGAGTGAAGTTAAATTTGAATTCAGGTCTTCCTGATTCCAGACTTGGTGCTCTATCCATTGCACACCTAGCTATTCCAAATCAAGAAGGCCAAAATTCAAGTCAGACCTCTGCAATAATGTAGGTGCAACTTTAGCCAAGTCATTTAACTTCTGTGTTCCAAATAACTCTCTAAAACTCTTTATTGCAAAGATTCTATTAACCTCTAATGGTCAAGAGAGTTTCTTCATCTGGGATTTCCCTTTACCACTAAAATCATATGTCAGGTAAAAGACCAAAAAATGAAAAACTCAAGTCAATTTTAGAGCACTAAAATTGCTCAAAGAACACACTTACGTGGTACAGATTTGCCTCAGTTATAAAGACACACATTTCTTTGGAGGCACTATCTTTACAAATCCCTATGAAGTAGGTGGTACTAGTAGGTGTATTACTATCCCATTTGACAAATTATTTGACAAAATATTTGACAAATGAAAATGCAGATAAGGCAAAGAAGGATTATATAATAAAGGACGATGCTTGGATTCAAATCCACATTTTTTGACTCTTACATTAAATATTCCTTTCATCACATTACTGTCTTCCCAACTGACCTGATCTTATGGTCTAATTAAACACTTATCACCTGAATGCAGCACTCATTGACAAAGAGTCTATATTTTTTGCTGAAAAGCTGACAATCTTTTGGGGATATTAAAAAATGGTCCCTTTTGCTTTTGCATTGTCTTCATTTCTAAAAAGATCCTTTCAGCCTCTCCTTTTTAGAGAAATATCTCTTGTAACACAATACAAAAAGATTGGGAAGGAAATAGCTTAGCAAAACCAAGCAATACACAAAACCAAGCCTGACAATATATGTACCCATACTCTCCCACCTTTGCAAACATGGGGAGAGGAGGATTTCTTTTCTTATCTCTTCTTTGGAAATAATCTAGTCATAATTACAAAACATCAGTGGTTGTTCTTTTAATTTTCAATGTTGTAATCACTGTGTATATTGTTTTCCTGGTTTTACTTTCTTTACTTGGAATCAATTCATATAAATCTTTCTATATCTCTCTGTAGTAATCACATTGGTTTCTTCCAAAAAGAATAAAATTCTATTACATTCATATTCTAATACATTCACACATCACAATTTATTTAATCATCCCCCCAAAAAAAACACAGGCATTTACTTTGTTTCCAGTTCCTTACTACTACCTAAAAAGTGCTACTACAAATATTTCAGTATACATGGGACCTTTATTTCTATTTTTGACCTCTTTGAGGAATATGCCTAGTTGTAGAATTTCTGGGTCTAACAACATGAACCTTTTATTCACTATTTTAGCATAATTTCAAATTCCTTTTCAGAATAATCAGATCAATTCACAGGAAAAACATTTTATAATTTTTTTCTACAAACCTAGATTTTGCTAAAAGGTCTGACTGATCCACAGAACAAGAAAATACTTTCCTAGAGAGGTCCCCTAGAGGGGAAAAAAGAGGAAGAACATTTTTTCAGTGGCAGGAAAAGGAATCTTTCCAACTTGTTCCAAGACTTTTTCTTGAATTCTATTCTGGCTCTGGAAACCTTTCCTAAGAGTGAAATCTCACCTCTGACATATACTTTGTTTTATTTTCTCCTTAGAAGAGACATGGAAATCAATTCTGTCAATTCCAAATATGAGGATGAACAGTCTCTGAATTCCACGCTGCAAAGGAAACTGAAAGAACATCAGGTATAGAGAGAAAAGAGAAGCCCAGATCCTACCCCCAAACCTAAATCATTTTCTTCTTCCTTCTGTACATTACACCATCTGTTTTAATCCATGGAATTATCAATCTGTAAATCAAATGATCGTTTATTAAGCTCCTAATATTTGCCAAGTACTGTGCCAAGTGTTGAACATACCAAGAAAGACAAAACCATGGACCTTGCCCTCAAGAAGTTTACATTCTGATGGAAGACAATATGTAAATAACTAGATGCATACAAGACATACCCAGTGTAAATAGAATATTCTCAGAGAGAAAGTACCAGCAGTGGGAGGGGTTGACAAAGGTCTCTTGCAGAAAGTAAGATTTGAAGGAAACTAGGCAAACTAAGATCTAGATATAAGAGGTGATATCTAGGAGGCACGATTAATAGTCAAGGGTAGGACCCACTGCAACATTTTTTACCTTGAAATAAATTATAAATTGAAGAGACTGGATTAATTGGCCTCTGAAGTCCCTTCCAGTTCTTGTCCCTAAGCCTAGGAAAAGGTAAAACAGCTGTCAAGTATGTGTAGCTTTCAGCTTATCCAAAGAAATTTGGCTCATATTAGAGGCATCTGATGGCATTGTAAATAGAGGATTGAACTTCTACTCAGGAAGACCTGAGTTCAAATCCAACTTCAGAGACTTATTAGCTAGGTCATCTTCAACAAATAACTCTGTCTGCCTTAGTTTTCTCAATAGTAAAATGGGGATAATAAATGAACTACCTCCCAGGGTTGCTGAGAAGAACAAGTAAGTAGTTACTTCATAAATTCTTCCTCTCTCCCTCCCTTCCTCCCTCCCTTCCTTCCTTCCTTCCATCTTTCCTTCCTTCCTTCCTTCCTTCCTTCCTTCCTTCCTTCCTTCCTTCCTTCCTTTCTTCCTTCGTTCCTTCGTTCCTTCCTTCCTTTCTCCCTTTCTCCCTTTCTTCTTTCCTTCCATATTTATCTTCCAGTCTTGTAAGAATTCAATTTAACAAACATTAAGTGCCTATTCTGTCAGGGACTCTGCCAGTTACTAGGAATACAAAGAAAAAATTAAACACTACCTGCTAAATACTACCTCAAGTAGTATATAGATAATTCTCCCTTTACTTAAGTGGACCATTTGGCAGACCTCTACATAAAGCGATTTTTACCTTCAAATTTTCCAGAGGTTGTGGGGAAAAGAAAGGGAGGCAAGAAGGGGACCCTGCATATCTGTTGAGGGAGAGGGCACAGCTAGAGATAGAGATAGAGAATGGAGGAAGAAAGAGGAGAGGGCAGGAACTGAGAGGAAGTAGGATGGGGCAGACACTCTAGGACCAGATACATCTATAGACAGGAAATGATGGATGACATGGATACAAGAGATAGAAGACAATATGTGGGAAAGGATAGGAGGGCAGAGGGGAACAAAAATCTTTTCTCTCCTCATAGGAAGTCTGAAGCTAAGAATCTGATCTCTGACAGCAATCTCGCTGCAGTACTCACTTGGAGGGGGTTTTATGGATTTTTTTAGGAGGAATTAAGGAGAAGGGAGATCATGAAGAGTGAAACAGTAGTGAAGAGAAAATTATGCAAATATATAGAGAAAATTATATATGTGTACATACACACATACTTATACAATACTTACTATTCAATAAAATTGATAGGTGTTTTAGAAGGAAGATTTCTTTTATTATTTTTATGTAAAGTTGAATTTGTATAATGAGAATTTGTGTAAAATGAGAACTATATGTATATTGTATTGAGGGAAAACAGTATGTACAATTATGCAAAAATAACACAAATAGATAAATAGTAAATATATAATAAACATAAAGTGGGTCCAGAGGTAAGCAAGAAAAGTCTCTTGAAGGATGTAGTGCTCAAGCTAAATCTTAAAGGACAACATTTCAGGGTTGGGATACAGCTTATATAAAGGCACTGAGATGAAAGGGGGAATATTGTTATTGTTCAATCATTTTTCAGTCATGTCCAACTCTTCATGACCCCATTTGGGTTTTTTTTTAGCAAAGACATTGTGGTTTGGCATTTCCTTCTCCACAAATGAGAAAACTGAGGCAAACAAGGTGAAGATTCATATATCTAGTAAGTGTCTGAGGTTAGATTTGAACTCAGGAACATGAGCCATCTAGATGCCTAAAGCAGCGTTGTTGATCTCAAACAGAAGCACATCCCTCCAGGCTGCTTATGATGAATTTGAAACCTCTAATGTAAAGGAAAACATCTCGATTTTGAGCAGTTAACATTTTTCTTAATCCCTTCCCAATCCTCATTTTTTACTTTCTTGGTTAAGGTTAATGGTTTATGTACTGTGTGACTGTTTTGTGTTATCTTCTGGATAATGATTGGGGCTGATATACTTCAACTTTATGAGAGAAAGATTAATTTCTTGTTTGTGCACCTGCCAGGCCCGGATTGAAGAACTGGAAGAAGAATTAGAAGCAGAGAGGGCTATGAGAGCAAAGGTAAATAGCAAAAAGTACTCACTCTTTGACAGAGATGCTAAGAAAACCTAAAATCCAACTCTTGTAACTAGCTTAGATCCAGCCAAGCTATGGAGAAGAGCTTTACTAACATTGGCTAAGCAGCATCCAGTACAGTCAGACTTGCCAGGCGAGGAAGAAACAGAAAAGCAATTGGCAAAAAGCAAAAAACCCTAAATACTATTGGAGTTGGAACTGCTAGAAAGAGTACACTTATTCATTGAATTCCTAGATCCTAAGGACCTTGGGTATATATTTCTGAGTTAACTGCATCCCTGAATTTATTACAGAATTAAGATTTATTCATATAATCTAGTAGAAGGTTCTGATGAATTCTCATTTGTTGAATGACTCTAATAGCTATATTAGTATGTAGAACTGACCCAAGATACAAGACTAGCTCTCTAGGATCTGATGACTCAAACAGAAATCTTTTTTTTTAATCATAGCTTTTTATTTACAAGATATATGCATGGGTAATTTTTTAGCATTGACAATTGTAAAACCTTTTGTTCCAACTTTTCCCTTCCTTCTCCCCACCCTTTCCCCCAGATAGCAGGTTGACCAATACATGTTAAATATGTTAAAGTATAAGTTAAATACAATATATGTATACATATCTAAACTCAAACAGAAATATTGATTGGAGATCTTTACAAAGAGGCTGTATCACTAAGCTTCTTTCCCCAAATGCTTCCCCAGGTGGAGAAACAACGTAGTGACCTGTCCCGGGATCTTGAAGACCTCAGTGACAGACTAGAAGAAGCTGGAGGGGCCACCTCTGCTCAGGTAATCCATGTACAGAGAAAGATATAAGAGAAGGACATAAGGCTTCCCCTCTATCCATCCTGGAGTTTAGGATATAAAAACATTGATATGTTGAGGAGGTCAAGAACCAGTCTTAAAAATCTCTTTTTTGTCTTTCTGGGAAGATTCTTGGGGTGAAGCCAATTGATGAGCAAAGGATATGAAGCCATATCTACATTTATCTATAACTCATTTGCTTGGGACACAGTTCCAATGAGGTCAAGGTTATGGGTCTGATCTCTGTGTGAGCTAGTTTGCTCTTATATGTCTATACTCACCCAGTACATAAACCATTAACCTTGATCGGTTAATTCATAAAAATAAGGCCCCTAGGAAAGAGGAAATATATCAGTGTTTTCTCTTCTTATGGAAGACCTACTGACTTAATGAGTCAGGAGCATCATCTTTAGATTTAAAATGTAATTTTTTCATTAAAAAATACAACTAGTAGAGTCACCTTAGTACTTGGCATTTTAAGTGCACAGTATCTGAATGCTTCATCACATGTGCTATAAATGCTTTCCTAGAGCTGACTGCTAAGATCAGAAAGAAAAGAACATTGGCTGTACCAAGTTCAGCTCCTCAATGCTTATTAGTACTGAACATTCTCCCTTAACCTCTTGGATGAACCGATATTGTAGTTTACTTAAGCCCAACAGTGAAAGTCTTCAGCTCAACAGATATGGGTCCCAGATCCAACTCCAGTAGTGCATTTTCTTTACAGCTTTGTTCCTCAGTTTCTCCAACTATACAATGTCAATGAGATTATTTGCCTTTATCCCTTCAGATGGAGGGTAATGGGTGAATGAAGTGGATCAAGAACTCTAACTTCTTTATAGAGAAGCACTTTCCAAAGTCAAAATGTTATTGCATTCTATAGGTTAGCACACTTAGATGTATTGATATTTCCGGTAGTATGGTACCTTGCACATTGATGTTCAGTGAGCATTTGCTGAATGAATGAATGAATGTTGAATGGAGGTAAGTCACAATTGTTAGTACAATCAGCAAACAAATCATAAAACTTTTAGTTTCCATCTCATTCAACAAATACCTTCCAGTCCCTTGCACATTGTACATATGGGCACCCCATACACCTCCATTCTCCTCTACCTTACATTACAATGTCTCCAACAAGAGCTCAATAAGGGAAGTTTCTACCTATTGAGACAGCCCATTCTACTTATGGAGAATGTTAACTATGAAGGAATTTTTTTTTCACATCAAGCCTAAATTGGCTTCTTGACAACTTTCACCTATTACTTCTGTTTCTGCCCTGTGGCTTAAACAAAACATGTCTAGTCCCTCCTCCAGCTTGAAGGCGGCTGCCATGTTCCATCCCGTTACTCCAGGCTAAAGATGTCCATCTCATTGATATGATGCACCCTTCCCCATGCTGGTGGTACTCTTCTCTGGACCATCTCCAGCTAATGGCACCAGCGTGGGAACTGGGGTGGGGGATGAAGCTCCCAGGTTTCAGACACTTTTACTTTCCCCTCATTTCCAAATTTTCTGTTCTAACCCACTCCAGATTGAGCAGAACCGCAAGCGGGAGGCGGAGCTCCTGAAGCTCCGCAGGGAGCTGGAAGAGGCAGCCTTGCAGAGCGAAGCCACGGCCTCCACCCTGCGCAAGAAGCACACAGATTCCATGGCTGAACTTACAGAGCATGTGGAGAACCTCCAGAGAGTGAAGGCCAAGCTGGAGAAGGACAAGCAGGTGATGAAGGCGGAGATCGATGACCTCAGCGCCAGCATGGAGGCTGTCCAGAAGTCCAAGGTGAGGCAGCCCCGGGCATCCTCCTCACACCATGAGCTCGCACCAAAGCAGGGGCCACTCTGGAGGAGGCAGGCAAGGGTCCTTTCTCCTTGAGAGGAAATCTCCCCAGGCTTTAGAAGCCGTCCCTCAAACGGCACAGTGCCATAAGATTTCAAATAGAAGGCAGTCTACATAGACAGAGACAGCTACACATAAAAAAACCATCAGGTAGTTGAGGTTTCTTACAAACCAGCGGAAGGACTCTAGGAGGGAGGGATCTAAGCAAATAGATTCAGTTTGTGAGCCCTGCTTAGGACAGAACAGGAGAGAAAGGCGAATTTGCTGATGAGAGCGTTGGGAAGGTCAAGTAGACATTGGTCAAAGGGAGACTTTTCTGTTAGATACACTTCTGCCATAGATAGATAGATAGATAGATAGCATATATACTTGCTAATGCATACAATCATTTATAAACATATACATGAATACATATGTATATGTTCTGTAGAGCAAAGCTTCTTAAACTGTAGATTGCATTATGTGGGGGTCACAAAAAATCTAGCAGCAATAAAATATCAAATATTCTACCAAGATTTAATTCTTCAAGTAAAAATAAACAAGCACATCCATTTCATTAGTATGCAGATTTGACTTTATCTTTAATAAGTGATAAGAATTGTATGTATACCAAAGAATTGTTTTAAAATATATTTCTTTATGATTTATTATCAGTAAATCTTATGAGTTGTATACTTATTTTATATATATATATGCCTGGGATCAGATAAAAATTTCTTGAGCAAAAAGGGATGAGAGTTGAAGAAGTTTAAAAAGTCCTGATATAGAGAACACCAGAGGAATACCTTCCAGTTGAATAAATTATTTCTATATTATGTATAAATTAAGATGAAAGAAAATAAAAGTGTATATTGAGACATGGATTTATTGATTATAAAGGGGCTCTTTCTGGCTATATGTGAATGTGTGTATATGTATATGTATGAATGTATACATACATGTATATTTATGACTACATCCTTAATAGGAAAAACATTCAAATTAATAACTTTTGGCTCAACAAATAAGTTATTTATAATATATAAATGAATGAAAATAATATATATTAGGACTTGAATTTATTTTGGAAGGGACTCCTGTTGATAATATATATGTGTGTGTGTATGTATGTATATATATCCACATATATGTATATAAAGAAAAAAGTTTAGGCACAAATAAATAAGAATTTTAAAATGCATTCAAACTTGAAAATATATAAGTAGATTATAAATAAAAACGAAATATAAATATACATCCAAATAAATATTTAAGCTTGATTATACATGCAGATTCATGTTTATTCTTATTTTATTTATATTCTCTACATATTCAAATCAAATCTAAATCTAAATTCAAATATATATATATATATATAATATATATAATTTTTCATCTATTTAACATAAACCATCCTCTTCTCTATCTTTAATTTTCCCCCACATGGCTCCAGAAAGACATAATCTGAGAGAAAAGATACCAAATCTCTGTTGTTTCATTTATCACAAAAGGTCAAAAGAACTCACCTTTTGATTGGGGCTCCTTGTCTAATCCATGAGTGCCATCTTTGTCTTTAGGTGAATGCCGAGGCTCATGTCCGAAAGTTGGAAGACAATTTAGCTGAAGCCAATGCTAAAGTGGCTGAACTGGAGAGAAACCAAGCAGAGCTTAATGCTATCAGGACCAGGCTCCAAGGTAAAGTCATTTTCCTAGAAACAGAATCCATATGAGGAATGATCAAAACAGAAATGACTGCTATTTACAGTTAATCTGATTCAGTTAGGACCCAAACAATGACCAAACAGGGCTTGGTTTAGGACCTATTAGTGACCAATGAGAGTCAGGTTGGTTTTGGTTTAAGGCATGGTCTTTATTATTATTATTATTATTATTATAGAGTTTTATTTACAAGATATATGCATGGATAATTTTTCAGCATTGACGATTACCAAACCTTTTGTTCCAACTTTTCCCCTCCTTCCCCCCAACCCCTTCCCCAGATGGCAGGTTGACCAATACATGTTAAATATGTTGACGCATAAGTTAAATACAATATATGTATACATGTCCAAACAGTTATTTTGCTGCACAAGAAAAATCAGACTCTGAAATAGTGTACAATTAGCTTGTGAAGGAAATCAAAAATGCAGGTGGACAAAAATAGAGGGATTGGGAATTCTATGTAGTGGTTCATAGTCATCTCCCAGAGCTCTTTCCCTGGGTGTAGCTGCTTCAGTTCATTACTGCTCTATTGGAACTGATTTGGTTCATTTCATTGTTGAAGAAGGCCCGGTCCATCAGAATTGATCATCATATAGTATTGTTGTTAAAGTAAATAATGATCTCCTGGCCCTGCTCATTTCAATCAATATCAGTTCATGTCAGTCTCTCCAGGCTTTTCTGAAATAATCCTTCTGATCATTTCTTACAGAACAATAATATTCCATAACATTCATATACCACAATTTATTCAGCCATTCTCCAATTGAGGGGCATCCACTCAGTTTCCAGTTTCTGGCCACTACAAAGAGGGCTAAGTCATGGTCTTTAAGAAAGAAGAGTCTTCCTCTCCCATTAATTAATTAACTAATTAATTAATTTAGGTTTTTGTTTGTTGTTTTTTTTTGGGGGGGGGGGACACTAGGTAAAAGAGGAGATTTTTTGTTCCAATAGTTATAGCCTCAGTGAAACTGAGACCTGTTGAATACCTTAGACCCATTTGCCTCTGAATGGAAAAGTGAGGCAAGTGACCTTGCATAGCCCTCTCTCACTGGGCTATGGCATTCCCTCCCTATTATACAAAGGACCAACAACAACATTTGAGGAAAAATGCTGTCCTACATGCCGGATGGGATAAAATTTTCCCTGGAATTGGGGGAAAAAAATCACATCCAATTCTCATCTGTGATCAGACAGGGTTTAGCATAGAACTGAAAAATGAGACCGTAAATATGAAAAAAATAATATCTAATATGTTTATAAAACTATACCATCTTTCACATGTGTTATTTCTCAGGCTGTCATTATCTTCCAAGACATCTGTTATGCTTTCTTTCATCTGTGTTATCAATTCAAGAGGCATTTGTTAAACACTTGGTATATGTCAGACACTGATAAGCATTGGGGAATTTAAAACAAAAGATAGGAGGGAAAAGCTAAGCAATCCCTGTCCTTGAAGAGCTTACATTTCTATGTTGGAGAACAACGTATATGCAGATAAACAAATATTAAAATAAAGGCAAAATGATTTCTAGGGAGAATCAGGAAAGGTTTCTGGCAAGAGGTTTTCCCGAAGCTGAGTCTTAAAGGGAAAAAAAGTTTTAAGAGAAGGTAAGGAAGGAGACGAGGGGTTAAATCTTCTAAGATGAAGTGGTCAGCGCACTGGATCTACAGTCAGGAGATTTGAGTTTAAATCTAGCCTCAAATACTTACTAATTGTGTGACTCTGAGCAAATCATCCAACCTCTGTTTACCTCAGTTTCCTCAACTATGAAATTGGAGATATTAACAGCCAAAGTTATTGTGAGGATCAAATGAGACAATATTTATAGTGTTTAGCACAATGCTGGGCACATAGTTGGCATTCTATATAAATGCTTATTCCCTTGTCCCATCCTCTTCTTCCTAGGATCACTAGAGCCTTAAAACATCTCTGTGAAATAAGTAGCATGATGCAGTGGAGGGAGGGGAAAAAACACAATTGGACTTGAAGATAAATAATAAAATTTAAAAATAAAAAAGACTTAGGTTCTAGTGCTAGGTCTGGCACTAACTAATTATGTGACCTTGGATAAGTTGGAATCTCTCTGAAACAAGATGGTGGCATTGGAGCAGAAAGCTATAAAGGTCTTTTCCACCTCTGAGATTCTAGGATTCTAAGATGCCCATTTAACAGATGAGAATACTGAGGTTCAGAGAAGTTAAAGGATGTGTTAGAGGTCATATTTTTTTTTAAAGAGCCTGAACTGGAACCCAAGTCTTCTTGTTATTTATCATCTCTGGTTTATACCATTCCATTCTCTGGCCCCTTAAAACTCTTGCTGTCACCTCCCCAATAAACAAGCTTGAATTCTTGGACTGCAAGAACAATTTGTAGAATGGCCCTCCTCCATCTCATCATTCCCCTCAGTATGCTCTCACTATGTACTCCCAGAACAGGATGGATTGCCTACGTGGTAATTATACCCATGCTTTCTTCCTACGAAATTTTTTTTGGCACAGAATCATCTTCCAGCTTGAGTTTAATTTTAGTTGTTTGTTGCTCAATTTTTTCCATATTTCAATTCAATTAGAGAAGTCTTTAGTGATTTATTAATAAATATTTACAAAATTATGTTGTCTTGTGTATAGCAAGTATTTTAATAAGTACTTTTTCACATATTCATTCACTCCAGTATTTTTTACTAGACAGAAGATCAGCCTTGGAATCAGAATGACATGAGTTTAAATCCTCTCTCTCACTACATACTGACCATGATATCCTAGGAAAGTCATATAACTTCTTAGTGCCTTTTTACCATTATGATGGGTAACTAGTTCAGGTTGGCAGAGAAAGCCTGGAGTACTGATAAGATTACTCTCTGAGGCAAGCAGGGAAGGACACTGATGAGGATCAGCTCGACCTTACAATCCCACCCCTTGTTTCTACACTTTACTGTATCCAGTCAGAAATCTAAGTTTGATGTCAACCCTACAAGGTAAAATTTTCCCTATAAATTTGTCCATGGTTCGTGACATCTTTGTTAACTCCTTTTGGGTTAGCCCACCATAACATTGTGTCTCATGGTGTCTTTCTCCTGTTTTAGCTCAATAACTCTTTTAGGATGCTAATGTCCTCTATAGATTTAGCCTGCTAGTCAATACTCCCACTTCATGGTTTCTTTCTTCTTATCCCTTCCCTTCCCCATGCCTCATGGCATTTTTCTCCTGGTTTTAGTTAACTAATTCTTTTAGTCAACTAATTCTTTCTCCTGGTTTTAGTTAACTAATTCTTTAGTTAACTAAATTCTTTTAATTTAGTTAACTAATAATTTTAGAATGCCAAACTCTTCTATGAATTTAGCCTGCCAGCTAATGGAATACTCCCTTTCTCCTGGTTAATTGTGAGTTTCACTTGAGAACTTGTCTTTTCCATTGTTAATTGATAAAACCCCTAAATTTATGCCTTCTCAATCATATTTCATACTTACCATTTCTGGTACCTATTTCACCTATTTTCATTTTGTCTGTAAACCCTTCTCATAAATAAACCTACCTTTTAGCAAAAGGAGAAAGACATTGTGAATGTCACATGCCTGAACCCCAACATTTTGTGTCAATTGCTCTCTTAAAACTCATCAGTTATAATTATAGATGAGTATATTTTGAAGTCTACTACTATGCATTAGTAAAGGAGGCTTCCATGCCTAAATTCCCCCCACACTAATGAAATTACTAGGCCAGGCCAAAAAAAGAAACAGAACAAATTCCCCTTCTATTCTATTACTGTTCCTTTAAGTCAGTTCAGGGGACTTAGAAATTATTTTCATCTTCTCTCCTTACTTAGCTGAAAACAGTGAGCTAAGCCGGGAACATGAGGAATCCCAGAGCCGGCTAAATCAAATCTTTAGAATGAAGACTTCACTGGTCTCTCAAGTGGAAGACTACAAGAGGCAGATGGAAGAAGAATCAAAGGTTTGCAAAACAGAATCCTAGAATCACAATATTTGAGAATCAGAAGGCCTTCTGCAGCCATCTGGTCCAATGCATAGCAAATCTTCCCTAGTGCACATCCAACAAAAAGTGGTTGTCCAGCTTCTCCTTGAAGACCTTCAAGAAGCGGAATCCATAACCTCGAGCCAGCTCCTTCCACTTTGGGACAACCCTAATTTTTAGGAGGTTTTTTTCCTCTTGATCCACCCTTGATCCTAGTTCTGGCCCCTTGGCCAGAAAGAACAAGTTTCCCTTCCCCACAGGATATCCTTTCAAATACTTAAAGAGAGGCTGGGTTTATCTTGGGAGCGGGGAGGGAGATGGGAAGGTAGCTGAGCTGTCCACAACAGTCATGCTGAAGTACTTATAGTTTAAAAAAAAAAAAGCTAAGGGTTCTGATAGGGCCCAGGAAGAGATTAACACCAGTTGGCAAGTATGTTTCCTAATACATCTGATATCCACAGTCACGAAGTGCTGCTGTCGTCAGTCTGGCCAATACCAAGCATGACTTGGATTTGATAAAAGAGCAGCTGGAGGAAGAGCAAGGGGGCAAATCTGAGCTGCAGCGCCTGGTGTCCAAACTTAACACAGAGGTGACCACGTGGAGAACCAAGTATGAAACCGATGCCATTCAGAAAACAGAGGAGCTGGAGGAGACCAAGTGAGTCTTGGGTAGAGTAGGGTGGACAAGAGCCCTGATTGATGATAGCATTATTTTAGCTGTTCAGGTCAGAGGCAAAGTCACTACTCTAAAGCTAAGGAAAGTATGAAATTCAGTAACTATCCAGCAGACATCATTCCATGGCCTAAGTTCTCCAGAAGGTACAGCCAGTAGAGACTGTACTTCTGAAGATCTCTTTCTTCCCCTCTACTAGGAAGAATGGGGCAAAATGGGTAGAGAGTTGGATCTCAAGGCCTGAAAGACCCAGTTTCAAGTCCTACCCTGACTCAGACCAGCTGTGCAGTCACTTAATGCCTCAGTGCTGGCCACTCATGACTCCCTTTCACCTGAGAAGTTTTTATAGGACCCCAATTAGAATCTGAGCCAAGGTGTCTCTGGCAACATCCGTGCATATACAGTGCAAAGTGTGCATGTTGTATGTTCAGAACCAAGGCGGTACTGGAGTCTCACAATGCAGCACAGGCGGGGGCTGCCAGAAATACGTTGGATTCATTGTTTTATGTTGAGTTAATTTTTGGTCATTGTGTTCAGAAACCTTTTTACTATTGCCAAATTTTTCACAGCCCCCACATTCAGTTACATCCACAGTTTAAGGAGCTTTGCTCTAGGCCAACGCCTAAGACCACAGGTTACTGAGAAGGTGCCTCCTGCATTTCCTCTCTCAGTGGAATTGCAGGCCCAGTACTTATCCCATCCCCTTCCTTCCATGTAAATATCACATGCCATCCACACTGTTCTATTCCCTATTTAGACATGGGTTCTTTATCTATTTTGTTTGTGTCACAGACTCCTGATAAAGCCCATGAACCTCTTCCTGGAATGTTTTAAAAGGAGTAAAATAAAATACATAGACTTGCATAGGGAACCAATTAAAATTAAAATTAAATTAAAATATTTATCCTTTTACATCTATCTATGTATATATATGTATCTATATCTATCTATCCAGTTTTATCTTCTTCAGTAGCAGGGAGGTTTCACTCCAGAGCAAGAATTCTTAAACTGTGCGTTTGTGTGTATGTGTGTTTGCACGTGGTATGCATGCATATATGATAGATCCCTTGTCACTTTGATGAAGTCTCTAGACCTCTTTAAAAATAAGTCCATGGATTCTATGGAAAAAAATCCTGATTTAGAGGAATTTCCCCTCGTAATCAAGCTACATGTTTCTGCCTTTTTCAACATTTTGATCTGCAGGGAGCAAACATGACTAGGTGGTGGATGGAGTAGATAACAGAGAAATAAAGGGATCTAAGTAGTGCTGGAAATTATCCTTGGTACTCAATAACATCTGAACAATGTCAAGGCTGTTCTGAAATGCAAAAAAACAACAGCAAATAAACTATATTAAAATATATTTTTCAAAATAAACCAAACTCTCAAACTCCAGGGTTAAGATGTCTTGTATGTTAGCTCCCTGAAGACAAATTATGGCTTAATTAAACTATACTTTGCTCAGTGCTGAGCACAGTGATCTGCATACACTAGATACTTACTAAATATTGGCAAAATAAAACTGAATTGGTTCTGAACTTCTGCACAGAAAGAAAGGCTGGGTTGATCCAGAAGTTTGAAACTGTGGCATTCTATGACTGCAAATGGGCTGCTTAGAATGCAAGGCACTTCTTTCCATTATAAGAATCCTGAAAATGATGGCATAGTATCTTGGAGAGGCCATACTAATACAAAAATCAGTGGGATCCTTTTTGTTCACAGGAAGAAGCAGAAACTAAGCCTTAATCTAAACACCCATTCCTTCCCTTCTGCTCTATATGGAAATATCTAGGTAGGTACTATAGTGCATAGAGTACTGGACTTGGAGTTGGAAGATGTGAGTTCAAATTTTGCCTCAAACATTTTGTTAGGTGGCTGTCAACAAATCATACAACCTCTGTCTGCTTCAGTTTCCAAAACTGTAAAATGGAGATAATAAAAGCACTTACCTCACAAGGTCGTTTTGAAGAGTAAATCTAATAATTTATAAATTTACTTTGCAAACCTTAAAATGCTATCTACATGCTAGTAATTCCTTCTCCTCTTCTTCTCTCTTCTCCCTCCTCCCAACTTCTTCCTTTTCCTCTCCCTCCTCTTTCTTTCTCCTTCCTCCTTTTCTTTTCTCCTCCTCCTCCTCCTATTCTTCCGCCTCTTTCTTCTCCTCCTTTTTTCCCCTTCTCCTTCCTCCTCCTCCTCTTCTTTCTTCTCTTGGAACAATTTATTTTACTAAATACAAAATATTTACTTATTATACCCATTACTGTCTCATACTGAACTAGGCATTACAGGGAAAAACAAAAGGACAATATAAGATCCCTGCCCTCGCTAATAGTTTAGCTGGAGACACAGATATATAGATGACAAACAAAATAAGGCAGTGCTTCTCTGTGGTTCTATAATTAAAACACCATGAAATACCATTAAATGGTAAAGACAGGCAAGCCTACATTATTTCAAAGGAGAAAAAAAATAGGAGGAACAGGGCAAAGAGTGGTCCAATAAGACTTCAGAGAGAAGTGGACCTTGAGTTGTTCCTTGAAGGGTGGGTTGGATCATTATTTTCTAACTGGAAGCAACCTTAAAGGTCATCTAGTCTAACATTCTCAACTTACAGATATGTGATTTGCTGGGGTCACACCAGCTAGTTAGTGTTTGAGGCAGGATTTGAATTAAGTGCTTCCTGACTCCAAGTCCAACACTCTATCCACTTTGAGATGGGGCAGAAGGAAAGAAAAAAGGTATAAAACAAATTTAAGATTGTTAGATTATGTAGTCAATCTCTTTGGTTAATGATTTCTTTCCAAATGAAGGCCAAGATGATGTACAAGAATAGAGCCCATTGTGCTGTAAGGGTTCCTTTTATATTCCTAACCACCTCTCTTGGACCTTGTCCCCATAGGAGGAAACTGGCAGCCAGGCTGCAGGAAGCAGAGGAGGTAGCAGAAGCTGCCCAAGCTCGGGCTGCCTCCCTAGAGAAAAACAAACAGAGGCTCCAAGCAGAAATAGAAGATCTCACTATTGACTTGGAGAAGGTAAGAGGCTCAATGGAGCTTCTGACTAGGGGAAAAATATCACATGGTATCATTCTAGGGGATTCCAGGAAGAATTAGGTTACTGGGAAGAAGCGGAGTCCAACTGAGTTGAATAAAGGCTTTGTATTCCAATTCCCCCAATGGTCTCTTCAGGAAATTCCTTGGGCTTTTTCATTTGTTGTGTTCTCAAAATTGGATGAAACATTTTTTCATCTGTTTTATATACTTCATTGTAAAGAAGTATTAATTAATTTACTGGATCTGTGATCTCATCAATGTAGGCATTCCTTCCTTTGGTATACACTGCAACTTATCCATACTTTTTCATCCAGTACAATCCTTATCCATGAAATATTAAAACAATGTTTACAATAAAGGCAATATTTCATAGTATCAAGTTGAGGGAAATGTTAGGGTCCCCATTATTCCTATCCTCTGATATCAAAGCCATCTCCACATTTCAATAGATCATCCATGCACCCCTTGACATAGAAAACCATCTTTATAATAAAAGCAAAATGTAGTATTGGGAGGGAATGTTAGGGATCCTCCATTAATTCCCAATTTCTATTACCAAGGCCATCCCATGCTCAGATATTCATACTGTTGCAAGTCTATGCTTCTCTATTTTAGAACTATCTGCCAGCTTTCCATAGTATGTAATTCAATATTTAAACAGGGCCCACAGATCTTATTTAGGTTAATGTAAAGCTATTGCCTCATCTATCTGTAAAGACAGACCAGTTTCCAGCCAGCACCTATCCAATGAGGAAAGAATTTCGTAATGATAGCCATGTAGGTGGCTAGTGAAAAACAAGTGAGACACTTGAGATTAAATGTTCCAAAATCCACAAGCAAAGGTGACTTCATCTTTGTGGGAGAGCAGTTCAACAGAATTTAGCTAAAATTAATCCATCAAGGATAAACCAGAAATTAACATCCTTAATCTTAGGGATTATGTGAAGAATTTAAAAGGAAATGAAAAAAAATAAATTCTAGGAATGACTAGCTTGTTTAATAGCAAAGAATTACCCGGCTCTTATGTGTATTACATAATCATGCATACTGATGGAGAGATCAATGAACAAGCACTTATTAAGTGCCTACTATGTGTCCTGCATGCACTGTGCTAGATACTAGGGATAAAAAAATAAAGAATGAAATCATACTTATTCTCAAGGAATTTATTAATAATACATTTTATCACACTATGGGAAAGTGAGAGTTGAGAAATTGGGTTGTTTGTCTTAGGGGAAAATATATTGCATTCTCATTCTAAAAATTACCATTGTCATAAGAGATATGGTGGTTTCTTATGCTATAGGTAGTGATGTGCTGGTAAACATTTAATAACCAGCTTTGTGAAAATGCATGACACACTTTAATTTGCATTATTAACATTTTCACTGTTACTTTCTTTAGTGTTTAAATCAGTTAAATCAAGTTCTGATTTATAGGATTTGGTGATTTCTAGGATGTAAATGCTAACAAAGAAAATTTAGTAATTGGCTGTCACTACCAGTATAATGTGACTCCAGCACATCCTCTCCCTGGCTATAGATCCTCATGTAGTTGTCATATAAGCAAAACCTAACAGTACAATACAACCTTCATTTCTCTAGGCCAATGCTGCTGCTGCTGCCCTGGACAAGAAGCAAAGGGTCTTTGATAAAATGCTGGCTGAATGGCAGCAGAAATGTGAAGAGCTGCAGGTTGAGGTAGACAGCTCCCAGAAGGAGTGTCGCATGTACATGACAGAGAGCTTCAAGATAAAAACTGCCTATGAAGAATCCATAGAGCACCTGGAATCTGTGAAGAAAGAGAACAAAACTCTTCAAGGCAAGGCCCAATGCACCCTAGGAGGGACTTATAGAAAGGAGCATGGGCAGGGGAGAGGAGTGGGGAAAAGGGAGAGGATGCATCAGGGACCATGAGTGGGCAGAATGCTGAATGCTCTGGGTTAAATCCTGTCCTCCAGAGAGCCTCAGTTTTTTCAGGCTTAATGATATCAGCTTGCTTTACATTCTATAACTAGGATTTAGTACCTTCTAATGGGTCTCTATTTGAAGGAGGAAAAGGGACTTTAAAGTATAACAATAACATAATACCTTTTTAAGCAAGGTAATGGGAATTAAATGACTTGTCTAGGGTCACACAGGTAGTATGTCTGAGGTCATATTTGAATTCAGATTCTCCTGACTTTAGAGCTAGTATCATCTAGCTGACCCCAGAGAGATTCTTACTTTACCACGGTGACATAGTAAGTTACCAGAGTAGTAGCTGAACTCAGGTCTTCGAGTCTCCATTATACCAAAACTCTTTCCATGATTCTATCCTATTTAACATAATGAGGTAGCTGGATTTCTCAATGGGCTTAGAGTCAGGAAGACTCATTTTCCCCAGTTCAAATTCTACTTTGGATATCTGTGTTTCCCTGGGCAAGACACTGAATCCTTTTTGCCTCATTTTCTTCATCTATAAAATGAGTTGGACAAAGAAATGGCAAACCATTTCAGTATGTTTGTCAAGAAAATCCCAAATGGGGTTACAAAGAGTTACATTTGACTGAATAACAATTTTAACATAATGCATCAAATGCTATTTCAACAAGCTTTAAATAATACTTAAGTTTTTCCATTCCATTGGAATTTTGCTTTGGTGAATATTGTTTAAGAGAGGGCTCCCATAAAGTATCAGAAACAGCGAATTCAAATCTTCTATTCCAAGACCAATGACAAATGCTCCTTTCATTTTATCATTGTACCTGTAAAACAACACATGATATAGATCAACAACATATGCATGAAGATCTACAGAGATCCTGGAATAATATGGATAAACATCAAAAGTTTATTGGTTTTGCCCCCTTTTTCTTATGTTCACACTTAAATAAATGAATACATTGTTTTAAAAGGAAATTATTAGGCTATAACAAAATCCAACATGACCTAAGAATTAAGATATTTTCTTAAAGTATACTAAAATGACATTTGATCTATTGTGTTAAATACAGCAATATAGAGGAAGTCTTCTGAAGTTAGCTTCAAAGTTATCAATTTCTATTGATTCTCACAGACTCACATATAACAAGGTTTTCCAGCAAAGGAAGATCAGAGTAGCATCCTTATTATCTCTGTTTGATGATGAACTTCAACACAGTTATCCTTTCTAATAATAATGACAATAGGCAACCCACTTTGATACCTTAAGAATCCATGATTGCACCATTATGAGTGTTCTTCTCTAATAGAAGGTCTCTGTGAGTTGCCAGCTCTCCAAGGAAATTATCATCTGGCTAATGTTCTGACCATAGGATTCTCTGATCTGGATTAATCTGCTCATTGGTAAAATGATGGGGTTTGACTAGATGATAGTCAAATCCCTCTCTGTCTCTGGATCAATAAGCCTATGACAATCTGTAGCTCATGCCCACTAGGAAGCTTTCCCATCTTTGGAGTCACCATGATATACTGGAAGAATCAAAAGACCTTGGGTTTAATTCCTGATTCTGCTACTTATTGCTGTCTGCGACAATGAACAAGCAACTGTATGATGTATGATCCTTCAACAATCTATTGCCCCCATAGGAAGCCTTTTGATCTTGGAAGTCAAACTTTGAGGTCAGAGGGAAAGAGGTCAAAACCCATTTCTGCTACTTACTGCCGGAATGACTACAGACAAGTCAGTTAACATCCCTGAATCTCAGGTTGGACCAGATGGTCTCTGAAGTCCCTTCCAGTTGTGGATCTCTAATCTTATGATGGGATCTGCTAAGAGCTTGTCCTTCCAACAGGAACAGAGATCCATAGAAAGGATATTATCATGCATGTTGAGCAAAATGAATTCTTTGAAGGTCAAGGCTATACCAACCATTGATAGTCTTAATGATGATAATATTTTTTGCAGAGGAGATCAAAGACTTAATTGACCAGCTGGGTGAGGGAGGACGGAGTGTACATGAGCTTCAGAAGTTGAAGAAGAAGTTAGAGATTGAGAAGGAAGAGTTACAGGTGGCCCTAGAAGAAGCTGAATCTTCTCTGGAGGTAATCATTCAGGCAGT
This sequence comes from Antechinus flavipes, assembly GCF_016432865.1. Classification (NCBI taxonomy): domain Eukaryota; kingdom Metazoa; phylum Chordata; class Mammalia; order Dasyuromorphia; family Dasyuridae; genus Antechinus; species Antechinus flavipes. The sequence goes on along the minus strand of NC_067398.1, from coordinate 246,326,657 downwards.
TTTTCTTCATACTGAGTCTCAGGAACTGGCGGCCAGAGACTAATTCCCTGCTCCAAAATGATTGATAATGTATATTTTCTGATAGGTGGAAGAAAGTAAAGTTATCCGTATTCAGTTGGAATTGGCTCAAGTCAAAGCTGACATTGATAGGAGAATTCATGAGAAGGAAGAAGAATTTGAAGCTACAAGGTAAGGGGGATGCATAGGATGTAAGATAGATTCTTTAAAGCAATTCCACTGAGGGAAAATTTGTCTTTTCCTTTCCTCATGGGAAAGGACTAACTTTGGCTAAAATTAAATATTGCTTTTGATTTGGGAATAGTTCGCTTTAATTCAGTGACCCAAGAATGTGGTTTTCCTGTTTTAAGAAATTTCTGGATGTGTTCCTAGTACTTTTTTTTTAGTTTACAGAAAATAGATGTTGTGATTTGGAGAAGAAGACTGCTTTCCAAGTTGTCCACATTGGAATGCTATCTTACATGCTTGACTAGCAGCCAGAGGAACAGTTCGGCCAGGGATTTCTGCTTTTCTGAAGTTGCAACATGCTATTTGTTATATTTTATAACCCTACCCTATCCCATCACTTACAAACAAAAGTCACCCCTTATCTCTTCTCAAAGTGCTATCTTTATAGCCATTGTGAGAGATGGCTTTGGGGCCATGGGGTATACCTTAGACATCCACTCAGGTCCATGGCAGGGTACATTAGGTTTTTTTTTCTTTTCCTTTTTCCCTAAGTATTCAAAATATATAACAAGTGATCAGTTCAAGAATATATATATATATATTAGAAAAAGAAATAATATTCACAAGTATCTATCTTTATATTGCCTTATAAATTAATTTTTTTTGTTCTCTGCTGAACACATTTTTTTAACTTTATTTTTTTCTACCTTTTACCCCCCCTAAAACCCCCAAGCAGGCTATAGTTAAGAAATGATATATTTATGTATATATATGATACATACATACATCACCACACCACCTACACACACGTCTTTCTTATCCCTGCTAACTCTTTGCTTTAACTCTGCTCCTTAACATGCCTTGATATTACTTAACCTCCCCCCACTCATGGATCCCTTCCTTGTCTTTTTCCCTCATTCCTTACTTCCCTGTCTGCCCATCCCTCCTCCCCTTATTTCCTTCTAGGTTTTGGAGAGTGCTATACCCTTCATAGTATGTTATGTTATAGACCTGAACAGTTTGAAGCTGGGTATTCTTTCATTCTTTTCTTCCCCAATTAATCATCAAGACATATGAGAAGTGGGAGCAGCTAGTATAGAGTACCAGCCCTGAGCTCAGGAAGACCTGAGTTCAAATCTTGTCTCAGACACTTAACAGTTCTTAGCTGTGTGACCCTTGGCAAGTCACTTAACCCCAATTGCCTTGCAAAAAAAAAAAAGTATATGGGAGGTCTGTTCTTCTAGAGGGATCTAGTTTACAGAGACTTGCAGCCTAGAACTGGACTAGCTGTTCTTATTTAATTGGGCAGGAAGAATCACCAACGTGCCATTGAGTCCCTGCAAGCCAGTCTGGAGGCTGAGGCGAAGGGACGGGCTGAGGCTCTCCGACTCAAAAAGAAGATGGAGACGGATCTGAATGAAATGGAAATCCAACTGGATCATGCTAACAAAAACAATAGCGAGCTTGTCAAGACATTGAAAAGGCTACAGCAACAAATCAAGGTACTTGTGGAGAGGAGGAAGAGCTGGAGGGCAAGGAGGACCAAGGGCTATCTAGAACTGAGGGATCCTTCAGTCTTCAGGTAGATTGTCTCAGCATGGATTAGAAATCTAAGGAATGTTGACTCAACCAGATCAAAGTAGTAGGGCCTGGGCCTTCCTGATTCCATCTGTCCATCTACAATCCAACTATTATTTCCTCCTGACCTCTTCATTCATTCATCCCTCCCAAAAGTTTACAAAGCATGAGCCTGTGCATGAGGTTTTTGTTAGGAGAAAAGATAACTCTAATAAATAATTTTCTATAGTTAGGGAGATTTGAACACAAAGACTTGTGTAAGGCACATGGGGAATGATTGTAGCCATCCTGAGAAATCAAGGAAGACCTCTTGGAGGAAATAGCATTTGTGTTGGTCTTTAAAGAATGGAGAATAACAAAGAGAGTCAAGAAAGGGATCTCAAAGGTCATCTATTCCAACCTCATTTATTTTACTGTGAAGATAGAATGACAAGATATGAACTCAAGTCCTTTAATTCCAAACTGTCTCCCAGTCCCTATTGTTGTGGTTAATAATTGAGGAAACAATCTGAGCTATACAATTAGCAAAAAGCCATAAAAAAGAGGTCAATGGATTCCACAGTCAGTCCAAAGACTCTGAATACGGAGTGAAATAGAGTTTTATGTATTAAAAACAATCAATTAATTATAATTGATTATACCAATTAATTATAAGAAAACAATCAAGATATAAGCCAAGATACAAAATTAGGTTATCTAATTTCTAACTGGAGGAAAAATTAGGAGCTTCCCAAATTTGGGGTGGGTTGGAAGCATGGTTTTCAGTCGAGTTGGGAAGGGCACAAATGGGTTTTAGAATTTTTCACTTACCAGAATTGAGAGATGCTGATTAATTGCATCCACCTGTATTTATAAAATAATAGATGGCATATATCACATACTTTCCTATAGATGATTTGCAGAAAAATAATAAGATGGAAAAGAATACATGTGGTAACACAAGATGGAATCTATTTATAAAATAGAATCTATTTGGTCCTCTTGATTTCCACACCAAACTAACTGTTATATAACTGGCCTTTACTCTATCTTGAAAATTGTACAATGCCTGGCACATAGTAGACATTTAATAAGTTGCTCAATGGATTGACTAATTCCAGACAGGAAGAACAAACAGCAAGAGCAAAGGAATAGAGATGGGAAGGTATAGGGTGAGTTTGGAATAGGTATGAACAGAGAATTGTCCAACATTCATGCCCCCGTTCCTCTTGCAGGATCTCCAGATCCAAATGGATGAAGATGCTCGGCAGCATGAGGAACTTCGGGAACAGTATAATCTTCAGGAACGCCGCCTTAGCCTCTTGCAGACAGAACTGGAAGAAGTTCGGTCTAGCCTGGAAGGCAGCGAGCGATCTAGAAAAATGCTAGAGCAGGAGGTGGTTGAGATCACTGAAAGACACAATGAAGTCAACATTCAGGTTAGCAAATGTATCTTTGCCTCTGTCTGGTCCAACTTACACAGGGATGGTGGGACTCTGATAATCTTCCAAATCCAAGGGTTTTTACTGAAAGCCGAGTATTTATCAAATAGTCTTATATCTTGCTTAGACTACTCTTAGTTCAGATGTTGCTCTAAAAAATCTAGGAGTTTAAAACAAAACAACCCTCAAACTTCCTCCTCATATAGGATTATAAATTAGAGGGCATCTAAACCAAGTCTCTTAATTTTACATATGAGGAAACTAAGACCAAGAGACATTCAGAGCCTTGCTCATGAGTACCTAAGTAGTGAGGTATAAAATTGGGATCTGAATTCAAGTTGTCAGAGGCAAATTCAACACTCACTTTTACTCCATTATGTTGCTTCACTCAGTCTCCAAAAAACAACCCTCTCTATTTCTCCAGTCTTCTTAAATTTTACTGCCCCCTGTGTATCTTACAATCTAGCCATACTGGCCTTGCTATTCCTCAGATGGGACATTCCATCTTCCAATGCAGTTCCTTTGGACTGGCTGTCCTCCAAAAGTGGACATCCCTGCCCTCTGAATTCTTTGACATCCTTCAGCAGTCAGCTCAAATCCCACTTTCTGCTTGAGGTCATTTTCAGTCCCTCCCTCCCTCTTGCTCTCCCAGGCTTTCCCTCTGAGGTTGTTGTTGTTTTAAAGTCATTTCAACCATTTCTGACTCTTTCTGAGTCCATTTGAGATTTTCTTGGGAAAAAAAAAATGCTGGAGTGGTTTGTCATTTCTCCCTCCAGCTCATTTTACAGATAAGGAAACTAAAGCAAACAGGGTTAAAGTGACTTGTCCAGAGTCATACATTTAGTAAGTATCTGAGGCCAGATATGAATTCAAGAAGATGAATCTTCCTGACCCCACAACCAACACTCTACCCATTTCACCACCTAGCTGCCCTCAGAGATGACCTTCCATTTATTCTGCATATATTTTATTTATGCAGTTATTTACATGTTCTCTCCATCCCCATTAGAATGTAAGCTCTTTCACAACATAGTATTTTTCCCTTTGTTGTTGTTTGCTTGCTTGTTTTTTTCTCTCATTTTTTTTCATTTTTGATCTGATTTGTCTTGTACAGCATGATAGATGTGGAAATATGATTAGAAGAATTGCACACATTTAACCGATACTGGATTATTTTCTATCTAGGGGAGGGGGGGAAAGAAGGGAAAAATATGGAACACAAAGTTTTGCAAGGGTGAATGTTGAAAATTATCTGCATGTAGTTTGAAAAATAAAAAGCTATCATAAAAAAAAAAGAATGTAAGCTCCTTGAGATCAGGGGCCGTGTTTTCTCCTCTCTTTGTACCTTCTGATCTGAGCACAGTGCCTGGCACATAATAAATATTTCATAAATGTTGAATGCTAACTAATCAAGTTTCAAGTGGCTGCCCATTGGACAACACTAGAGAAGACTCAAAAGTATCCAAAATAGCCCTCTATCTATGTTAAGCCAGATTTGTCTCCTCTCCTATCCTCTAGAGTGAAAAATAGAAGGGTCCTCTAGGATTCGATGTCAATACTGTCTTTTCTCTTTTAGAACCAAAGTCTGCTGGTAGTCAAGCGTAAACTGGAATCAGATATCCAGCGCATCTCCAACGAACACGAGGAGCTCATCAGTGAATTCCGTACGGCCGATGAAAGAGCCAAGAAAGCTATGACTGATGTAAGTCCTTTCCCCCTTCCTTTTGCCACTGACAGGGATACTTGGGTCCTCTTGCTTGTACTTGTGAGATCCTTACAGATGGAAAAGACTTTAGAGATTGACTTATCCTGCCCTCTCATTTTGCAATTGAGGAAGATGAAGCCCAAAGGAGTTAAATGATTTGTGCATGGTCATACAGTTGGCGACAGAAATGGAATTTGAAAGCAGGCTGGTCAGTTTACATCTGGCAGTCTTTCACCAGTGCCACTTTGTCTGCAAACGACAATTAAGTGAAGACAGGATAGGAACCGGGAACAAAGTCAGCTGGCCCAGTCCAGATAGGCAGTGCCAGATTGGATCTGATTTCAAAGTTTTTAATGTTACTTGCTGCCCAAACTACAATATAAGGCACATAGCATGTGGACTCAGTAGCAACATGAGATAGGACTTAACCTGATTAAAAACACCCACTTGTGAACAGCATCCATACATCATGATGACTGCATCAGGGAGAGTCCCTAAGACTAATATATACAGAGCATCAGAATTTCTCCATTTCCTATAACTTTCATCCTCTTCTCAATATTTGCTTCTTACCCCTTTGCTGAAGCAGTTGGGGTTAAGTAACTTGCCCAGAGTAACACAGCCAGGAAGTGTTAAGTGTCTGAGGCCAAATTTGAACTCAGGTCCTCCTGCCTTCAAGGCTAGTGCTCTGTCCACTACACTAACTAGCTGCCCCATGCTTCTTATCCCTTTGAGCAGATTCTCTCCACACCAAATAATATATTCTTCCTGTATTCATCCCTCCCCCCCAATAATGGCCAGTCTCTGCTTCTACCAAATCAATTGTACATTAGCATCCTTGGCACTCTTCAAGTACTCTATGGAAATGCTCTTGAGTCATCCTACACAATTGGAAATGCCATTCTAGCTAAGGATTGAGCACTTGGTCATTCAGTTCCTCAAGATCAATCATGTCCAAGTCTTTCAGCCTCTAAAGTCCAGAACAAATTGCCTCACTTTACTTTGTGCTATGTCCCTTTCTCTTCCCAAGGCTGCTCGCATGGCAGAAGAACTCCGTCAAGAGCAGGATCACTGCATGCATCTGGAGAAAATAAAAAAGAACCATGAGCTCACCATCAAGGACTTGCAAGCTAAGATGGAAGAAGCTGAACAACTGGCTCTAAAAGGTGGAAAGCGCACAATCATGAAACTGGAAGCCAAGGTAAGGAAAGTCCAAAGTCTGCCAAGCATTTCTCAGCACATCCAACTGTGACTTTACTAAGCTGCCTATAAAATGGAAAGGAGGGAAGGAAGGAAAGAGAGAGAAAGGAAAGGAGAGATGAAAGGAAAGAAGAAAAGAAGGATGGGAAGGAAAGGAGGAGGAGAAGAAAGGAGGGCAGGAAGAAAAGAAGGAAGGAAAGAAAGAAGGGGAAGGGGGAAGAGAAGAAGGAAGGAAAGAAAAAAAAGAAAGAAGGATGAAAGGAAAGAAGGAAAGAAAGGAGGGAGGGAAGGAAGGAATTAATTTGGCTGGGGAAAGAATGCCTTTTGCCAAAAATGTGTTCTGAGTTTGGAAATGAAATGAAAATTGCAGGTGTTAAAGAAAGTGACATTGAGGAGTCAGGTTTAATTTCTTTCTTGAAAGGTTTTCTGTCTTTCTCCCTGTGCCCTAGAACAAGAAGCTATAAAATACCCTATTATCCATCCACCTAGAATGCTCTTAGCCCCATTATTGTATTTTTTTTCTACTAGGCTTGCATTTAGCTTCCAAATATCCTTTCTCTTCCTTATCATTCTTACTCCTATATGACCATAAGAATAACTTCTTAATCCCATCCCCCCTTCGGGCTTTGCAGTCTGAAAACTCCTCTCTCTCCCCCCTCCTTAACTGTCCCTTCTGTTTCTTTCTCTGTCTCTCTTATCTTCATTCTTCCCCACTCCATATCTCTCTGATTCTTTTTCTCTCTTTCTCTCCCCCTTCCTCTCTCTCTCTTTCTCTCTTGCTCTTTCCCTCACTTTCTCTTGCTCTCTCCATTTCTCTTTCTTCTCTGTCTCCCTTTCTCTTCTCTGTCTCTGTCTCTCTCCCTCTACATTTCACACACATAGTTACATATCTTGTGGGCACCTAGTTATGTACATGTTGCCTCCTCCACAAAAGTATGAGCAAGGGCAGTGTTTTTGCTTTTCCTTGCATCCCCAGACCTTAGCACAGTGTCTGGTACCCAATAAGTACTTAATAAATACTTGTTGAAATGCTTATTGTTACACCAACTTTTTCTCAAGGCCACTGTATTGTTGAGATTCCCCTTCTATAACTGCATCCTAAAAAATATTGTTATGGTTTACTGAGATGCATTTTTCTCCCCCTTCAACCTTCTCCCTATGCCTCAGATTAAGGAACTGGAAACTGAACTAGACTCAGAACAGAAACGCCACGTTGAGACGGTCAAAATCCTGCGTAAAAATGAACGCCGCCTCAAAGAGCTGGTCTTCCAGACAGATGAAGATCATAAGACCAACCAGCGCATGCAAGAGCTGGTGGAGAAGCTTCAGAACAAACTGAAGGTCTACAAGAGACAAATTGACGAGGCGGTAAGTGTCCTGGGAGTCCTCCCCTTGTCTTCCCTTCTCACGCCCTTTCCCACTGAACAGCCTCTCAAAAGGAGGAAGCCAAAGTGTGGTCCCAACTCTTGTGTTACCCTAGTCTCGTGATGGAAGGAAAGCATTCAACCAGAAGACTATTTCTGGAACCATTGTTATAACTGGCTCTGCAACTCTAAGGGGCGGTTATGTGGTGGGAAATGCTAACAGACAGCACACATTGTACCCTTAGAGATAAGAACATGTTAAAAAACAAGAATCACCCCTTAAGAATTCCTCGTATTAACTAAGCCATGGAATGGTTTCAAATTCAGGGAATATTTTTGCTCCCTTTAACTTGATGTCAGGACATTCATGACCTCCTTGGCTCCCTCTGCCTACCTAAACTCACATACAACACACACACACACACACACACACACACACACACACACACACACACTACAGAAGATTTATCCACAGCTTGCCATCACACTGAAGTCTACCAGTCATCAACTGGCCTTGTAAAAAATTTGAAATCAGACCTCCTGGGAATGAAGTTTTTTTTCCATCCTGTTACAAGTGCCAAAATAATTTCTAAACTAAAATTACATTGGGGAGTTTTACAGTAGAACTATAAGACTGGTTCTGTTTCTCAATCTTCCTCTGTAGGAAGAACAGGCCAACCAGACTTTGGCCAGGTACCGGAAGACTGTGCATGAGCTGGATGATGCTGAGGAAAGGGCAGGGATGGCCGAGACAGCCCTGAACAAGCTCCGTACTCGACACCGTGTAGCTGGCAAAGGAATCACATCAGTGGAGATAATCCAAGTGTCTAAGACTGGTTCCTCAAAAACGCTTTCTGAGGAATGAGATCCATCCGTGCTGGACATCTAGAGCTGGTAGGTCCTGGTCTACCTACCTTGCACTTCAAGCAGAGATAACGGAATAGGATGGGGATGTTTGCCCTTTGTAAAGGGGAAGAAGTTATTGCATTCTCCTCCTCTTTGCTGTTCCCCATGGCATCTTGCACTCTACTTGTCCCATACTAAGCATTCAATAAATGCTGAGAGATTATTTTAGGTTTTTTACCTCAAAAATCAGGGAAGTTTGTAAATAAAGTATTTATTAAGTTCTTACTATGTGCCAGGTACTATTCTAAGCAGGATATAAATATTAAAAAGACCCAAGACAGTCCTTATGCTTAAAGAACTTACATTCTAATAGGGGAAGATAAAACATAAAGGGACCTGGAAAGAGGGGATCAGGCAGTGGAGGGGAGAGCAATCTAGAGCCAAAGAGTCAAACTTGAGGCCCCAATGACTGCAAGGGGCCCACAAAACTCTCACATGTAGCCTGAACCAGATTAGAATGGAAATGGAAAATGATCATGTTGAAATTATTGATGATATATACAAAAATATATTTTATTGTAATTATAACATTTAAATAAATATTAAATACATTTAAATGAAACACATATGTAATGTTAATTTGTGGTTTTCTAAGTCAACCTGGACAGCTAGATGGTGCAGCAGATAGAGTACTGAGCCTGGAGTCAGGAAGAATTGAATTCAATCTGCCCTCAGGTACCTATTAGCTGTATAACACTGGACATGTCACTTAACCTTATCTGCAAGGGGCAGCTAGTTGATATGGTAGATAGAGCACCAGCCCTGAAGTCAGGAGGACCTGAGTTCAAATATGATCTCAGACACTTAACACTTCCTAGCTGTGTGACCTTGGGCAAGTCACTTAACCCCAATTGCCTCAGCAAAAACAAAAAAACAAACCTTATTTGCTTTAGTTTCCTCATCTGTAAAATGAGCCGGAGAAGGAAATGGCAAACAATTCAGTATCAGGTTAATAGAATTGAAATCAATGTATGATAGTCTCTTTTTGGAATAATCCTGGAAAGAAATTTTCTAAATTGAAATTTGACCTGTCATAACTTAGTCATGCAGATATCATGTAACACTTACAGTAGAACTGACAAGATTCACTTTAGGCAATCGTGATTTCATTTCCTTTTATCTACTTTTTGCAGGGACTATCTATTACAGTAACCTCCTAATGGCCTACCTTCCTCTAATCTCTTCCCCTCTCCAATCTATCTCATACAACACTGTCAGATTGTTGTTTGTTATTCAGTTGTTTTCAGGTTTTTTTGTAACCCAAACCCTATTTGGGATTTTCTTGGCAAAGATACTGGAGCAGTTTGCCATTTACAGTTGAGGAAACTGAGGCAAATGGGGTTAAGTGATTTGCCCAGGGTAACACAGCCAGTAAGTGTCTAAGACTAGATTTAAATTCAAGTACTCCTGACTTCAAAGTTGGTGTTCTCTCCACTATACCATCTAGCTGTCCCTCTGAATGGGCAATTCCATAAAAAAATCTATTCCTTGTTTTTGCTTTTTATTTTCTCACCTGACTTGTGATTACATCAATGGAGGGAGCTCTACCAATTCCTTCTACCAATGCAGGTTGGCACTATGATTACTATCTGTATAACCTATTGCTTTGTCCAAAAAAAAAAAGAAAAAGAATTGCCCATTCATTTTTTACCCAGTCCCCACGATGGGCAAGAGAACTAAAAAGACAGTTGGCTGAGGCTAAGCATACGATCTGAATACATAGAGCAGAACAAAAATGAAATTTCCCACTTTTCATGTGGGAACATTGAATAACTTAGCATCAGTAGTGGTATAAGCCAAATAATTATTCAACAATCAATCAACAAACATCTATTAAGTACCTACTATAACCCAGGTACTGTGTCAGATGCTGGGGATAAAATTATAGAGAATGAAACAATCCCTTCTCAAAAAGAACTTACATTCAAATGGGAAGGGGTATGTGTGTGTGTGTGTGTGTGTGTGTGTGTGGTGTGTGTGTGTGTGTACACAAGCATATTTTGGAGATATGAAGGTTGGGTCACACAAATTTTTTGATTTCCCAGTGCATATAAAACCTATGTTTATAAAACCTCTACTATTGCCTCTTAAGTAGGCAATAATTTTATGTTTTAAAAAAACAATTTATTTCTAAAAATGCTAACCATCACCTTCAATGAATCAATCTTTTTTGCACCTGGAGGAGCTTGCCTCAATATTGACGGCTGCTGACTGATCAGGTTGGTGGTTACTGAAGGTTGGGATGCCTGTGGCAATTTCTTAAAATAAGACAAAAATAAAGTTTGCCATTACTGATTGACTTCCTTTCATAAAAAATTTCTCTGTGGCATGCAGTACTGTTTGATAACATTTTATTCTTAATAGAACCTCTTTCAAAATTAGTCAGTCCTCTCAAATCCTGCTGATGCTTTATCAACTAAGTTTATGTAATATTCTTCAATTTTGCTGTTTCTCAGGGAAGAGGGAGGCCTGAGGAGAGGGAGAGAGATGGAGAGCAGGCAGTGGGTGGCAGAGTCAGAACACATACAATATTTATCAATTAACTTTGCCATCTTTTATGGGCATGATTCTTGATACTCCAAAACAATGACAATAATAACATTCCTTATCACTGATCATAGATCACTATAACAAAAATAACAATATGAAAAAGTATGAAATATTGTGAGAATTACCAAAATGTGACAGAGAGAAATATGAGGTAAGCACAAAACTGGCACCAATAGAGTTGCTCCATGGAGGATTGCCATAAATCTTCAATTAATAACAACAACAAAAATCCACAATCACATTTGTGACACACAAAGCAAAGCACAATAAAATGAGGTGTGCTTGTACACATGCACACACATATGTATACATATATACATATATATGTGATATATAAATTTATGTATCTATTATATATATACACACAGCATATATATCATTTTTATATATATTTGTCCACTGACAAAATTTAGTTTATAAGGGCTAAGTTAGATGGAAGAATGCTGTGCTCACAATGATAGATTTTTTTTCTTTTTTAAACATAAACATTCATTTGAAATCCATTGGTGGAACATAATCCAATGCAGTTTCTTTTCCTGGTACAGAAAAGTAGTACACCAACTGCAAATGAGCAGCATGATTTACACCTACAGGTTCCCCCACAGGCACATTATCTGTGTTTACTTTAATCCCAGAGGGCCGCACTTTCACACTTGGGCAGGCTCCTGGGACAGCTCCCTATCCAACTCCCAGAAATTTCAGAACAAACAGGTCCCACCCACACTTACAATAAAGGTGTCACCATGCTACAGTAATGGCATTCACAATTTTTAGGCAAGGGTGTGACAAGGTGTGACTATAAGGCAGCCATTAAGAGGAAGGTGGCTGTGGAAAAACCTGTCTGGGGAGATTGCCATTTTGAGGATCTGGGTAGTAGAAATGGTAGAGAAGAGAGAAATTACAATCCATTTGCATTTTCTCATGCTCCCTTTTCTCATTTCAGGGTGACACAGAGATCAACAGCAGCCCATTATATGGAAGAAATAACGAAAAAAAGAAAACTGGGTCTATTGAGAAGATGGATATTATGCAAAGAAAAGGCAGAATAAGATAGGAACTGAAAAATAAAGATAGCTATGAATAAATGAACGAAGAGGTTTAAACATCCAGACTTGGCAAGGTCTATAATCAAAGTTCCTTTCTGAGACCCTGTATCACATAAAAACAATGGGCCTGTTTTTCAGTGAGATCTTTTTACATGCTCATGTCAAGGACGGAACATGTAATATATTTGTGTGAGCCGGCTGATTTCTCTCTGTAAATACTTTCTCATTTGGACAATCTTGATGCTTAGTCCTAATGAGTTTAAATAAAAATATCAACAAAAAGTTTCATGGATATTCTTTTGTTTTTCACTAAATAGTTTGGTTTCTTTCCTTTAAAAAAAAATCTCTCTAATTCTAAAAGGGATTTATAAACAAATGAAGAACAAAAAGAAAAAAATTTATCAAATTTTAGAGAAATTTTACATGTGGTTAATATACAATAATAGATCTCTGTCATCTCACAAGCTTTGCTTCTATCATAAATGATTTTAAAATAATGTAAGATAGAAAAAACTTTGTATCCAATTAGTATACCCAATTCATAAGCTAAAGGGCTAAGAAATATTCCCCAAACTGACAGAGGCATTCAATTTTGTGTTCTTTTAAGAGCACTTATTAAATGCCTACAAATTGCCAGTTGATAGGAAACTGGTCTCAAAGTTAGGGAGACCTGAATTTGAGTTCTTATTTTGCCGTAGACTAGCTGGGCAAATCATTTAATATTTCTTAATGTTTTCTGCAACTCTCTGAGGTTCTAAATTGCAAAGAAAATATTTGGTCTGCACTGATAGAGAACATTTTCCCTTCTGGAAGTTGTTTTTACCAATGACATTACAAGATCCTATCTCTTTCTTTCTCTCTTCCTCCAAGGAGGAAGAATGTTTAGTAGAACTAGAACTCATCTACATTATGAACATTGAAAATGGAATTTTCCCTTCGGATTCTTTGGGAACTTCTGAACCCCATACTCTACTGGGGCCACTTTTAGCTTTGTACATATATGAGTCTATTGCCCTCTACTGGTCGGGGACCCACAAAGATATTATTGGAGATAAAGTAAACTAAAGATGCAAGAACTCTCAGGAAGGCATATTAGTATAATCTAATAAGTGAAATTGGGTCTTTTATTTTAAAAAAATTCCCCCAAGAAATTTGTAGCAGTTCCCTCCAGAAAAGAGACTTTGGTGGCACCAACCTGGCAAGTTTACAAAATTCAATTTTTTCTTCATCAGTAACTATTAATGTTTGCAACTCACTTTACACTCATTTCATTTTTGGTCCTCACAAAAACCCTGTGAGGTAGGTGCTATTATTATTCCAATTTAATAGATGGGAAACTGAAGCAGATATTATATGACTTGTCCAAAGTCATACAAGTTACTAAGTGTCTGAGACAGAATTTGAACACAAATTTTATCAAATCTAAATCTGGCCCTCTATTACCATGGCACCTTGCTGTCCCATAAATATACTAAGGACTTACTAGATACCACACTAAGTAGTAGAAATACAAAGACAGGAAATAAAAAGAAAACAATTCCTGTCCTTAAGGAACTTAGATTCTACTGAATTTACTGGAGAATACATCTAAATAAAGACATTATATACAGAGGCATATATCGTCATAATTTCAGAAAGGAAAGCAAGCCACTTTGTAAAGAAGGATCTTTATAAAGTTCTTTTTCACTTCTGGCTTCTTTGATTCCCTTATGCACTTCAAAACTTGAGGTCCAGCTCATCCATTAGGTCTTTCTTGATGCTTCCCATCAACAATTATTTCCCAACATCCTTAGAAATGATTTATTTTGTATATATTTCTTATTTTTCTGGGTACATATGGTTTGCTCAGTAGAATATAAGTTTCTTGATGACTGACTCTCTCTCATTTTTTTGTTTCCAAGTCCAGAACCTAGCCCAGTGCCTGCTTGCTCTGCATTGCATGAAGGGCTTAAATTTCACAATTTTTCCTGAAAGTAAACTTCATTGCAACATGCAGTCCATAGTGTAGGCCTTTGAACTTATCTAGGAAGATGAGGTAGATATTATTGATCTACCATTAGTAGTGTCTTATTTTTCTGGGAAACCAAAGGTATGGAGAAGGGTTACACATTTTCTCACCTGCTTCACATTTTAGCTAAAGGTATACAGCAGAATGCCTAGATGGTTGGAAGTGAAAACTATAGCTATTGAAAAAGTGTTAGTAATTAGCATAAGTTGGAAATCAAGGATGTAGCTTGAGCACCCTATTCAACTAAAGAGATCCTTTGCTACCTAGCCTTAATCCCTGAATGTGTACCATCTCAGTCAAACCTACTAAAGTCTTTAGCTTTAAAAGACCAGCGTCTCCCATTGCATCCAGTGCCATCTCCAGTCATCCTGATTTAGAACTTGCCACTGAATGGCTCTGGAGGGAAAAGTGAGGCAGATGACTTTGCACAGCCCTCCCTTACTCAAATCCAATTCACTTGCATGTCACGGCATCATCTCCCTAATGTCGTGATCCTCTTTGACAATGAAGGACAAACAACAATCACAATTAGACCCCAAACTAGTAGTACAGTGTTAATTCCAGGAAAATGCATGTTTTTTCAGGGATAGGATTGCTTTTGTTTTGCTCTTTAGCTCAGTTCTTGGTACATAAGATATGCATTTAATCTGTGATTTCACAAGAATAAAGAATACCTGGATAAGGAAACTCTCTTTGCTGATTCAGGTCATCATTTTTGCTGCAACTTATACTCTTAAAGAGACCTGCCTAGAGTAGTGAGAGGTTAAATGAGTTGCTTAGAATAATTGAGCCAATATGTCTCAGGGATGGACAGGATTTTCTTTTTATAAGACTAGATCTCTTTCCTTTATATCATGCTGCTTCTCTGCTTGGCACATAGTAGGTGCCTTATAAATGTTTGTTGAATGAAAGATTATATAATAGTAGTCTTAATACTTTGATTGATTAGCCATAATAGTTTAGGACATGTTTCTCAGCCTCCTTGGCTTACAAATGATATTGAATTTGAGATGTTATGAAATCTATGGTTCCCTTTTTCTTTTCCTAGCACAAAGCCCTGTTGATTGCTATGTAGAAATCATATTTGTAAATTAAATCAGGCATGGAGGCATTTTTTATGCCACTTAGATTTTATGTTGCCTAGGGAATGTGTGCCAGGAGTGATGAAGGGTATGCTGATGGGGCATATAAGACCACATCCAGCCTTCCTAGGGACATAATCATTTAAGATTCTAATTTACTATTATCCTGAATGATGAAGGATAAACCTGAGACCACAAAGAGCAACTTATCTTTAGAGTATTTGCTAACTATAGTTCTTACCTTTCCTTCAGAGCCTGCTTCCTAAACAGAGTCCTGCTAAGATCTTCTTTTGTGGACATGAAATTGGTAGGAGAAGTACAAGTTTATTTCCATTAAGTACAAAGTAAGCATTAAAATGAATATGTCAACCTAAATTAGGCCCTATCTTCAAACAATATCAAAGTTCTTCACCTCAAGATGAAAAAAGCCCTAGTAGATAGCCTCTTGCATGTTTTTAGAATTAAAAAATAAGTCATGGATAGCATGAAAGGGGCACCCTTTAAAGTGCTTGACACATAGTAAACACTTAATAAATGCTTTTTTCCCTATTCCATCATTCACCCAACTACCATCTTCAGAGTAAGAAGGCAAATGACATTTTTTACCTGCCACCTGTAATATGCTTGCATCTCTCCAAATACAAAGTTGACATATGGTACTTATGAGAATTTGGTGTGCTTTTTATATGCTATATTTGCTTCTAAATGAGAATTCAGGATTTTGAGAGATAAAAGGACTACCTGAGAAGTATATTTATACCATGATGACTTCCAGACAAAAATACAATTTCAGTTCAATTCAACTGAGCATCATTAAACACTTACTATATGCCAGGTAGACTAGAGAAACAGAATCTAAAAAATTTCTGCTCTCATCTCATCCCATATTCTACCAGAAGAAACAATACATATAAAGCTAAGTAAATGCAAAGTAAGTAGGGATTGAGGGAGAATACCAATGCATTATGTAGGAAGTGGCCCTTGAGTTGAGCCTTGAAGAAAGCTAATGGATAGAAATGAAGAGGGCCTGTCACTGACTAGTGTCATTCCTATTCAAGAAATAAGCATGCATCTAGTAGCCTCTAAGAGTGTATTTTATTGGAATTCTCAAAAAAAAAAACCCTCAAAACAAAACAAAAACAAACTACAATATTTCAATTCATCTCTAATTCAATCCTTTCCATCCGAATCTAAGACTTCTTTGGACTGAATTTGCGATTTTATACAGCTCTTCTGAAATGTAATTTTAGCAACTGAGTTTCAAAGAAATAACATCAAAGTTCTCACTAGAAGATGAGATAATCCCTGATAGACAGCCTCTCAATAACCTGTCATTATAAGAGTTACTGTTCATTTCAGACCCAAATTTGCCTCCAACCCACACAGACCTCAGGGTTTCAAGCCCTTTCATCCTTGCAGATCAAGGCATCTGCCAAACTGATTCATGATCCTGAGGTTAGAGAAAATATTATTTGTGCCACCAAATGAATTTAAAAGAAAGGGAAAGAGCCATTTTCCCCATCAGGCAGACCCATTTAGTTTGACCTTATCGTTCTTACAGCAAGCATTAATAGAAGCTCCAGAGGGAAATGGGAAATTGCTGATGCACTGAATTGCACAAAATTCTGTCTATATAGAATCTTTTGTCCTGAGCTTCATCTGGCAATAACCTTATGCTCCAAATTATAAGAATTATCATTGCTTATTAACATGTACTAATCTATTACTTTTAGTCGTGAACAGAGGCCCTGTCTTAGAGTCAGAAAAATTTGAGTCCAGGAATTGCATCTGACCTATGTTAACTATGTGATCATAGGCAAGTGACTTAAAGAGTTACTTCTTCAAACACTTCTCTAAAATGTGCCCACGAAGATGAAATCATGCGTCTGGACAGAAACTATATATTTTGAGATTTTAATCCTTTTTATTTCAAGAGTATATGGTACCTTTGAAAATATCAGTCTGTTCATTCTTACATTTGAAGTAGGTAAACATTCACTGGTTCATTTTGAGAATGATTCTGAGAGATACTGAAATTAAATAATTGATGATACAAATAAAATCATTTAACATAATAATAATAATTAATAATAGATTTTACTTATATGGCATCTACTCTGTGCCCAGCACTGTGCTAGATGCTTTACAATTATTATTTTGTTTAATCCTTATAACAATCTTGAAAAATAATTGTTATTTTGCAATTGAGGAAACTGACTTGATCAGGGTCACACAGCTAGTGAGTGTCTGAGACTAAATTTGAACTCAGCTCTTCCTGACTTTAGGACTAGCATGTTATTTAATGCAACACTTATAAATGAATATTTTCTTGGAAGATCTAGCAAGAACAAAGTATAAATATTTCCTCTAATACCTCAGCAGCATATAGGATTCTATGCCTGGGTCTCTGGGGACTTGCAGACTCAGCTTAGCTCAGTTCTCATACAATAGAGATGGGGAACAGATCATGAAAGGCCTGAAAAATCATTCGCATAATCAACCACAGGTGATGATGAGCTGAAAGCTTGGTAGTATAACCTCCCACTGCTTGACTTCTATAAGTTGATAATTTTGTTTGGTCCCCGAATGATGTTACAAATATCCAAATGCCCTTGGCAGAAAAAAGGTTTCCTAACCCTGTCATAGTATTGGCCCCTCCAAGTTCACATACCAAGAATACATCTCTATCAATGAGTCCTTCTCTCGGATACTGCTGAACCAGGGCCGCAAAATCACTCTTTGTTTCTTGGGACATCGGTGCTTCACTGTATCTAGAAACTGGACTCTGGGATATGATCTCCAGACCCTTTGAACTCCCAAGGTCAGAGATTCCAATCTACTACACTTTAAAAGGAAGAGAATAAAGGCTGAGACCAGACAGAAGTCTGTTTCTTTGGAACAGGTGGTCTCAGAAGGGATAAGGCCCTACAAACCTTTATCTTTGCTATATTTCTTTCATCAATTGTTGTGGCCAGCAAAAAGGATAGAAGCAAGAGATATATGGTGGAAACTGGCAAGGACTCTATGAGTCTCTCCACAACCAATCACTACATGGTGAGCACCCTGGAACCCACTGTAGATTGAAACTCCATTTCTCTCTGGGCTCTACTTCTATTTCTCTAGAATTCTTTCTCCACTATAACCCAACCATTTTATTATCCTGGAAGATCATGCCAGCCCTGCAGTCCCTTTCTCTGATTGGTCAGTTCCTCCTGGAAACTCCATTTTAAGGAAAGTTCCCAGGTCAATCATGTTCATCCTTCATTCCTCTCTAGGCATCACTTCTGACTGGACTTCTTTCACTCCCATGCTCCCAAATTGGTGCCTTTCCAGCTTACCTTTAGCTTCCTTTTATGAGCTTAAAGTCAGAGAAATCTGGGTCCAAGTCATCCCCAGCCAGTTCTCTAAAATGTGCCCACAAAGATGGAATTATCTTA
Organism: Antechinus flavipes; assembly: GCF_016432865.1. NCBI lineage: Eukaryota > Metazoa > Chordata > Mammalia > Dasyuromorphia > Dasyuridae > Antechinus > Antechinus flavipes. The sequence continues at coordinate 246,308,174 of NC_067398.1, read as the reverse complement.
TAAACTCCTTTTAGACTACAGCTGTCTTTTTCTTACCTTATATTTCTATTTCCATAACTCTGAACAATATTAGGCATACAATACTTACTTTTTAAAAAAATAACTTTTTATTGATAGAACTCATGCCAGGGTAATTTTTTACAACATTATCCCTTGCATTCATGTCTGTTCCGATTTTCCCCTACCTCCCTCCACCCCCTCCCCCAGATGGCAAGCAGTCCTTTACATGTTGAATAAGTTACAGTATATCCTGGAAACAATATACGTGTGCAGAACTGAACAGTTTTCTTGTTGCACAGGGAGAATTGAATTCAGAAGGTATAAATAATCCGGGAAGAAAAACAAAAAGGCAAGCAGTTTATATTCATCTCCCAGTGTTCTTTCTTTGGGTGTAGCTGCTTCTGCCCATCTTTGATCAATTGAAACTGAATCAGCACTCTTTATCAAAGAGATCCACTTCCATCAGAATACATCCTCAAACATTATCATTGTTGAGGTATATAATGATCTCCTGGTTCTGCTAATTTCACTTAGCATCAGTTCATGTAAGTCTCGCCAGTCCTCTCTGTATTCATCCTGCTGGTCATTCCTTACAGAACAATAATATTCCATAACGTTCATATACCACAATTTACTCAACCATTCTCCAATTGATGGGCATCCATTCATTTTCCAGCTTCTAGCCACTACAAACAGGGCTGCCACAAACATTTTGGCACATACAGGTCCCTTTCCCCTCTTTAGTATCTCTTTGGGATATAAGCCCAGTAGTAACACTGCTGGATCAAAGGATATGCACAGTTTGATAACTTTTTGAGCATAGTTCCAAATTGCTCTCCAGAATGGCTGGATGTGTTCACAATTCCACCAACAATGTATCAGTGTCCCTGTTTTCCCACATCCCTCCAACATTCCACATTATCTTTCCCTGTCACTCTAGCCAATCTGACAGGTGTGTAGTGGTATCTCAGAGTTGTCTTAATTTGCATTTCTCTGATTAATAATGATTTGGAGCATATTTTCATATGTCTATAAATAGTTTCAATTTCTTCATCTGAGAATTGTCTGTTCATATTCTTTGACCATTTATCAATTGGAGAATGGTTTGATTTCTTATAAATTAGAGTCAATTCTCTATATATCATACAATACTTACTTAACAAATGCTTGTTGAACCCTTTGATCCAGCTGTGTCACTACTGGACCAGTATCCCAAAGAGAACATAAAAGAGAGAAAAGGACCCACATGAGCAAAAATGTTTCTAGTAGCCCTTTTGGTAGTGGCAAGGAACTGAAAATTGAATGGACTTTCATCCGTTGGGGAATGGCTGAATAAGTTATGGTATATGAATAATGGAATATTATTGTTCTATAAGAAATGATCAGCAGGATGATTTCAGAAAATCCTGGAAAGACTTACATGAACTGATGCTGAGAGAAGTGAGCAGAACCAAGAGAACACTGGACACAAAACCAACAAGATTATGTGATGATCAACTGTGATAGACTTGCCTCTTTTCAACAATGAGGCTCATTTCAAAGCAATTCCAAAAATCTTGTGATGGAATGCGCCATCCATATCTAGAGAGAAAACTAAGGAGACTGAATGTGGTTCAAAGCATAGTATTTTTACCTCTTTTGTTGTTGTGGGTTTTTTTTTTCTTTCTCTTGTTTTTGATCTTATTTTTTTTTGTACTGCATGATGAATATGGAAATATTTTTAGAAGAATTGCACATGTTTAACCTATATCAGATTGTTTACTGTCTTGGGGAAGAAGGGAGGGAGAAAGGAAGAAAATTTTGGAATAAAGTTTTGCAAAGATGAATGTTGAGAACTATCTTTGCATGTATTTGGAAAAATAAAATACTATTGAAAAATAAATGCTTGTTGACTTGACTTGATTGTCTATGCTTGCTCCACATTTTTCCCAAAGCATGTCCTTTATGATTCAGGACATCATGATTCAGGAAATAGGCTTTCAAGACTTTCTATGTGGGGAATTTGCATTATCCAAATAAAGTGATGGTTGTCCACACATGCATAGGCCCTGGTTATATCTGATTTTTCTATGAAGAAAGAATACTAAGAAAAAGCTTTTGTTGGTCAAAGGATAGAAACAGTTCTCAAAGGAATAAATCCAAGCTCTTATCAAGCTACATAAAACTGCTTCAAATCATCAATGAACAGAAAATGCAGATTAAAGCAATTTAAATGTTCTATCTCATGCTCCTTACATTAGCAAAGTTTACAAAAAGGGAAGAGGACAAATACTGGAGTAGTTTCCCCATAATTCCTAGTCACACTCCTAGTCAGTCAACAATTGGTCAACAATTATTTATTAAATATGTACTAGGTGTCAAGCAGGGTTTGGGGGATACAAATATAAGGAATGAAACAATTAGTATTTGCAAGGAGTTTACACTTTAATAAAGGAGACAAATATACACATATATGTGCATATAGATATACATATATAGATACACATATATTTAACTACTTTGTATACATTTGTATTTAAATACAAAAAGACACATATAGTGTTAAGATAAAAGAATAAATACAAATATATACAAAATAACTAAATGCAAGTTAGCTTGGAAGAGAGGACACTAGCAATTAGAGAGATCAGGAAAGACTCCATGTAGAAATGGTACTTGAACTGCATCTTAAAAGAAGAGAGGGTCTCTGAGATAGAATTATGGAAGCAATGCATTCTAGGCATGAAGAAGAGTCAGTATGAAAGTACAGAGATGGGAAATTGAATGTTATATGGAGGAAGAGAGAGAAGGCTAGTTTGACTGGATCACAGAGTGCACAAGAAGTAATATCCAATGAGGATGGAAAGAAAGATTAAGGCCAGAGCCAGGAGTACCTTAAAAACTAGATGGAGCTTAAAAACTAAACAAGAATTTATTTTTGATCCTAGAGGCAATAGGGAACAACCATAGTTAGTTTTGTAGGGAAGCTACACAGTCAGGTGCGTAAGGAAAATTACTTGAGCAGGAATGGGTGAGATGGTTTGGAGTGGAGAGAGACTTGAGACAAGGACACTAATGGAGGAGCTGCTGCAATAATGTAGGCAAGAGATGATGAAGGCCAAACTAGGATGGTAATTGAGTGAAGGGAGAAAAAGGGATGGATGTAAAGATATTGTGGAAGTAGAAATGGAAAAACATGTCGACTGATTGGATTTGTGAGGTGATGAAATATAAGTAGAGAGTTCAGGATGATGTAAAGGTCATAAACTTGGATGCTTGGAAGGTGGTGGCTTTTACCAGAAATATTCCATAGTGACCATATCTCTTGTTGCCACGTGTAATACTGTCTCCTTCAATTCATACTTGTGGGTTTGGTTCCCCCAAGATGGACAAAGTCCAAGTCATTCTCTGTACTCTCTATAGCTTATGAACTCCCACCCATGTATATTTACCTTCAATAGTCAGTCACAAGAAACTCTGCTCAAAGCAAAGGCACTTGCTGAAACTCCAGTACAAAACATGTACCCCCAAACTTGGGGTGTATTCTTCCACAAATACACAAAGCTTCAATAGTTAGAGTAAGTATATAAAATATATAATATATATGGAATTTACATATATAGTATATATATAGTAGTGCATATACATAATATATGTAAGGAATTTACATAACCAAGGCAACTTACACCTCTGCATTGTAATGTTGTTTCTCTGCTCATAACATACTCATGCTTCTCTCTCTGGGCACAGTGAATCAGCCAGGAAGGTCTGTCAATTTGATTCTAAATCTGAATTCTTTGGGCCTGTTTTCTGTTTCACATAGTATCTCCTAATGGGTATGTAGTTCTGAAGTAAGAAACCATAGCTAATGCAGAATATTGGGAATTCGCACCCTCTTCTCTATTATCTTTTCCTGAACTATGGAAGAGATACAAAGGGAAAAGTAAAAATTCTATCTCTTTTTTTTTCTATATTCTTTTTAAATTTATTTTTATTTTTAATTTGTAGAATAAAACAAGCATTTTCATAACATAGTACAATAAAAAAAGATGATGGCCCATGAATCTGAAAATCTGCTATGCACAACTTGCTTTTTCTTTCCAACATATAGCAAAACTATTATGTAAATTTCTTTTTTTTTACTTCCCTCCTCCCTACCTGAGAGATGGCTACCATTAGATACAAATATGTGTGTGAGAGAGTATGTAAAAATATTCTATACATAATTCTATTTATCAGTTCTTTCTCTGGATGCAGACAGCATCTTCTTCATATACCCTTTGTAGTTAATTTGAGTATTTGTATTGGACAATACAATTTATTCTCTCAAAGTTGCTCTTAAAACAATATTGCTCTTAACATGTACAATGTTCTCTTGATTTTGCTTGTTTCACTCTTTATTATTTCATTCAAGTCTTTTTTTTTTTTTTTTTTTTTGGAGAGACAATTGGAATGAAGCAACTTGGGTCACACAAATAGTGTGTATTAAGTGTCTGAGATGGCATTTGAACTCATGTCCTTCTGACTCCAAGGCCTGTGCTCTATCTACTATGCCATCTAGCTGCCCCCTCATACAAGTCTTTCCATGTTTTTCTAAAATCAATGAGCTCCCAAATCATTATTAATCAGAGAAATGCAAATTAAGACAACTCTGAGATACCACTACACACCTGTGAGATTAGCTAGAGTGACAGGGAAAGATAATGTGGAATGTTGGAGGGGATGTGGGAAAACAGGGACACTGATACATTGTTGGTGGAATTGTGAACACATCCAGCAATTCTGGAGAGCAATTTGGAACTATGCTCAAAAGTTATCAAACTGTGCATACCCTTTGATCCAGCAGTATTTCTACTGGGCTTATACCCCAAAGAGATACTAAAAAAGGGAAAGGGACCTGTATGTGCCAAAATGTTTGTGGCAGCCCTGTTTGTAGTGGCTAGAAGCTGGAAAATGAATGGATGCCCATCAATTGGAGAATAGTTGAGTAAATTGTGGTATATGAACGTTATGGAATATTATTGTTCTGTAAGGAATGACCAGCAGGATGAATACAGAGAGGACTGGCGAGACTTACATGAACTGATGCTAAGTGAAATGAGCAGAACCAGGAGATCATTATATACCTCAACAACAATACTGTTTGAGGATGTATTCTGATGGAAATGGATCTCTTCGATAAAGAGAGCTAATACAGTTTCAATTTATCAAAGATGGACAGAAGCAGCTACACCCAGAGAAAGAACACTGGGAAATGAATATAAACTGCTTGCATTTTTGTTTTTCTTCCCGGGTTATTTATACCTTCTGAATTCAATTCTCCCTGTGCAACAAGAAAACTGTTCGGTTCTGCAAACATATATTGTATCTAGGATATACTGTAACCTATTCAACATGTAAAGGACTGCTTGCCATCTGGGGGAGGGGGTGGAGGGAGGGAGGGGAAAAATCGGAACAGAAGTGAATGCAAGGGATAATGCTGTAAAAAAATTACCCTGGCATGGGTTCTATCAATAAAAAGTTATTTAAAAAAATAAAATCAATAAGTTCATCATTTCTTGTAACATAATAGTATTCCATCACAATCATATACACAACTTCTTCAGGCATTCCCAACTGATGAGCATTCCTATAATTTCCAGTCCTTTGCCACTACAAAGAGAGCTGCTATAAACATTTTAGAAAAATATATTCTTTTCCTTGTTCCATAAACAACTTTGAAAACAGAGCAAAAAGTGGTATTGCTAGGTCAAAGGGTATAGAGAGTTTAATAACTCTTTGGACATAATTCCAGATTGTTCTCCAAAAATCTAATAGATTTGGCTCTTCTCAACAATGTGGTGATTCAAGGAAATTTCAATAGACCTGAGACAGAAAATGCCATCTTCATCCAGAGAGAGAACTATGGAGACTGAATGTAGATTAAAGCATGATATTTTCATTTTTTTGTTTGCTTTTTTTTCTTTCTCATGGTTTTTTCCTTTTTGATATTATTTTTCTTGCCCAGCATGACAAATATAGAAATAAGTTTAAAAGAATCGAATATATTTAACCTATATCAGATTGCTTCTTGTCTTGGGAAGGAGGGAGGTAAGGAAGGGAGAGAGAAAAATTTGAAAAACAAAATGTTACAAAAATGAATGTTGAAAACTATCTTTATATGTATTTCGAAAAATAAAATACTATTGAGAAAAAACAAAACAAAACAAAAGCAAAATGGATGGATCATTTTACAATTTTACCAACAATGAAAAGATTCTCTTTCAAAAGTTATTCTTCCAAAACTAGCTGTCTTTTCAATGACCAGAGATGACCCTTCTCAGAGATTGATCAGACCTTTTAAGATATACCAGGAGTGCAGTCCTTCAAGCATCCAATGGATACCCTGTAATTCTACCTAATAAATTAAAAGTTTCTTTTCAACTCCTAATAGATAATAAAGTGAAACTACCTTTTATATTTCCTTTACAGTATCCCATCAAATCTCAAAGGAATGAACCATTTAAAATATGAATGAGGCAAAACTATAACACCTCATTGTTTCTATTACCAGCTCTTACCAACTGTCATTTCATCAAGTGGATTGGAGAAACTCAATTGATAAGGATTCCCCTGAACAATTCCATACACACACAACTGATTGAAAGTTATAGATAAAACAAGATTTTACTTTTACTTTAAGTACTTACTGCTTATTGATTACAAAAAAGCCTTTACATTAATACAGCAAATGTTATCTTAATAACTTCTTCATAGAAAGTATTTCCTATTCACATGACAAAACCCTTCTATATTCTTTGGAAGATATAAACAACAGAGGTAACTTTGTTCAACAACCCTTTGAATATCCATGTGAGATGAGAAATATATGCTCATCAAAGGCACTAGTCATTTGGTCAAGGAGGAAGCCACATAGTTAAAGATGAAAGGGAATTCCATGACATGATCAAGTCATTTAGATGCTATTTGTGAATGACTTTGTTCTGATTTTGGATTGCTGGAAAACTGACCGAAAGGGATTCATAATCATCATAAGTTTGGTCTAGTCAGCCAAACAAGTAGGGTGGTGTCTTTCAATTCATGTGTAGTATGGATTTAAGTGAGGCAAAGTTACACAAAGTCATCAGCCTTACTATCTCTCCTAAAGCCTCCGCTGTCCAGTGGTAGCAGAGTCAAGACAACTGCTGATGATTCAAGATGCAGTGGATGATCTTGGTGTCTTAAATGTCTACAAAAAAAATCAACTGGATGAAGTTATTGCCTGGATGATATCATGCAATTAAATAGTAAACCTAAAGAATACATCAGAGATTCCCTGTTGGACAGATAGTTCAAATAGATAAGAAGCTGAACCAAGAATTAAAGAGAGAAGAAATCAGGCTAGATTAACTTTATAAGAACACAAAGTTCTATTAATGACCTCAAAAGCCTTCCCTGACCCAAATTCCATCTTTTTAATGGCAATTTTGAATCTGTATTGTTGTATGGCTTATAGTGTCTAAAGAATTAAAAATGATTATTGGTGAAAATGGAATAAAGAAGTTCATACTAGATATGATCAGGCTACAAAATCTAGCAAAAAGGGAACTTCAAAGAAGAGTCAAATTAAAAGATGCCATCAAGGAAATATAGTCTTCAGGAGTGGGGTGAAGAAAAAGGTGGGCGAATTACATGGTGAAAGCAAAGTATAATACTTGTCTAACCTGGTATCCTCTAATATTAGGAGAAATAAGAAAAACTAACCGTTATGTTATATATTATATTTCAGGTTTTCAAAGCACTTTACACATATTATCTCATGAGGGCCTTAAGACAACCCTGGGAAGCAGGTGCTATTATTGTCATTACCATTTTACAGATAAGGACACAAAATGTGAGAAAGGTTAAGTGAACATGGCTAGAATAGTAAATAAATTCTATCTGTCTAAGGTAGAATTTAAACTTGTCTTCTTGAATCCAATTTATCACTTTAACCTACCAGTTACCTAGCTATCTACCGTAGGGGAAATTGAGAAAAGTCCCCAGCACATGGAGTAGACTGATATCTCCTCCCCTCTCAAGTTATGGGATGTCATTCAGGATGGGCACAAATCAATTCGTTTCAAGGGAATATCTTGCCAATGAAATTACAGATTGATTTGAATAATGTTAGCTTTATCCAATCCCCAAAACCTAGAGACAGAAACAACACATCTTCTAAATTCCTATAATTATTATGTTGCTCCTATAGCACAAGATCCAAATAAAAAACTCATTTGATATAACAGGAAATATGGAAAATAGCTTCCTACTGCCTCCTGAGTAAAATTCAAGTTCTTTTTCTTGACATTCAAAGCCTATTGCTTCCCTTTTTCTAGCCTCAGTAGTATAATAGTACAATGATTCTCAAAGCATAAACAGGAGATTCCTGGGGGTTCCTAAGACTCTTTCAGAGGAGTCTGCTGGGTCAAAATTATTTATATAATAATGCAAAAGTTTTTTTTATTTTTAAATAATATATAACAATAATGATATATGGTATATGTATGTGTATAAATCTACATCCCTCCACATACATACACACACAGAGACAAACCCATTTTAAATTTGGCCCTTACTGCCTAAAGACAAGGTATAGTACATTTCCCTCTTTCCCACAAGTTCCCTTTTACCCTTAAGGAGATTGAAGGGGGATGTTGGAGTACACATATACAGACACACACATACATATAGGTATGTGAAAACCTGGGTTTCTCTGGGCATGTCCACTTCTCCTAACATGGAGATGACTTTTTGAGCATGCCCAGTTTGACTAACATAGAAGCCTATGCATCCCTTACCATATAGATAGGGATAGTCTCCTTTGATTGATTGCCTATATATTTTTTTCTTTTTCTTTTTTTTCTTTTTCTTTTTTCTTTTTATTTTTCATTTTTTAAAAATTTTAATAGCTTTTTATTTACAAGTTATATGCATGGGTAATTTTACAGCATTGACAATTGCCAAACCTTTTGTTCCAATTTTTCCCCTTCTTCCCCCCACCCCTCCCCTAGATGGCAGGATGACCAATACATGTTAAATATATTACAGTATAAACTAAAGACAAAATAAGTATACATGTCCAAACCGTTATTTTGCTGTACAAAAAGTATTGGACTCTGAAATATTGTACAATTAGCCTGTGAAGGAAATCAAAAATGCAGGTGGGCAAAAATATAGGGATTGGGAATTCAATGTAATGGTTGTTAGTCATCTCCCAGAGTTCTTTTGCTGGGTGTAGCTGGTTCAGTTCATTACTGTTCCATTGGAACTGATTTAGTTCATCTCATTGCTGAAGATGTGCCTATATATTTAAAGCTGGAAAGACTGCATATTAGCTTTTTTTCCAATGTCTCCAGAAGGTGAAAATCCCAACCATCCCATAGCAAACCAGTAAAAGTGAAAAGATTTTTTTTCCCCCTTCACCCTCTCTTTTACCCTATTTGAGAAATAGAGCTGGGGTTATTGTTTCTGTTTTGTGTTATTTGTCCTCCTGAGATTCAGATACTACAGATGACCTACATAGGACCTGGAAGTTCAAGCTTTAGTTATTTTAGAGCAAGGATTACAAGCAAGATGGGTTTAGCCAGCATAAAAGGTGTTGGGATTCAATCCAGAGAGAAATTTTGGATTTAGAACTATGACTGTGCTGTATAGGACCTGAGCTAAACTATAAATTTAATTCCTAGCTAGAAACCGAATCCCTTTCTTCTCCCTAATGACTGAGGTGATATAAAAGGGTATAGGGAATTATTCCTCCCACACTCTGGGGGAGTAAGTTTTTAAATTTGTGATTATACCTTCTGAAGTATTTCTGTGTAAAAGCTAATATTATTGTTAGGGGATAATGGAACTGGAATGCTAGGGACTATCCCTTACAATTGAGAGACTATCATCAGAAGGGATTGGAGTCCTTTGCAGAGAGCCTAGATGCCCCAAACATCTCCCCTCAATCTCCTTAAGGGTATTGGAGAATTTGGGAGAGGAGTGAAACATATCATACTTGGTCTTCAGGCAGTGGGGCCAAGGTAATATGTTTTTGTCTCTCTGTCTCTACACACAGACACATAGACACACACACACACACACACACACACACACACATACACAGACTAAGTATATATATAAAATACATACTACATATACTATATATCATAAAGTATGTACATCATGGAGTACATAGAGTATGTATACTATATATACATCTTACACATATAATATGTATATGCTATATACTTTATATATGGATATGTATGCATGTATATTGCTATATGCTCTATTTTTATGTGTCTCACATACATACATCCATGCATACACATAAAAAACCCACATAAACAAAAACTTGTGGAGGGAAGGGTCTCAATATTATAGAGTATTGGGATCTGCATGTACAAAAATATTTATAGCTGCTCTTTTTGTGGGGGCAAGGAATTGGAAATTGAGTGGATGCCCATCAATTGAGGAATGACTGAATAAGTTATGGAATGTGAATGTAATGGAATATCATTGTTTTAAAAAAATGATAAGTAGATTGATTTCAGAAGAGCCTGGAAAGATTTACATGAACTAATGCTGAGTGAAATCAACAGAATCAGGAGAACCTTGTTATGATAAAAGCAAGATTTTGAGATAATCAACTTTGATAGACTTAGTTCTCAGCAATGCGGTGATCCAAGACAATTTCAATAGGCTTGGGAAGGAAAATGCCATCCATATCCAGAGAAAGAACTATGGATAGTATGAATGAAGATCAAAGTATACAATTTCTACCTTTTTTTGTTTCTTTGCTTTTTCTTTCTTGTGGTTTTTCCCTTTTGTTCGGATTTTTCTTTTACATCATGACTAATATGGAAATGTTAAAAATGATTGTAGATATTTAACCTTTATCAGATTGCTTGCTGTCTTGGGAAGAAAGGGAGAAAAAAAATGGAACTCAAAATGTTATAAAAACAAATGTTGAAAACTATGTAATTGAAAAATGTAATTGAATGTAATTGTATTTGTAATTGAACATGTAATTGAAAAAATAAAATACTATTAAAAATAATATATGGCATAGCTATGTAGTAAAATACATTGAGGAAAGAGCATCAGCCCTGGAGTCAGAAAAACCCAAGTTCAAATCTGGTCTCAGACACTAATTAGCTCTACGACACTGGACAAATTATTTAACCCCAATTGCCTCTAAGAATAAATAAATAAACTCTAAAAGAGACACAAGACCAAAAAGTTTGAGAATCATTGATGTAATGGAAAAAAGCATCAAATTTAGTCTGAAAACCTAAATTCAATACTTGGCTCAGGCATTTGCTCTCTGTGTGACTTTTGAGCCAGCTACTTCTTTGTCTCTCAGTCTCTATATTTGTAAAGAAAGCTGTACTGATCAATCTCTAATTTCCAGCTCTGTATGCTATTTAATTTCCCCCATGTATACCCAATGCTTTAGTCATCACAATAATAGGCAAAACATCAGGTAGGTAGGATTGATCCAAAATGCTCTAGGAAAATGTCTTAAAATCACAGGATTTGGACCTCAGCAACCATCTAGTCTGACCTATAGCCAAAAGGTAGTTCCATTAGCAATAAAAATAATTATAGCTAACTAGAACCTTCATAGTGCTTTAAGGTTTGTAAAACACTTTACATATGTTAACTCATTTGATTTTCACAACAACTTTATGGGGGAGGTGCTATTATTATGCCCACCTTAGATAAGAACACTTTGATTTGTCCAGCATCATGCAGTTGATAGGGTGAAAAAGACCCCAACATGAACTCCTTCATTAGTAGCTAGATGGATCATGGGGCGATTTAGAAGAGATGTTGATAGGAGAAAAGCTTTTGTTGAATTTAAAGGATCTTTGTTGCAGTGGACCCTAAATGAATTCCCACTACTCCCCGAGGCAAGCAAGGAGGGGGTATTGATTACCCTGTCCTAAGAACAGTAGGCCCTTGTTGAATTCCTTGCATTGACAAAAATATCATGACCCCACAGTTACTATGTCCAATCAGAATGCCACACAATAGATGTCAACCCCAAAGGTTATTTTTCTCTTATTAAAAAAACAAAAACAAAAAACTATTGGTACTCCATTTTTTTTGCTAACTCCTTTTAGGAACTTATCTCTCTTTACTAAGCATCACAATCTCAGGTTCATTAGGGTTAGTTTTTCCCCTGTAAATGGCTAGTTCATTAGAAACTTTGTTCCACTTTATAAAGTCTTCCCCCTTCTGAATGGTGACTTTTCTTAGGGAATTTAGTGATTAATCACTAAACTCCTCCTTTGGAACTTAACCTACTGCCAATCATGCAACCAAATCTTGATTTGGAGATGGTCTAAATCTACAAATTCTTTCAAGTCACCTTGTGACGCTAGTCCCAAACCCCAATATATTTTAGGAGTTCAACCCTTGCATCTCATCAAAGCTAATGTTTATGGTAGAGTTTGAATCCAGATCTTTTTGACTGCAAATCCCATGCTCTATCCAAAGGGTCATCTTGCCTCTATTTGAAGATCTTTACTGAAAGGAAACCAGTTACCTTATGAGGCAGCCTATCTAATTGTTACCAAGATTTTATGGAGAGTAAACCTGTATTGCCTCTTTTGGACTACCAACCATTGCTGCTAGTTTGCCCTCAAAGACCAAACAGAAAAGTCAGCTTCTTGGCCATAATAACTTTTCATATGCTTTTTAAAGAAAAATAGCTACCATGATCTCTCTGAATCTTCTTTTATCCAAAATTAAAATAGCTACTATGACCTCTCTGAATCTTCTTTTATCCAAGACAAACTTTTATTGAGGTCCATCATAGACTCAAATCCTTTCACCATCCTGGATTTGTATACTTTCCAGTTGATCAGTAGCCCTTTTAAGCTTCTGTTGCCCATAATTGAGCATAGTAGTCCAGATGAGGAAAAGTATAAAGAGAGTATTACTGATTTATTCCTGGAGGCTATATTTCTTTTTATTATTTTACTAATAATAGCTTTTTATTCTTCCAAATACATGCAAAGTTAGTTTTCAACATTCACTCTTGTGTTCAACATTCAAACCTTATGTTCCAAATTTTTCTCCCTCCCTCCCCACCACCCTGTCCCATAGACAGCAAGTAATCCAATATAAATTAAACATGTGTAATTCTTCTAGACATATTTCCATATTAGTCATGCTGCATCAGAAAAATCCGATCAAAAGGTCAAAGAAAAAAAATGAGGAAAAAAAAACAAGCAAGCAAACAACAAACAGAAGTGAAAATACTATGCTTTGATCCACATTCAGTCTCCATAGATCTCTCTCTGCATGCAGATTGTTTTCTCCATCACAAATCTTGGAATTGAGACTGTGTTTCTTTTAATAGAATCCAAAACTGCATTAGCAGTCTGATAACACTGCAGAGTCATATGGAATTTGTGGTCCCATAAAATAGACAGGGCAAGCTAGGTAGTACAGTTGATAGAGAAAACTAGATATGTAATCAGGAAGATACGTCTTTCTGACTTCAAATCTGACCTCACACACCCTACCTGTGAAACCCTGAGCAAGAGACTTACCCTGTGTGCCTTGGTTTCCTAAAAACCTATAAAATGAACTGAAGAACTGGTAGGTCTATATTCCAAAGACATCCAAAAAATGGAAAAGGATCTATTTGTACAAAAATATTTATCCCATATCTTTTTGTGGTACCTAAGAATTGAAAATCAAGGGGTATTTAGATGCACAGCAGATAAGAGTACCAGTCCTGAAGTCAAGAGTCAGGAGAATTAGAAATCAATGTCTATCAATTGGGGAATAGCTAAACAAACTGTGGTATATGATGGTAATGGAATAGAACTGTGCTGTAAGAAATGACAAGCAGGATGATTTCAGAAAAACCTGGAAAGACTGAGATAAACTGATATCAAGTGAAGTGAGCAGAACTAGGAAAATGTCATACATAGTAATAGCAATATTGTTCCACAAAAAACTGTGAATGACTTAGCTATTCTCATCAATACAATGATCCACAACAATCCCAAAAGACTAATGAGGCATACTCTCTGCCTCCACAGAAAGAAATGATATTGATTGAATGCAGACTGAGGCATGCCATTTTTCACTCATTTTTTTCTTTTTTTTTTTTTTTTTGAATATTCCAGATGACTTAATGGAAAAGTTTTACATACTTGTACATTTATAACCTAAAAATAAAAATAAACTGCAGAAGGAAATGGCAAATCACTCTAGTATCTTTGCCAAGAAAACCTCAAATGGGGTCATCAAGAGTTGAACGTGACTGAACAAGAGCAATATAACAGCCAGATATTTTTCAGACAAACTGCTGCCTAACCATACCTATCTCCAGAACTTCCTTGGGTCTGGGGTATTTTATCTTTAGAATAGAAATAATATTTGTACTATCTAACTCGGAAGATAAAGCACAACTTTGTTGCTTTTTTTAATTAAGAGTAAATGTAACATGTGTGAAGGTGATTTTTAATTTATTCCTACTGAACTCTTGTCTTAATAGATTCATCTCACTTCTTTAACCTGGATCTTTTCGGATTCCTTTGTCATTTGGGAGGGGGTTTGGGATTCAGGGTGGATTTTATTGACAGAAAGTAATCCATGTTGGCTGGACAATAGGATGTAAAAAGGCAAGTTGGAGCCAGACTGGGAAGTATTTTAAAACCTTGGGTAAGGAAATCTGTATTTTTATTACGGAGCCACTAAAATTTACTTTAGCAGGGGAATGACACGGTCAGATCAGTGCCTTCGGAAGATTATTCTGGAAGCATTCCAAACCTTCTATCACTTGGTACGGAGCTCTGTACACATAGAAGTGGTTGGTTGAAAGAAGGAAGGAATAAATGAATGAATGAACGAACGAACGAATAATGTGCAGGACTAGTCCCTGAGTTTCAGAGTGTAAATGCTTAGAACAAAACGCAGAGAGGTAGACGGAGGCAGCCTTCGGCCCCCAATCAGTCTTTCTGCTCCTTTCCACCCAGCAGAAAGACCCTGTATTTCTCAATAGCCTGGGAGACGAGTTAAACGCAACTAGCACACACGCCACCACTGCACATGCGCCAGTCTGGGATGTTCCCCGACCGAGTTCCACAGCGCCCCGCGTGCATGTTCGTATATCTTCCCTTCTCCCTTCTCCCTTCCCCCTTCCCCCTTCTCCGGGCTCCCACGATCTGCGCAGACGATCTGCGCAGCCTTAGGTGGGTTCGGAGGCCGTGCACGCAGGCGCTGTGCCCATTTCCGGGATCCCTGTCAGCCGCTCCCTCCCGGCCTCCGTCTTCCTCCTGCCTCCCGCCGGAGCTTATTCGCGTCGACTGACCAGAGTCCGCGAATCCTCCGCTCCGGGGCCTGTCCGCACCCTCCCCATCCCAGGTAAGGGATGGCAATCAACTATCTTCTCATCTCTTCTCCCCCCTATCTTGTCTGCCTCCGTCTTGGGGTCACTTGGCCCTTTCCCTACCCTTCGGTTCCCTGGGACCCGGCTTAGGCCGCGGGGGCGGGCAGACCCTGACTACTGGCCACTGAGGAGGCGGTGCAGAAGAGTAGGTGGGCGGGCCGTCCTCTTTCCCGCCCCTCTCCCCAATTCCCCCCCTCCCAGGCCTAAACTGAAGCTTGGGGCTGTGAAGTCCCTCTCCATTTTCAGCCTCTCTTCGCTTTTCTGGAACGGGAACCCCATAGTGCCACCCCCACGCATTCACACTTCGTCCCCCGCCCCTCTCCTGGCATCTTCTTTGTTCTTTAGCCCCCTGGGTCAGATCCCTGTCTCCAAGCTCGAGGCGAAACACCTCTCCCCTCCCTACCCCTGGGCGTAGGTTGCGTGTCCTCCCTTACCTGCCTCTCCCTTACCTGGGTTTCAGGCTTCGCTTCCTCCTGGTGTGGCAAGTCAGAGGAGAGTTATCAATGAAACCGGATTCTCATCAGATCCGCTTTTACTCCCTCATCCTCAGGGCGCCAGATCCTTGGGAATTTTAAATGACCCGGTCCGAATTAAGGGAAAGGGTCAGTCACCAAGTCTAAGACCTATGCCTGTCCTTGGGATAGTTGACTGTGCCTTGAGGTCGTTTTCCTTCCTGGTCGTCTGGCTGTAAGAGGAAGAAAGGAGTTTTAAAATGATATACCTAGTAAGACAAAGGAGTTTCATTTGGTCTCTCTAACTGTGGTGGATCAACGATATTGAAGTATCTGTACCTAGATTAGTCTGAGAGCATTTAGACTAAGTTAACATAACCAGAGTGCAGATAGTCTTCCCAAACTGAATTATTCCA
Organism: Antechinus flavipes; assembly: GCF_016432865.1. Lineage (NCBI taxonomy): Eukaryota > Metazoa > Chordata > Mammalia > Dasyuromorphia > Dasyuridae > Antechinus > Antechinus flavipes. The sequence goes on along the minus strand of NC_067398.1, from coordinate 246,291,906 downwards.
GAACCGTAGAAGGAAAGGTTGGATCAAAGATTACATTTTCAGATAAGAAACCAAATGAGATTAAAAGGAACTATCCTGGGTATTCTATTGGGAAGTCATATAGAAAGCTATTGGTTTAAATATATGTTTCAAAATGTCTTTTTAGCTCTACTGTGTGAGTATATAATAAATTCTGCTAATAGACATTAAGTATCTATTTTATGTGAGGGGCTGGGGATACAAATTAATAGTTATCCAGGACCATGTATTTTACGGGTGTGATACAGCAGGTAAACAAATAAATTCAAGGGAAATAGTCCCCATTGTTTGGGGGATCAGGGAACATTTCACAGAGTAGTTGGTATCTGATTTGAGTCTTGAAGTAGAACAGATTATGAAGTAGCTGAGGAGAGAGTCCATTCTAGCTATGAGATTTTACAAAATATCGTTTTATATTTCCACATCTGAATGGCATTATAGAAAATTGTGTGTATGTGTGATAGAGAGTGTGTGTTTATGAAAAACATTTTTCGTTTCGGTTTATATTCTTTCCTCTATTAAAGAAGCGTAATGTAGGATCATAGATTTGGAGCTAGAGTGAACCTTCTTGAAAGTTATCTTGCCTACGTCATTCATTTTACAAATAAATAGATCCAGAGAAGTATAGTTTATTAATAAATTTTAAAAGTGTTCCATGCCTTGAAACTTTTTTGAGTGCAGTGACTATATCTTATAATTCTTTGGTCCTATATTGGGATCTATACTGTTTCTTCTTCCTATCCCACACATCAAGGTCAAGGAGTTGGTGTGGAAACATCATAATTCATCTATATATAATTTAGTGGGAAGTGGTAGAGAGATACTGGAAGCTTAGACAAACTAGAAGTCCCCTAACTTCAAACCCAGTTTTCTTTGGACTGTTTCCCACTGCCTTATAAGCAAATGCTTAATGAAGGTAGATTGAATTTTTTTGTTGAAATTTTTGTGATTCTAAGTTTATAGTAGATGCTGAGTAAATAGTTGTTGAATTGAATAGGCTCCCCTTTATTCTTACTGGTTTTCTTCTGTCCTGCCATTTTCTTAGAGAAATATGGAGAAAAATATGTTTTTAAATCAGGCAAGGGTGACTGGCCATAATTCAGAAATTATATCTGTTACCTTGGGAGTTGAGGAATTGATGGAGGCAATGTGCTAGCTTCTTAGGGACTCTTACAGAACTAGCCTATTGAGGGATAAAGTGCTAGATTTGGAATCAGAAAGTTCTGGAATTGAGTACCCATTCAGAATATTTACTCCGGACAAGTCCTTTAACTCTCTGAGCCTTATTTTCCCCATCTGTATAACAAGCACTTTGTATTCAGTAGCCTCTAAAGTCTCTTTCCCCCACTAAACCTCTGATCTATGTGGTAAATGGGAACTAATAAAATTATAAATGATACTTTTCATACAATTATCTTGGGTGATAGCTAGAATAACTATTATTCTCTTCCTAAAGCTGGGGTAATTGAGACCCAAAGAAATCGTTACAACTCTCAAAAGCTCAAGTTTGAACCCAGATTTCTGACTTAAAGTATGAACTATACTATATTTACAGAGATTGTCAAAGACAGCAATTTTCTTGGTTTCCAGTGTTAAAATGAAGTACCTCAGGCATGAAAATATGTGGGTAATGTGGCTGAATTAGAAACCAACTTTTAATATAATTATGCCATTATTTGAATTTTGCTTCTTTGGAAAGTTACTCTAACCTGATTACTCAAAGAAGTGAAAATTTTTGTCTATACAGCTGTTGTTTATGACCATACATAAAACATGCTTTTTACTATTGGCATTTATTTAAAATATTAATTTTCAGTCTTGTTTATAATTTTTATATGTCAGCTGTTACTACTCCCATAGAACATAAGCTCCTTGGGTACAGGGATTGTTTTGTTTTTGTCTTTGTATCCCAAGCTCCTAGAACATTGCCTTGTGCCTAGTAGGCGGTCGATAAATATTTGGTGAATTGAATTTCAGCTAATAGAACTTAAATTGTTACACTCCACTAAGGAACAGTGGTGAACTAAATCTCTTTTAATTAAGGAATATAGTGATATATCATATATGCTAGTTGATTAAATTTGAGCAAATTAAGTAATTCTGATGTTAAAGGAAAGGAAGATATGACTGTGCCCTGAACATCTGGAAATACATCTTTGAAACACATGAATCAGTGCTATGAATTTTTAAAACATCAGACCTTTTGCTATTGATTACACATTTTTCCTTTTATGTTGCTGCAGTTTGCAGTAAAGCATGTAAAACAGAATGTAAATTTACTATCTTCATTCCCAGACCAGAATGTTGAATTTTGACTTTTATTTCCTAGCTTATTTCTGGACATTTGATACTTATTTTATTTATTGGCTAAATGTATATATTCCTTATTGACCTGTGAAAAATTTACAAATATCAGAAGTATTACTTTCAACCAAGTTTGATTTCAGCTTTAATAGCTAATCTTACTATTAAAGGCAGCCTGATTGTAGTGTGGATAGAGAGTCACCATGCATCTGACACATCCTGGCTCTGTGACCTTGGACAAGTCACTTAATCTAGTATTCTAGGCAACTAAGTTTGTAAATTGCAGAAATGATGCTGCCTTGCATTGGTTAAGTGAGTTTCATCATCGAGGTGTTCCACTGTACCAGTGAAATCTCAGATCCAGATTTTATCCTTATCCCTTTGATAACTAAGTTAATAACTTTCATTTTTACCTTTATTTTCTTTTGAGTTGTCCATTCATTTCCTCTTTTCATCAAAATTTTGTTTTTCATTCTCCATCCTAGGTTTAACACGGTCCTATTTGGGTATATCAGATTTTGAAATTGCAATGAGTATGACCATCTGAAATGATATTTGCTACAAGTTATAGTTTCAATTCATATTTATTTATAAAGAACCTGCTTATAATGGAGAAAAATAAGTTTTTTAATTTCAGGCAAGGGTGCTCAGAGAAGTATAATATAGTGTGTAGGAAAAGGTAAAGAAATTGAAACATTGAGAGTGCTCTAGGGTTGGAACACTTTGAGAAGGGGGGAGCTTGAGGTTGGTTTGTAACCCAAAGATCCCCTAACTTATATAGTAGTCAACTTTTAGGATGATAAGCATTTAGAGCTAGATTTTAAAGATCACTTAATCCAGGCCTCTCGTTTTACAGAGAATGAACCTGAGTCTCTAAAGGAGTTACCATTGGTCCATTAGATATTCAAATCCTGGACTCCAAATTCAGGTTGCTAAACTGACAAGTCTATTAAGAGTTTTACAGAACATTAAAGATTCTCTAACCTAAGCATCCATTTTTAAAATGAACTAATTGTTTATAAGTTTTAATCATACCTTCAGGGTAGTGGAAATTTAGAATAGGAAGTCATAAGAACAGATTGGGAGCCCTAAAAGATGTCATTCTGAAGCCTCAGTAGACTTATAGGAGCGTCGATTTAAAGCTGCAAAAGAACTTTAAAGATTATCAGATTCTCTCAGTTTACAGATGAAGAAACTGAGGCACCAGTTAAAAGACTTATCCAGGTTCACACATCTGGTACTAAGCTTCCAAGACAGGATCAAAACTCACCTCATATTCTTTACTCCTGGTCTAGCATGCTGTCTGGTATATCACCCAATTTAATTATCAGTGGCAGAATTTTCATATATAGAACTCTTAATAGCTTGCATAAAGATAATGTCATCAATAGACAGGTACAGGGAAACCTATCTCTGGCAATTCCTGATAATGTAAGAGGAACTTTCAATAACTCTTTACTTTCTCAATGCAGAAGGATAAGGCAGGTGTAAATTAAATTTGTTTGATTCTCTTGATTTAGTGTCAGTTGACTTAATTAGATTTTGCAGGGGTCCAGAATACACCTAAGATAGTAATCTTTTCCAAAAAAAAAAAAAGGTTTTTTAAAAATTACTTTAAATTTCAAATTCTCCCTACCCATTGAGAAGGCAAAAAAAAAATTAATACCCATTATACATATGAAACTGATAGTAATCCTTATTTCTTTCTTAGACTCTGAGATGTTCAGAGAAAATAGATTCATATTTAACTGAACCCATTTTAGTAAAACTTTTAAGTTTTACAAAACACTTTAAACATCCTCCCACTGAATCTTCAATTCAGTGAGCATCTATTAAGATATGTGTAAGTTGTTTCAGGAACTCTGCTACAAACAAAGAATAGGAAACTTATATTCTGTTATTTTTTTTAATCTTGTGAAATAGGCAGTACAAGTAGTATGTCTCGCATAATACTTACAAAAGAAATGATTTTGTCTACCTTCACAGACTAGCAAGTATAAAAATGGGATTGGAACCCAAATCATCTAACTCAATCCAGAAAATTGCTTTTTAAAAAGATGTTATTAATGCTTCTTCTCCCCCGCTCCCATCCCATCATTTCCAATGACTCTCTCCTCTATCTCTACTCCACTAACATCTTATTGTGTTACAGAAAAGTATGGTTGGGCAGTACTATAATTTGACTGTGCCTGAAAAAGTTACAAAGCTATTTTTCCATCATGCCTATATGACATTAATTCTTATGTATGTGTCTTTCAGTCATTGTCTTTATGCAAGGAAAAATTCAGTCTACTTGTTATTGACTTATCTTGTCCATTAACCTCTTTCTTATTACCTAGGTATTCATTTTGTTTTGTGTAAATTTAATTCCCCAAAATTCATATCTTAATCTGACTATGTAATATTTCATGAAATAGGCATAAATAGATTTTTTTAAGTGGTACATAACACACATATAAATTTAGAACACATTTGAACATCTTAGGCTTTCATGATTTTTGTTACTCTTGTGTCATTCCCAAGCATTTTAAACCAATGGGCAATTTGATTATTTCAGATTTATGTATTAATTTGTGGTTTGTTTTTATTGATTTTTAATTCCTCAATAAAAAAATGACTCATTTCTTTCCATAAGTGTTACACAGTTCTGAAATGATCTGTGTAACACAATGTAACAGAATCTTAATAATCATCCTGAAATAAATTGAAGTGCTGTTCTTGAGCTATAGAGTTTTTAATTGTTGAATTAAAGTGAATTTAGCAAATGGATCTGGCCTTGGTAAAGCACTACTTTATAACTTTTAAAGTAATTTCCCTTATTATTTATTTCAGCTTTTTCCTTTTGAAAACACTAAGAATAATGTCCTTACATCAGTTTTTACTAGAGCCAATCACCTGCCATGCTTGGAACAGAGATCGTACTCGTAAGTATGTTAATCTTTTGTCTTTGGGTACCTTCTCTGTCTATGGTGTAGTATTTATTAGACATTAATGGGACTATATGATAGGTTACTAAGGATACATAAGAGTTATAGAATTTCAGAGCAAGAGATACTTTAGAGATCATGTAATCTAATCCTTTCTAATACTCAGAAACTTGATGTATAATCTTGGGCAAGTCATTCTGGACCTCAGTTTCCTTATTCTAAAACTAATATTAAGAACTACTACTAAGAAATATCTTTTTAGCCAAATGAAAGTTCAATTCAACAAGTTTAACTTTAAAAAAATGTTTAATAATATTTTAATGATTTTAAAACTTAAACTTAAGATCCATATGAGTTTTGCTTATACATACCGGTATGTTAGTTGAAATTTGTATTCTTTTCTTCAATTCACTTACTTAAAATTTAAAAAACCCTATAGACAGAATTTTGAATATTTCATCTTTCAGTAATAAAAACAAACTTTACCTCCACTTTAAAAAAAATTGTTTGCAAAGTATTTCATATACATAATTTCATTTGATCAATTGTTAACCAAAATACTATTATTCTGTGTATGTTAATATATTAAATTATTTCTACCAGAGATTGCCCTTAGCCCTAATAATCATGAAGTCCACATTTATAAGAAGAATGGGAACCAATGGGTAAAAGCCCATGAACTGAAAGAACACAATGGACACATTACAGGTAATAGTATCCTACTATGGTGAGTTTAGTTTGCTTTGTTTCAAGAAAAAGCCTGAGTATAAGATGAATGTTCCATCTTGCCATGTTTAAAATTTGTAGAGTTCTATACCACTTACAGGTTGTCTTGATAAATGAAAGAATATTGTGCTATTGATTTCAATTTGTCAAACATTATTGAATACCTTTCAGATGCCTAGCAGTATTGGTGCTATGGGGAACATTGTAGAAATATCTTTAAAAGTTTAATATTTCATGAGGGGCACTCATGAAATAAATTTGGGAGAAAAATCTATACATGAAAATGTGGTCAAAATCATTCATAAGTCTTGGAAGAATATATTTTTTCCTAAAAAGTTTCTCTTTGGTTCCTTTTAAAAATTAAAGTTATGTTAGGATTTAAAACTGTAGATATAGATCCTAAGGGAACACAGAAATTGAAAGACTAAAACATCCCCTTCTAGAGTAGAGTTTATTCTTTGTTAGACAACAAAAATAGAAATGTTCGGCTGAATTCAGAAGTTAGCATGACCCTGTGAGGGTATGCTCCTATCCCTGCTCTGCTACCTAGTTACAGAGTGATGTTTAATGACTTGGGTAAATTGTGGGCATAGGTCTGTAGAAATAAGAATACATTAATTTTCATGATTGTTCTATATGGTAAGTTATAAGATCATGAATTTAAAACTAAAAGAGACTTTGAAAGATCTAAGACCATAGATTACCGCTTCAACACTAAATATGGGCTTCAAAGTAAGCTAATCCAGTTTCCTCTTTTTAAAGTTAAGGAAAAAAGCCCAGAGAAGTTAAGTGATATTCTCAGAATCATTTAAATAATAGTGGCAGAGGCAGGATTCAAACTCTGGCCTTATAGCTCTAAAATTAAGGTTCTTTTCAGTGTATCATGGTGGTCCTTTACAATTTACAGATGATACTAGTAAAGTGATTTGTCCACGGTCACCTAGAGAGCAAATAACCCTTTGTTTTTAGAATTAAAAAAAAAAAATCATTTGAAATCGCTATATTTTTCTAGACATTTTTACTATAATAAAAATAAGTAATCCCTGCTTTTAAAAGCTGCTCTGGAGACATTTTGAAGCAGATAGCTCAAAGGTAAAAAGTCCTGATTGCATATCATGTCACATTGTTCTCTTCAGATACTGGCAGAAGCTGTCAAATGAGAAGGTAAAGGTAAAAAGCATACAGTTTTATTCATTTTAAAGACCGAGTCTCTAGCTAGAAGTGCAGGTACTACTAGATTCAGTCTATGATTGTTGCAGGAGTTCTTGCCTGTTCTATTTCTGACTTGGGCTTGTTTTCCAACCCTAGGAAACCTGATAAGCCTCCTGCTCACAGGAATGCACCATTTTAGTACTTAACTTAATACAGACACCTGATCAACATAACCCATTTCAGCAAAGGACTCATGAACTGTGAAGAGATTCTTTAGCCTCAGCTTACCTGGTAGCTGTATTATTGGCATGGACCCACACATAGATATTTACTGTGCATTGTTGTATATAGTTTCAAATTTCAGTAAAACAAATCAGAAGAGTAGAATTCAACTTTTTTATAAGATATGTATGGTTATTTTGCTCTGGGCTCAACTTTTGATAGCCATTTGGAAGAATTATTTTGTTCAAAATATTCTTGTACCTTGTATCTATTTTACCCTGCTTCACAATTTATTGACTTAGAATTACTTGTTTGTAGTGATTTAGCCTTACACATATCGAATTTACTCTATGTATTTTTGCTAAGAGCATGATGGTGTTTACTACCATCTCGTATACTTTTAGTCTGTTCTCATCCCCCAAACATTTTAATTCAAATGAACAGTAATGACTACTGTTAATTGTCTTTGTTCTTATTGTTTGAAATTTTAGCCATTATTTCCTGACAACAATGGTAAGCTTCCATTGCTTTATAATTGATTCTTAAATAACATGGCCTCCTAGATCAAAGTAAAGCTTTCTATAGCAACCCTTTGTATAGTTTCTAAAATTCTTTTCTGACCATGAAGGTTTACCATCCTGAAAAAACTCATATCAGTTTTCCTTAACTTATCAGGATTATGGCAATAATGCATCCAGTAGTAGAGAACATTAAGAGACTAAATAATTATAGCATTGACTATATAACCAAAGGTCATAATTTTGAATTTTTACTAATTTTACTTTTCCTCTATCTAGCCTATTTCATTTTTAGTCCTTTAGTCATTGGACACATTGTTAACTTTCCTAGCTAGCTTCATTTGTGACCTGGTAAGTCAGTCAAATATTAAGCATCTACTATGTGCTAGGCACTTTGGTAAGTAAATGCTAGTGATACAAAGAAAAGCCAAAACAAAACAAAAAGCTAAAACCATTCCCTGCTTTTATAAAGCTTATAGACTAATGGGGGAAACAACATGCAAAACAGCTATGTACAAACAAGATGTGTACAGGATAAATTGGAGGTGATTAACAAAGGAAAGTTATTAGCATTGAAGGTAATCTGGAAAGGCTTCTTGTAGAATTAACATTGAAAGTGTCTGTTTAAGTTAAAATAGGCAAAGATGAAACACAAAGAAACAGCCAAATAATGTGAACCATCCAGACATGTTCTTTTCTACCCCTCCCCCTTCCCCTTTCTACTTAAATTCTATTTTGGGGCCTTTGTGCTTTGGCTGGTTTTCTGTTACAAGTCTCAGGCAACATTTTTTCAGTTCTGAAGAAAATGTTATTGGAAGACTCTAAATATAACTATGGCAAGAGACCAAGGATCAGTCATTTTCTCAGATGCTGACTAAAGAGATGGAATATTTCTGTTATGGCTCTTCCTAAACTAAAAAATGTCCAAGAAGATGGCCATGGCAGACTTATCAAAGAGATGTCAATTTTTTTTCTCATGTTAGTTTAATCTTTTGTATTAATGTTTGATCTTAAAAAACAAACAAAAAACCCCCCAACTTATTGACCTAAAAGTAATGAGAAAGCAGGGGAAAAAATGCAAGCCTATATTAGGAGGAAATGACAGCTTGCTTGATGTTGAATTTTTCTTTTCTTCATGTCTGGCAAGTCAGTATTTAGAAAGATAATGCTGTTGAACAGTTTTAAGCATGAACTTGTGGTTTGACAGTTGCAGAGTTGGCTATCACAGTAGAGGTAGTATTAGATGGCTAGACAGTCTTCGAATAATAAAAAGCCAAGGAGCAGTATTTCCAGGAAGAAAAGCATTTGTAGCATTTTTCTTAAAATATATGATCCTAGAGAATAGAAAACTGCTGGAGTTGGGGGTGAGAGGGTTGAGAATGATGGGATAGTGGTAGGAATTCTTTGTGCTTTGCATACCTAGACTTTTTAATAAAAATCATTAAGTTTTAGTTGTATTAATTAGATATTAGAGAAGGAGAAGGATCATTTCTTCCATTTCTCCATTAGGCTCACTCAGATATTTTTTGAGAACTTAATACATCACAGTTACTGTGCTAAGCACTGATGGATAAAATGAGGCATAATAAGAAAGACTAAAAAGTTTACAAAATTTTCCAATCTTTGGTATTGAATCTCATCACAACTCTCTAAAATAGTCAGGTTTTCCTCTGTTTTCCTCCCTTTTTGTTTAAAGGATATGGAAACAAAAGAAGTTAATTGGTTTATTCAAAGTCACAAAGCAAGGTAGTTGAAGAATCAGGATTAGAGTTTTTTAAAATAGTATTTTATTTTTCCAAATACATGCAAAGATAATTTTCAACGTTCACCTTTGCAAAGCCTTGTGTTCCAAATTTTTCTCCATTCCTCCTCCCCAGAACAGTAAGCAATCCAATATAAGTTTAACATGTACAATTCTTCTAAACATATTTCCATGTTTGCCATGCTGTGCAAGAAAAATCAAATTAAAAGGGGGAAAAAAAACATGAAAAAAAAGCAATCAAACAACAACAAAAAGATGAAAATACTGTGCTTTGATTCACATTCAGTCTCCATAGTTTTTTCACTGGATGCATGGTACTTTTCCTTACAAGTTTATTGGAATTGCCTTGAATCACCTCATGGTTGAAAAAGCCAAGTCCATCACAATTGGTCATCATGTAATCTTGTTATTTTGTACAATGTACTCTTGCTTCTGCTTACTTCATTCAGCATCAGTTCATGTAAGTTTTTTCAGGCTTTTCTGAAATGAATCTGCTCATTATTTCTTACACAAATGTTATTACATTCATATACCATGACTTATTTAGCCATTCCCCAGCTAAGGAGAATTCACTCAATTTCCAGTTAATATTTTTTTTAAACTTCTATAGGCCCTCTGTAACTGAAGTTGAGTTTCTAATTAGCTTTCCTAATTAGAAAATATGTCCTATACATGGCTGTCTTCAGTGATATGATTCAGACCAGTTCCAATGATCTTGTGATGAAGAGAGCCATCTACACCCAGAAAGAGTTGGGAACTGAGTGTGGTTCACATCATAGCATTTTCACTCATTTTTTTCCCTGTTTGATTTGATTTTTCTTGTGCAGCAAGATAATTGTATAAATATGTATGCATATATTAGATTTAACATAAAAAAATCTGTTAAATTTAAAAAAAAGAAAACTTGTCTTGTAACAGTTATCCTCTTAAGGAAAATGTGGTTAAGTTGTAAAAGCTTAAAATAATGACTGGAAAAGGAATTATGGGGCTTTAAGATGTATTTTTTTCATATTTTTTCATTTTATTATTTTCAAACATATATATAACTTAAAAGAAGTATGTATTTCCTGCTTTTCCTAGTTAGTTTACAACATAAAATCATAGATTTAGGCCATGAAGTACAACTCCCTTATTTTGTAGATGAAGAAACTGAGGCTTGAAAAGTAACCCAAAACCACATGTTAGTGAATACTAAAAGATGGGATTTGAACCCAGGTATTCAGATTCCAAAGCCAGTGAATGTTCTTTTCATTTATCCAATCAGGGATAGATGATTTGTTTATTATTGAGATTTTTATTAGATTTATCACATTCAAATAATAGAGTGATGGAATGCCCAATTGCTTTTTTTTTTCTTTTTTGCATTGCTGGTAATGTTTTATGAAATTTTTTTGTGTTGAAATTTTTTGTGTGTAGAAATTGAAATTTATTATCTATTTTTGTTTTTTTTCCCTTTCACTATTATGTAATGCCCTGATTTGTCTTTTTCAATTTTTTTAAAATTTGAAGTTTGCTTTATCAGATACCATTGCTGTTATTCCTGCCTTTTTTTTTTTTTTTTTTAAAGAACTTGGAGTTTCTCAGTATATTTCAGACCTTTTAGTTTAGCTGAAGTGCAACTTCTGACAGACAATATATCTAATAGGTAGAATGATGCATTTGAACTCAGGAAAACCTGGACTCACAATCCTATCTCTTATATTTATCAGCTATGGAACTATTGACAGGTTACTTAATTTTCCTGATCTTCTGGCAACTCTTTAAGACTACTAAGTTTTAGACTGAGTTGCAGTCTACATTGATAAAGGAAGTTTCTATATAAAAATGTCCTTAATGTGATATGTTTCCTATAGATAATATATTGATGGCTTTTTTTTCCCATTGGAGCCATTATGTGATTTTTTAAAAATGGAATAATTCATACTGTTCATATTTATTGGTATAAGTAGTCAGTTTTGAATGCCCACTGTGTTTTAAGATAATACCAGACACTTTAGTTTGACACAGTCAACTTTTTTGAGACATTGATATGAAGTTTCAATTGCAGGTATTGACTGGGCTCCCAAGAGTGATCGAATTGTAACTTGTGGTGCAGACCGTAATGCCTATGTCTGGAGTCAGAAAGATGGCATCTGGAAACCAACCCTAGTCATCCTGAGGATTAATCGTGCAGCTACTTTTGTGAAATGGTCTCCCCTAGAGAATAAATTTGCTGTAGGTAGTGGAGCTCGACTGATTTCTGTGTGCTACTTTGAATCTGAAAATGACTGGTAAGTAGTATTTAGATATAATAAATGAGAGTAAAATTGTAAACTTTTACATTCTGACCTATTTTTGAATCCCATATGATATTCTGAGGCTCGTATGGCACAGTGTCTAGAATTGGTTTATGGAAAAAACTGAGCGTTAATCTGGAAAATATTTCCCCTTTGGAATTTGTCATAAACTGTTAAGATATTTTTCTTTGTGAGTATGTATGGGTGATCAGTCCACACATAGCTTTCTCACAGCAGAACCATCCATTTGCGTATTTTGGTCTACAAGCTTGTTTCCACTCTAAAATTAGATCTCTGTTCTCTCTCATCCTTTTCAAATAACAGTTTTATAAGCCTGATACTATTTTCTTATTCTGTTTTATAAATTGCAGATTTCATTATACTCAGAAGTCCATAGAAATGTTAGAACATTTTCCTTTTCCCCCACATCTCTCCTTTTAGATTTCTGCATTGATTCTGAATTGTTTTCCAAACTCATTCTGTGTTAATATCATATTTTATTTGTCATGTTAGTATGTAAACCATCTCAATGAACATTCACTAGGATTTTGGAAGCATAATTGTGAATGTTGTACTTTATAAATCATTTGAAACTGAGTCAGTCAAAATAGAGAAATTTATTGTATGGCTAAAGAACTTATTTTAACCATTCTCTCCTGTTTGCTGTGATAAGAAAACAATTCTGTTCCATCTGAAACACATTCAGCGATGGTAGTAAATATCTTCGAATTTGGAAATGGTTTGTGGTAACCTGCAGTGTTTGTGTTTTTGCCAAAATTAGAATTTTAATTTTTACAGCCTTGCTGTTTCTGGTGTATTTAGGCACAGCAAAGGAAGGGAATTATCTTCTTGCTTTTTTATTTTCAAAGTTTGTACTGATTGTACCAGTTTGAGTTATAAAATACATACCTTTTAAAAATACCCTTTTTTTCAAGCATAGTGAACAGAATGTTGTCTCTAGGGAGATTTGCTTTAATGAATACCTTCAGAGAGAGAAACTTCATAGCGCTGGTCTACATTTTCACAGATTCCAAGTTAGTGTGTTTTGAATGAAAAGGGTTTTTTACTGGATAACAGAGTGAAAAAAAGTAATTTGAATTTGAAAGTAAAAACTCTGTTTTTAAATGTTCTGTGTTTCAGAAGCTTTTCCTCAATTGTAAAATGATATTTGATAGGATCTTAAAATGGTAAAGCTAAAAGAATTTAGAAATTATTTTGTTCAACTGTTTCATTTAACAAGTGAAGAAACTATGGTGAGAAGAGGTGATACTGATTTGCCTAGGTCATATGAATTACTGGTAGAACTATAGACAAAGATCTTGGTTTTTTGACTTCTAATCTACTGGTTTTGTTTGTTTGTTTGTTTGTTTAAATTTAGAATAGCCTGCTAATTTACATGATTAACAACCCAGAGACCTCAAATGATGTTATGAATTGTTCACTATCTTGTTCCTTACTGTGTTGCTTTAATTTAAAATATGTGCATTGTGCTTTATACTTAAATGCAGTAGTTTGGGGGAATATCTAACCTTGTTTATATGATAGTCAGAAAAGTGAAACATTTCCTGCTCTATGGGAGTTCACACTAATTAGGAGAAACAACATATGAAAGAAAGTTCTACTACAGAGCAGATCTTAATTATTCCCTTGAAAATAGAATTGTAGCTTGAGGGAAGATTATGAAATGGATTTGTTAAGATTTGTTGATGAAAATGAGAAAGATAACTAATTAGTGAATTTTGATGCTTGAATGTCATTACATCTGTCAGTCTCATTTGTGCTTTCATATATATATATATATATATATATATATATATATATATATATATATATATATATATATATATATATAACTCTTGTCCTTTCTTAGCAGTATTCATTCTATGTTCTCCTATAACTCCTTCATAGAAGTACAACACTGTTCTAGTCTTTTACTATCCTCTTCCATAAAGCTTTTTCTGATTAGTTTATATTCTTCTTGGTTGCCAACTCTCTGTTTGCTAAAGGATTAGTTTACCAACCGAAGTATTTCTAGGATCTTTTTGGTCTCTTCCTCAAGGCAGTTAATTTACATGTTAACATTTTTAGTAAAAATGATAATCCATGTAAATTTCTGTTCTTTTGTGTCTTTTCCTTTTTAAAATGTCAATAACTTGTTTAGGTCAGGTTGGAGTTTTCTCAGTTATACAACACATTTTCTTTTTCTTTTAAAATTAAGTATCAATTTTGATCTTCTAACAAGTTGTTCTCACTATGCATAGTAGCTGATCTGAACATTACTTCCTTGTAGTCAGTAATTTTCTGTTAGAATTTAACTAAATTAATTTTTATTATGTTATTTGGTGCTCATCTTTTTAAATATTTCTTGTTTGTTTGTTTGTTTTTAATATTATTTTATTTTTCCAAATACATGCAAAGATTTTCAACATTCACCTTTGCAAAACTCTCGTGTTCTAAATTTTTTTCTGTCTTTTCCTCCCATCTTCCCCAAGATAGTAAGCAATTAAGTATAGGTTAAACATGTGCAATTGAATAAAATATTTTTGAACACATATGAACTGATGCCAAGTGAAGTCAGCAGAATCAGAACAATTTATGCAATAACAACATTATTGTTAAGACAGATATCTTCAAGTGACTTGGGACTCTTATCAACACAATGACTAATCACACTGGCAAATGTGAAATTCATGTTTAGATGTTATCTGCTTGGTAGTTTTATGTAATATTTGGGAGCTGTGGTTTGACATTTCTTGGTGTGTATATGTATATATAAGTTGTTATCTTTTTTGGCTTTAGGTGGGTGAGCAAACACATTAAAAAGCCAATTCGTTCTACTGTCCTTAGTTTGGACTGGCACCCCAACAATGTTTTATTGGCTGCTGGATCTTGTGACTTCAAATGCAGGTGAGACAAAACTAAATTTGATGTGCAGATTTCAAATGGACTTACTAGGTGTTTTATATTATCAAACTTAAAATCAGGAAGTAGTAACATAGAAAGAGTAGGATCCAAATTTCTTGAGACTATATTTGTTTTTAGTATCTTCCTGCCAGTATTATCAGAAAATAGTGGGGGAAAAAAGTTTTGACACTAACACATTCTTTCTAGTATGACATCCCTGGCAGTGGTCCCTGTGATATCACCTCTGTGATATGAAAGATTAATAAAATGTACTGTTATTTTTTAAATAGTACATTGTTTATTTTTCTTAGGACAAAACCAGAAGAAATGCAATTGAGTTTGGTAATAGTTTGCAATTATACAATCATACTAATATAATTGTTTTTTAAACTTGATCAGTATATCACTGACAAAGAAACAGGAGGTCTTGAATTTGGCCCTTGTATGAAAAACAATGTTACTTGGAATATATAAGAATAGAAAAGATGTGAGGGATCCATAGGTTACATGGAGAAAAAGTCAGCTATTATTCACTATTCTTGGATTATTATTTGAAAAGAATGCTTGTTAAATATTTAAAACCAGATTGAACAACAGGGAATTGAGTGAACATCAATTAAATTTAGCTCATCTGGTGAATTCTTGTTTAACATAAAGTTATGCAGTCATCTTTCAGAATCCTTTCTAGGGTTTTGAATGTTAACTGGTTTTCTAAATTTTGATTTGTTCCTACAGTATGTTCAGCTACCATTGTTAGGGGCAAGCAGCTTAATGTTATAGCTTCTCTGGAAGTCGAAAATAGATATTGCTAACAAAGAGAAAGAGAATACTTACCACTACATTTTTATTAGAACAGATCTAAAAATATGATTATTAAGATAGAGTTTAGTTCACATTATATGGCAAATACAGAATAGCACATGTGATTTAAAGTGTAACAAAGAAGCTTTATCTTTTGAAATAGATGGCTTTCTGGATTTAGTTTCATTCCATTTGATTATTACAACTAGTTCATTATTGTTCTTACATTATAGCTCAAGATAAAATTAGTTCAGTCTCTGACACAATGACTGTTCCTGCTCCCCATTGCTTTCACTATTGAGGTGGAAGGGGGTGGAATTTTTTGCAGAAGTACAAGCATAAATTAATAAGGGTGAGGAATGGTTGGCTAACAGTGAGAACAGAAAAGGATGGATTTAATGTATTACTGAGGAACACTCAATAGGATTTGATAATTAACAAGGTCCAAGTAGAGAGAAAGGAGGCATCAAAGATGACTTCAGTATTCAGAAGCTAAATTAATGGAAAAATGACAGAAATAGGGAAATTGGGACAAGACGCCAGGTTTAAGGGAAAACTAGTTTTGGTGTGACATTGATTTTTAGGTCATATTTAAGCAATTAGACCTTTGAGATTAGTGCTCAGGAGAAAGTTTAGGGGTCAAGTTTTAGATTCAAAAACATGGCCTTCAGTTATCTTTAAAATGAAAGAATTAGATCATTTTCTAAGGTCCCTTCAATCTATAATCTAAATTTTGAGAGTGGATGAATGTTCTAAAATGTACGAAAAAAGCAGATTGAGTCATGAAGAATGCAGACATTTAGTGTGAAATGTAAATAAAAGGGAGGGAATGGAATTATTCCCTTTATAACATTTTCATTTTTTAATGTTCTGTTATTCATATATTCTTGTTCATGTGATCTGCCCTTAAGTTTTAGATTCCTTTGTCAATTTCTTTGTTGTGTTTTCAAAATTGAAAACTGATGAAGGGTTCCAGCTTTATGTATGGATTGGATGTTTCGTATGTTTATAATCCCTCTTCAACAAGACAACGTTACAAATACTTAAAAACAGCTATTGTTTTCCTGTTAAGTCCTTCTCATTTCTAGTTTAAACATCCTTATTTCCTTGAACCAAAATATTCTTGTTACCTTCTTTTGAATATTTGCCCTCGATTCTTAAAATCAACATAAATGAGAGAGTATACTATGGAATTATTTAAGCTAGTTAGTTTGGTTTTGAAATTGAGAGTGTATATATATATTTCTTCAGATGAATTCATATTAATTCACAACTTTCCACTATTAAATTTGATCTTAAATGGAACTCTCATTCTTTTCAAATGTTAGGATGCTAGCTCTTCTTTTCCAATATTAGATATTCCTGAATTTCATGAGTATGTGTACTTGGGCACTACTCCAAGGATTCTTGAATAGTCCACCCCCCAAGCTAGGACCCTCCCATTCCCCTTCCTCCAAACAATTAAATGGTCTTTGAGAGTTGATAGGACCCAGGAATTTATTCTTTGGTAGTTAAATAAGCTCTGTTTAAAGATCTTCCAGGTAGAGGAAATCTGCCAGATTCTAAAACAATCCATTTGGCTTATAGTTAGGAATTGGAACTGGAGCTCTGATTTTATGAGTGGAGAGATTTCTTGTATGAGGAAACTCTCATCTACCAATGCAATTGATACCTTCTCTGCAATTTATAGTTTGCCTAAAGTGAACGTTAGTTACCTAAACTTCACTACTGCCCCCTGTTGCTGATCTATTTTTGGATAACTCCTGACTATAAGGAAATTTTTTCTAAATTTCATCCTAAATATGCCTTTCTGCAACCTTTACTTATTGCTCCCTGCTTTGTCCTCTGGACACAAGCAAATTAAGTCTTACCTCCATGTTATTACTCTTAAATTACTTGATATTGACTGCCTTGTTCTTTTGCCTCCTCTAGATCTTATCTAATATAGGCTAAATATCCTAAGTTCTTTATTAGTTTACATTCCCTCTTCAACTTCCTAGGTATCTCTTTTTGACATTTCATAAGTTGTGAGTATCCTTCAAATGTAGCAATGACAGTTGAAGGCAGTACTGCAGATATGGTCTGAAAAGGAGAGAGTAAAGCAGTACAATTACTTCCTTTATTCTGGTCACTTTATTTCTCTCAGGAGACCCTAAAATCAAGTTAGTATTTTTGGCTGCTCTGTAACAGTGGTGGTTGGCAGTATGATATAGTGGCTAGAGGCCTAGCTTTCATTGGAATGACCTGCTTTAAGTCCTGCCTCTAACATTACTGACTGGCTTTGTGACCATTTTTAAGTCACTTAACCTTTTAGTGCCTAAGCAACTCTTTAAGATTTTAAGTTGCATTCAGCTTGTTGATCTGCAGTTGTGGAAGGAGTTTCCATGCTGGAAATTTTCTGTCCTAATAAAATCATAGGTCCTCAACAAACAGTTTTTTTACATTGCATCGAATTTGCTGTTCACTAAGATCCCAAATGATTTTCATATGAACTGTTAGCTATAGTTGTATAATTGAATTTTTAAACTTGTATTGAACTTTAATTTATTCACAAGATAGTAAAGCTTAGACCATTATTCTAATCTTTTGATATATGTTTGCTGTGAACCAGTGATCTGTTCCACACTATGAGATCATATCTTCATCTGGTCCACAAGAATAACATATGAGATTTTGTCAAACAGCTGTAACATTCTCTGATTTGCTAATTTGATAATCCTGATAAGAAGGAAACAGGTTTAATCTGGAAAGATTTTTTTTTTTAATGAAGGCACTGGCCAGTCACTGTTCATTGTTATCTTTTCCAAATGCTCAAAAAGGACCTCCAGTACTCTGTTAGAATTTTTGCTAGGAATCTGTCAGCCAGTACTTTGAAGATTCCACCTCCTTCTCCTTTATGAAAATTGGAACATTTTTCTCTGTTCATTCTCATGGTACACCTTCTGTTCTCCAAGATTTTCAAAGATCATTGGCAGCAATTACATCTGTCAGGTTTTTCAGTGCAATGGGACATAGTACATCTTGGCCTAATTGACTTGAACTCATTGAGGGAAACTAGATGCTTTCTTACTTTCTTGTTATCTGATAATCATTTTTTATCCCTTCTTTCCAGTACAGAGGAAAAAAAAAAAGCTAAATAAGAGTTGACTAGTTTTTACTGCTAGCTGTCATCATCATTTCAAGTCCTTGAACTATTCTTATGATGACCATCCCCAAATTTAGTCCTGATTGACACACACAGCCATCTTTGAGTCATAGCCAAAAATCTTTTCAGCTATGACCTACTGGATCTTGCACTACTGGCATCTTGACCAAGAATCTAGGTTCACCTCCATGTCACAATGAAACATTGATGTGGTACTTTAGCAGGATGAAGGGGTGTGTGGATTTGCAGAATGTAAGGTTGTGTATATATAAATACAGGTTTGGGGGCATGGTAAAGACCTTGGAATAAGAAAAGGGGATTCAGGTATCTTACCCCTAGCACTTAACTGTAGTTACTAGCCTCCTTGTGCTTAAATTGTCCTATCCGTAAAATGGAAATACTCTGTACCTTGAAGGATTGTTGTCAGTAAAGTACTTTGCAAATCTTAAAAAGTTGCATAAATTTGAGGTATTAGACTTTTTCATTTGTAGTTTTGTGTTTTTATTTCCCTATTTTGTATAGAGTTTTTTCTGCCTACATTAAAGAAGTTGATGAAAAGCCAGCCAGTACTCCATGGGGTACCAAAATGCCTTTTGGTCAACTGATGTCCGAGTTTGGTGGTACTGGAAGTGGTGGTTGGGTCCATGGGGTTAGTTTCTCTGCCAGTGGGAACCGCCTCGCTTGGGTCAGCCATGATAGTACTGTTTCAGTTGCTGATGCCTCCAAAAACATGATGTAAGTATTCTTTATTTTTAAAAAATCCAATATATTGTATCTTCGATTTCTGAAACCTTTTCTTTCTTGTGGAAATGGGAAATGAGAAAAAAAAGTCAAAAACAGGTCCCTTATTAGGTTAATCAGTTGAGCTACCATAACTCAGTTTAAAATTTCAGAAAAAACTGAAGACTTTGAATTTGGAAATTTTCCTTAAAGTCCTTAAGACTTACTTGTGCTAGGTAACAGCTAACTTAAAATGTTTTTAAATTTGGACTTGAAAAAAAGATTATGTTCCTACAGTCAGAAACAATATCTAATCAAAGAACCATTGAAAATTCTTTTGAGAACATGCCTGGTTTGGTACCAATAAGCATTCCTTCAAAATAGCCAATTTATTCTATTAATCTTAATTCATACATCTTCCCTTCTGCCATATTGGTTCTTAAGACAATTTTAAATATCATCTGCTGAATGATAATGTGTTGCCCTATTTAATAAGTGAATATTTAACATTTATTTAAACACAATTAACTCTGAAATTTTTGATGCCTTTTTTTCTCTGGTACATTGGAACAAAACTTAAGTAATGATGAGCCCATTTGTTATTAAGTTCTCTATGACTAGAATTAATGTTTACATATTTGTTTGTTGGGGAATTGAAGAAAAGCAATTTTCTCCTGTCAGTTTTCGTCTTGTCTTGATAAACACAAATTCCCAAGGGAATCTGAAGTTATCTAGTTCTTTATTTTAATTAACTAAAATGGAATGTAATGTTATAGAGGTCAGTATTCTTGGGTAACTTTGGTTCCCTCTACTGGCACAGTAGTAGTATAGTCTCAAATTTGGGAGTTTTTTTTTTTTTTTTCCCAGAATAACCTAATTCATCTTAAATGCAGGTGGTTTTAATATGCATGAGCCCTTAAATATTTTATTAAAAATACAAATTTATTATACTTTTGTCATACTCTTTGAAAGAGAATTTCATTTAGTAAAAAATCTGATGTCAGTGAATGTAAAAAGTAGAATATTAATCCAGCACCTGACACTAACTTTTTAAAAGTGATCTTTAAGAATGTACTCTTTTGAATAAAATCAGATCCTTGTCAATCTTCAAACTTACATTGAGTATCTGATATATGTAAACTGCCTTGGTAGCTAACAATCGGAGATACATGAAAATTAACTAACAGCAGATTGTATAGGATTGAATTCCAAATAAATGGTACAAGTAAGTGTCATCCATATTTAGTGGTAGAAAAGGCCATTTTATCCAGAGTAATCAAGAAACATCTTGGAGAGATAGAAATTAGATTGGACTTTATGAGACAGATAGAATTTAAATGGAGAGAAAAATCTTTTAAGAAGAGTGATCAGGATGAGCAAAGATAAAGAGATAGAAAATGGCATTTTTAGAGGAAAATGAATAAAGTTGTTTGGCTAGAATGGAGAGTTCCTCTGTGCGGGGAAAAGAGAAATAATATGCTGAAATGACCTTGAATTTTACCTCTTAGATGATAGGAAGCCATTGGAAGGCCACTGGACTTAAAGTCAGGAAGACCTGGGTTCAAATCTTGCCTCAGATAGACTATCTATATATCTCTGAACAAGTCCCCTAAACTTTGTGGTCTTTAGTTTGCTCATCTGTAAAATTAAAGAGTTGGATTTGTGGTTTCTTCAAACTCTAAATTCCTATGATTCCAAGGAAGTTACTATGGGATTCATCTATCTTCTATTTATAATTCTTTTAAAGTATTGATATTTTAACTCAACCTAAGCTTGTGTCTTGGAAGTCCCTGATAGATAGGTTCTTTGTTATCATGTGTGTCTGTAAAGAAGCCATATAGTCAGTTTGAGCTCTTGTTTAATAAGTGCTCTTATGTTCAGGGTTTCACAGCTGAAAACAGAGTTCCTCCCACTCCTGAGTGTGTCGTTTGTCTCTGAGAATAGCGTGGTGGCTGCTGTAAGTATCTCTTTTCATTTTTTCTTGTGGCACTCTGTAGTTTTTCAGCAAGAGAATAATACGTACATTATGAAGCTGTTCACAATGCATAAAAGCCCTTTAGAGAAAATTGTTTTTGTTTTTAATAGTGAAAAATGCTAAAAATGAATATTCTACTTAGCAGTCAGCTAGATGTGTGATGGTACCTTCCATGGCCTTAATAATGTCTTGTTTCAGGGCCATGACTGCTGCCCAATGCTGTTTAACTATGATGACCGTGGCTCCTTGACCTTCGTCTCCAAATTAGACATTCCAAAACAGAGCATCCAGCGCAACATCTCTGCTATGGAGCGCTTCCGCAACATGGATAAGAGAGCCACGACTGAGGATCGCAACACTGCTCTAGAAACACTACACCAAAACAGTATCACGTAGGTGCTAATCACCAAGGGTCACTGGGAGTCAGTCCTTGTCTCTTTCAAATCCTGTGGATAGAAACTTTTAAACAATTGCATATAACCTTATTAGAGAGGATGTCATTTGTCTAATGTTTTACTTCTCTATCTTCCCATCTCATGCCAAGTAAACTACCATTATTTCATCTAAAAGATATTTCTTTGCTTCTTGATTTTTACTTGCCTGAGAATTTCAGGTCACAGTAACTGAGCTACAGAATGATTCTTGATTTTTAAGATATGAAAGGCAAAACCCATTCATTATGAAGATTGTGAAAGAAATGCAGCAAAATTTTAAGGCCATGTAACCCATCAGCATGATTTAGCTTTGTCAAATATTTTTCAGAACCAAAGCTAATGTTTAAAAGCTTCAGTCCACTGTTTTGGTAGTTTTCTTACTATCAAACATGGATATAATGTCATAACTTTGTTCGTTATGAAACAATTCTACTGCTTTGGTTATGGGTTTTAACTTCTTATTCTTGTGGATGAGGCATAGTATAGTATGGATAGGGAGCTAGGCTTAGAGCCTGGAAGACCTGGGTTCAGGGCTTCCTCTTACACTTACTTAGTGAGTGACATTTAATTTCTGAATACTCTAAATAATTCTCTAAGATTGTAAAAAGATGCTGGCCTGTGTGGGTAGAACATATTTTCTTACCCAGGTGTTCCCAATTCTAGTGAAATCGTAGGTCTAGTCTTGAACCTTCTCCTTGTACTTAAGAGCAAAAGATGATTTAAAAAAAGAAACTAATTCATTAGGGTCATTGTGATAAAGCAAAGAATTCTTTTGACATATCACTTTTTAAGGACTTGTGGGAAAGACTTGAATTTTGTCAAGCAAAATAAGAGGCTAAAGGGAAGAAAGAAATTTCCTTGCAAATTCAACCAGTGTTCAGAAGCCTGGATGTCATAAAATGTTCTCTGTCTTATTCTTTTGTTCTCTCAAGCCCAACTATTATGATGGATTGCAAACACTAGATTTTTCTTTGAAAAAATTTGAAATAGTGTAATATCTGGATTTAGAGTCCAGAGACTCTAGTTATAGTTCTGCCTTAACTTGCTGTGTGACTTATCCTCAGTCTCCTCATTTTTTAAAAAGGAGCAGTAAGCTAAATAATTTATCCCCTAAGTCCCTTCTAAACCCTCCCATTCCTTGATGCCACTGATGATTGCAGTTTAAGTGGTTCCACAAATTCCTTTGATAGAGCAGACTTCATAGTAGCTTGAAAATTATCATTGCTGAGTATAGGTAAAAACTGAAAGAATATATTTTACTTTCTATTTCATCTTAAAACTACACTTCTCAAAGCCCTTTAAAATAAAGGGCTTTAGCATATTTTTTCCATGTAGTTTTATGCAGATTGCATATCAAAAAGGAAATAGACCTTATTGCCTCTCCTGAAATTTTTAAGAGTGCAGTATTTTTTTTTTTTTAATAGTGAAATCTTGTCAGATGGGAATAGCTCTTTTCTTTTTAAAATCTGAACTCTTCTTGGAAGAGTTTGTAAGGAAGAAAGATTATTTTGAGGCTCTGGTATTGATATTAAGGAATGTAAGGATGAATTCTTTCATTTCCAACGCTATTCTTTTCTCCTTTGGATTTACTACCGTACGGCCTTTACTGTCATACTGTTTACTGATGTAATGGCCATAAACTCAGTTGGGTTGGAGTTTAGTATCATAAATTTATTTGGAATGACTAATGTTTTGAGCCTTACTTTTTTTATTTATAGCCAACTTTCAGTACTAAATCAGATTAGAAAAATCATATCTAATGTATATATATATTGGATTTAACATATACTTGAACATGTTTAACATGTATTGGACTACCTGCCATCTAGGGAAGGGCATGGGGGGGGGAGGAGAAGATAAAGGAGAAGATAATTTGGAACAGATGGCTTTGCAAGGGTTGATGATGAAAAATTACTCATGCATATGTTTTGTAAATAAAAAGCTTTAATAAAATAAAATTTTAAAAAAAGAAAAATCACATTTACACAGTTTTTCTATGTTAGAAAGTATTTTCACTTTCTTAATAGCATTTGAGTTTCTCAACAATCGTGTAAATTGTTTAAGTATTATTACCCCCATTTTATAGATGAAGAAAGTGAGCTTCAGAGAGATAGTTTGCCCAAAGTGACAGCTAGTGAGGAGCAAAACTAGGGCTTGGACCTTTTAACCTCAAGTCTCATTCTATTTTCTCTGGTCTAATGGAATCTGAACTACTAAAAATCAATTTAAAATATTGCTGTTGTAGTTATTTCTTTGATCTTGCCTTTGGCTCAAACTCTGGCATTGTAGACAGCATGTGAAATAGATTATCATGGTTCTTTAGGTTTTTAGTAAATTCTTTGTTGGATTTGCTAGAAATCTACTTGTTCCAACACTTTTGCCTCTTGTTCCAAAGAAACAAGTCTGAAGTGCTTCATTGGAGCCTCCTATCTACAAATCCATGAAACACAGCTTAAAATTAACTTTTCTTCTTTTCATTATTTTTGTTAGAGATCTGAGAGTAAAAAAAAATTTGAGGTGTTCTCTGAGTCAAATTGCTACAAATCAATTTGGATGGAAAACCTGATATTCTAGAATTGGTGAATAGCTCATTCACTTGACTAGCTTATAAAGTGTGACTTGCTCCAGAATAGATTGACTATAGCAGTTGATCACTGCTACAGTGTTAACATTTCCTGAAGTCCCTCATTTTATTCTTCCTTTTTCAGCCAAGTGTCTATTTATGAAGTGGACAAGCAAGACTGCCGCAAATTTTGCACCACTGGCATTGATGGAGCAATGACAATTTGGGATTTCAAGGTATTCTTTGACTTTTATAATACATTTTGTCTCTGTGGTAGTAGTGATAATAGAAATCATAAACTATCATTAATATACTGTCTTAACTATTTGGGTCAATGTTAATCATATTTAAAATCAAGTAAAAATTTTCTAATGTATATAGTAAGTGTTAGATATGATTCAATTAAAAGCTTTAACTTTATGAGGAACCTTTGTAGTCCTCATTTTATTCTTTTAGTAGAAAGATTTTTATAATTTATACTTAATCTATTTTTATAATCTAATTTAAATATATGAACATGTCTCCACAACACACACACACACACACACACACACACACAATTTCTGTTTGGTTTTGTTTAGTTTCGCTAGATGTTAAAAGAATTAAAATATTACCTGTAAACTTGTATGATATATATCTTTGTTTCTAGGGAGAGTTCATATTTAGAATTTAGAAAACAAAGACAAAAGTATAAATAAATGCCTGAGAAGATCTAGGCAGAAACATAAAATATCTCTACATCATATCCTCTCTTTAGAGATCACTTGCCTTCCTCTCAGAGGATCTCAGATAACCTTACATTTAACTATCACCACAGGACTTTTGATGATATTTTAGTCCTACCTCAAATATCTTGCAATTCATGTTTCTGCAGTTCTTCAGGACAAATTCCTTCCATGTCTTCACCACAAAATAGAAAGCTTCTAAAGGTGGAAGAGTGGGGCAGCATTTGGCATTAAGGTAGTGGGAGAGTAGAAAGAATGAAATTCAAAAAAACCTATCTCTGTTGAGTGTAAGGCACGAGTGTATAGCTCTATGTATAGATGTATGTGTAAAATCTATAAAAATTCATTGATAGAATGTTTTCCAAGACTTAAACATATAAAAAAAAAAAAAAATGATGATGCAAAACAGTAGTATGTGACAAGTACCAAACACTACTGACCAGTAAGTGCTGTGAGAGTTCAGCATAAGGAAAGAACTGAGGCTGGTCAAGAGAGACTTTATAAAAGAATGAGACTTGAGGTCCCACTTGATTTTCTTTAATGGAACAAAGTAGAATTCATTCCAGACAAAAGTAACAATTTAAGCAAAGAAAAAGAGGTAATATAATTCAAGATCTTTTGGGGAGATGCTAGTCTTACTGGATCAAAGGGTTCCTAGGGGAGCAATAAGAGAATGGCCTACCATTTCTACCTGTTGATAACCCATGTTTTAAGGCCCAACTTAAATGCTGTCTATCTCATTGGAGTCTTTCCTGATTCTCTAATGCTACACTATCATCATCTCTACCTTACCTCTATAGCTAAACTGTCTTTTCTCTGATCTGATCTTTTATTTGGTTATTTCATGTTCCTTTTATAGATTTGCTATCTTCTAATTTATATATTTCCTTTTATATATGTCTCATTTAACAGTTAAGGACAAGGAATGTGCCTTATTTGTTTTGAATCTCCTACTACTTTACATTGCATTTACTATGTTGAATATACTTATAGTTTGATGTAAAGCTAAGAAGTGTAGACATAATCCTATTTAGGAAGTTAATAAAGAGATTCTTTGGAAATTTTCAGATCAACATATAAAACTGATTAGTTAATTGAGTTTCTCTTTTCTGTACAGACTTTAGAGTCTTCGATCCAGGGGCTACGAATCATGTGAAGCTGTACTTCCATTCTCTAGCATGACAGACACTTGACAGAATGCAGCTCCAGCATTTGCATGAAGATGGGAAAAACGCTACCACAAGTCAAAACTGAGAAAATATCCCTTGCAGATGTTTTGTTTTTGTTTTGTTGAACATAATTGGTGAATGTATTGGTTTAAAAAATCAGCAGTGATGTTTTTTTGATTGGCTATTTCATTCCATTCTCGACCAAAGCTGCTCTTTAAGTAGTTTATTGTGGAAAGTTGTCACTCTAAATTAAAGGGGGATTTTATGTAAGTTGTCTGCTAGAAAAATAAAAAAATATATAAGAAGTATTTGTCTTGTGACTTTTTTTAAAATTTCATTTTAATTATTTTGCAATGAACTAAATATTGTTTTGTTTGTTTTGTTTTTTTCCATCCTACTTTCTGTCATCCAACTGGGGGAAAAAGAAGAAAACTAAAATATTGATGTAACATATATAGTAAAAAATAATAATAATAATTCCCATATTAACATATCTAAAATATTTATGACTCAATATGCACCTTGAGTATTTTCACTTCTGTGTCAGGAGGTTGGTAACCTATTTCACAAAATTTCTGGAATCATCGTTGGTCATTATGGTCATCAGAGTTTATAATTCTTTTAAAGTTGTTGTCTTTACAATTTTATTTTTTAATTGTTTTCTTATTCACTCACTTTGTATCAATTCATACCAATCCCCCAGACTTCTTTGAAACCATTCCCCTTATTTCTTACAGCAAAATAATATTCTGTTATATTCATATACAATTATTTGTTTAGATGTAACCTGGTTGATGTGTAGTTATCCCCTTGGTTTCCACTTCTTTGAAAAAAAGTATTGCTATCTACTGCTATATATACGTGTGTTATGTGTATGTGTGTATGTATCATTAGGTGACCTTGACATCCTGGATGTCTGACTAAGCGCTAACCCACAGAGCCCACTCCAGCTGCTTTTGTGGCTGTGAAAACAAATTGTTCTCAACTGCCCGTTCAAGTCCCCACATGCTTGGGGTTGACATCCCTTAAGTCACACAGAGTTTGAGGCCTATTGGTTACCCTCATTCTGCTTTAGCTTGTCTACTGAAATGGTTTTTCTGGGGTGCAGCTGCTGTGGACCCCAGAGCAGGACGAGCAGCCCTGACAGAGTTTGGCAAGCTCTTGGTCAAAGGCCTTAGTCCTCCCTGAACACCCTGTCTACCTGCACGTTCACTAAATTACTAATTGACAAAGCCAGCATTCGATTCCAGATTTTCTAAGTCCAGTGTTCTTTCTATTGTGCCACACTGCTTTCTACATTTGAGTGAGAAACTTGGTCAAATAGGAAATAGACTTAGTTTTCATGACTTTTCTGTGGAGAATTAGCTAATTTAATTGATAGAGGGAACATCTTTATTTGGTGGGTATATGTTCTTTATCGTCATGTTGCAGGGGTCCTCAAACTTTAAATAGGCGTCCAGTTCACTGTCCCTCAGACTGTTTGTTGGAGGGCCAGACTATAGTAAAAACAAAAACTTTGTTTTGTGGGCCTTTAAATAAAAACTTCATAGCCCTGAGTGAGGGGGATAATCATTCTTAGCTGCCACATCTGGCTCACAGAACGTGGTTTGAGGACCCCTGCACTGGGTAACCCCAGATTGTTTTCTCAGCCTCTTAGAGTCAGCATCAGAGTTCTAAGAGTTTCTAGATTAGGATAAGTACTGGGACCTGCTGCAGGTACAGGTCAGCTTTCAGTGGGAAAGGGGAGGTTCTTTGCTTCAGTAGCTACCTAGCCTTAATCACTGAGGGGGAGCCATCTCAGTCAGATTGAGACCTGTTGAAGGCCTTACCTTAGAAAGGCCAGGGTCTCCCCCTGCCTCTAGGGCACGATAGATCAGCCTGATCTATCTCTGGCCACTGGACCTGAATGGCTCCGGAGGGGAAAGTGGGGCAGGTGACGTTGCCCAGCCCTGGCTCACTGAAATCCAACTCACTTGCTTGTCATGGTATCACCTCCTCGTGTCATGGTCCTCTTTAGAGAGGCAAAGGCCAAACAACAGCTTTCAACATGAGAGATCTATAGGTAGGCAGTGAAATTTCCTAAATGTACTGGAGATGGGGGAATCACCTACTAAGAAGAATGTCATCCTCAAAAGATTTATATTGAAACCTACACATCCATGGTTCACTCAGCACTAGCCCAGGCCTATGGGCTTTCTCAAAGCTATGTTCCTCTACCTCCTAGTTAAGAAGAGTGACAGACTAGAGGAAGCATTGGAAAGAAGCATGTCACTTCCCCTATTCAATATAATTCCTATGGCTCTCTATTGCCTCCAGGATTAAATTAAAAATACTCTGGTATTCAAAGCCCTTCACTACTTAATCCCTCCTAACTTTCTAGTCTTACATCTCACTCCCCCCACACATAATCTTTGATCCAGTCCTGTTCAGCAAACAAGGCATTCCATCTCTTGACTGGATGTTTTCTCTGGCTGTCTCCCATACACAAAATGCTCTCATCCTTATCTCTACGTTCTGATCTCCCTGGCTTTCTTTTTTACCCCTTATCACAAGCTTCCTAATTACATGTATTGTAATTATATTTCCCCCTCAGTAGGTTAAACAAATACATCTTTAAGTCCATTTGATGGGGGGAAAAAGCTAATGTGCCTAGTGGAAGGAGTTAAAAAAATAAAAATTATTTCAAAAAGAAGGATGGAGGAAGGATATTAGCTTAGTCAAAAGGAAAGTGACCAGGAGGATTTTTTTTTTTTAAAGAAGGCTGATTTTTCAAAAAGGCAAGAAAACAAGAAGATATGAACCCTTAGAAATGGAAGGTACCTTAGAAATTAAATAGTCCAATTCCATTATTTTATAGCTAAGGAAACAGACCCAGAGGAGAACAGACTTACCAAAACAGTGAAGGCTTTCTGGCCATGGAATCTAGGGTTGCTACTAATTTCCAAGATGGCTCTTTTCAGTCCTGAAAAGGATGATACTAAGAGCATGTGTCCGTAATGATCAGGGATGATGATTAACCATCTAACCTGAGAATGAAACAGGTTAGAGCCATAAAAGCCAGACTTATTAAACTGAATTTGTTGACTAAGCTGATTCATCCATTTATATAGCATGTGTCCTGAAATGCCTTTCACTTTGATTGATATATTGTGGCTTGCTAAATGACTGAGGGGTGTGTGTGTGTGTGTGTGTGTGTGTGTTTAAAATCATTGATCCTTTATGGAATGCAGCTTTGACTGAAAGATAAATTTAGGATTGCAAGTTCACAACCTAGAGAAAAAACTCTTGCCCCTGTAGAACTGGTGGCCAATTATCCTAGTTCTCTTGTTTTACATATGATAAGGAGACAAATGCCCAAAGTGGTGAAGCGATTTCCCAAAGTCACATGGGTTCAATCATGTCAATAGAATTGACCAGAAGTGAACATGGGAGTGAAGACTCATGTTAGAGAGTGGTATTGGTCAGAAATCTTGATTTATGTTACCTAGTAGTTAATTCCATAGCAGCTCAGACTCCTGAAATGTCTCAGACTCAAATTATGTAGAGCATTTTAATTAATGTGGAACTATGTTGGAATCTAGCTTTCTGGGACATTGGTGGCCCCTGTGGACAGCATCCAAAGGAAATAGATCTCATTATTGTGATCTTACTTTGGCAGCTGAATAAGATCTTGTCATTTCAAATGAATCTTAGTGTCCTTATCCATAAAATCAGGGGATAGAACTAAATAGTTTCTAAAATCGTTTTTGTTCTAATATTCTCTCTTCTAAAACCCCATCCCCATCTCTAAAATTCGGTAATTGGAATTCACACTTATAAAGTGCTTTAAATGTTACTAAGTTCTTTTTCACAGCAGGCCTCTGAGGTACATATCCTACAGTTGCTTCATTGTGACTAATTAAAAAACCAAAGGTGAAATAATATGTTTAAGGGAATATCAGAAAGAGGATTCAAATCCAGGTCTCTTAAATCTACATTCAAGGCTTTTTTTTTTTTTTTCACTTCCACACAAATCTTTATTTTGCTAGTAGAAATAGTTCTTTCAGGGCAACTGGCCCCCAAAATGGGGAGCAACAGCAGTTGTCTAGCCAGGAATGAGATTTCAAGAGTATATTGAAACCTCATTTCAGGGAACTGGGTTAAGTTTGTCTTATGAGAATACAAAGAAAGCATTCCAAATTGTTCTTGGAACATCAGATGACTTGTTCTGTATGCAGATACTATCTCGTGGTTTTTCTGTGTTGCATTCATTCTGATTTCTTTAAAACTTGGCTTTTTCAGAGGGGTCAGCCTTTTTATTTTTTAAGAGAATTATAAACACAAGGCTTATATGAAAATGAGCGAAAAGCAAAATGAGTTAATTCCTACATAAAATCATAATCTCCAAACTGTATTTTGATTGAAAAGAAAAGTGGCTGTTTTAACAAAATAATTAACAATGGTATTTTATTTGCTCTGTTTTCCTTTCCCCAATTTTCAATCTTGGGCAAATATTGTTAATATATAGTAGATTTTTTGGTAGTCTTAATATGTATATTGTTCTGATTCAGCTTGTGAGCTATTTTAAACACTCTCTACATTCATCTGTAGCCATGTTGGCGTGCACCTAGAATATATTTGTGTGTATCAGGGCTAATGATTTTGTATTGGTCAATAATACATTATATACTCAGCCAGTCATTTAGCATGCAGAAATCTACCTTACCAAACTGAAAGGCATTTCAGGACACCAGTTTTGTACAAATGAATGAGTCAGCTTAGTCATTGAATCCAATTTGACACAGTTTAACAAATAAATCTGTACTTTTCCAGGTTGAGAAACTCTACCTTCATAACATCTCTTACATCTACTGCTTTCTTTCCATTTACAATCCCTGCCCTAATTCAGGCCCCTCGTCACCAGTTACTGGAATATAACTATTTGCCTCCTTCTTCCTCTCCCCCAGCTCTTCTCTACATAGCTACTAAAATAAATATCCATAATTTTAATGACATGAAGGTATTTTGTGATATGAAGAGGGGGCTCCTCTGTTAAAACAGTCAAATCAGGAGAATTAAGTTTTAAAATTTTGCCTAAGGCACAAGCCTGACCGTGTTCTTTCTCTACTCAAAAGTCCTCAATGATTCCATATTAACATTAAGATAAAATCCAAACTCCTCAGATTGATGTTTAAATTCTTCCACACCTCTTTTTCCATCATTATTTCCCATTATGCATTTTAAGCTACTGATGCTCTAGCCAAAATGGACCACTATCTGTCCCTAAAGGAGAAAAGTTGCATCTTCATTGCACTCTCTCATCTCTCAGCATCTTTGTGAAATGCCTCGCAGGTGCCAGGCACTGGATTAAACACTAGGAATACAAAAAACAGCAAAATACAATCCCTCAAGGATCTCACATCTTAATGAGAAAGATAGCACGAAAATAACTATATACAAACATGCTTTGCTGTGCCATTTCAGTCAATTCTGATTCTTTTTCATGGCCCCATTTGGGGTTTTCTTGGCAAAGATACTGTAGTGCTTTATCATTTCCTTCTCTAGTTCATTTATAGATGAGAAAACTGAGGCAATCAGGGATAAGTGACTTACTCAGGGTCACACAGCTAGTAAGTGTTTGAGGCTGGATTTGAACTCAGATCTTCCTGATTCTAGGTCTTGTGCTCTATCCATTGAGCCCACACAGACAAGCTATATATAGGATAAAGTGAAGCAAATCAATAAAGGGGAGGCAACGATTAAGGGAGAACAGGAATGGCTTCTCAGAGAAAGCTATTAGCTAAGACATGAAGGAAGCTAGAAATCAGAAATGAGGAGGGAGGCCGTTCCAGTCAAAGACAAGAATGAAAATGACAACAGATTTGGAGATGACATTTCTTGTTCCAGGAACAACAGGGAAGTCAGCGTCACCAGACTGTAGCCGGGGAGTGAGTAAAATATAAGAAGATCCTACTGGTCCCCACCTATTGGAAAGATAGAAAGGGATCACATTCTGAAGGGCTTTGAATTCCAAACAGAATTTTATATTTCATTCTGGAGACAATCAGGAACCACTGGAGTTTCTTGAATAATGATCAGACTCTCTCTTTAGGAAAGATCACTTTGACAACTGAGAAGATGGTAGATTGAAAGGAGAAAGACTTGAGATAGGGGGACTAACCAATAGGCTATTGCAATCATGTAGATCTGAGAAAAAGAGAATTTGTATCAGGATGATGATAGGAGAGGTTCAAGGTATATAGAGAAACATTAGTAAAAATCAATTTAGTGGGGCAGTTAGTTGGTGCAATGGGTAGAGAATCAACCCTGAAGTCAGGAGGACCTGAGTTAAAATGTGATCTCACACACTTAACACCTCCTGACTGTGTGACCCTGGGCAAGTCACTTAACCCCAATTGCCTCAGGAAAAAAAAATCAACATGGCTTGGCAATAGCTTGTATATGGGGGTAGAGTGGGGTGGAGAGAAAGAATGACATCCATGTTGTGAACCTATTGACTGAGAGGATGATGATGCCTTTTATAATTATAGAAAAATCATGGTTTTTTTTTTTTTCCCTTTTGATCTGATTTTTTTCTTGTGCTGTGTGATGAATATGGAAATATGTTTAGAAGACTTGAACATATTTGACTTATATTGAATTGCTTGCTGTCTAGGGAATGGGGGGAAGTGAAGAGGGAGAGAGAAAAAATTGGAACACCTTTTACCAAGGTGAATGTTAAAAATTATATTTGCGTGTATTTGGGAAAATAAAAAAACTATTATCATAATTTAAAAATAGTTAAGTTAAGAAGGGGGAGGGCATTTGGTAGAAGTTAAGAAATTAAGAAGGGGGAGGACATTTGGTAGAAAAGATAATGAGTTCCATTTTGGACTTATTGAGTCTAATATCTTAATAGGACAGTCGGTTCAAGATATCTGATAGGCAAAACTAAAGGTTACTTAGAAAGGTTACAATTGGACAAACATATTTGAATCATTTGTATAAAGATGATCACTGAAATCATGGGAACCGATAAGAACAAGGAAATACTATTAGAGGGAGAAGAAAAGAAAAAAGGACCCAGGATAGATTCTTAGAGACTTCCCTCTGCCAGCAGACAGCAAAGAAAATGAAAAAATCTTGATCATATAGGTAGGAGGAAAACCAGGAGAGAGCAAAGTCACCATAACCTAAAGAGAAGAGAGCATCAAGAAGAGGGTGCCTGCAGGGTCATAGACTGAAGAGAAATCAAAAAAGAAGAAAAGAAACGGGATCCCTGCTTTCAGAGAGCCTGCAGGCTTGCTTGGGA
The DNA here is from genome assembly GCF_016432865.1 of Antechinus flavipes. NCBI lineage: Eukaryota > Metazoa > Chordata > Mammalia > Dasyuromorphia > Dasyuridae > Antechinus > Antechinus flavipes. Next base: position 246,258,274 of record NC_067398.1, on the reverse strand, counting down.
AATAAGGCTGGTGTGAAATAATCAGAGAATCGTTCATCACTAAGGTATTTGTTGATTATGTGGTAGGAACTTAGAAACAAGATTAATGAGGGCTAAAGTCAGGGAAGCAATGGGCCTTGGGCTAGATCCACATTGATGGTTAGGGATCAAAATAGGCAGTGAGTCCGGGCAGCATTGCAGGTCTGAGTATAGATGTACAGATGGCAATGACCTTGTTATGTATGGGAGACATTGAGAAGAAAAGCTTAAATAAATCAGAAGAAATACTAGGAGGCTAGTTTAGGAAAGGCCTTGAAAGTCAGAATAAATAATTTGGAATTGATTTCATAGAATTCTAGAACTGGAAGTGACCTTAAAGATAATTAATGTCTTCATTTAACAAAGGAGGAAACTATGACTTTAAAAAATTTGAAAGATATAGTTTCAGGAAAATTAAGCATTCTATTAATAATGCTGACACACTACCAAAAAAAGGGTCAGTGACACTCTTGAATGCCAAGGACCCTTCATGGCAGTGAGCCCACAGTTTATATGTCTTAGAAGACTGGGTCTCAATTAATGTAATATTCTCTTCTCTAAAATATAATTGTTCTCTGGGAGGAGGTTTCTTGGGGAGCTTCTGGTGTTGTACCAAAGTTCCCTTTTAATGTCGTGACTCAGTTTCTCCAATTGTTCTATTTAGTTCTGCCTCAGGTTATAACCTTTCCCTCTTAATGTTTAATGAAATAAAGGTCTACTTCAGTTGCTCTGCCCCAAAACTCCAGGCTATAATCATTCCCTCTTAAATGGTTGATGAGATGAAGGTTTTAGGTTATAGTCATTCCTTCTTAATGTTTGACAGAATAAAGGTTCATTCATTTCAGATGTCATTAGAATATCAGTAACCTCCCTCCATTGTGTCATGCTAGGGGCCTCCCCCACCATTAGGTTATCCCCACCTAGGTACCTCCCCCATTATGTCACTGTTCTTATTATCCTATAAAAAAGCTTGCTGTCCCAGTACTCGGGACTGGATTCTTTGAGATTATAGTCTTGTCCAACCCTCAGACCAAGATCCATCTGGTCCCAGTATCTCTCTCCATTTAATAAACTATTGAATTGGTCTTTAACCTGTCTTGCTCAGTTTCTTTGGCATTACATTGGGAGCAGCCTTCCTTTCAGTTCAGAGTAATAATCACCTCAAATACAGCCAGGAGTTAAAGTCCAGTCCTTTACTGTCTCTTCCAAAATAGCCCAGTTAGCTTTCTTAGAGGTCTATATCTCTCCTTGGTTCCGAGAGCTCTTGCCGCTAGTCTTTTGCCTCTGCCAGCTTCAGTCTCTCATCCTCCCAACACAAAGCCCCCAGCCAGCACAAAGGTGGAAGTTGGAATGAATCTTGGCTCCTCCTCCAAGATAGGGCTTGTAGGTTAGACTTGAGAATCTCCCAGACTGAATCCTGACTTGTGAATTTCCCAGAGTGCCTATCAATTCCACTGTCTTAGTACCTTGTAAGAATCCTAACATCTCCTGCTTTCTTTTGATTTTGAACATAGGTGTTCATGACCTCCCTGACTTCCCAAGGAGGTAAGAACTCTAAAAAGAAGGTGATCACGCCCTCCCTGACATCTCAGGAAGGGAGATGAAAACACCAAAGGAAATGGAAATAAATCAGATTAATGGGTTTCTGAAGGGGCTCATTTGAAACAGGTACACATAAATCCATCAGTATGGGAAGTATTACACATAATTACATAAATTACATAAGCACATAGTAACAAAGGCTAGAAGTGATGTAACAAATAACATGAATCAACATGAGAATTTATACTTATCCAGAAGTCCTAGAAATAGTCCAAAAGGAATCTATTGTCCATTAGTTCATGTACCAAGAATCCAATAATTCCTGCAAGTTTTGAAGTCCTGCAACAGTCTTTATCAATAATTTTTCATCTCAAGGAATCCAGTGATTCTTGCTGGTTTTTAAGTCCTTTAACAGTTTTAATCTTGTGTTAGGGAATCCAATGATTCCTGCAGATTTTGTTCTTAGGTCTTCTCCTTTGTTTCCAGGTTTTTCTCTTTTTCTTTCTCTCTCTCCAGATGCTCATTGCCACCCATCTGTTGTTTCCTTCTCTGTCTATAAAAATACAAGCAAACCCTTTCTCCCAAGCAGTTAACCTATCTAATTCCCTTCTATTTACCACTTTCTAAATCTCTCCTCATCATCTGCCAATTACATTGGAGCTGTTTGCACTGGACACTGCCCTGTTGCTTTAAAAAGCCTGTATTCTCCCCAATTGTAATCTCTTTCTGCTATCTGATTGCTTTTCGGCTGATTGATCACATCAGAGTCCTGACCTTCTAAAGACTGTCTGAGTGTAACCTCAGCTGCCATCATGCCCCATCTATCTTTTGTATGATATCTTGGAGCTGGGCCCCGCCTCTCATTTCCTTGGGTCAATCTACATTCCAAGGCCCAGTGGAAGCCTCAGTTACATTTTGGACATGGGTTTCTCTCACCCTGTCCTCTCACATCTCTGTCCCTACACTGAACTCTCAGATGTCCTAGTTTTCCACACTGAAAACATGGACAAATATCTCTAGAAGTCCCTTGCCAAGAGGGATCCTGTCTTTCCATGTTCATCATAGTCTGGGTATAATAAGCATTTGTGCCCACTGTGGCACAGCGTCTTATGATCTCCTCTAAAGGAGCATCTTTATGTAGTCCCCATATAATTCTTCTGCAAACATTATTGGCATTTTCCTTAGCCAGTTGTCTGATCATTATTTCTGTATCTGCATTTTCTCCAATGGTTCTTGTGACAGCTGTCTGCAAACATCCCACAAAATCCACAAAGGGTTCATTGGGACCTTGCTCTATTTTTGTGAAGACTTTCCCTTGATCTTTTTGTCCAGGGAGGGAACCTCAAGCTTTTATTGTAGCCTTAGAAATTTGCTCATACACTGTTAATGGGATAATTAATCTGTTCTGAATTCTCTCCATACTGACTTTTACCTGCTAGTTAGTCAAAAGTGATTTGTACATTAACTCTTGTTTGCCTATTGAGTCTGGCTTGAATCCTACATAATTCATGATACTCCAAAAGCCACAGCAAGTTTTGTCCAAATTCTAAACATGCCCTTGCTATGGATTTCCAGTCACTAGGAGTTAAGATTTCATAAGACAAATTACCTAGTAACATCTTAACATAAGATGATTTGCCCCATAAAGAGTGCAACCTTTTTTCACATCCTTAATTTTTTCCAGATCAAAAGGAATGTATCTTCTCCTTTTTTGACCTAAAGCATCAATCTCTTCGATCACAGGGCATGCATTTATAAAATCAGATACATCCTGTCCTTCATTTTTTGCCTTAACCAAAGCCTTTTCTAATCTTGTCATAGGCTGCTTCATAGGTGGTTCTGTTTGTGTTTCTGCCTCTTCCCCTCCTTCTTTTCCCTCTATCCATGAAGGGTTAATTGAGGGAGGGAGGTCAGGGGATTGAGAATGATCTAATTTATCTTGCTGTGATTTCTTATTTGATTCTTCATCCTTTTCACTTAGTTTAGTTGGCATCTCCCCCTCCTGCTCTTTTTTCTTTTTCTTTATTCTAACACTAATATAATTTCCTAAAGCCATTTGTATTAAATTGTATGTATTAAGTGTGTCTTTTGAAATTGTCAGGTCCATTTTTTTTTTTGTAGGATTGACATAGTTCCTCTCCTACTAATTTCCATTCCTCTAGATCTAATTCTTTTTCCATAGAGAACCAAGGAGATGTGTACTGTACAGTTTCTAAAAGTTCAGTGATCTGCTCCCAAATTATAATCAAACCTTGGCTTTTCATAACCCTGACAATGCTCTCTAAACATTTTCCTTGAAAAAGAAAAGCAGGCTGTTTTCTAAACATTTGTCCCATTTCAGCTGAAATTCTACTTTAGCTTTTTAACAAACTTTCCTTGTTGTACTTACCCTAATTTCTGGGTCAAAGAGACTTTTTTCCTGGATCAGGATCATGTCTGTCCCACATTTGGGCGCCAAAATATAATGTTCTCTTCTCTAAACTATAATTGTTCTCTGGGAGGAGGTTTCTCAGGGAGCTTCTGGGAGCAGCCTTCCTTTCAATTCAATGTAATAATTAATCACCTCAAATGCAGCCAGGAGTTAAAGTCCAGTCCTTTATTGTCTCTTCCAAAATAGCCCAGTTAGCTTTCTTAGAGGCCTCTCTCTCTCCTTGGTTCCCAGAGCTCTTGCTGCTAGTCCTGTGCCTCTGTCAGCTTCAGCTTTTCATCCTTCCAATCCAAAGCCTCCAGCCAGCACAAAGGTGGAAGTTGGAATGAATCTTGGCTCCTCCTTCGAGAGTGGGCATGTGGATTAGACTTCTGAATCTCCCGGACTCAATCCTGACTTCTGAATCTCCAGGAGTACCTATCAATTCCAGTGACTTAGCACCTTGTAAGAATCATAACAAATTAACTATGATTGATTAACAATTAATGAAAGAATGAATATTATTATAAGAAATGGACTTATTCTAAAAGGGGATAGAGGGATATGCATTTATTTCCAAGTCACCCCCACTCTGGTGAAATCTATCTAAATCTAAACCTGAGTAAAATACAATGGGCTGAAAGTTTTCCTTTAAATTAAATTCCTTGTAAATTTTGATGGAGTAGTAATACCTAGAAGGGAATGTTACTCCTCTCTGCTATCATCAACCTGTCTTTCAGAGGCTGAGCCTTGAAATGAGGACTTTAGAAAAAAGAGAGAGAACTCTGGATCTCCCCAAATCATTGCTTATTAATAATCATTTCTCTCAAAACTGAGGTCTAGAGAAAAGCAATTACTTTCCAAGATCACTTATTGAGTTATTAGTAATTTTCTTATCTATAAAATAAGGTCTGATATCCAAGAGAAATATAGCAGGTGTTCTTAATCTAGAGTCTGTGAATTTAAAAAAAAATTATGTTTAGTTTCAAATTCTCTCTTATCATATCTCCACCCACTGATTGAGAAGGCAAGAAATATGATACTCATTATATATATGAAGTTATGCAAAAAGTTATTTCTATATTAGCCGTAAAGTGTGTGGGGTGAAAGCAAAAAAAGTGAAGAAAAAAAATATATATGTCAATCTGTACTCCGAGCATATCACTTCCCTGAAAGTGGAGAGCATTTTTCATCATGAGTCTTTTGGAACTGGATCAATCAAAATAGCTAAGTCTTTCATAATTGGTTATTGTTAAGGATTACTGTTACTATGTACGATATTCTCTAGAGAGAGAGATGAGAAGGCATACCTACCTTGTCTGCAGGAGACTACAGATAAGAAATACTGTAAATAATATCAGACTTGCTTGACACATTAGTTAGCTTTGCTAAACTCCCCTTTTGCTTTTTCATTCATTGTAAAAGGATAGCAGAGAGTGGAATATGTTGTAGAGAAAAAGTCATGTACAAAAGTTTTTTTAAACTTAAAAATAGATAATAAATGAAAAAAAGAGTTAGATTTAAAACCAGAGGTTCTTAACAGAGGTTTGTGAATTTTTAAAACATTCTGACAACTGTATTTTAATAGGATTTAAATATGGTTTCCTTTGTAATCCTATGGATTTTATGCATTTAAAAGCATTATTCAGACAGATGGTGCAGCTCTGATGTCAGGAGGACTTGAGTTCACATCCAGTCTCATGTCATTTGCAGCTTTCACAAAATTTCCATTTGATTTTTTATGCTAATCCATAATATACTGAAATCAATGAGGAAAATTATGATGTGGAAGGGACAACTAAGTTTGTTTATCACTGCCCTCTTGAAGGAGTATCATGATTCCATGGGTTTCAGGATACCCTGTAGGGCTGGATTCCTAATAATATGTCAGTCCATCCCTTACAGCCATCATCCAGGAAGGCAATTCCTGCCAACCAAGGCTAACTGAAGCAGCAAGACCCCCTCAGAAAGAGGGTCCGGAGACAGCAGCATATGCCAGGTAAGTGAAACTACCATCACTCCCATGATCACTGTCTCCCCTCAGGTTCTAATGGAGAGAGCCCAGAACCTTGAACTCAAGAGCTTTAGAAATTACAGTGCATTTTTCCATCTGACTTGCAGCTGAAACCTTATATATGTGTTGTCTCCCCCATTAGAGTATGAGTTCCCTGAAGCTGTCTTGCTTTTGTATCCCATGGGTTTAACACAATGGTTTGCACATAGTAAGGATGCAAATAAATCTCTTTTAATTGATTCACTTATTACATATACTTAAAGTCTTTTCACAGCTTCCTCCTCACCCCCTAATCTGTCACCTAGACTATGCCCCAGGGGAATTAACTCTTTCAAACCGGAACTACCATGTTGAGACTCTGCTGTCTTAGTTGGTGATTACCTCAGCACCCATCTAAACTTGGTTCTAAGACAATTCTCAGACAAAGAAATTGAAACTATTTATAGACATATGAAAATATGCTCCAAATCATTATTAATCAGAGAAATGCAAATTAAGACAACTCTGAGATACCACTACACACCTGTCAGATTGGCTAGAATGACATAATGGGGAATGTTGGAGGGGATGTGGGAAAACAGGGACACTGATACATTGTTGGTGGAATTGTGAACACATCCAGCCATTCTGGAGAGCAATTTGGAACTATGCTCAAAAAGTTATCAAGCTGTGCATACCCTTTGATCCAGCAGTGTTTCTACTGGACTTATACCCCAAAAAGATACTAAAGAAAGGAAAGGGACCTGTATGTGCCAAAATGTTTGTGGCAGCCCTGTTTGTAGTGGCTAGAAGCTGGAAAATGAAAGGATGTCCATCAATTGGAGAATGGTTGAGTAAATTGTGGTATATGAACATTATGGAATATTATTGTTCTGTAAGGAACGACCAGCAGGATGAATACAGAGAGGACTGGCGAGACTTACATGAACTGATGCTGAGTGAAATGAGCAGAACCAGGAGATCATTATATACCTCAACAATGATACTGTTTGAGGATGTATTCTGATGGAAGTGGATCTCTTCGATAAAGAGAGCCTTAATTGATCAAAGATGGACAGAAGCAGCTACACCCAGAGAAAGAACACTGGAAATGAATATAAACTGCTTGCATTTATGTTTTTCCTCCCGGGTTATTTATACCTTCTGAATCCAATTCTCCTGTGCAACAAGAAAACTGTTTGGTTCTGCACACATATATTGTATCTAGGATATACTGCAACCCATTCAACACGTAAAGGACTCTTGCCATCTCGGGGAAGGGGTGGAGGGAGGGAGGGGTAAAATCGGAACAGAAGTGAATGCAAGGGATAATGCTGTAAAAATTACCCTGGCATGCGTTCTATCAATAAAAAATTATTAAAAAAAAAAAAAAAAAAACATTGTCGAAAACAAAAATAAATAAATAAATAAATAAAAAATAAAAAAAATAAACTTGGTTCTACCCACTATACCCAAGCTTGGCTCCACAGATCCCTCCGCTGCTGGGGGCCATCTCCAGTCATCGTGATTTTTATCTTGTCACTGGTCCCAAATCTGGAGGGGGGAGTGAAGGAGGTGACCTTGCCCAGCCCTCCTCACTTAAATCCAATTCCCTTGCATGTCATGGCATCCCCTCCCTGATGTCACGGCCCTCTTTGAGAATGAAGGACAAACAACTATAACCATACTACCCCATGTACACCATCTCCGACTTCCCTTGCTTACTGATTCTGAAACTGTACTCAAATCAATTCTATCATTGCTTCTGGAAAGAGTTTATTCCCCTCTGGCTTTATTCAGTAACCCCATAATTTTCCAAACTAAAAATCCCTCCCTTTCTGCTGCTCCCCTATACATATTATCCCCTCCCCCCTTAGAATATAAGCCAGGCTGTGTGTCTCTAGGCAAGTCCCTTAACTTCCAAGTATCCCCAAGAAACACTCTAAGACTATAAATTGCAAAGCAATTGCCATATGTCTTAGTTGAGAGAGTTTCAATACCAGGAATTCCCTCCACTAAATACATCATAGCTTTTATAAAAAAAAAAAAAAAAAAAAGAAAGAAAGAAAGAAAGAAATTAAATTTTTCCTTCCATGTCTCCATCTCTCAAAGTAATTTTTATTTTATTGTCTAGGGGTAGATATATGGTACAGTGGATAAAGCATCAGCCTTGGAATTAGGAGAACCTGAGTTCACTAAATTTGACCTCAGACACTTAAATTTCCTAGTTGTGTGATCCTGAACAAGTCACTTAGCCCAAATTTCCTCACCAAAAAAAATAAGAAGATGGAATTGTTTGAAAGAGTTGATATCTTCCTCCTTTCTTCATCTTCTTGGAATAAAATTGTATATTCCTGTTATCATAAAAAAAGAATATAAGCTAGGAACGGTCTCTGAGTTTTTGTGCCCCTAGAACTGCATTTTCAAATCATGTGCTATATACTTAATATTTTTTTTATTCATTCTTCATGAAACTCCCTTTTCTTGTAGCGTCTCTTTTGGATGAATTGCTCAGTAGGACAGTGAAGGTCAACTAATTCTCTCCTGAGTCCAGGGCTGGCTTTTCTCTTTGCTGCCAAAGGTCACTTCATGGGCCTTGAATGTGCTTCCAACTTTGAGTAACTGCCTTTCTGTATCCATGTTTATCTGGACAGTGTGCGTGTCTCCATTCTTTTCATACCTTTTACTTTCCTGAACAAAATCCAACTGTTGAGTGAGATATCTTCTTCCGTTAGTTCTGCTACTACATACTGTAGTCAATTTGGCCTGACTTAGATTTAGCCATTTAAAACCTGCCAGGAACATGCCAATTTTCAACCCCCTTCTGTTTCAGTCAGAGAAAGCAGTTCATGATCCAAGTATTAACATTTTGTTAACAAATCAACACCTCATCATCTGTGATCAGATTGTTAGAGCCAAATCTCTCCTTCCTCACTCCACATATGTTTGTGTATATCTGTTGGTCCCCAGTCAAACAAAGTAAACCCTTTCCAGGAAGGTCTCATTTACCTGCCATGTAATTAAGCTGGTGGAATCTCTTGAGGAAAGGTTGGTTTGTCACAATTAGAGATTTCATTATGCTAATAGGCAGAAACCAGCTCTAGGCAGTGACCCTGAGGGAATCGTTTGTGCTGATGTGGTGGAGAGAACAGCTCTCTTCAGGGGGCTGGAATATGAGCTATCAAGAGAGAAATTTGGGCCCAAGGTTTGAGGTAAGGAGATAAGGATGGAGGCCCTGAGCCTTAGTTTGGGGAGTGCAATACACAAGGAATAAACCTTCTGGTTCTACCTCCTCAGTTAAGATGTATGGAAATGCCCCTTTTGTTATATGAAATTTTAGTTGTTGAAAGAGGAAGAAAAAGAATCTTTGTATAAAGAAAGTTGATTTTTAAAAATCAACATTAGAACAAACAGTTTCTCAGATAAAATGTTGAGAAGAGACATAGATTATTAAGAGAACAATTAAGTGAGAACTAGGTCTGAAATAAATATATTGAGAGGACCTGTCAAGGTACTACACTGGCTGAGAGACCATGGCTACAGGAAAATTTTTTTTTAATTAAAGTTTTTTTATTTTCAAAATACATACATGGATAATTATCGACATTCACCCTTATAAAATCTTGTGTTCTAAAATTTTCCCTCCCTTCCCCCCATCCCCTCCCCTAGATGGCAAGTAATCTAATTTATGTTAAACATGTGCAATTCTTCTATACATATTTTCACAAATATCATGCTGCACAAGAAAAATCAGCTCAAAAAGGGAAAAATGAGAAAGAAAACAAAATGCAAACAAATAACAAAAAAAGTGAAAATGCTATGTTGTCATCCACACTCAGTCACCACAGACCGCTGTCTGGGTGCGGATGGCTCTCTATCACAAGACCATTGGAACTGGCCTGAATCATTTCATTGTTGAAGAAAGCCACGTTCATCAGAATTTATTATCGTATAATCTTGTTATCATGTACGATGTTCTCCTGATTCTACTCGCTTCACTCAGCATCAGTTCATATAAGTTTTCTCCAAGCCTCTCTGAAATCATACAGGAAACTTTTAAATTTAAATTTTGCCCAAGGCAGTAAGTGGAAATCCTAGAATTTGAACTCATATCCTCTGATTTGCAGCCTAGCACCCTTTCCTCTGTTAAATTTGTTGCTGTGTCTCTTGGCAAAAGTGCTGGAGTAATATGCCATTTCCTTCTCCAGCTCATTTTACAGATAAGGAAACTGAGGCAAACAGGATAAAGTTAATTTGCCCAGGATCACACAGCTAAGTGTCTGAGGCTAGAGTTGACTGAGATCTTCTTGACTCCAAGCCTGGCATGCTATCCACTGTGCCACCTTGTGCACTTGCTAATTCTACTTCCAAATATTTCTTCCATACATTTTCCTTATCTCCATGCATATAATTGCCAGCCACTTCAAATCAGGCCCTCATTTCCTATTGCTCAGTCTATCATGCAGTTTATTTTTTAAAAGATGAAAAGTTTATTTTGCTGCTTGCCTAGAAGCAAAGCTGGAAGAAATTAACATAAACACTTAAATCAATTGGCATTCTACTCAAAATTTAAAAAATAAAAATACTATGCATAAATAAAAATCCATCCAAAGCATAAAAAAAGGTATCTGCCCATTTTAAGAGAAAACTCCATGGGAAATAAAATTTGTAGGTGACATTCACGCACAAACTTTTTAAATTCAAAAGATAATCGAGATTTTCAACTTTATTCTAAGACTATCACATTCTTAATTGACTTCTCTGCCTCTCTTTCTCATAGATAGATGACTGACAACTCTGTGTCTACAGTGAAAGGGAGGTATATGTATATGATAGATCACTGAATCAGACAGTAAAAGTCCTGGTTTCAAATCTCTGGGTCTCTGCCACTAACTAGCCCTTCCACTCTCCAAACTCCAATTTCCTCATGTGTACATTGAATGAGTTGGACTATATATCTGAGGTTTCTTCCTTCTCATAGATGCTATGATTCTTTCTCTCTGAATTTTACGGTACTTACTGTCTGTAAGATTCATTCATCTGGCATTTAGCATATTTATATTACTCTAAGTACTTCCTGTGTGTTTGACTATTCTCCTAAAGTAGAGCGTAAGCCCTTAGAAGCTTACCTTCCAGCCTAGAGCCTTTGCTCTATGATAGATAGGTGCTCACTATAATTTAAATATGCATGTTAAATTAAATTATTTGGAATATAAAGACAATGGGCATTTGCATTGGAATAATGTTTTTACTTTCTTCCTTCATTTTTATCTGATTATCACCCAAACCCTGAAAAATGAGTAAAGCTGAATTATCATCACCATTTTACAAGTGAGGAAACTGAGAAGCAAAGATTAATGACTTGCTGAAAGGGTCAGAAGCATAACTAAGGTAGAGCAGCCTAGACTTTGACTCAGGGCATCAAAATTTGCAGTTTGCTACCAAGTCCTTATAATCCTTCAGAAGCTAGAAACTACTGAGTTCAACATCTAACTAACAAGAATATTAGTTAAAACAGGAAGGTACCAAACGGTAAACTTCCTTCCCATACTGGCCACACCTCATGGGATTTCCTTCCCTTCCTGGCCTCTTTCCTTTCTCCCTAGCAACAGTCTCAAACGATGAGATTTCTCTCCTGGACTCCACTGTCCCTCCTCATTTAGGGATTCTCCCCTTCTATAGGACCTTTTGTCATAGGAAATTTCCATTCTCATTTAATCATACTGAATTTGTCATAAAAAGGGGATTTGTTATAGTGTTTTGGGAAGCTTTCCACCATTTCCAAAATGTTTAATCACCTACCTCCTAAGGTTGTTGTGAGAATCAAATGAAATAAAACTTGTAAAATTCTTAGTTTAGTATCTGACACATAGTAGATACTTAATAAATAAATGCTTCTTCACTTCTTCCACAAACATTTCTTTTGTTGTGTTGTTCAGTTGTGTTCAACTCTTTGTGACCCATTTGGGGTTTTCTTAGCAAAGATACTGGAGTAGTTGGCCATTTCCTTCTCCAGCTCATTTTACAGATGAGGAAACTGAGGCAATAAGGGTGAAATGACTTGCCCAGGGTCACACAACTAGTACCTATCTAATGCTAGATTTGAATTCAGGAAGATGAAGCTTCCTGACTGCAATCCTGGAACTCTATCCACTGCACCACCTAGCTGCCCAAACATTTTTCAAGCAACTAACTATTCTTTTCTTTCTTTTTAAACATTTTCCCCAGTTACACGTAAAGCAATAGTTTTTTGGTTATATATGTACATTAATTCCATATGAATCATGTTGGGACAGAAAAACAGAACAAAAGGGAAAAACCACGAGGGAAAAAAAAAGCCAGAAGGAAAAAAAAATGAATTTAGCCTATGTTGATCTACATTTAGTCTCCATATTTCTCTCTCTGGATGCAGATAGCATTTTCCATCCAAAGTTTATTGGGATTGCCTTGGATCACTGAACCACTGAGAAGAACCAAATCTTTCATAGTTGTCCATTGCATATTCTTGCTGTTATTGTGTACAATGTATTCCTGGTTCTGCTTGTTTCTCTCAGCATCAGATCATGTAAATCTTTCCAGGCCTTTCTAAAATTAACTTGTTTATCATTTTTATAGAAAAATAATATTCTATTACTTTCATACACCATAACTTATTTTGTCATTCCCTAATTGATGAGCACTTACTCATTTTCCAATTCTTTGCCAATACAAAAAGAGCTTTAAGCCATTACTATTGAAATACTCCCTGTGCACAAGACCTGGAGATGTGTATATACAGGTATAAGCAAAATAGATACACAATGATTTGGGGATTTGGGAGCATGATGGGGCAGTTTGAGGTAGCTATGTGGCACAGTGGATACGGCACTGGGCCTGGGGTCAGGAAGGCTTGACTTCAAATCTGACCTCTGACACTTATTAATTGTGTGATCCTTCACCCTGTTTGCCTCAGTTTCCTCATCTGTAAAATGAACCGGAAAAGGAAAGGGCAAATTAATGTAGTATCTTTGCCAAGAAAGCCCCAAATAGGGTCATGAAGAGTTGAATATGACTGGAATACAACTAAGTAACAAGAAGATGGGAAAAGGTATTAGCAACTGAGAAATCAGAACTTGTATAGAAGGTGGTGTTTGAGCTGAGTTTTAATGGGGACTAAGGGATTCTCAGAGAGATGTGAAGGGGAATGCTTGCTAGACCTCAGGACAAGGTTAAGTGCTGGGTATGAGGAACAGGAAGATGTTACTTTCATAGAACTATAGGGTGTGTGAAGGGAAGTAATTTTGTAATAAGGCTAGAAAGATAGGTTGGAGTCAGTTTATGAAGGGTTGTATATGTCAACCAGAATTTATAGTTTAGCCCAGAGGTAATAGGGAGCCATTGAAGTTTACTGAATAAGTGAGCAACATGATAAGACATGTTCTTCCTAAAAATTATAGGATCATAGACTTAGCGTAGGAAGTGATATTAAAGGCCATGAAAAATGATCCCCTCATTTTACAGATAAAGAAACTGAGGTACAACTTCACACTTCTTAAATTGGCTAAGATGACAGGAAAAAAATAATGATAAATGTGGGAGAGTATGTGGGAAAACTAGGACACTAATACAAATCATGGAGTTGTGAAATGATTCAATCATTCTGGAGAGCAATTTGGAACTATGCCCAAAGGACTATCAACTGTGAATACCCTTTAATTTAGCAGTATCTCTATTGGGTCTGTATCCCAAAGAGATCATAAAAAAGGGAAATGGGCCCATATGTGCAAAAATGTTTGTAGCAGCCCTTTTTGTAATGGCAAGAAACTGAAAATTGAGTGGATGCCCATCAGGTGGAGAATGGCTGAATAAGTTATGTATAAGAATGTAATGGAAGAAAGATGAGCAAAATGATTTCAGAAAAGCCAGAAAGACTTATATGAACTGATGCTGAGTAAAGTGAGCAGAATCGAGAGAACACTGTACACAGTAAGAGCAAAATTATGTGATGATCAACTGTGATGGACTTGACTCTTCTCAACAATGAAGGCATTCAAGACAATTCCTATAAACTTGTGATGGAAAATGTCACCCATATTCAGAGAGAGAATTGTGGAGTCCAAATGTGGATCAAAGCATGTTATTTTTACTTTTTTTTGTTGTTTGCTTGTTTGTTTGTTTACTTGTTTTTTTTTCTTTTGATCTAATTTTGCTTCTGCAACATGACAAATATGGAAACATGTTTAGAAGAATTGCAAAAAAAAAAAAAAAGAAAAGAAAAGAAAGAAAAAAGGATTTATAGAGAAATAAAAAACTTGCTAAAAGTCAAATAGGTAATGATTTTCTGGGGCTAGATTTGAACATGAATGTCCTGACTCTAACTCCAGCACACTTTCATTGAAGCTGCTCATCATAGGATGAATAGGAAAGATCTGAGACAGAGAGGTCAGTATGGGATAAATCCTTGGAGAGGTTCTCAACAAAGTTGGCAATTACTTAGCCAAAAGTGAGGAAGGAAGTTGGAAAGTTGAGGAGGACATTGAGTTTGTGGATCTCGTGCATTTTTGCAATTTTTAAAAAAGACAATCCAGATTAAGTGACTTGCCCAGGTCTGTAAAGGAGTATAGAAAAATATCTGCTGGGTTCAAATCTTGGCTCTATTTTCAACTTGTGTGATCCTGGGCAAATTACTTAACAAATCACTTTTTTATGTCTCAGTTTCTTCATCTGAAAAATGAAGTGGTTGGACGAAATGGCCTTTAACATCCCTTTCAGTTTGAAATCTCTGATCCTGTGATAAGACTAGCAGAAGTAGAACCTAGAATTTTGGAACTATATAGTTTACAGAAAAAAAGAATCGTGGAATTTGAGCGCCTCTTAGACCTAAAAAGATTATTTAGTCAGAAATCATCTCATCAGAGATCAGAAGGGATCTACATTATGTATCCACCCTCAGGTCTGCTGCTTGAACTCAGGTCCTCCTGATTCTTGGGCCAGTGCTTTATCAACAGCACTACTCAGCTTCCCTACCACTGTGTGTTTATCCTAAGCATGAGAAGTGTTGGGTGAAGGGGCTTCCTCGAGTCCCATGGGTAGTTACTCTGAATTGGGGTAGTAGAATAGAAGGCACATTTGGTAGGCTGTATTGGGAGGTGCCTGACTGAGACTAGGAATAGTTCCAAATCTATGAAGCCTTTGGCCCTATGGTTTACCTCAGTTGGAAAGAAGGCCTCTCATTCCAAGCTCATGGAAAGAAAGGGACAGTGATTCCTTTATGGGCCTACCCTTCCTCGCTCTACTCCACCCTTCAGTCTGTCCACTGGATCTTGTTCTACAGGAGCCACTAAGCAACCACAGGAAGCTGTGAGCTGAGAGTGTGGGGCTTGTCTGGGTGTGCCAGGCCTAGGAGGGAGGGAATTTGGCGGAGACCAGAGCAAGGAGGTGAGAGAATTGTGCAACTGCTTCAAAACTCAGCTTTGCATATGGTGAGAAGGGGTAAACAGATCAGGAATGTGAGGGATTAAGCCTAGGATGAATTTTAGGAGTCAGATTAATTTAAAGAGCCAGTTTCAGGGTTTATTTTTGGGTTTACTCAAACTGCTGAGTCCCTGACGACTTTGCCTGTGATGGACTCCAGAACCAAGGCAAGGGGAGATCTTGATCTTTGCCTGTTCCTGGCCAATCTGTGGGAGAGAAAATGATTTTTTAAAATGTATTTTTGAAGCATTAAGCAGTTAAAAGATTGACATAAAATATTGATAATTTCACTTGACATTGAAATATGCTATTTGTACTGTTGAAACTTCAGTTTCTTCCTCTGTAAAGCGGGGCCTGAGGGTAGATAAATTTGGATTACAAAATGTAGGGCCTTTCCAAATTCTGATCAGATAATCTCTGATTTAGAGAATCTTTTAAGGTCTAGGAGGCTCTCAAATTCCATGATAATTTATTTCTGAAAACTCTACATAGTTTCAAAATTCTAGGTTCCACTATCACAGGATCAGAGATTTCAAACTGAAAGGGATCTTAGAGGCCATTTAATCCAACCCCTTCATTTTACAGATGAAAAAACTGAGACATAAAAAAGTAATTTGTTAAATGATTTGCCCAGAATAACACGGTTAGAAAATAGCAAAGTCAGTCAGTATTTGAATCCAGCGTCCATTTTTCTATACTTCTCTTTTACTTCCCCTTCCCTTCTTTCTTCCTCCTACTCTTTATCCCTTCCTCTCACCTTCACTTCCTTTAGTCAGAGGTCTCCAGGGCTCATTGGTTGTGTATGACCATGGATGAGTCACTTCCCTTCAGTCTCCAGAGATCTGTGTAATTGGGTGGGGTGGGGCAAAGTGGACTAGATTACCTGACAAGAACCCTTCAGGCTCTAAATCTTATTGTAGTATTTTAAAATCAATTCAGCATTTTTTTTCTAGCACCTATTGGGTGCAGGCACTTGAGATACCATGACCAAGAAAAAAAAGTAGTCCCTATCCTCAAAGACATTCTCCTGTGGAGAAACAACTTATAGATAAACAAATAAGGATAAGGCTTAGATTTGTTTCATTGGTCTAGGATCACATATCCAATATATATTAGTGACAGAATTTGAACCCAGATCTTTGAGGTCAGCTCTCTATTTACTGTTCCACAAGCTACCGTTTACTGAGGGGGTGAGCATTAAGAACGAGAAGACTCCTGTTCGTTCCTCCTCCCTCCATCCCCCCATCCCCCAACCCTACCACAAACCACAGACCTCTGAAGTTGGGAAGTCCACACTGGTATGAAACTCCAGGGGGAGGGGATGGGGAGCGGGGGAGACGTGGCTTTGGTGATCTAGTTGCTTGTCTCAGAATCTCACTCTGGATAGAGGCTAAAACTTCTCTAATTCTGATCCAGTGAATAGGGCAGGGTTGCTGTCCGCTGAAGGCTTGAAGGAATTGATGAGCCTTCTTAGCATCTCTTGGAGGCACAGGACTTGGGACGTACTCGAAGGGTGAAACAACTTTTCTTCTGTGTTTCCAAGAGCAAGAAGGGAAGTGGTCAGGGTACAGGCAGCCTGGCAGAGCCCTGCCCGGCAATAGGAGGGAGAGAAGGAAGGAGGGAGTGAAAGAGGGAGAGAAGGAAGGAGGGAAAGAGAGAGAGGGAGGGGAGGAAGGCGGGAGAGAGCGCAGGAGGAAGGGAGGGAGGGAGGCAAGGCAGGGCAGGCAGACAGCTCGCTGGGGCTGCAATCCCCCAACGCCCACACAAGGAAGTGGTTGCTTCTCTCTGGGAGGGAAGGGGAAGTCAGATTACTTCAGAGAGAGAACTCAAAACTTCTGTCTTCAGTCCCCAGAGCTGGTTGGGCTGAGTTCATGTTGACTGCTCAGAGTCCATGAACTAAGCTCGCCCGGAACTGAGCATCCAGCACTCCCCTGCCTCAGCTCATCCGTATCTTTTCTGTCCAAGGTAAGGAAAAGGGTGTGAGCGTGTGTGCCTTTAAGGCTAGAACTCTGGGAGATGGGTGTGTGTGTGTGTGTGTGTGTGTGTGTCTCCAGGCATTCAGAAACATACAGGAAACAATTTTTTTCTTTCTGTTTAGTTTTTCTACACCATAAAAATATTCTGCCTCACTTTTAAAGTAAGGGCGGAGTGACTTGGATAGCTCTTCCCATCTCTGCCCTTAGATTTGGAAGTGAGGATAGAGCCAGAGGTTTCTACAGTGAAACTTCTTGTGAGTTTCTCTCTTTTCACCTCTCCGGGTTCTGTCTGGTTTCCTATTTTTGCTCTCCCACCCCCTGTTTCTACTTGAATTTACAGGAACCCTCCGGGTGGACCAGGTATTATTATGAATATGAATTTGGGATTCCCTTAGAAACAAGACCATTTCCCTAAGTATTTGCTGAGAGAATTCCGCCTCTCTCTCTGTTTTGCTTCTTTAACAGCTTTCCAGGGGTCTTCAACTTCAAGCCTGCCACGAGTTAAGGAAAAGAAGACTCTTTCTTTGACTGTTTGTATCCCCAAAGATTAACACAGTGCTGAGGATGTAGTGAGTGTTTAATAAATGCTCGCTGTCTTTCAGAGACAGTATTCTCTGCATCTTTTACAGAAGCCCAGAACATAGAATTTGAAAGTGAAAAAGACCTTAGAATGAGGAATGATCATTAGAAAGAGATCTTAGAACTTGGGATGGAAAATGCATCCAGAGAGAGAACTATGGAGTCTGAATGTGGTTTGAAGTATAGTATTTTTTACTGTGTTGTTGTTTACTTGCTGGTTTTTTTTTTCTTTCTCGTGGTTTTCCCCCTTTTTGATCTGATTTTTCTTGTACAACATGACAGATAAGGAAATATGTTTAAAAAAATTGCATGTTTAGCCTATATCAGATTGCTTGCTGTCTTGAGGAAAGAGGAGGTAAGGGAGGGAGGGAGAAAAATTTGGAACACAAAGTCTTACAAAAATGAATGTTGAAAACTATCTTTACAGGTATTTGGAAAAATGAAATACTATTGAGGGAAAAAAAGAAAGAGATCTTAGAGCACAGAACACAGAATGTCAGAGTTAAGATGACCTTAGAACATAAAACAATGGAGCTTGATGGGACATGAGATAGCACCTGACCCTCGGTTTCACAAATGAGGAAGCTGAAAAGTCCATGAGGAATGCCCCCAGACTTAGCCAAAGTCTCCCTGCAATGAGTTAGCAGCAAATTGTGTCTTGACTTCGAGTCCCCCAATCCCAGAAGTCCAGAATTGATCCTGAAGTCACCCTCCCACAGAGGACAGATCTGCCCATAGAAGACGGAGGAAGGAAAAAAAGGCTTTGGAAGAAAGCCCACTCACTGGTTGTAAACATTGGGTAGAAATCAGTGTCCTTTCCCTATTGTTCAACAATTGTTCTGGTAACTAATTGTAACCGAAGCTAGAAAGCACGCTCTAGAACTCTTTGAATCTTGTTGATTGCTCATTTTGCCAATTCAGGCCTCGTGTTTCTTATACCTGGACTTTGCACTGAGGATAGAGACCAGAGTACAGATTGGGTCAGGGCTGGAGACTTCAAGGATGATAAACTAAATATAAACTCTTCTAGATTTTAAAGCCCTGTTCCCAATCTATATTTCAGGTCTCACTATACACTGGTCCCATACTTGATGGGCCAAAAACTCTTCCTCACATAGCACCTTCTTTCCAGTTTCTGTGCCTGAATACCGGCTGTCTCCTAGGCCTGGAATGCTTCCCTTCATTTCTACCTCAAAGAGTCTTGTATTTTTTTTTTTTTTTTAAGACTTAGAACAAACACTGCCTTCTACTTATAATTTTTTTTTTTTTTTGGAAGGCAATCAGGGTTAAGGGGCCTTCCCAGAGTTTTACAGCTAGGAAGTATCTGAGGCCTGAAGAACTTGGGTCCTTCAGTGTTTAGGGTTGGTGCTCTATCCATTGTACCACCTAGCTAACCCTTGAAAGTTTTCTTTACCTGCTTCTAATGCTGATGCCCCTCCTCCCCAAATTATCTTAATTTTATTTTAATAGCTAACAACAATATTAACTAACATTTACATAGTGCTAGGCACTGTACTAAGTGCTTTTCAGCCCTGAGAGGTACATATTATTATATCTTCATTTTACAGATGGGGAAACTGAGGCAGAGATTAAGTGACATGTCTAAGATCACATGGCTAGTAGTATCTGAGGCCTGATTTGAAGATAATTTCCTGACTCCACACTGGGTGCTCTATTCTTTGTACCACCATCTGCCTGGTATTCATTCAATAAATAATTATGAATTTTTTACATTCTCTCTCAATCGAATGAAAACAGGAACAATTCCTGTTGTATTTGAATTCCCAGTGCCTAGAATAGTGTTTGGCACATGGTGGGCAATTATTAATGCTTTTGGATTGACTGACATGGGTTTTAGTCTCTGGTGGGTACTGATTAACTGTGATCTTTTGGTTTTCTCATTTGTCAAATAGAAGGATTAATTTGGTGACAGTTAAAGACTCTTGAAATTCTAAGATTTCAGGAGTTTATGAAACCAATTACTATGTTCCTGAGTTGAAATCTGGTTCAGAGAAAAGATGCCTGGATTTGCAACCTGGGTTCAAATCTCAGTTCTTTCATTTACCACCTACAATCTTGGAAAACTCAACCTTTTTGGGCTTCAGGTTCCATTTCTGAAATATGAGAGTGTTGGACAAGATGGCTTCTTAGATCCCTTACAGATCTAAATCCTTGTGTTTTGGACCTAATTAAGAAAGAATATTTCATATGCACCAGATATTCAACTTAAGAGGGACCTTGATTCTGTGGGTCAATTTAGTCCGAAATATGATACTG
Source organism: Antechinus flavipes (assembly GCF_016432865.1). NCBI lineage: Eukaryota > Metazoa > Chordata > Mammalia > Dasyuromorphia > Dasyuridae > Antechinus > Antechinus flavipes. Next base: position 246,238,029 of record NC_067398.1, on the reverse strand, counting down.
ATAAAGAAAGGGGATTGAGTTTGGGATAATGTGGAGCTACGTAGGAGTCTATTTCATGAGTCTTTACTTTGCCTGTCTCCAGTGGATGACTAATTATTTTTTTGAAAATGTGTCCAATGAAAAGGGGGTGATAGGGAGATGGGAAGATAGGAAGTCCATTAGCTGTTAGCTTTGAGAGATCCCTGAAATTTTGCTTAATGTGAATGGCAGGCATGTCTAGGCTGGATCTGGGGGCACCGGAGGGGATCTTGAGAGTAGAAAATTGGGTGTCTATGAAATATCTCTTCTTCATAGGAAAAGAAAAGATCCCAACTTACAACACTTGTGAATGGCCCAATCATGTTCCAGGAACCAAACAGCTATCTCAGCAGGCATTCTTTGTTTAAGACCCAAACTGCTGATTCATCCAATTCTAATTCCAAATAGCCCCTCAGACCTTTGGAGGCAGCATAGAAGAGGAGAAAGACCGTTGGACTTTGAGTAAGAAGATCTAGTTTTAATGTGATCATTTACTAGGCCTGTTTCCTTATGTGTGAAATGGGGATAATATTAACATTACTCACTTCACAGCAGTGTTGTAGTTTGCAAGCCACCAAGTGTTACATCAGTGTGAAATGCTGTTACTTGCTGGCTGGGAGACACTTCCCAGCTCTGTGATTATAGGCAAATTGCTTTGGCTTTTGGTGCTTGAAGATTTTAAGTTAGAGGTGATTTAATCTCCAAAGGTGGAGGGAGTTTCCACCATTATCAGAAAGAACTTCCAGTTCCTTATTGCAATGAAATCACAGGTCCAGAACAATAAGATTATTATTATTAGGTATGGCAGAGACAAGAAAGATGAAATCCAGTCTTGTTTTATGTTCTGTAAATTTCTTCTCCCAAGTAACTTCCCTTATAAAAATCTGACTTTATTTTACTTTTACTAAGACAAAACCCTGATCGTTGGATGATTTCTCTAGAGGATAAATGTGCATTTGCCTTAAGACTCATGGGGGAAACTGCCTTAGTGATTTGACGTGCTGAGGCTCTTCTGATCTGCTTAAAGATGATACTAGAGAAAGAGAGACAGAGATAGAAAGAGACTGAAAGAAATAGCTCCTACTCCCCATTCACACATAGACATATACCAGATTGAAGAAAGCATCCTCTACCTACAATAGACAAAATATCTGACAGCAAATTCAGGTCTGTGGTAAATCTCTCTTCCTCCTAGGAGAAGAAAAGCATTACAGCCAATTCTTGTAAAAATCAGAAAGGAGAATTTTGTCCTTACTAGTTCTTCTATGTAGAGTTTGGGTGGTACTTCTATTCTCTTCACTCCTAATTCTCTCATTCTAGGCACTTGATGCCCTCCTGCTGGTTCTCAGCCACTTAGCATTCCCCTGAGAGCTGTGCAAGTGCTAAGTTTGGAATGAGAAGAAAATATTATGTGTTGCTTTACATTCAGTATCCACAGTTCCCTCTCTGGATGTGGATGATATTTTTCCATCCAAAGTTTATTGGGATTGCTTTGGATGACTGGCTTGTTGGGAAGAAACAAGTCTGTCATAGTTGATTATCACACAATGCTGTTGCTATGTATAATGTTTTCCTGGTTCTGCTCACCTTACTCATCATCAGCTCATGTAAATCTTTCCAGGCTTTTCTAAAATCAGCCTGTTCATCATTTCTCATAGAACAATAAAATCCCTTTACTTTCATATACTATAACTTATTCAGCCATTCCCCAATTGATGGATCTATTCATTTTCCAATTCCTTGCTACCACCAAAAAAGCTGCAACAAATATTTTTTGCACCTGTGGGTCGTTTTCCCTCTTTTATGATTTCTTTGGGATATAGATCCAATATTATGGGCTTTATTGATAATAAACAAGTCAATTTTAGGAGGTCTATTCATACAAGAAGCATACCTCACCACTTCCCATGGGATATCCTTTGTTGTGTCAAAGAACTAGATTGGAATTCGTCACATCCAAGTCCGATAGATTTTACTTGTTTTAAAAAATGGGAAACAGAGTCAGCCTTCTCAGCATTGTCTTCTGTTCTACCTGGCAAAGCTCTAAATTTTTGTGGTTTGGAGCCAGTAGGGGGGAGGAGGAGGAGGAATTTGTTAATTAGGGGAAGTCTATTAAGCAACAGTGGAAAAATTTCAAGCATGTTCTAACATTCTGCAGTTCTATTATTTAAATTTTAAAATGGTTTGCTTTCTTAGTGTCCTTGTGGTTTTGTAAGAGTATGCTTGCCACAGTGGTTCCTTATTTAACGTTTCTCACTACTTCAAGATGGAGTCAATCTTGTTCCTCTCCTAAGTTGTCTAGATCAGGGAAATGAAACTGTTTTCATCGTGCTCCTAGGGAATCAGCTCTCTTCAGATCATGGTCTTATTTCCAGATGGGCTGCAGATGTTAGCAGTTATATGTTCTATACTGAGTATCTACTCAGTCAGTATAGGGAGCTGGTCCTTCTTTCAAATCACTCTTAAAACAGCTAGATCCTGGGTACTTGTGAACACACCAAAACACCTGATTGATAGAGGACATATTGAGGGGAGGAGAGTCAGGGAAGCTCAAACAAGTTTAAGGTCAAGGAAAAAAAATACATTTCCTTAAAATTTCCTAATCTTCAAGCCTGCCCGGTATTTATGAAAAAATGATGCTTATCCTCCCCTCCTTCAGAGAGTTAGAAAATACTAGATTTGGAAGGAGTCTTGGAAATAATCTATTCCAGCCACCCCATTTTACAGAGGAGGAACCCAAGGTCCAGAGAAGTGTTCAGAGACTTACTGGTAGAACTGCCTTTAGGAAAGTCTCCTGACTTCCAGTCCAGGGCTCTACCCATTCCATCAGCTAAAATTGATCCTGAAAGTGCACTAAGTGAAGAATTTGCTCCTGAAGAAATGTCCTCTGGGATCTCCAAAGTGCTTTCTACACACTAACTTCGTTATTCTTATGCCATCCCTAAGGAGGCTGAAGGGGAATTTTCCTTTATCCAGACTTGAGAAGAGCTGATTGTCTATGTACTGAGATAGAATAGCATTTCATGCCATCAGAGTTTATAGAAAAGACTTAACTGATGCTGTTGTTCATTTCCTCTTCACTTTCTTGCTTAGATATGAATTACTAAATCACCAGTACTGGTAAGGAAAAAAGGTGAGCTGGTCCTTTATTTTACTTGCTTATAAGACTATTTTCCCCAAGGCCAAAGTACATTTATAACTTACAGTTTTAGCATTTACCTGAGAATAAGAGAGCTCGATACTCATGGTCACAGAGCGAGCAAATTTCAGAGGCACATTTGAAGTCAGTCCCAACCCTCCATCCACCAAGCCAACCTAGTCTGGTATGGAGAAGAGAGTTCTCGATAAAGGCCATTTTTCTTACATCTTGCCAGTGAGATATAAAGCAGATTCCACCACGATACAATCCAAGATCAGACATTAGAAATAAAAATGAAGATGAATTAGAATGAGATCAAATGAGAGAAGTGTTTGAGATAAAATTTGCCCAAAAAATTCACAAGAGACTCAGCTGTAGAGACAAAACAGAGATGGATTCAAGAGGGAAGACAGAGGGACATTGAAATCAGGTATTGATGTGAAGACTAGAAAAATGTCAGGACAGAAAAAAAGGGAAAATCAGAATAAGGAGAGAAAACATGATTGATTCTAGTATTGTATAGGGGAGATGGTGCTCTGACTGACTGCCTTACTGAACTGTGTTATAGAATTTGCATCCATTAAGTGTGAAGTAGGCAGAGGATAGCGTGCTGGGCCTCCTTTTCCTAAGTTCAAATCTGGCCTCAGACACTTATTAGCTGTGTGACCCTGGGCAAGTCCTTTAACCCTGTTTGCCTCGTTTTTCTCATCTGTAAAATGAGCTGGAGAAGGATTTGGCAAAATACTCCATTATCTTTGCCAAGAAAACCTCAAATTTGATGTTGGAAAGGATGAACAACAATAACGTGTGAAGTATATTTTGAATGGGAACTCCTCTTATGTTCAAAAACTTCATCTCACCCTCATTTAGTTTTATATTGATCTTATAACCCTTGTCATGATTTCAAAGCTTTTCAAGTATTGGTTAAAAAAAAAAAACTTTTGACAATATGAGGGATAGAATTTGAATCCTTTCAAAATTTTGTAACTTTGAAATAAAACCTTGATTTAATTATATGATAGTATTAACTTGGATGAGCTATCATAAGGCTGAAGAATTATGATTTATGGTAACTTGATGAAATTAGACCTAACGGTCATCTACCTCACTGTATTATCTTTTTGCATCCATTAATAATGATCGTCTAATTATTTGTCATGCATTTTATGCCTTTCAAAAATATTTTCACTAATTCATCTTTCTGATCTTGATTCAATTTCCCAAGTGGGTGTTCCCAGAACTGGCACAATGGGTGTTCCTGTTGCCTAGCAATCATAGTTATATTCATATTGAAGTAAATGAATAAATTGCCTTTCTGGTACAAATAAATCTTTTGAGAGTTTGGGTAGCATAACTCAGATTTCCTAGAGCTGAATCATCCCTGAATTAACTGAATATCAAAACAAGCTTTAGGTCAGGGGTTCTCAACCATTTTCATGTCATGCCTCCCTTGAGCAGGCTAGTGAAACCTGTGTACTTTTTCTCAGATTCATATTTCAAAAATATATAACAAAGGAAACCAATTATATCAAAATGCAATTATTAAAATGTAAAAACAGGCAGCTAGGTGGCCCAGTGGACAGAGCACCAGCCCTGAAGTCAGGAGGACCCGAATTCAAATATGGTCTCAGACATAGATGTGTGACCCTGGGCAAGTCACTTAACCCCCGATTTCCTCAGCAAAAATAAATAAATAAATGAAATGTAAAAACTAAAAACAGTCTAATGTCTTGTTATCTTGTCATCTTGAGGTAAAATTATTTGTTTGTTTGTTTGTTTTTAAATAACTTTTTATTGATAGAACCTATGCCAGGGTAGTTTTTTACAGCATTATCCCTTGCATTCACTTTTGTTTCGATTTTTCCCCTCCCTCCCTCCACCCCTTCCCCCAGATGGCAAGCAGTCCTTTACATGTTGAATAGGTTACAGTATATCCTAGATACAATATATGTGTGCAGAACCGAACAATTTTCTTGTTGCACAGGGAGAATTGAATTCAGAAGGTATAAATAACCCGGGAAGAAAAACAAAAATGCAAGCAGTTAATATTCATTTCCCAGTGTTCTTTCTTTGGGTGTAGCTGCTTCTGTCCATCTTTGATCAATTAAAGCTCTCTTTATCGAAGAGATCCACTTCCATCAGAATACATCCTCAAACAGTATCATTATTAAAGTATATAATGATCTCCTGGTTCTTTGAGGTAAAATTGTTAAGCAGGGGAAACTTCTCTTCATCTTTCTCCTTCCCAAGGATGTCCAGTGCCCTTTGCTCATCATTCCTCAAGTATCCAACTGAGTTAGAAAAGATTCCAGTAAGTTCATTCAAATTAACATGTGAATGACCAATATTTTCAGAGAGGGCTTCTAGAGAGGCTGCAGATAAAGGGCACAGTTATATTTTACTCTGCTTCCTCCTTCCTCAATTATTTTCATATTAATGAAATGATAGTGGTAAAAAAGAAAGGCTAAAATGCAAATGAAAGGCAAATTTATTCACAAAGAGCTAGATTTTGTCTACTTCAGGTTGTTTGAGAGAAGTCAAAGGATGATTTTTGTAAGAGCTTCTTTTTGGCAACAATTGTCACACTTTGAGGGGACAATAGCCCATCATCTTCCTCCTGGAGGAATCTGTCCAGGTTATGACCCTTTAGAAGCTTGAGGCTTGGCCAGCAGTCATAAAGAACAGCTCTGCCTTTGACTTAATGTTTCCTCCTGAGTTTAATATATTTTTAGCATAAGAGATAATTTTGAGCATCAGGGAACTTCCTGACCTTGTAAGTCACTCCAGGAAGTGGCCTATTTGTTCAGAGACTTGACCCTTCCCCTTTAAGTGAAGAAACCCACAAAGTAAATTGCCAACTACCTTGTCCATTTTGCCCTTGGAAAATCAATGGCCCAACCAGAAGTTGAATTGTGTCCAGAATTCATCCCCTCATCTTTCTTCATCTTCTGAGTGGAGGGAAGGGAAGAAAGGTGGGAAAAGGCATTCAAACCAAACTGCTGAAACTGATAGTGCCCTTGCAACTCAGCTAGAAAGGGCTAGATCTTAACCAGGTATCTCTGAACCAGTAGACCACTTCCTGGAGTGACTTATAAGAGCAGCAAATTAGTACCTGAGGCAGGATTTAAATCCAAGTCCTTCAACTCAAGAGAGCTAAAGGGCTTTCCACTGTTCCATGCTGCATCTTCTAATTTCGAATCCATTATCATCTTTCCTCTTCATTGCTCCTCACATCACCTGGGACTTTCTGTTTCTTGGACTCTCCTCTTGAACATCTGTGACCGTTTCATATGTACCCTGTCTCTCCCTTGCTCTAAAGCTTTCTGATTGGAAAGTGACCAAGACTGGCAAGATAGCTTGGAATCCTCATTCTGGTGGCCAGAAGCACATCTGGGCCCACGCATTCCCCACCTCCAGTATCATAGCTCCCCCACAGGGAGCTGAGAGAGAGGCCTGCATCTAATTTGTTTCAACACTCTGCCATTTGTTACTGGTGTTAGGGAAAGTTCTGACAAATAAAAGCAGCCCTTCACCAGCCAGGAAATGAGCCAGTCAAAAAAAAAAAAAAAAAAAAAAAAAAAAAAAAAAAAAGACCTGAAGAGCCCCAGAGAAGTTAAAAATTAACTCTCCCCACTCCCCAGGTCTAAGGTGATTGGCTGAAAGTCTTAAAGGAAATGTGGTCAGCTCTATCCACTGAGGAAGTTGGTACTTGATACAAAGTCTTGTTCAACCACAATTTCACAACAAGAAGGTGTGGGGTTCCCACAGAAAAACCTGTCAGCCCCTTCTGACAAATTCAAAAATTTCTTTTAGCCCTACATGCCCCACCCACCCCAGCCCCACCATCATGGAACCAAGTCTCTCTAACTTAAATAGCTTGTTCCCATTTTTCTCCTTTTATGGACTTTTTGGTCAAAGTTAATAAAAGTTGAAGAAGTAGCTGGTATCACTCTCTGTCACAACCAGTGGGTCCTGGAGGAAGTGCTGCTGATAGAAATTTTCCCTGGAGCAGAAATGCATTCTCCCTCTCTAGGTCTCATGGGAGCAATCACAGACTATGAGTAGAAGAGGACCTTAGAGATCAGTTAGTGCAAATCCCCTCATTTTGCAGATAAGGACATTGATGCCCATGGTGGTTAACAAATGAGAAAATTGGGACTCACGGTAGCTAAGTTGCCCAAAGCTGCTGAGTTAGTAACAGAGTGAGCAACTGAACCCAAGCCCTCTGATTCCAAGGCTGGTACTCTTTTGTTGAGGCAAGTAGGGTTAAGTGACTTGCCCAGGGTCACACAACTAGTAAGGTCTGGCCAGATTTGACCTCAGAAGGATGAGTCTTTTTGACTTCAGGCCTGGTACTCTATCCACTGAGCCATTTAGTTGTGTTCAAATGCTGCCTTAGATCATTCTTGCTGTGTGACTCTAGGAAAGAACATTATCTTTTCTGAATTTCATTCTTTTTATTTGCAAAATCAGGAGATTGGATCAGATGACTTCTGAAGTCAGTTTGAGTTCTAGAACAATGATCCTTTTTTTGAGTGAGTCTTTAAAAAATGCCTGAACCAGTGTCCCCAAAATAAGTTTTAAAGTTAGAAGGGAGAGGAAAAAGGGAAAGAGAAGGCAGTCGGAGCTCAGAGAATGACCGGATGGAGCCTCTCAATGGAAGTTCTGAACCCGGGGATGAACAAGGGCCAAGTCTTGAGCTAAGCCTGTGGAAGGTATTAGTCACTTACCAAGAGCCCTGGGGCCTTACTCCCCTGGCCTGGCTGCCATATAGCCACAGGGTGGGGCAGCACAGACACTTTGGCTGCAAGGACCCCAGGGTGAAGACTAGGGCCAAGCTGCACAGGCTTGAAGCTCTTAACCTAAGTGGCTGGCCCTCCTCCAGGAGGAGGAGGAGGAGAGGGAGCCTGCCTCCAATTGCCTGACCACACCCTGAGATGTTTGGGAAATGGAATTCCTCAAAGGGAAACAAGACTGCAGTCACTACTTTGCTGAGATGATTCTGTTCTGGGGAAATGGGCCAAGAAGCAGAAGGAGCTGCTGAGAGAGGCCGGGTCCCCTAGTAGGATTTCTGGGCTCTGGGGTTGGCTGCCCATCATGATGGCCCCCCTGGCCTCTGGACTGGCCATTCCTTCATGGAGGCACCAGGTTAAAGCTGGAGGGGAAGTTAGACATCATCGAATGCAGCCCCCTCATTTCACAGATGAGGTAACGAGTCCCAGAGAGGTAAATTGAAGACCACCCAGGTAGTAAGTGGTGGAGACAGGATCTGAGCTCAGTCTCCAACTGCAAACTCAGCACTTGATCCATAGCATCAGACAAGCATTTAACAAGCATTTGTTAAGTAACTACTATCAGAGTAGCTAGGTGACTCAATGGATAGGGCTCTGGGTCTGGAGTCCAGAAGGCCTGAGTTCAAATCCATCTCAGACACTTACTTAAACCTGTTTGCCTTAACCCACTGGCAAAGGAAATGGTAAATCACTCCAGTATCTTTGCCAAGAAAACCCTATGGATGCTCTCAGGAAAAACAAACAAACCTGGAAAGTCCTCCACGGACTCAAGCAAAGTGAAATGTACTGTATACAAAATAATAGCAATATTCTGGGATGATCAGCTGTAAATGACTTTGCTATTCTCAGCAGTACAATCATCCATAACTACTCTGAAGGACTTAAGATGAAAAATCCTATCCATACCCAGAGAAAGAACTGATTGTGTCTGAATACAGATTTAAGTACTCTCTCTCTCAATTGGTCTCTCTCTGTATCTCTCTGTTTCTCCCTCCTTTGTTTCTTCCCTTCCTCCTTCTTTTTTCTCTTCTCTCTCTCTCTCTTTCTCTCTCTCTCTCTCTCTCTCTCTCTCTCTCTCTCTCTCTCTCTCTCTCAATTTTTCTTGAGGGTTTTTATTTTCATAATAGGGTAGGAAAGCTATGTTGTTTTTTTAACAACTTGACTTATATGGAAACGTTTTGCACAATTTCACAAATCATTTTTTAATTGTGGGTGGGTTTAAGGAATAGAACTCAAAAAAATTTAAAACAAATGTAAACACTTTTTTGGTTTTAAATGTAACTGGGGGAAATATTAAATAAATTTAAAAAAAATCAAAATTAAATTTAAAAAAGAAAGAAAACCCCTGGATGATATTGGTGTGATGTGGTCCACAGGATCGCAGAGAATGGGACATGACTGAACAACTATGTATCCAGAAGGGATACAAAAACAAAAAATGGCATGAGCTTATTACAAAGTATAAGATTATAAGTATATACTTATAAATATAAACATACCTTTCACATTGAGAGGAAATTTGGAATAATGGAAAGACTATTGGTCTCCAACTCAGAATACCTTTGATATTCATGAATTGTGTGACCCTGAGCATGTCATGTAACCCGTCTAAGCTCTAGCTTCCTTAGCTGTACAATGGGGTTCATAATACATTATCTACATGGTTATTGTGGAGATGTTTCTTTGTAAACTCTAAAGTGCTAAAGAGCTGCTAAGTGGTGCTGAGCTCAGAACCAGGACTCCTCATCTTCCTGAGTTCAAATGTAGCCTCAGACACTTCTAAGCTGTATGACCCTGGGCAAATCATTACACTGTGTTTGCCTCAGTTTCCTCATCTATAAAATGACCTGAAGAAAGAAATGGCAAACCACTACTATATATTTGACAAAAAAAGTCCAGATGGGATCATGAAGAGTTAGACGTGATTGAACAAGAACAAAAAGCACTACGTTCAATTTAATACACATTTATTAAAATATGCAGGGAATTTTTATATTTTTAACATACAGAGAACTGGATGAAATGCTGATTTTGGGGTCAAGAAAAGGATGCTTTAAATCTTTCTGGGAAAGTTACTACTTGTGGGACACATCACATAATTTTTCTGAGCTTCAGTCTTCTTATTTGAAAAAATGAAGTGGTTAGACTACATATCTAAGAGACCTTTCAGCTTCAAATTTATGACCAAAGACAAAACCAAAACAAACAAACAAAAAAACCCAACTGCAACAAATCTTGCTTTCAGGAAACTTACATTCTGTTATGGGGCAGTTATGTCTATAATAATACATCACAGGTTATTTTTCTCAATTTTGCTCATCTCATCATTCCTGGCAAAAATAATATCCCGTATTTATGAGCTTTAAAGTTTTCAGAGTTCTTTGCATGTCAAATAGTTTTATCCTCATGTTATCCCTGAGAGGTAGGTACCAGATGAGGAAACTAAGGCAGACAGAAGTTTATACATGTTCTAAGACTGGATTTGAACTCAGGGCTTTCTGCTTCCTAATCCTACATTGCCTCTACTATGCCACCTAGCTGCTTTTAATTCTAATACACCTGTGAATGCCCTCCTCTCTCTTCTTTGCCCATACTTCAAATTTTACCAGGATGGATCACAACTGGCTTAGCACATCTGCCTTATTAAGTCTTAGCATAGTCCCCAGCATATAGAAAATGTTTAATAAATGTTTATTGATTAAAATGTTGTATTCTGTACTAGACCCATTTTTTAGCAAGTGTCCAGCCTTCTTCACTTCTCCCCAGTGACATGAAAGTGAAAGTCAGGGGTATTCTGCAAGAAAGTCTTAAAAATAAGTCACTCTGCTTCCTACCTCCCTTTTTATTTTTCCACTTAATAGTATTTTATTTTTTTCAATTACATGTAAACATAGTTTTCAACATTCACTTCTATAAGATTTTATATTCTAAATTGTTTTTGTCTTTTCCTCTCCATTTCCCAAAATAGCAAGCAATCTGATATAAGTTATATATGTACAATCTTATTAAGCATCTCTACACATTAGTCATGTTGTGAAAGAAGAATCAGAACAAAAGGGGAAAAAAAACAAAAAAAAAAAAAAAGGAAAAACAAAACAAAGAAATGGAAAAAAAAAATAGTATGTTTCGAACTGCATTCAGACTGTAGTTCTTTCTCTAGATGTGGATAGCATTTTCCATCACGAGTCTTTTGAAATTGTCTTAGATCATTGTATTGATGAGAAGAACTAAGTCAATCAGAGTTGATCACCGCACAGTGTTACTGTTGTATGTACAATATTCTCCTGGTTCTGCTCACTTCACTCAGCATCAATTCATGTAAATCTTTTCAGGTTGTTATTTTTTAAAAGCATCCTGCTCATCATTTCTTACAGCATAATAGTATTCCATTACTTTCATATATCACAACATATTTAATCATTCCCCAGTTGAAGGACACCCTCTCAATATCCAATTCTTTGACACCACAAGGAGCGGCTATCAACATTTTTGTACGTGTTCCACCCCCCTTTTAAAACTAGATATAATACACTGGTGTAGGGACTGACTTCCTGGTGAAGAAGCTTTCTTTACTAGTGCAAAGTATATTTATTCTGATAATTTATAATCTTAGAGAGTTCCCTAGGACACCAAAGGATTAAGTGCTTTGCCCAGAGTCTCACAGCTCATATATTTCCAAGTTAGGACTTTCAAAAAAAGCCTTCCTGACTCTGAGGCTATATCTTTCTCCTCTACACTATAATACACTATCTCTTCTCTCTGAATGTCTTTTTTTTTTTCTTTTCCTAAAAAATTGTAAAGGGGAATCCTTCCTCTGCAAAGATTTACTAACAGATAGAATTCATTACCCTTGCCCAACCTTCCTTGAGAGAGGAAGGGAAATCTGCATAATTTCCTTCTTGCCCATGTCAGTGTATGTGAGAATGTGGTCCAAAGGCAGCTAAAAGCTGGAAAAATAGTCAGCAAGCATCTGGAGAAGCCAGGGTCAGACAGAACAGTCATTTGGAAAGACATGGAAGCAGATGGTCAGAGACAAGGGAAGTCACAAGTGTTTCAGGATTTTGGTGAGGAAGGAAGAAGAGTAAGCACAGCTCTTAGCACTGTCTCATAAGCTCAGCAGGCTGTTCTAAGAAGGGAGTATTTGAGAATCCTTGCAGGGAGGAAATCTAGGTTCTCCAAATCAGCTGCCCAAATTCAGTATAGGAATAGTTCCTGTGAGAGACTTGGAGTTTTTTGCTTGCAAGCTCTACCTGAATCAACATAGTGACATGACCTCTGAAGAAACTTATGGGATTTTAGGGTTCATCAATAGAAGCATTATGTTCATAGTGAAGGAGGTGAATTTGTCAATTTATTACAAGTGGAAAAAGCACCAACTTTGGGTTTAAGGACCAAATGAAAAGACTTGAGTTTTGCTGTGGCAAATGCCAATCAGAATGACCTTTCCAGGTCTTGTAATTGGGAATCTATTCTATGGAACAAGTATTAGGGAGAATGTACAGGAAAGAATTCTAGCAACTTGTAGAGAAATTAGTAATGAGAAACTGGTCTGGATTATTATTATCAATATGATTATTTTAGCAGTTAAGTTCTTTTTTTCAATTATATATAAACAAGTTTAACATTCTTTTAAAAGAAAGTATGAATTTCTTATTCTCTTCTTGGAAAGGCAAGAAATTTAATATACGTTGTCTATGTGGCTCTCTTCAACAATAAGAGGGTCCAAATCCGTTCCAATTGCTCTGTAATGAACAGAACCAGCCATACCTAGTGAAAGAACACTGGGAAATGAGTATGGACTACAACATAACCTTTCTACTTTTTCTGTTAATGTTTGCTTGCATTTTTGTTTTTTTTTTTTACTTCTCAGGTTATTTTTATCTTCCTTCAAAATCGATCTTTCCTGTGCAACAAGATAACTGTATAAATCTATTGTATTTAACATACTTTAACATATCTAACATGTATGGGACTACCTGCCCTCTAGGGGAAGGGGTGGAGGGAAGGAGGGGAAAAGTTGAAACAGAAGTTTTTGCAAGGGTCAATGTTAAAAAATTACCATGCATGTTTTGTATATAAAAAGCTATAATAAAAAAAATATATATTGTCTATGTGCAGTTATGCAAAATATTTTCTTATTAACCATGTTGCAAAGGAAAGTGCAGTTAATCCCTTGAAAGGATGACAAATAAAATTAAATAATACAATAGTATTAAATTAAATTAAGATAATAATAAAAATAAAATAACACAGAAAAAACTCGATTGGTTCTTTTTCTGGAGGTGGCTATCATTTTTCATTATGAGTCCTTTGAAACTGTCTTGGATCAATGTATTCCTGGAAATGGATAAGTCATTCACAGGTGATCATCACAACGTTCTTCTGGTTCTGCTCACTTCACTTTGTATCAGTTTCAGGTGTTGTTGTTATTGTTTTTTTTAAAGCATCCTGCTTGTCATTTCTTATAGCACAATACTATTCCATCATAATCATAAACAATTTGTTTGGTTATTCTTTAAGTGATAGGCATCTCCTTGATTTCCAATTCTTTACCACCACAACAAGAATGGCTATAAATATTTTTGTATACATGGGTATTTTTCCTTTTTCATTGATCTTTTTGGTGGTACAGTTGGTCTAGATTCTAGATATACAACTGCTCTTTTTTGGGATTAATTAATGTCAAAAACATACCATAGACTTAATCCTTGTGATTCATTTACCCTTCCCCAACCTTCCTCAAATGTAAGTTTTGCCTACCTTTCCTGGTACTGGGTGGATACCCAACTTCTTTGCTATCTTTACATGGTATAGTCTTCAGATGCCATTAAGATGTAAGTTCCTATATGGTTCTTGCTTGCTTGTATTTGTATTTCTAGTTTTTAGCACAGTGAATGGCACATAATAAATACTTAATAAATCTCTCTGTGTGTCTCTGTCTGTCTGTCTCTCTTTCTCTCTCTCTGTACTTATGTACCTCTCTACTCATGGAGTTATGTTTATCACTGTGCTGGTAAATATTTAATAATTGTTTCTCCCTCTACCCTCACTTCCAATTGTACACACAATAGAGAACACAGTTTAAATTTAATCTGCATTATTAATATTTTCTCCATCACTTTCTTAATTATGAACTATCAACAAAATAATAAATCAAGTCCTAATCTGTAGCATTTGTAGATTTCTGAAGTATAAATATACTGAAAATTTAAGGATCACCTGGTATGAGCTGGTTCCAGCATATAACTATGTGTTTCCCAATTGAAAAGTTTCCAAGGGAAGAGATCATACTGAGTAGGTAGATAGGTATCTGAGCAGTTTTTCTCCAGACAGGAGGCAGGGAGAGAGGATCATGCTGAGAGAAAAGAGGAGTTCCCCTGTGGGAGTGTTTGAAGTCAGCAATAGGTGTTGGGAAACCTTAATAACTTCCAGATGGACCAAACTGCTCTCTTATGTGCCCCAGGCCTGGGGTGATTGTGGCCTTTTCCCAACCTCCATTAGCTGCCACTTCCTCCAAACTGAGTTCAGCAGAAGCCAGAGCTTCTGGAATGTGAAGCATGAGAGGCAAAGTCTGGTCCAGATCCGGCTGGGGAAGAAAATAGGAGCAAGCTGGTTTAACTGAAATGTTAATGGGGAAAAAAGTGTGTGTGTGTGTGTGTGTGTGTGTGTGTGTGTGTGTGTGTGTGTGTGTTGTAGTGGGACATGAGGCAGGGATGGCAGGGAGTCACAATAAATTTCCTACCAAGAGGGAATTAAAGGTATCTGTGAAAATAAGGGGGAACATAACTTTTACAAATTAGTTCCTTTTCCAATCTGTATTCATTATCCCTGAATGAAAGGAGACATGCTGGAGAGGGGTCAATTTATAATTGATTTGGACTTTTTAAGCTGGTCCCAACTGGATATTTGCCAGAGGATAGAGATCCTCAGTTAGATTCCTCCCTGGATTTCCCTCTTTTTAAATTTTTTTCCTTTTTTTTCTTTCTATGAACTTAATATCAACAGACATGAACTTCTATCTCCTTTTATTTTCATGCCACACAATTGATTTTCACAATTTTAGTTATTACAGAATCTTAGTTGGAAGGAACTCTAGAGGTCATCTAGTGCTTTAAAAAAAGCATTTTACTTATTCAAAATAACAAACACTAAGTAAAATTAACATTTCAGTATCTATATTATATGGAATATTAATTCTTATTTGAGTAGGAATCTTGTCTACAGATTTCTGATAAGTGGTCTCTACTTGAACACCCAGCCAATGACAAGGCTCTCTCTTCCTATGAGGGAATTCAATTCTGCTTTTAGATAGTTCTACTTATTTGGTAGCTTTTTATCCTTTCAAATAGAAATATGCCTTTTTCTAATTTGGAATCCTACAATCATTGAGGGTCATAGAGTTAGAGATAGAAGGAACTTCAACTCTTGTTCAATTCTCCAGAGAAGTTTGGGGAATTGCCAGAGGTTGTACAAGTAGAAAGAAGCAGAGTCAGGTCTCTTAATTGGGCCTCCAATTCCTATATTCTTTCCTATATAATCCGCTTCTATCCATTGTGCTTAGTTACACTTGTTGGGGCCAATAAAATTACATCCACCTCTCCATTCCATATT
Organism: Antechinus flavipes; assembly: GCF_016432865.1. Taxonomy (NCBI): domain Eukaryota; kingdom Metazoa; phylum Chordata; class Mammalia; order Dasyuromorphia; family Dasyuridae; genus Antechinus; species Antechinus flavipes. The sequence continues at coordinate 246,222,468 of NC_067398.1, read as the reverse complement.
TTGCTTATTTTAATGCAGTTTAAGATTATATTACTTTCCAAGTAGTTGACAAGCATTCATTTAATAATTATATTAGGCACTATGCTAAGGGCTGGGAATACAAATGCAAGTGAAAAAAAAATAAAAGTAGTGCTTGCCATCAATGAACTTAGATTCTAAAGGGGAAAATTAACATATAAAAAAGTATCCAAAAGTAAGGAGAGGGAGCAAAAAGGGCATGTCATGTCAAATTGTTGATTCATATTAACTTTGTAATTCACTAAAACACTCAGACTTTTTTTATATGAACTGTTTCCTAATCATATTTTCTCTATCCTGTGTCATTGAATTTTTGAACCCAAGTATAAAACTTTACATTTGTTCTTATTATATTTCATTTGATTAAAGTCAATCTCTCATGTTAACCTGTTAATATCTTTTTAGATACTGAGTTTGTCATCCCAATTAGGCTATTCACCTCAGCATTTTATTTTCTGTAAAAATGATAAGCTTGCTAGCTATTCTTTCATCTTGATCTTGATTTCATTTCTTTTTTTCCTCAATAGTATTTTATTTCTAAAATACATGTAAACATATTTTTCAACATTCAATTTTATAAGATTTTGTGTGGTAAATTTTTCTCCCTCCCTCCCTTGATTACCCCTCCCCTACACAGAAAGCAATCTGATATGGGTTAAACGTGCACAATCCTTTCAAACAATTTCCATATTTCTCATGTTGTGCAATAAAAATCATTTGATTTTAAAAAAAAAGTTGACCAGTACAGAACTGAGGACAAAACCTCATAGCTCATCTAGAAAACACACTTCAGGTTAACATCAATCCATTAAATATATGTCTTTGGGTGTGCTTAGTCCTGAAACTCCCTGACAGGGCTCATCATCCAGTCCACATCATATTATCTCGTCTATGAAGATTTCTGAGGGACTTTATCCAATGCTTGGTGGCAGTTGATGAAAGGCTCTGTGTGTCTATGACATTCCTTGGCCTATAAGACTATAAGAGAAATTGAAGTTAGACTTTATTGACTTGTTCTTGATGAAGCAACCCTAGCAGGCTCTTAGTGATTATAAGAATCTCTAGTCTCATTCTTTTTCTTTTTCTCCCCATTATCATTTTCACTATTCTCTACTTAAAATAATTTAAATTTATATCTTTTGATGTTTTATGATTTTCCAACATAGTTATCTTTGGTCATACCAGCTTCTTTTCCCATCTAATGAACCTTTTTTATAGCAAAGAAAAAAACATTAAATAAAATTCATGGATAGCTGGATCTGACAATACATGTACAATTTTGTATTCCCTCCCATCCCAACAAAGAAAGAAAGGAGATGCATTTTCTCTTTTCTTATCTAGAGCCAAGATTCATTTTTACAATTATACAACACCTAATTATTCTTTTCTCCTTATCTTCATACAATAATCCACTTCTTTCTATTCCCTAATATTTATTCTCTTCCTTACTGTCACATCACCTGAAGTTGGACCCTTAATATATCTTCAAAAAAAGCTATAGATGTAATACAATTCTGAAAACTTCTTCCATTTTTTCTGCCCCATCAGTATCAATAGTGAGGTCATTTCTCAATTCTTTCCTTTCCCATAAATCTGGGAGCTGAGGTGGGAGGGAGAAAGGAGGCAAAAGCACCTCTACACCTCCACTACCACCACAGGTAGGGGCCAAGCAGTGAGGGCTGCTTTTGCTGTGGTTTAGATACCTGAACCCTAGGAACAGAGGTGGGGAGACAAGTTTGCTCAGTGGCTTGGCTATGTCTCAAGTGCTAAGGTAGGGTTAAAAAGAAAGATAGGGAGAGAGATTCCTTCACTAGGAAGATTCCATTCCCTCTTTCAATTTGAGTCCAGTCAGGACAACAAGAAACTTATTCATTCTACTAAAAAGATCAAAAGAATGATCAGGGCCTTTTAGAGATGCTGTCTCCCATGGGGAAACAAATTCCCCAAGTTTCCTAGTGATTAATAATCTAACTCGTATAATGCCCGACTGTACAAATCCCATAATATTCTGTAGAAGGTTAGAAATTAAAATCATACTTATAGAAGAACAGAAAATGGAATTTAAAAATATCTTGCCTATATAATATCAAGCATTTATTTTGAAATTTTGCTATCCCAGTTTTCTACCATTTGGAATTGGTCATTATTGCTTTTCTGTTTACTCCTGCATACGGCATTTTGTCCTTATTATGTAGGTATTACTTCCTTCCAGAGAGGCATGGTGACTAGCACATAATAATAGGTGCTCAGTAAATGTTTGTTGAATTAAATTGGATGATCTTTGAGGCAGAAATTTTTTTTTTATTCCCCTTGCCCTGTGCCCATCATGATGCATGGTACCAGTAGTTGCTTAATAAATGCTAATTAACTGAATCAAATAACCCTATTTTATCAAGATTTCCATTCAAGAATGTTACAAATCATATTGTATCAAGGATATAGAGAAAGGAAAGAAAGAAGGAAAAAAGAAAGGAAGGGAGGAGTGAAGGAAAGAGGTTGTTGCTTGTTTTTTGTTCTTGAGGATGACTGTGACATCAGAGACATGATGTCATGGCATGCAAGTGAATTGAGTTAAAATGAAGGAGGTCTGTACAAAGTCACTACCTCACTTTCTCCTCCAGAGACATTTGAGTCCAGTGGCAAGATGTAGATAAATCAGAAGGACTAGAGATGGTCTCTGGGAAGGAAGGAAGGAAGGAAGGAAGGAAGGAAGGAAGGAAGGAAGGAAGGAAGGAAGGAAGGAAGGAAGGAAGGAAGGAAGGAAGGAAGGAAGGAAGGAAGGAGAGGGAAGGAAGGAGAAAGAGAGAAGGAATATGCCTCAATCTGCAGTAACACCAATATCTCTCTATTTGCAGGTAGATAACATGCTTTATGAGTCTTTGGGCATTGTAATTGGTCACTGGGTTAATTAGAATTACTAAGTCTTTTAGAGCTGATCATCCTTACATTGTTTCTGTTATTATATACATTGTGTTCCTGGTTTTGCTCACTTGATTTGTATCAGTTCAAATGGAAGGTAATGCTTAAAAAAAATGGACAAGTAAAAGTGGAAAGAACCAGGAAAGGCCTCCTGCTGAAGGTGACTCTAAGTTGTGTTTTGGAAGAAGCCAGGGAATTTAGGTCCCTAGGGTGAAAAGGAGAGAGTTCCAGGGATGGGGAGAAAGGGGACAAACAATACAATTATCTAATGTCTACTATAATCATATGATTCTCTGTTCTGACTAGATCTGGAACCAGATATTTCCCCTCTCTTGACTTGTTTCCTTATTTCATTTAACGTTGTTTGCCTCATTTCTTTCATCTGTAAAATGAGCTAGAGAAGGAAATGGCAGCTTATTCCAGTATCTTTAACAAGAAAACCCCCAAAGGGTCATGAAAAATCAGGGATGACTGAAATGACTCAAAAATAAAATGAGTTTGGGAGAGTTAAGTGAGACATTGTTTCCAGAAGACTCTGTTTCACTTAGAATCTAGTCATACCCAGAAAGAATGGACTAAACCTACCCAAGAAAACTTTAGTTTTAGAACATTCAGTATTCGAATGACTACTGTATGTCCTACTCCACCACTCCTAGAAAACCCCAACCCCCTCCTCCTTTCCTGCTGATTAATAGTTTCTTCTGGAGGTGTGGCCTAGTTCTCATGAGTTTTTCCAAACCAGCTTCCTGTTTTGGACAGTTATCAAGCTTCCTTTATTTTCCCCAACTCTCCTTACTTGGATTTCCCTTCCACACACACAAGCCTTAGTCAGAGGTGCTTTTGTTTAAATATGACTGGGTTGTTAGAATTAGGAAGGGATGGGGGATGGAGGCACCTTATGTGCCTAGGAAAGGAGTGAGTTCTGAGATGTAACAGAGGACTTAGGTAGGTAGTTAGAAGATAGGTGAGAGGGAAAAGGGCAGGATAGTGTTAAGTGGATGGAGTGCTTTTTCTAGCACTTTTCTGAAGACACTCTTTCCTTCTCCCTTCTTTCCTTCCTTCTTTTAATTAATTAAATTGATTTTTTTATATTGTCTCCTCATATCCCAGCAAAGCCTTTGATGACATCAATAGGGGGCTATGGGGAATTATGACACCATTAAAGAGCCTTTGTCTCTCTGGTCTTTGGAATGTAGTCACTTTCAGCTTGTAATGTCATTAGAACAGGACTTTCTCTTTATTCCTAGACTGTTGTCATCCAGAAGGAATCTTTTGCTCCAGGCTGTGATGAGATATAGGATTACAAACTATTTCCAAGTTGGTCAGTTATTATCAGCAAACATATCCCCTCCCCATCCCCACCTCCACCAGTGCCTAATATGTAGGGGAAAGGTTCTTAGTTCTTTTTTTATATCAAGGACTCTTGGCAATATGGTGAAGCCCATGGATCCTTTTATGAGAATCATTTCTTTTGCCCACAATTAGGAATGCTAAATTTCAATGAGTAGTCAATGAAAATAAAAATTTTAATTTTTCCCCATACATGTTCAATAACCCTCTGAAATCATTCACCCAAGGTAAAAAAAGTCCTAATATAAGGCATCCCTGACAGCAAGCTAGCTTAGACCTAAGTAGAGCCAAGATAAAGCATCTAAAGATTTTAGACAATTGAGTTCAATCAGTAGACATTTATTAAGGGAAGAAAGGAAGAAGATAAGCATTTATTAAGCATCTTTCCATGTCCTAGCCCACTGTGCTTAGGCATTAGGGATATTAAAAACAAAAAATAAATCAGTCCTTAGCAAGCTTACATTGTATGGGGGAACTACATGTACATAAGCAGATGCAGAATGTATACAAAGACAATACAAAGCAGTGTGTGTGTGTGTGTGTGTGTGTGTGTGTGTGTGTGTGTGTGTATACAGAAATTAGGTTAGTTTGTGTAGAAAGAAGTTTATGAAGATTACTGTACAAAAAGTCTAGAAAGTAGGTTGGGAGCTGGATTGTACAGAACTTTAAATACCAGACAGAAGTTAATATTTGATCTTAGAAGTAATAGGGAGCCACCAGAGTTTTATTAAGTAGAGGAGTGATATGGTAAAATGTGTGCTTTGGACATATCACATCCTTATTTATTTGTTTGTTTATTTATTTAAATAAAATCTAATTTTTTTCCAGTTACATGTAAAGACAATTTTTCATGTTCCCTTAAACATTTTTTTTTTTGAGTTCCAAATTTTCTCTTTTCCTCTCTCACCTCCCTCTTCCTTGAGACAGTAAGCAATTTGATATAGGTTATACATGTTCCATCATGCAAAACATATTACCATAAATATCACTTCTAAAGGATAGATTTAAAAGAGGAAGGGAAGAATAGGAGGACAGGCTTCCTTCTGTTCTTTCCCAATGGGTGATAATATATATCCCAGGAAGCCACTGGTCACAAAAATCTATTTCTCCATCTAAAGTTTAGGGAGTTTGTAGGGGGTGGGACATGGTAGGAGTGGGGTTTGCATAATTTGGGGCTCTGGTGAAGTCCTTCTGCCCAGGACTGTAAATGGTTAGCTCTTATTAATCTCTTTTTTTCAGCACTGATGGAATGATCTTTTTAGAAAATATTTAAGGTAAGGAGACAAAGTGATCTAATGCAGCCTCCTTTTTTCCTTAGGAACTGCAGGAAAACTCACTATGGCTTACCATAGCTTTCTGATTGAACCCATCAGCTGTCATGCCTGGAACAAGGACAGAACCCGTAAGTGCCCCCTTCAATTCAATTCAGTTCACTTGCTATGTGCATCTTCTAGGAGCGAAGTCTGTGAAGAAACAGGAGAGGACCAAAGAAGGAGGAAAGTTGGGGGGAAGGGAGCTTCCCAGGAGATGCAGCTGAAGCAGAATTCATCTTTCAAAGCCTCCTCATTATCTAGAGCAAGGATTCTTAATGTTTTTTGGTCTCATGAACCCCTCTGTTAGTTATGTGAAGCTTATTGGCCTCCTTAGAAGAAGTTTTTTTAATGCATAAAATGAAATATGGGGGATTACAAAGGAAATCAATTCTATTGAAATATAGTCATCAAAATTTACAAACAACAAAGCCAAGTTCACTGGCCCAAGATTAAAAACCTTTGACCTAGAGAATAAAACCAAGGAAATATACAAAGATAGAGCTCAGAGGCTATTCTAATCCAACTCCCCTCATTTGACAGAGCAGGAAATTGAGGCCTCTAGATGGGGGGGGGGTGGTGACTTGCAAAAAGTCACCTAATGAGTTGAGTTTAGGACTACTATTTTTCAAATCAGAGCTTCTCCATTATTCTGCATTGCTTCCTAATTATGGACTGCTGTGAGAAGATGCAATGGAAAACTCTGGAGTCAGGGGACCTCAGTTCAAATTGAACCTTTGTTATTTGTTCCCTTTTTTGATTTTAGGCAAGTTATTTAACTCTCTAGGACCCAGTAAAAAGAAAGGTTGGAAAAATAGACAAGCGAACAAAGAAACAAATAAATGAAAAGTAGGCATTGGACTAAATAATCTCTAAGGTCTCTTCTATCTCTAAATCCAGCAGGCATTTTGAATTGAAGACTGATCACAACTTATTTCTGGCCTGCTCTGTCTTCTAGAACTCCCTTACATGAATTCCCTGCCCTAACCAAGCTATCTTACACCACTCCCCAGAAGGGAGGTGCCTTTTGCTCCTACCTGCCTTTTCTCTTCAGGATGGCTCTCTTCACTCTTGGCCTATATAAATTCTATCCAAATTTGAAGACCCAGCTCATACTCACCTCTTCCTTGAAGCTTTCCTGAATTGCTCCCCTATCCCACCCCCAATCCACAATGGTGTCTCTCTGTCCCCTAGATTCCTACTGCCTTCATTGTCTGGACCAATTTATTTGACATTTAGCATAAACTGCCTTGTCTTGTTATTCAATAACATACATACATATTATGAGCCTATTTCTTCTGGGAACCATGATAGGTTCTGGGGATGCTAAAAAGAAAACAAAACAAAAAAATTTCTGACAAGGATCTTAGAATCATTTTGGAGAGGTGTGCAACTAGTATAAATAAGTACAAGAGGATTTCTGAAGCGAGGAAGCATTCTCTTGGTGGCATAAAGAATTCCCCTATATCTTTCTTGTCTCCCCAGCTAGTCTGTAAACTCTTTAAAGATGGGGACCGTCTTATGAGTCTTTGTAATCTCCAAGGACGGCCATCCTCCTTTATTCACTGATAGCATGGCTTCTGTAGGATTCATTCTTCCTCAGAAGTTTTGCATTTTTTCTCTTAGTAGGCTCTCTTAGATTAAAAATATAGAGTGGCCCCCAAAATCTTAGTACAGGTGTTTAAGGTCAAACCTGCACCAAATCTTTTGAGATATCTTGTATATAAAGCATATATTAAGCATATAGATTCACAGAATAAGCAGAGAAAATTCTAATGGCATGAATAGAATTAGAGAACCTTGGTGACACTGTCTGTGGCCTGTCTGTAAATGATTTCTCTTGGAATTCTAATTCCTTTCACAAAGAATATTTGCTGATATATTACAAATCAACATATGTTGTTGGGATACATGAGTTTTTTTTTTTTTTTTTTTCTTTACCTCAACCTCATTTTGTAAAATTGGAATCTATCTAGCTGGGTTGTCTTGAGGAGCAAATGAGATAATACATATAAAATGTTTTGCAAATAGCTCTCCTCTTCTTCTTCTTCTTTTTCTTTTCCTTCCTCTCCTCCTTTTCCTTTTCCTCCTCTTTCTTCTCCTTCTTCACTTTTTATTATTATTGTTAATTTTATTACTATTATCTTTCCTTCTCATTAAATCTTTTTCTCAATAGTATTTTATTTTTTCCAAATACATGTAAAGATAGTTTTCACAATTCATGTTTGTTAGATTGTATTCCTAATTTTTCCCTATCTTCTTTATTTCCCTTCTCCCTAAAACAGCAAGAAATCTAATGTAAATTAAACTTTTAAAAGATGTTTCTTTTTTAAATAGAATTTTATTTTTCGAAATACATGTAAAAATAGTTTTCATCATTCATTTTTGTAAGACTTTATGCTCCCAATTTTTCTCCTTCCCTCCCCCCCTTCAAGACAGCAAACAAACTTATAAAGGTTAAACATGTACAGTGCTTTTAAACTTATTCCCATATCTGTATGTTGTGTACAAAAAATCTGACCGAAAGGGGAAAAAAAATAGGAGAAAGAAAAAGCAAACAAACAAACAAAAAAGATGAAAATATTATGCTCCAATCCACATTCAGTCTCCATAGTTCTCTCTGTGGATGCAGATGGCATTTTCCATCCCAAATTTATCGGAATTGTCTTGAATCATTGCATAGCTGATCATCATACAATGTTGCTGTTACTATGTACAATGTTCCCCTAGTTCTGCAGCATCAGTTCATGTAAGTCTCTCCAGCCCTCTCTGAAATCATCCTGCTCATCATTTCTTATAGAACACTACTATTCCATTATATCCATATATCATAACTTACTCTGCCATATCCCAACTGATGTTGCCTTCTCATTTGCCAAAGGCCTAGATGACATTTGTTGTCATGACATTTAGGAAAATTTATTGTCATGACATTTAGGAAAGAGTCAGTAGACCTGTGTTCTAGCATTATCTTTGCCACAAAGCCATTGAATGACTTCTTGTAAATCACTTCATCTATTTCAGCTTTAGTTTTTCCATCTCTGCCTTTGAACTAGGAGGTACAAGTTATAGTTCTCCCTCTTTTACAGATATGTTATATCTGAATTCCCCATTTATCTCTTCCTTTAAACTACCCTTGGTCTGAGCTGTCTATTGGACAGAAATAAGTGGGCTTTGGGTAGTCCTTATTTTCTTTTTTTGTTTTAATTAAAAAAAAATTATTGATGTCTGCAAAAGGACGATCACTTTTGGGTTTCTGTATAGCACTCCTGAACTAATCCTTGACATGAGGAGCTGGGATATCATGATTGTTTCATATATTTCTCCCATACACATTTTCTTCCATCTTCATTCTGTGGTTTTTTTACAGGTGCCACATAATCATGTCATCCTTGGAATACAGTAGCCCAACTGGTTTTCTCAAACCCTGTTCTTTCCAAACACCTATTGAGAAAGCAGCATGCTATAGCTGGAATTAGAAGTTGTTAAAATCCTATGATCCAGATTCAAGTTCCAGTTCTTCTACCTATTAATTATATGACCCAGAGCAAGTGACTTTATCTCTCTGGTGTTTACGTTCCTCATCCACAAATTAGGGATTTGGAAAGATAATTTCCAAGAGCTATTCCAACTCGAAATCTATGATCTTATGAAATGAAATGAAAAACATTATTCATTTTCTGATATACACCCATCACCACCACCAGCAAAGCCCCCTAGAAACGAAGTTCAGCAAAACAAGCTAACAATGACCTCATCTGGCAGCACATGCAACATTCCACTCCCACGATCCTCCATGTCTCTGCCAAAGACCTTATTTTCACAACTTGTACCAGGTATCAGTAAAGATACTCCTGGCTTCTCCCTACGTTCTTTGAAATACTTGGCAATATTTTGTAAATTACTTCCTTATTGCCAAGGTTAAGAGGGTCTCCCTTGTAGAAACATAGGAAACTCTGACATTGGATAGATCCATCTTTTTATTTTTTACCTCTCAGGATTTTGCCTTCTCCGAGTACTGTTTTTCCCTTTCTGAACTGGTTTTGTTCACACAAGAGCAGCCAGCTTCTTTGTCCAAGAGTCATTGAATTTTAGAGTTTGTTTCATAAAATTAGACAAACCAGATGATCTCTTCAGTCCCTTCCAATTCTGACATTCTGTGATATAAGCCTTTTGCAAAGGGGTAACAGTACTCATTATGTGGGAAAGATGGGGAAAAGGTAAGTGATTTATCCCAGATCACAGTTTGAGTGGGAAAAAAAGCCATCCAGTAATCCAGACTAAGTAAGAAATGATGTAAAGAATGGCCCCTTTTACCCAGTTCCAAAAAACCCAAATCTGGGATGGAAAGACCCTCAGGGTACTGGCCAAAGCAGAAACAATTGCTATTTATACTCACTCTGAGCCAACAAAGCCTATGACCAAGAGAGACTTGGGTTAAGATCTATTGCTAGTCAATCAATGAGAGCCTTAGCATGGCCCTTAAAAAAGAAAACCTAGCCTATAAACTTCAAGATATCTTGTAAGATTTCAGTGATCAAAATTTATAATCCTTTGGGCAGAGCACCCACAGGTTAGGGTATGTGGAAGAGGGAGAGGAGAAAAAGAGGGAGAGAAGGAAGAAAAGAAGAAAAAATAAAGAAGGAAGAAAGGAAAGAAGGAAACAAGCATTTAAAATTTATTTTTAAAACTATAGAGTTCCTGATTCTCTTACTTCCTGCAGCTCCTCTCCCACTCATTGAGAAGGCAAGCTATACATATATATATATATATATATATATATATATACATATATCAATTATGCCTATAAAGTAATACAAAACATTTCCATATTAGCCATTTTGGCAAAAAAAATAAACAAAAAAGTATGCTTCAGTCTCAGTACTCAGTTTATCAGTTCTCTCTGGATAGCATTTTTTTTTGTGAGTCCTTTGTAATTGTTTTGGATCATTGTCTTGATCAGAGTAGTTAAGGCTTTCACAATTATTGTCATTATAATTTTGCTGCTATGATATTCATTGTTCTCCTGGTTTTGCTTAAATCACCTTGCAGATGTCTTCCCAAGTTTTTCTGAAACTGTTTTCCTCATCATTTTTTATAGCACAATAGCATTGCATCACAATCACATACACAACGCGTTCAGTCATTCTTAGCTTCTAATTCTTTGCCACCACAAAAAAGAGCTGCTATAGATATTTTTGTACATATATATATTTTTTTCCTTTTTCTTTGATCTTTTTGAGAAACAGATGTAGTAGTTGGTTTTATAGCCCTTTGAGCATGATTCCAAATTGTTCTCCAGAATGATTGGAACACTTCACAATTCTACCAACACTGCATTAGTGTATTTATTTTCCTACACCCTTTCCAGCATTTGTCATTTTCCTTTTCTGTCATGTTAGCTAATCTGCTGGGTGTGAGATGATATCTCAGAGGAGAAACAAGCATTTATTAAATACCGACAGTGTGCCAGGCAAAACATTTACCTCCATTATTCTCTGTGCATTGGATAAGGGGTCATCGTACGTGTCTGTGTGCATGTTTATGGCCTGAGGATGCTTATACATGTGTATGCTTATGAAGACAAGGGAGCCAAATGACTGCTTTCCAGAGTGGAATTTGTCTTCCATTTATTCCCATCCAGGTTTCTTGCATTCCATAGAATATTTGAACCCAATCTGATTTCTCTTTGCCAATGCTCCCTTCTCCCCCTCCCTCTCCTTGCCTCCCTTTTCTTTTCCTCTCTTCCCCCTTCCTTTCTCTCCCCCCTTCCCTTCCCCACTAGTGGCAAGACAGTAACTTTGATTTGTCATCCCACAGAGATTGCCATCTGTCCAAATAACCATGAGGTCCACATTTATAAGAAGGATGGAACCAAATGGACTAAGGTGCACGAACTTAAGGAGCACAACGGACAAGTGACAGGTGAGCTTGGGTGAGCACTCTTGAGTGTTTCAATGGGGAATAAAGATCCATGTGTGTAGAGCGAAGTAGTAGCACCAACAGGCCAGAGATTCATGAGAAAATTATGTTTATTCATATGAGGGCGGTGGTGTTCAACTACAAAATCATAGAATGAATGTTAGTACTACATGCACTCTAATGGAAGCATGGTATAGCCAGAGCGATGGCCTGGGAATCAGAAGACCTGGATTTGAATCCTTGTTCTGTGGGGCCTTAGGCAAAATACTCCTCTCTGAGCCTTACTTTCCTCCTTTCTAAAACAAAGGAGCTATATTAAATCACTAAATTTCTTTCCAATTTTATCATCTGGTACAACCTCTCAAAGGTAGTGGCAGGTATATCGTCCACAGCAAATTGTACCTGTCCCTTAAACTTGTATTATCAAAGACTTTAACTTTTTAGAAACTACAGACCTGAAGAACTGATTCTTCCCCATCTTCCTCTCTCTTTCTTCCTGGTTCCCAGGTTTGGCCTCTTGAGCCACTGAGACCTACTGAGTTGAGGCTGAGATAGTTCCCAGCAGAGAAAGCAAATGTTTTGTCAGTTTGTAGGAAGCAGGGACATGAGTGGAGAGGAGACAAAAATCATAATTATAACCTTTGCTCGAAAAAAAAAAAAAAAAGCCTTTATCCCAAGAGTTCATTGAACTGTTTAATCTTTATTCACCTTCATTTCTTGGTTTAGTGAAACATAGTCCCTTTGTGCAAAGAAGGTTCAGGGCCTGGTTTTGGAATCATGTTGCAACTCTGGGAAACAGGGCCTGTTTTATCTGTGGCAGACTTTTGAGGCAAGTGACTAAGTGACTTTATCTTAGTATCTCTTTCTTCAGGCACCTCGGTTCCCTTCCTCCCCCATCCTGAAATGTCCTTCCCTATAACTATGTGGTCATTTAAGGGTCAGCAATGTGGTACAGTGGTTAGAATTCCAGGTTTGGGCTTGGGAAGATTCCTTTTCATGAATTCAAGTGGCCTGAGACTCTAGCTGGGATACTGGACAAGTCACGTAACCCTTTGCCTGGGTTTCTTCATCTATAAAATGAGTTGGAGAAGGACATGACAAACCACTCCAGTACCTCTGCCCAGAAAACTCCAAACAGGGATATGAAAAGTCAGCCATGACTGAACAAAAGCAATAATTCTACTTCCTAGACCCATGATTCATGTCCTCAAGGCACTACTCTGTGACCTAACTGGACTCATACAGATTTTACATAAGGGAATTAGTGGATGCCAGTGAATCAAGTGACCCCTTCAGGTAGCATTTGCCTTTTCACAGAGCCTTCCTTTATACCCAAAAGAGTAAATTTCATTGTGGGAATTTCAGGCTCTATAACAGGCGGGTTTTGAAGGAGGGAGTTCCGTACAACGATAAAATCCTAAATCCTTTACATTATCCCCAGAGGTTAGGGCTGTAAGGGGCCGGGGAGGGTGGGGGTGGGGAGGGAGTGGGAACGGCGGTGGGGTGGGGACTGGGGGAGTGGGCTGGTAGAAAGGGGTGCTGGATGAAGACGTTAATTTAAGGGAGTCAGCATGAAACTAAGTTAAAGGACCTAGATTCAAATTCCTTCTTTACCTGTATGACCTTCGCTTAATAAAATCTTAGCGTCTTCATCTATAAAATAAAGGGGATGGATGAAATGGCTTCCGAGGTACCTTAGCTCTATGTTCTAAGAAGTCTGATAAGGAAAGGAAGGGTAAAAGCGCTCTCTGCTGGAATTGCTCTGGAATTGCAACTGAGCTGTCCAGCCCCTGTTGGGGTGGGGTCGGTGGGAGAGAAGCTTTGGGGACTGCGACCCTCCCCCCCTTCTGATCACTTTCTTCCCCGCCTGGTCTGCAGGCATCGATTGGGCTCCTGAAAGCAACCGCATCGTCACGTGCGGCACAGATCGCAATGCTTATGTGTGGACCCTGAAAGGGAACGTCTGGAAGCCCACCCTGGTCATCCTGAGGATCAACCGGGCCGCCCGCTGCGTCAGGTGGTCCCCCAAGGAGAATAAGTTTGCGGTGGGCAGCGGCTCCCGCGTCATCTCCATCTGCTACTTTGAACAGGAGAATGACTGGTGAGATGCAGGGACATCTCGGGAGTGGGAGCTGCGAGTCTGGGGTGGGCTAGGAGAAAAAGCATTTATAATAAACATGCAGTGCCTGATCTGGAAGGGAGGCGCTATCATTATTTCCATTTTACAGATGGAGAAATGGAGGCAGACAGAAGTCAGGTAGTTTGCCCAGGGTCACACAGCTGGTAAAGAGTCTGAGGCTGGATTTGAACTCTGGTCTTCCTAATTCCACTATGTCACTAGCTGCCTTTTGGAGGGAGTTTAATACCATCTTAGAGGGAGAATGGTCATTCCCCACCCCCCCTACCCCCAAGTCCCAGGGTTAGAAAGATGGAAGAGAGAGCATTTCAGAACTCTGGCTGATGAGAAATGGTCCTGATTTGACATTTTTGAGGCTTATTGAATCAGAGGTTAAAGCTGGAAAGAACCTGAAAGACTACCTGGTCCAATGCTCTTATTTTAGAAGGAGAAAACCAAGATCCAGAAAAGTTTATTTGCCTTGAGTCTGAGGTGGAATTCAAATGAAGGTCTCTCTGACTTCAAATATAGCATTCTATTCACTATGGGATCTTAGTGGACCTAAGTCATTTTCATTCATTTATTCCTTTATACATTCATTCACTCATTTATTTATCTATTTATCCATCCATTCATTTATCTTATTCATTCATTTATTCCTTTATACATTCATTCACTCATTTATCTATTTATCCATCCATTCATTTATCTTTCTATTAATTAATTTATTCTTTCCATCATTTATCTATATTTTAATATTTAATTTTATTTTCTGTTTTTTATTTTAGCTCCAAATTCTCTTTCCTACTTCTGCTCCCTCTGCTATCTATTGAAAAGGCAACAAACAGAATCATTATACATATAATGTATGTCACATATGTATCATATATTTGTCAAATATTTATACATCTTACATATGCAGTGTATAAGTCATGCCAAAGCTATTTCCATATTAGTCACATTTCAAAGTTGAGGGTGGGGAAGACAAGATAAATAAGGATTTAAAAAATAGGCTTCAATCTGCACTCAGAATTGATCGCTTCTCTGATTGTATGTGGATAACATTTTTCATTACAAGTCCTTTGGAATTGTGGATCATTGTGTTGATCAAAGTTCCATAGTTATTGTTATTACAATATTGCCATTACTGTGTACAATGTTTTTCTGATTCTGCTCACTTCACTTTGCATCAGTTTGTTTGTCTTCCCTTGTTTTTCTAAAAGCACTATTTCTTATAGTACAATAGTATTCCATCAAAATCATGTACCACAACTTGTTCAGCCATTCATCAGTTGATGGACATTCTCCCATTTTCCAATTCTTTGTTACCACAAAAAGAGCTGCTATAGATATTTTTGTATGTGTGGGTCCTTTCCCGCTTTTTATGATCTCTTTGAGATACACACCCTGGGTCAAAAGGTAAATACAGTTTTATAGCCCTTTGGGTATAGCTCCAAATTACTCTCCAGAATGATAGGAGCAGTTCTCAATTCCACTAACAGTGTATTATTTTTCACATTCTCTCCAGCATTTGTCATTTTCCTTCTCTGTCATGTTAGTCAATCTGATGCAATCCCTTTATTTTAAAGGAGAGGTAACTGAGACCCCAAGAAGAAGAATGATTTATTTGCCCAAGGTTACATAACCAAGATAGGGACAGAACTGGGATTCAACAAATTCAATCAAGAGCATAGTACAATGAAAAGAGCATTATCTCTGAAATCAGATGATCTGTGTTCAAATCCCTTTTCTGTTGCCTATTTTCACGTGACCCCGGGAGAGACACTGCCTTTCTCTGTAAATTGATAGAGTTAAACCAAATGGCCTCTGGGCTGTGCTCTTACATATCCTGTTTGGTATTCTTTGTTATATTTCCGTCTCATCATGCTAAAATCTAGTGAGTTCATATATATGAGAGATTTACCTGGGTTCCAGGTGCATCTTTATTTATGTATGACAGGAGAAGGCACTTGACCCATTGAAGTCTTAGTATCTTTACCTAACTAAAGTTCCCATCTTAGACAATCTGTACGTTAGGGCTTTACAGCTCTCACATAAGATGAATTTCCCATTCTGACCGGCAAAGAGAAATCTGACTGTCTTCATTGGTCCTTCAGGTGGGTCTGCAAGCACATCAAGAAGCCAATCCGATCCACTGTCCTCAGCCTGGATTGGCACCCCAACAATGTGCTGCTGGCTGCTGGCTCCTGTGATTTCAAATGCCGGTGAGTAGTGGAGGATGACGGCTTCCACTGAGGGGGTAGCTTATCTACCCCTGGCTGGGGACTCAGGACAAGGTGGAGCCGTTAGGTCCTGGGATGGAAATCAGATCAAAAGAAAAAAAAAACATAAGCAAACAAACAACAGCAACAACAAAAAGGTGAAAATACTATGCTTTAATCCACATTTGGTCTCCATAGTTGTCTCACTGGATGCAGATGTTACTTTCCTTCCTAAATCTATGGAATATGCCATAAATCACCACATTGAGCTAAGTTTATCACAGTTGATCATCACATAATCTTGTTGCCGCATTACAATGTTCTCTTGGTTCTGCTCACTTCACTTTGCAAAGGTTCATGCAAGTCTTTCCAGACTTTTTTAAAAATCAGCCTGCTCATCATTTATAGAAGAATAATATTCCATTACCTTCCTGCTGGAAGTTTGTAATAGAGATGAAGGGGATTTGTTCTTTGATGTTAGTCGATAACTTTGAAGACCTTTTCAGAAGAAAAAATCATTTAGAGCAAATGGGATTAGCTTTTTTTTTTTTTTTTAAGTGGGAATAGTTAGAAAAGTGAAAGGGTACAATGTCCCTCACCCCAATTTAAAAATTTTTATTTTATGTGCTTTTGTTTGAACAAATCTAAGTTAGGAAGAAGAAGAGAATGCTGGGAATTAGAGTAAAATAGCATGTCTCTAAAGCTCCCTAATCTTGGATGCCTGATGCTCCATCATTAGAGCTTCATTCTTTTAGCTTAGTCAGTCAGCAAACATTGCACTTACTAAGTGCCAGTCACTATACTAAGTATGGAGGTGACAGACAAAGGCAAAAATATAGTATTGGCTCTCAAACAACTCATATGAATGAAGGAGATAATATACAAATAACTATGTGCTTACAAGATACATATTTGTATATATATGCATATGTATGTGTGAACATACATTGTAAATGGAAGGCCATTTTAGAGAGAATGCAAGGAGTCAGGATACAGCCAGGAAAGCCCTCTCGAGGTAAAGGTTTTGAGGGGTGTAAAACTCTTTAAGCTTTTCTTACCCTGAGGAGAGGTACTTGAAGGAGAAGTAAAGGAGACCAAGTTAGGGAGAAGAGAAGCTGGAAATGCTAAAGGCAAAGCTTTGGATTGTCTCTTCAAATGGGATTAAAATCTAATATTTTCACCTTTTTGTTGTTGCTGTTGTTTGTTTGCTTGTGTGTATGTGTTTTATCTTAGTTAGAGAGTAAGATCCCTGAGGGCAGAGATCACTTCATTTAGCCCAGTACCTAGGAAATAATGAGTACTGAATAAATGCTTTTGCATTTATTCATTCATTGCTCTATTAAAATCTCACAATCTTTATTTTTTCATATCTGGAATTCAAGTAACGGTGTGCTGAATCCAGCTCAAATTGGTTCACAAGAGTCAATTGTTAAATTTTCACTGTAAGAATTTTACCAAGAAATTAGCAGACACTTCAAATTAAGAGCTTTATTTATGTTTTTATTGGTGGTCTAGCTTTAAGAAAGTGATGGAGAAAACATTAATAATGCAAATTAAACTTAAAAGTATATTCTGTGTAAAAACATTTTTTCTGGCAAGCTGATTGTTAAATATTTGCTAGCAAATCCCTGAATCCAACCTCATGGGTTTATAAGTAGTTCATGAAGCTGTTTTTTTTTTTTTTTAAGTTTTTTTTAAAAAAAAAATTATTTCAATATATTTGGTTTCCTTTGTGATCCTATGTATTTTATTTTATGCCTTTAAAACCATTATTCTGTGAAGGAGGTTCATGGGCTTCTCGGGACTGCCAGGGCGGAGTCCATGGTATACAAAAAGGTTAAGAATCCCTGGTTTGCTTGGATATAAATGTTGGGGGCTGGAAAACAATGTGCTTTGTCCAGCTACTCTCCTCCACTAAAAAGGGCCACACTACCCTCCATCTCCATAAAGCCCTCCTGCTCAGCTCGACTCTCCTTCCCTTCTCTTTCAGAATCTTCTCAGCCTATATCAAGGAGGTGGAGGAGAGGCCCTCGCCCACCCCGTGGGGCTCCAAAATGCCCTTTGGCGAACTGATGTTTGAGTCTAGCAGCAGCTGCGGCTGGGTCCACAGTGTCTGCTTTTCGGACAGCGGCAACCGCATGGCCTGGGTGAGCCACGACAGCACCGTGTGCTTGGCTGACGCCAGCAAGAAGATGGCGTAAGTGGGGAGCCATGAGTGGGGGACCTTCCCTCTCCCCTAGAACCCCCCCCCTTGATTGATGGACAGGGGAACTCAGACTGCAGGGGGTCTGTACATTTTGACAAAACTCTGGTTATCTGGGCCAAAAGTCTTCGGGAAGCTTTAATAGATTAAAGTTGTATTCGTTTTGTTTTTTTAATTTTTTTGATTTTAATTTTAAACTTCAATAACTTTTGAGCTTTAACTGCTTAATATTTCACCAGACTTTGAGAGCTGTATATGGAGGCTGAAATCTGCCTCTCTGAAACTTTGACCTTGTTCTCTGAATTCTGTGCCTTGGGGCCAAAAGCTTCCAACCCGATTCTGTGTGAAAGAAAGAGAGGCCTTCAAATATCTGAAGCAATTATGTTTCTGAAACCTTCTCTTCTTTAGATTAGCCATCTCCAATTTTAAATGTAATTTTAATCTCCCTCTCTGGGTTTCCTACACTAGTTTGCCAGTATCCTTTTCCAAAATTTCAGTCAGAAGTGACTTCCATATTCCAGATGTGGTCTGAGTTCACTGAGACTCTGGCACTGTGCCTCTTAATGGAACCAAAGATTTTTTCTTTGAGAGCCATATTGATAGGTTGAATTAGCAGTCCATGATCACAGTTAGGTAGTACTAGAGATAGAACATGGTCCTGGAGTCAGGAAGGCTTATTTTTTGTTAGTTCAAACCTGGCCTCAAATTTTTTTTTTTTTATTATATTACCCTGGACAAGTCACTTAATCCTACTTACCTCAGTTTCCTCATCTGTAAAATGAGCTGGAGAAGGAAATGGCAAATCCCCTTCAGTAGCTCTGCCAAGAAAATGTCAGATATGGTCACAATGAATTGGATGCAACTGGAAGACTAACATTTAACAAGGACATCACATCTTTTTCACCTAAAATATTTTTAGGCACTCTTTCTCATCTTGTGTTGTGCTGTTGGTTTTCTGAATGCCTAAAACTTCCTATTTATTTCTATAAAATGGTTAATATGAGATGTGACCCATTACATCTTCCAGCTTGTAGAAATTTTTGCAGATCTTTATTCTGTCTTTATTATGCTGGGTTTGTTTTTGTTATTGTCATACTCTTTGCTTGATAGCAATTGCTGATTATGTTCCTTTTTTTTTTTTTCTTTTCTTCTCATCCCACTCATCAAAGATCATTTGGTTAGATAGTCATACATTCTTGAAGCACTCTAAGCCCGCAAAAATACTCCATGCCTCATCCATCCTCACCACATCCCTGAGGTTTGGGGTGGGGGAATTTGTCATGACCCTGACTGTATCGGGATAGGAAAAATTGACTGAGTAGGACCACATATGACATCCCTCTTCTTGTCCTCTTCCTCCCCAGTGTGGCTTCCCTAGCCTCAGAGACCTTGCCCCTCCTGGCACTCACTTTCATCACTGAAAACAGCCTTGTGGCAGCGGTAAGTAAAAATAACTGCATTAGTTCACATTATTCTTTCTTCTTTGAGTTTGTAATTATTTACATTCAAACAGATGTATTTCAGTCAATCTCTCATTGCCCTTATCAGGGTTATTTGTCTAATTTTTTTTTTCATTTTTTCTTTTATAGAACTCTCTGTTCATGTGCATTTTGCATTATTTTACAAGTCCATGTTAATTTTTATTTCTAATACTCATTAACCTTAATTTTCTTATAATAATTATTTCTATTTATTTAATTGTTATTTTTTAAATTTTTAAATTCTTTTTAAAATTTTAATAGCTTTTTATTTTACCAAATACAAAGGTAATTTTCAATATTCACCTTTGCAAAACCTTGTGTTCCAAATTTTTCTCCCCCCATCCTTTCCCATAGACAGCAAGCAATCCAATGTAGGCTAAACATGTGTAATTCTTCTAAATATATTTCCATATTTGTCATGTTGTGCAAGAAAAATCAGATCAAAAAGTAAAAGAAAAAAGAAAACATGAGGGGAAAAAAAATGGGCAAATAAGGTGAAAATATTATTCAGTCCCCACAGTCCTCTCTCTGGATTCAGATGGCTCTTTCGATCACAATTCTATTGGAATTGCCCTGAATCACCTCATTGTTGAGAAGAACCAAGTCCATCACAGTTAATCATCACATAATCTTGTTGTTGTTTTATACAATGTTCTCTTGGTTCTGTTCCCTTCACTCAGCATCAGTTCATGTAAATCTTTTCAGGCTTTTCTGAAATCATCTGCTTATCATTTCTTACAGAACAATAATATTCCGTAACATTCATATACTATAACTTATTCATCCATTCTCCAACTGATGGGCATCCACTGTTTCCAGTCTTTTGCCACTACAAAGAGACCTGTCACAAACATTTTTGCACATGTGGGTCCCTTTCCCTCCTTTAAGATTTCTCTGGGATATAAGCCCAGTAGAAACATTGCTGGGTCAAAGGGGATGCACATTTTGATAGCCCTTTGGACATGGAATGGTTGGATCAGTTCACAACTCCACCAACAATGCATTAGTCTAAACCTATCCTTCTATAAGAAACACCTAGGTGGCACAGAAGAAAATAGTACTGGATTTAGAGTAAGGAAAATGCAATTCACATTCAATCTCAGATGCTTATTAACGGTATAAACCCTGAGCAGGTCTTTTACCCTCTCTCTGCCTAGATTTTCTCAATCATAAAACCTATCTCCCAGGGTCATTGTGAGAATCAAATGAGATAGTATTTGTAAGGGACTTAGCAGGATCTGGTGCATTGTAGACAATAAATGCTTGTTTCCTTCCTTTCTTTCTTTGGTAATTTAAGCTATTTCCAGTTATTTTTTTAAAGTTACAATTAAGGATGCTATGAAAATCTTTGAACATAGTTCACGTTTTATTTTAGTTATTAATGATACTTTCAAGGAATATTTCCATTAATTACCAGAATTACTTAATTAGTACTAGAATTAAGAACATGAATATTTTTGTAACTTTTATTGTATATTACTTCCTTTCCCCCATTTAATAGTATATTTTCCAAATACATTTTCAACATTCATTTTTGTAAGCTTGAGCTCCAACTTTTTTTCCTTTCCTTCTTCTCTTCCTTGTTCTCCAAGACAGCAACAATCTAACATGGATTATACATATATCATCCTCTTAAACACATTTTCATATTAGTGATGTTGTAAAAGAAAAATCGGAACTAAAGGGAAAAACCATGAGAAAGAAAGAACAAAAAAAAAGAATGTTTTGATCTGCATTTAGTCTCCATAGTTCTTTCTTTGGATATGGATGGCATTTTCTATCACAAGTCTGTTGGGATTGTCTTGGATCACTTGTATTGCTAAGAGCCAAGTCATTTATAATTGATCATTGTATAATATACATTGTTTTCTAAGAAGATTTTCCTAGTTTGCAGTTTCACCAGCAATGTACAAGTATATAAATATATACATATATTTCTCTGCAATCCTACCAGAATTGAATTTTCACCAGTGCCAATGCCCCTTTCTGTACCAATAACTAACTCCGACTTTCTCCTCCCCAGGGACACGATTGCTTCCCCATGCTTTTTACCTATGATGGGGGATCTGGGGTGCTCAGCTATGGAGGGCGGCTCGATGTGCCCAAGCAGAATTCGCAGCGTGGTATGACTGCCCGGGAACGCTTCCAGAGCCTGGATAAGCGGGCCAGTTCCGATACCTCTGCCGGCCTGGACACACTGCACAAGAACAGTGTCAGGTATAGAGAGGGTCTGGGATGGGGTAGAAGGATGGGATCATTTAGAGGAAATGTGGCTGAACATAAAGGTCGGGGCTAAGGATGAAGGGGTAGGGATGGGCCACAGGTACAGAAAGTTGGGGAAAGTGCTCTGCAGGCTGGGCAAAGTCTGGCATGGAGTCTTAGGGAAGCAGTAAGGTCCTTTTGGTAATTAAGCTTAGGGTACTTGGGGATTCGTGAGAAAAGATCTTTGCCTTCCTCGAACTCATAGTCTGTAAATTTATGGGGGAGCATCAGGGCCTATAATTTTCAGTAGTGGGCTATATAATCAGAAATCCATACAAATCCTGGCCCCATTAATTGGGCCTTTTAAAATATGAATTATGCTAATTTTTCATTTTGGAGCTTTTAAAATATGAATTTTGTTAATTTTCCATTTTGTTTTAAGCAAGAATGAGGCAACATTGTAGTGGAGAAGGAAGCAGACAGAGACAGGAAGACCTGGGTCCAGTTATGTTTCTGAGGCTTCCTACCTGTGTGACCATTGATGACATATTTGACCTTTTGATGTTCCTGGGCAGCCCTCAGTATAATAAAAGAGTTGTAGATGTATTGACAGAGAGCATTTTCACACAGGGAGTTCCTGAAATGGCTCAAATCATGTCTTGCCTAAAAAAATTACAAAAACAGTTCAAAATATAGTTCATTCAACTTTCTTCATACAAAAATACCCTGTTCTAGGTCTGGTACTAGTAATTGATCAGTTTGGGTTCAGTCAATAGGAATTATTGGTATTAACTGTTATTATAGGTATTAAATAGATCCCAGTTTCTTAAACTCTGGGTCATGTCCTCATGTGGGATCTCATAATTGAAAGTGAGAGTTGTGAAATAATGGATTATTATCAGTAAATGTTTGACTTTATATACATATTTGCTTGGGATCATATAAAAATTTCTTGGGCAAAAACGGGTTGTGAGAGAAAAAAGTTTAAGAAACCCTGAAATAGGTCAGAGTTGGAAGGTACTTTATAGGTTATCAAGTTGGACTCCTTCATTTGATAGATGAGAAAAACTGAAGTAAAGAGAGTTTTGTTGTTAATCAATTTTCAGTCATGTCCAATTCTCCATGACCCCATTTGGGGTTTTCTTGGCAAAGTTAATGGAGTGATTTGTCATTTCCTTCTCCAGCTCATTTTACAGATGAGAAAATCTGAGGCAAGCAGGGTGAAGTACACTAGAATGATTTGCCATTTCCTTTTCCAGCCTGTTTTATAGATAAGTAGACAGAGGCAAGCAGGATGAAGGGATGTACCCAGGGTCACACAACCAGGAAGTGTTTGAGAGGTTAATGATTTGTTAATAAAATATCTAGGCAGGATTCGAATCTAGGTGGCTGGAGGAACCCAGTAGAGGTATTTTCCCAGAATATATCTTGAAATCTCTGAGGGTCCTGTGAGACTCTTTAGAAGAAGAGCAGGAAATTCAATGAGTTGAAGGCAACTGGTGAGCATAGGCTGAAGCAGCAGAGTGGGATAGGGAGAAGAAAAAGTGGCTATGAGCCTGGAAGGTTGGATCTTTCTTGTGGAAAAGAAACTGTGGCCTCAGGGAGAATCACAGGTCCTGGGGTCAGTGTGTGGGACTCTCTGACTGAAGAATTGTCCTGAAATCCGTTCATTCTGCTTTGCAGTCAGATATCTGTACTTACCGGGGGGAAAGCCAAGTGCTCCCAGTTCTGCACCACCGGGATGGATGGAGGGATGAGCATCTGGGATGTGAAGGTGAGTCCAGGAGCAGTTAGCTCTGGATTTCTCAGCCCCACACAGCCCCCAAATACACTTCACCCAGAGAACACTGGGCTGTGCAGCTGGAGTTTCTGGTTGCCCTTTAAATTCATTTCACAAAACCTGGGAAACCTAGATTTTCTTCCCTTTAAAGCTTCCTTGGTTTGGATCATTGATAGGAAAACTAACTAGAAGCTTTGTACCAAGACGTCCCTTGAGTTAGAGCTCAGGTGCTGTGGATCCCAGAATTTTTTTTCCCCCTTTAAGTTTAGCTTTTCTGAGGACCCTCACTGAAAGGAGGTTTGGGAGAGACAAACTTTAGGACTGGTATCAAGCAAGTAATCAGTGCGGGTAATAGTTAACATTTACATAGTGTTTTAAGAGATAAATATGTATTTACATATATGTAAATATGTATTTCTGTGAGTTTGGGTGAGGCAGAGTTAAGTGACTTGTATGAGGTCACACAATTATTAAATGTCAGTATCTGGGGCCAATTTGAACTTGGGTGCTCTCTCCACTTCTTCCCAGCCACTCCTTTTTAAGTATTTTTTATATATTATCTCATTTGCTCTTCAGAATAATCGTGTGAAGAATGTGCTATTATCATTCCCATTTTAGAGATGAAGAAATTGAATCTCAGAGTCAAATATTTTATTTCCTGATGGTGATTATCCACATCTTGAGGGGCTCCAGGCAGGAGAGTCATTGACAGAGGAGCAGATGACAAGTATGGGATGGTTAAGGCAACGTCCGGAGGAGGAATAGGTAGTTGGAGGACACCGAGCAAATTCTCCTGGAGCCAGACCTGGGAGTAGTTATGTGTTAGGGCTGCTATCACCGCTAATCTTGTTTGTCAATACAGAACTTTTGTACTGAAATTTAGTCTATCCAGACTGGCTGGGCAACCCCATCCTTACTTCTTCAGAGATCCTTGGGGAGAACCAGGGGTACCTTTTTCTTAAATATCAAGGAAAATACTCCTTTATATATATAAAGCAGAACAATGCCGGTCATAAGCTACTTCAAGACAAAAGCAAGTGATGCTTTCATTATTAATTTTTCCTTTCCCCCTTTTTAAAAAAAATTAGCGTTTTATGTAGCACCTACTATATGCTAGGTAGGCACTCTGCTAAGCCCTTTACAGATAGTCTCTCACTTGTATAATCCTTAGCTTAATTTCTATTTTTAAGCTGAGGAAATTGAGGCAGGCTGAAACTAAGTGACATGCCCAAGATGATACAACCAGTAAGCATCTGAGGCTGCATTTGAAATCAGCTTTTCTTGATTTCAGGGCCAGCATTCTATCCACCTGCACTACGAAGCTGTGTCCCCCCTGGTTTAGGGCCATCTTCCCCATCCTCCTCCACCCTCTCCCCTTCCATGATTCCTACTCCCAGGATGGCAACGTGATAAGGGAGCTGTCCAGCTATGTGAGCACTAACTTTGTTTCTCTCTTCTCATTTCAGAGCTTGGAGTCAGCCCTGAAAGATCTCAAGATCAAATGAGCCAGAACCTGCCAGGAAGGTGGTTGCCACCTCAAGGATGCTAGCTTTGCTTCCCTCTTTCCTTTTGCAAACCTACTTCTTTGCAGCCCAGACTGGCTGGGCAATCCCATCCTTATCTTTTCAGAGATCTTAGGGGAGAGCCAGGGGTACCTTTTTCTTAAATGTCAAGGGAAAATACTCTGGACACAGATGCTTTCTTTTATATGTATATTTAAAAGAGAAATATGCTGGTCATAAGCTGCTTCAAGACATTGAGAGAATAAAAATGGAAAGCAAATGATGTCTCTGCCTCTCTTTCATTTACCATAATAGAAAAGGACCAGAGATGGACTGGGGATTCAGGGCCCGGGGTTCAAGACAAGACTGCTTATTTAGTGAGGTAACCTTGTGCAAATAACTACAAATCATGGGGACATAGAGCCATTGCTGCAAGGACCCCAGAAGCCATCTAGTTCAATACTTCTCTTCTCCTATTTTACAGAGGAGAAAACTGAGGCTCATAGGAGAAGTAACTTGCTGGGGCCAAATGAGTAGAGTCCAGATTTAAATTTACATCCCAATCGACCACAGCTTCTTAAAACTTTTTCCATTGGAGACTTCTTTTCACCCAAGAATTTTTACATGACTTCCAGTATGCAAAATAGCTACACAAATCAAATATTTACTATTAAATCATAATTTCACCACCCCACATTCAGTTATGCAGCTTTATAACAGGGTACTCCTATTGTAAACATTCTCCAGAATCTTCTGGAAAGTTGGACTAGATTATTTTTGAAGTGTATTTTTTGGGGGCTCAGATTGGGGGTAGAAGGGTGAGACAACAGGAATTAACTTACTTGTCCAGTGTTGCAGTTAGTGAATGTTTGAGGCTAAATTTTGAACTTGGATCTTCCTGACACAGGGCTTGTGCTCTATCCACTGTACCACTTAGCTTTCCTTAACTTTAATACTTTTAAAATTAAAGCTTTTTATTTTCAAAATATGTACATAGAGGGGAAGCTGGGTGGCACAGTGGATAGAGCACCCTGAAGTCAGGACCCTGACTATATATATGTATACACACACACGCACACACATACACAGAAATAAAAAGCCTGTGCTCTTAATTTTTTCCCTCTTCTCCCCTCTCCTCCAGTTGGCAAGTTTTCAAATATATATTAAACACGTGCAATTCCTCTGTAACAAATTTCCACAATTATCATGCTGCATAAGAAAAATCAGATCAAAAAGGAAAAAAAAAATGCAGCAAAGAACAAAAAAGTAAAAATACTACATTGTGGTCCACAATCAGTTTCTACTGTTCTCTCTCTGAATGCAGATGGCTTACTTCATCACAAGACCACTGGAACTGGTCTGAATTGCCTCGTTGCATAACTTTAATATTTGAATCTAAGAGTAAGGTATATTTTACACCTCATGATCTGGCACCCCAGTTTACATTTGGTGGTTGATTGACCTGTGTTAGATGTAAATAGGAATGGGGTCCCTGTTGGTTTAATTTTTACATGTGGCATTATCTATGTTTTATGTTTTTCTTTAATTTGTTAACTATTCTCATTTTTCATGATTAATCTGTATAGGATTACTATCTAGAGGAAGGGGTAGGAGATGGGAGGGAGAAAAATTTAGAACCCAGGATTTTGCAAGGGTGAATGTTCAAAATTACCTTTTCAAGTATTTTGAAAATAAAAGGCTATTATTAAAAATTAAAAATATTTAAAAAAGAAAAATAGTTCTCATTTTAAAAATCTGGTTCTCAGAGCACTGAGAATATTGTGGACCACATGGGACCTGCAGGCTGTTTGATATCTCTGGGTTAAGGGGCTCCAGGTAGGGGACATTTGACAGAGCATTACGGGCAAGGACTGTGAGAATGGGCTAGAAGTAGAATGTTTAGATAAATGGGAAAGAGCATTGGTTATAAACTCAGAAAATTTGGATTTAAATCTTTATTCTGATATTTATTACCTGTGTGAAGACGGGTAGGTGATCCAGTAGAACACTATCTGCTAACTCCTAGCTGTGTGACCCTGGGTAAATAATTTCTCAATGTCCCACTTAGTTTTAGAGGTGTTGACTATATTGGTGAAGGAATTCCCTATATTGAATAACAATATATAGAACTTATTATGTGCCACGTACTGTGCTAAGCTTTTAGAATCTCATTTGGTAGTCACAACTTTGGGAAGTAGGTGTTACTCTATTTTATAGATAAGGAAATTGAGGCAGAGCTTAAGTGATTTGCCAAATGAAGGAAATGGCAAACTACTTCGGTATCTTTGCCAAGTAATTCTCAAATAGGTCATCAAGAATCAGAAATGACTGAAAAGAAAAAAAGGAGTAACTTATAATGGAATATATAAATGTGTTGAGAATTTTCCACAAGTAGTTACATATATTGCAGAGAAATGTGAAATCTATTCTAATGTTCCCACAGCTGCTATCGTTGTCACTTCTAAAAATTTATAAAGTAGTTAGAGATTAGTCATAGAATTTCAGAGTTAAAAGGGATCAATACAAAATCAATAATCCCCTTGACGAGGGATGTTGAAGATTTCCCAGATCTCTGCAGCCCAGGCTACTTCTGGTTGGCTCTCCTCGGCAACTACCACTTGAGTTCCTGATGAAGGACACCAAATGTAATGACTTTTTCATATACTAGCAGGCTTCAAGAGTACCTGAAGAGTCATCCTGATCACCTAGTCTTCTCTAGATTTAATGTTCCCAATATTTCTCACATAGTGTGACCTGGAGGCTTAATGCTGCTGGTGGCCCTGTATGGATGTTTTTCAGTTTGCTTATCCATGTCTTCCCTAAAATGTATTGAGAACTGAACCCCGCAATTTAAATGTAGCCTAACTGGGTGGAGCATAGAAGAACTATCCTTATTCTTGAGCTAGGCATTTTTCACAGGAGAGGATCAAGGCCTAAAGGATAAAGGAAGCCGTCCAAAGGAAGCCCATCAGACAGGCAATATGTGGGAAAAACCAAGGAAAAGAGATTCGAATAAAAGTTCTTTTTAGCTCCACAACCCCTCCAACATGTCAAAGCTGCCTTTGAAAGCAATGAAAAGGAAATTAAGGATTCTACCAAAAGGCACCCTTCTGGCTATTCAAAGACAGGAAAAAGTATTCATTATTATCTAGTTTAGCAGTGACTTGATGCCCAGGACTCAGACCTTTTTGAAATGGGAAGTGACCAGCATTAAGGCCAAGAGGCTCAAATCTAGCCTGGTTGTTATGGCAGGTAAGGACCCGATCAGGCATCCATTTGGGAGTTGACATGCCACTTCCTGGTATGGACATGGATATAAAAGAGAAATAATTAAGGAAAGACAAAGTATATGATAATTTATATTTTAATCAGCCAAATATACAAGTTTAATTTCTTGCGCATGTTTTGCCTGGGCCTTTACCAATAACTGAAGGTTTGTCTTTAAACATAAAATACGGTTAAAAATAGACACTAGACCTAGTTGGAGGGGAGGAAAAAAAATGGGAAGAGAGCAGAAGAGAGGGATGGAATGAACGGGGGCCACCCCTCCAAAAACACACATGAGAATGGGCTCCCAAGACGTTTATTACTACACTCAGACTGCAGAGATTTCATGAGGAAAGATGCAGATGAGTGCCCTGTCAATACAGACCCAGGAGTTTCATAAGATCTTTCTATGGGTCACCCCCACCCCACCCAAACTGACATACCCCATGTAATCTACAAGTCAAAGCTTTTCCTACCCTTCCCCATACCACGTCCCCTCCCCCCACTATGTTCTGAATCCTAAAAACAGCGAAAACATCCAGACTCTTCAAACTGTTACACACAGAAATGCTTTTCTGCATTATTTCTGCCCCAAAGATAGCAGCTGCCCCCCTCCCTGCCCTTCCCCCCTGCCCCAAAATGGAATTCTGTGCCGAGATGAAGAGGATCCACGCCGTCTGTGGCTCCGCGAGGTGGAGGGGGATGCCACAGTGCACTCCAGGTGGCACCAGTGTGGGATGCAATACGGCAGAGGTCCTGGCAGGCCCTGGGCACAGTTCCCTGGCATTTCCTCCTCCCACATGCACTGTGTTTATTTATTCAGGGAGAGCGACTGCATTCGTTTTCCTGACACAGTTGCATCATCTTTTGCTGAAAGAAATGAAACAGCATATGTAAATGTCAGGAAAACTCTGAGAGCTAAGGTGTAGCACAAGTCAGTCATCTGGACTCAGGCCCACTGGCTGGTTTTGACTGTCCTAATGGGCAGACAGCTCCCAGCCCAACTGTGTGTAAGGGGGCAGGGAAGGGAAGCTGAGGTCCTAAAGATCCTTCATGTTTCTTTATTGGTAAATGGCTATGGCCATCCCTTTCTGAAAAAGGAGTTGCCAAGCCAGGGTTCCTGTAGGTTTTGTAGCCCTCACAGAAATCTGCTTGAGGTGAAGGCAGTGGGACCAATACTATGCTGGTTCCCAGTGAGTCCTGGAGGTAAGGAAGCCCCCAAAGTCAGTGGGACTGCTGCTGCAGACTCCTGTGCAATTCCTGAAGGAGAAGAGAAGTGGGTCCAGTGCATCTCCAGAGCCATTCGTCAGATTCCAAAAAGCCAGAGGTTTCTACTGGACGTCCCCATTTGGAGGGCCCAGATGGAAGACATCTACAACCAGGAGCAGGAGCTCATTCTCTAAGGATGTGCATGCTACACTAGAATAGACACAGTCACGAGATGACTTCTCCTGGTCTTTTCCTACAAAAAGCACTGTGTGCTGGAGATGGAAAAAAGCAGCTCCTGATCCCTGGGACTCCAAAGCTCAGTAGGCAGCCTCTTACCTTTCCTTTCTTCTTCCTTCTTTCTGGCTGCTTCTTCCCTCTGTTTCCGGATGATGGCTAGCCGAGCCAGATCTGCTTTGGCTTGTTCTGTTTTTCCAGCTAAATGCATTTTCATGTATCGCTCTTTTGCTTTCTGTTTTTCTATTTCTTCTCTGTTGGAGTAAAAAAAAGAAAAAGAAAAAATGATGTAAAACCTAAATGTTTGACATTGTAAACACGAATGAGAAAGTTAATGCTGAAGAAATGAGGCCTTAAGATAAAAAAGAGAAAGAGTCTCGACTTCTGTCAATCTGTTTTGGGGCATTCTTGGTATATTGATAAGATTCTAGTGAAAGGAGATGTGGAAAATTGAAAGATCAACAAATGCAGGTTTTAACATGACAAACTGATGCAAAAATATTAATAAATTAAAGACAAAATGGAGTAACAAGGCTCTCTATAGAAGCATGTGGCACTACAATGATTGGCAGAGAAATGACACTGGAGGGAGAGCCCTAGAGATAGACAATAGCAGAGGAACAAAAATGACAACATCAGTCATATACAACGTTGAGGAACAATGGGAAAGATGGGATGGGAAAAGGAAGGCAGCTAATGAGAACAAATCAGTTTGGACAGAACCCTAAACAAAAGAGATTATAAAAAAACTGGAGAATGTAAACAAGACTTCAAATTACATAGCTAAAACAATCCTATTTCAATTGCAGACAACATTAACAAACTTGCTAGAGTTTATTCTTTTTGATCTGAATATTGAGGCCACCAAAAGTCTACATAAGGGGAATTCTTACTGTGGAATGGCAACCAAAAAATGAATATAGCAAGTCTCCTAAAAAACTTGCCATTTAATTATAAGAGCTTGACCAAAGCTCTCAACAGAAGAATATCTAAGTCTTTGCAATTAACAAAATTTGGGACAAGAGGAATCCTCAATCATTACATGGGAGGAGGAAGACTGAAGAAGTATAAAATAGGAAGAAAATAAACCCCATTTGCCTTAGTGCTTATATATAAATATTATTCCCTATGAGTTGGTCTTCAGTGTATAGATGGAAAGAAAAGAACTAAAATCTGATGAAGTCTAGATCATGGATTCAACCAATCTCTGTACAGTTTAATTACTATCACACATATAGAGAAAAAGCCCTTTGTTTTAGGATAAGAATTTGCTCCCAACCCCAGAATTCCCCCTTCCAGTTGTCTGATTGATTGTCAATGTGTGGCTGACCCCACTGGGCTATTTATTCTCTCTACTTCCAGTGAATGAGTTTGTTTAGAAAGAATTAATCTCTTTCTCTACAAGTACTGGGAAGGTTTTTGCCTGGGCTCTTCCTCACTGAAATGGGGACAGAAAGCAAATGGGAAGCCTCACCAAAGCCCCTACTACTACTTCAACAACTGCCATTCAAACATGCACAGAGAAGAGTTACCGTTCTCTCCTAGACAGCTCTTTTGGCCCATCCAGATCCAGCTGAGTGACTTTTTTGGTTGTCTGGCCTATTCGGTTGGGATTCTCTATGTCTATTAACCCTTCCACGCCTTTGCGCTTTTGCTAGGATTCAGAAGAAAGGTAGTTAGTGCATTTTTCCATCCTGGAGAGACAAAATTAAAACCACCCAGAAACACTATCCTGGAAATTCTATTGGATTTAAGGGGAGAAGAGGGAGGATGAACAGTTGCTCATGACTTCCCCATGCAGTAATTAGGGAAAGTCACATGTGAGAGGTGGTCAAATCACTTGTAAAATCTATCTTCTAAACTCCTGAAAGGTAAAGCTGATAGCAAGTTTAAGCTTTCAAAAAAACATCTCTAAAAAGGTGCTATTTCTTTTTTTCAACATTCACATGCAGGTTCCCATGTAAGGCCAATGAGCACATGTCCTGCTGAATAAATAAAATTTGTATTGTTCTTAGCCAACAGGAGAAAAATGAAGCTTCATGCTTTTTACAGCACAGGATTAGCCTTAAGATCAGATTTCTGAGCTTGCTCAAGAGGGCAGATGGGTCCTAAAATAAGAGATTTCTTTTATAGATTTAAAGTGAAAAACACATGTAACATGTAGTCAATGTGCTATAGGCGCTGAGAAAAAGCTATTATAAAAATATCAGTCCATATCTTTATAAAACACTTTTGAGATGTAAAATTTACTTATTTTTTTAGATGATACAAATATCATCACCCCAATTTTATAGGTGAGAAAAAGGAGGCTTAAGAAATAACTCAAATGCTCATTCATATGGGGAATGCCAAAGTGGGGATTTGAACTCAAGTCTCCCCTCTCCAAAAAGGACATTAAACACTGTACAACACTCCCCTCAGGAGTTATGGAAAAGAACTCTAAGAACCCAAAGACTGAGTTTGTGGTTCCAGTTCTGATATGAACACCCTGTATAAATGAGGACATCACTTTACTTCTGTGCCTCAGTCTATTAAATCATAAAATGAAGGAGGTGTGGCTAGATGATCTCCAGTTTTCATCTGTGAGCATTCCCTTTTTAGGCTGGCATTCAGAAAAAGAACACGCAAATACTGATCTGTGGTAAATGTTCTGATAAGATACAATACCTGGTAATCATCATCATCTTCATCACTTTCATCTGAATCTAAGGATTTTTTTTCCTTTTTGGGGTCACCAGCTGCCCCATCACCAAGTTCTTCACTTTGTTCTTCTTCTTCCTTTTTTTAGGAATTTACAAATTAAAGGGTTGAAAGCAGTAAAAAAAAAAAAAAAAACACACCCACTTTAATTACCTTTGTATGAGATGACAAGCCATTAAGGGCCTTTCTCATATTTATATGCTCTTCATGGCAATTTACAAGGGAATGGGGTACATCACCCTCTAGGATGCCATGGAAAGGATTGGGACACAAGTCAGGAGGCCTGTCAAAGGTCTCAGCTCAGCCACTTACCAGTGTGACCTTGGGCCAACCATTAAGGGTCCCTGAGCTTCAGTTACCTCATCTGTAAAAAGGGGATAATAGCCTCACAGGATTGTTGAGAAGATCAAATGAGATAAGGAACGTGAAGGGCCTTTTATAACATACAAAGTATTATCATTGATGTCTATGTTCATTAAGTACTGGTGGGCAGACTGACCTTTTGAATGAAGTTAGACACATAAAGCCTAAAAAAGGCTAATTTATGAATAAAGGCTGTCTATTGGCAACGGCAGGTAACCCAACCAATAGCAGCTTATGGGCCAATGACTAGCACTCCATCTAACTGCCCTGATACTGCCCTAGTGAGTAATTACAGAACACTATTTAAAACTCAAATTGAACTTAAATTATAATACTAAAAATTGATGATAAAATGCCACTTAGAGCACTTCTTTCTCCCTTTTGCATCTAATAGGTTCCCAAATCCTGCTGATTCTTCCTTTACAATGTTTCTTGCATCTACACTCTTCCTTCCAATTCTCACCATTCCATTTTAGGCTTTTGTTAACGGGTTCTTGGCTAAAGGGGAACCTTTTCCTCTACTCTCTCTTGTGCATGACCAAACTAATCTTTCCTGGATATTGCTTAGATCTTTTTATTCTACTAGTCAAAAACCTTCCATGACTTCCCACAGCTTACCAAATCAAGCCTAAATTCCTTAGACTTTCATAATATGGTTCTAAACTACCAGTCCAACTTTACTAGTGACACTCATGGATTTTATATGGTGAACATGTAGCTGACTTTCTTCTAAAGAGAAGAAAAGACTGTCTATGGGTTTTAAGATATGAAGATGCTTCAAAACAAAATTTTAAGGACAAGGTACCCATCCATTTTCATCTAAAATCTAATTTTTTTCATGTACTACAAAAGCAGTTGATAAGTATAGAATGCCACCCTAAGACTCTATAAAGGGTTTCCTGTTTTTTCAAACCAATTAATGACAAAAGGAAATATTTTAGAAATGGAAACACTCACCCTTGCCTTCTGTTTTTCAGCTTGAAGCTGAGCATCAATCTCTTCAGGGCTTGTGTATTGCCTGGCTCGGCCTTTGTGGCCTCCTTTTTTCCCTGCACAAAGGAATTTGCATTTTAGGAGGGAAGATGATCCATAACTGCTCAGAATACCTACCCTGTCCTTCTTCAGGCTTGGAATTACACAGAACTTAAATTTCTTTCCTTTATAAACTGGTATTTGTTTTATTGATTTCAACATTATGTTCTGTTTTTATGTCACCTATATCTTTCACTGTGTTCTGTCATCTCCTCTCAAAGAACTATTATTATAGTAAATAAAAAAAGGGAAGAAAATAATTTAGCTAAAGTAATCAGTTCTCAAAATAGTTTTGATCGATGTAGTGTGTGTCCATCTCTGCAAAAATGGGAGTAGAACAGGAGAAGGAAGAAGAGTTTTGTCATTTCTCTTAAAAGTACAGCAGGTAAAAGTTCTGGAAAATCGAAGTGAATGATAAAGAAAAATCTATAAAGCTAACAACTCCTTCCAAATTCTTGAGAAACAAACCCAGCTGTTTAATTAAAAGGAAGAGGAGTGGAGTCACTCTTGAAATGACTGCTGATGAATGATGAAATGATCATCCTTAAGAGGCACAGAGACATAAAACAGCTTTGGTAAGGTTCAAATATTTAGAACTAGAAGGAACCCCACAGCTCATTTAGTCCAACCTCTTCAGTACATAGGCAAGAAAGAGACTTGCCCAGGGTAATCCAGATATTAAGGATCTGAAGTAGGAGTTGCTCTTAGGTATACATCTAAGTCTAATGCCCTATGTATTCCACACTCCCTCTCAGTTATTCAGGTAAATATTTAATTCAGTATAACCACTAGAATTTCTATTTATACTTTTCTAAAAATTACTAGGAAATGGACATGTGATCTAAGCATTAAAGGTTTATATATAGAAATAAGAAGGGTGCCAGATCAAGAGAAGAACCAAATAAGGAATAGGGATGACAACAAAAGATAAAATAGATCATTCTGATTATAGTACATGACACTACAGGTTTCGGCATAAACAAAGTAAAAGCAACTAGGATGAATAAAGAAATTGTTGATGGAAAAAATCTTGCATCAAAAATCTCTGAAATGGTTTGATATATAGAGAATTAATGCAAATATGTCCAACCAAGAATCCCCATATGGATAAGAGGATTAACAATTAAACAATTGTAATCATTAACAATCATATGGTAGATTACTCTGACTCATTAAGAAAAATGTGGATCAAAACAAATCTTAGGCTTATAACCAAGCCAACTTCAAATTTGACAAAACAGAATCAGTTTATGTGGAAGGGGCTATGGAAAAGTAGCAACGTATATGCTACTGGTATTGAGAAGAGATTAAAGCACTTTGAAATTATGCAAAGAAAGTGACTAAAAAGACCATACTCTCTGACTCAGAGATACCACTCTTAAGACACATAACCCAAGGAGGTCAAAATTAGACAGGCTTTTACAGACATCAAAATATTCATGCAGCAAAATTTTTGTAGCAAAAAATGAAAACAAAATAGATGCCCATTGATGTTATGAATATAACAGAATTCTCATGCAAATATAAAAAATGGAAAATCAGATCTGTGATTTCATAGGTATGAGGAGGATCCCTGTGAGAATATTCCTCTCTACCCAGACAGACCAGCACCTTCTCAGCAGCATTAGGTCTTACAGAGGTACAAGGCACACAGAGGAGAAAGGATGTGTCTGGGTCACAGAGTCGGTGTGTGCCAGGTGTACAGCTTGGACCCATGTCTTCCCTATTTTGAAGCCAGCTCTCACAGGCTAGGCTGTGTAAAATGATGCAAAGTGAAATAAACAGAATCAAGAAAACTGCACAATTACCTTAACAATGTGAATGGAAAGAACAACCAAAGCAAGCTGAACAATACAACACACAGAAACTAGAATATCACATAAATAACAAACAAGTTAATATGTTCATTCATTTTGATGAATCTCTCTCAATTCCTAGAGAAGCTCAGCTCTGATTTCATGTAAAAGGAGAAAAATAGTACCTGTTAAAAATGTTTTTTTTTTTTTTTTTTTAATGTCAAAAGAAGAAAATACCTGTCCCTTCTCCCCTGTAACAACACGGCAGTGAAAAAAGTAAACAGAGCTGTATTTCCTATAGTCATTAAACAATATTTTTAGGTTGAAAGGGAATAAAGAGTAAACAGGAGAATAAACAAAATTCTTTCAGAAGTGAGATGCTTTTGCCAAACTAGAAGTTTAAACTTACAAGAATTAAAAACTGATTGACAATTCAAACATGCCTAAATATCATTAGTTTTACGTTTAAAATTGCTTAAGCTAGCATACTGGTTTGTCATTTCTATGAAAGGAAAAAAGAAATGACAAGTATTATATTTTACTACTGCTAGAATGGAAATGTTTGCTTTGATCCTGAGATGAGTTCTCACCCACTTAATCTGGGGCACACCTAGTTTTCAGTGAGTATTTTATTACAAAATATAACCTCTTTAATTAAGCACAGTATTGTTTCCATGATCCACTAACTGAGCCTGGTGGGAACTCAAGTGAAAGTCCCAAAGCTGCTTTCTTTCCCTTAGTTTTCCTAGACAGCAGGTGCTGCGCTATAATTGTGCCACTATGGAACTACCACTCATTTTTAATGACTACTTGAATTTCAAGAGCAAAATGGCAAAGATTCTAATTCCTTAAATAAAGCACCTTGTATAATTTTTTCAGGCAATACCGATAATTCACAAAACTGATTTCTATCTGACACAATATTATATGATTTGATACATAATAATTAACCGTTGATTTAGTTTCTTTTAAAAATCTATCCTAGCATGCTATATTATGAGGCTAATTTACTCTGATGACTAATTCTCATGTACTTCAGTGTTCTTCAGCCTCATATCAATACATGTAAACAATGCATGAGCTTACAAATCTGCTTGTGTACTAAGCTTCTCACAAAGAAAGTTTCAAGTTATTTGGTAATTTGATTTTAAGTTTTTCTAATTTTAACTTCCAATTTCAACCAAAACTTACTACAAAGCAAAAATGAACAAATGATTAAAGAATAAAACAAAAAGGATCTAGGCTTTTGCACTTCTAGAAGCAGGGAAGCAGGAGATCATTGGTGCTCTAGCTACAATAACATTTAGATATTTCATTGAAGCAGTAAGCCTAAACAAGACAAAAAGAAATGTGACCTGGATGCCTTATGCAGAGAAATGAGGAAACTTGGGCTGGAATTCGTTCTGCTAATAATCACTGTACTTGGATCAATCACTTAAACTTGTGTGGGTTTCCATTTTATAATCTATAAAATGAGGAGACTGAAGTCATTTTGAAGGTACTTTCTACCAATACACAAAGATGGGGTCTTTTCCCAGGCCTAAGAATGTCCAGCATGGCTGGAGTTGAAGGAAGGTGCTAATTATGGCTTCACAAGATTACAAAGCCAGTTCCAATCACAGCTCAAAGGATGCTTATGACTCATGTTAGTTCCTAAAGGATCATAGAGCAATTCAAGTCATTTTACTCGATTCCAGTCGTTTACTCCCAAAGGTAGGGAAGTGTGTTTTTTTTTTTTTTGCTTTTTCTCCCACTCAGAAATTCTTTCCCTAGTTCTTCCTAGAGCAGAAAAAAAGAATGCTTGCCTCTTTTTTTTTTTTTTTTTTTAAACCAGCCTCAAAAGATCCTGATTCTTTCTAGGTTTAGATTCCAGGAAACCAGTTTCCCTTACACTTTAACATATTCTAAAGATCTTCGGTTATGTCCCGCAATCTGAATGCTGGGATATCTTTAGAGAATAGAGAGCAAAGTCTCAACCCTCAAAACGGACACGTGTGTGTGTGTGCGTGCGTGAATGTATGTGTGTGTGAGAGAGACGAACGCTTCTCTCTAGGTAGACTTCCCAGCATGCTGGGAAGGGAATACAGAGGAAACGGGGCGAGACATCCAAGCCGGATCCCCGAATTCACGCACCCTCCCTCTCCAGACCATCCATTTACTCACACTTCTCACTCTCTGCCCTAGACAGATGAGACCACAACTCCCCGCAGCCCCAGAGGCCGAGATTTGGGGGATGGGTCTCCCTGTCTGGCCCCTCGAGTCCCCGGCCTAGCCGGGAAGCCCCGTCGCTCCGAGGGAGCAGCGGGGCCTGGGCTGGGCCCCCCGAGCCTCACCACAGGCGCCAAGATGATTCCTTTGAGGCCGTGGTCTCCCGATCCGGGCGCCGCCCGGCAGAATGGACCGCGGCCAGGGCTGGGGCCTGGGTCGAGGTGGGGGGGCCGGCCCCCGGGACCATCGCTCCCTTCTTCCCTGCCTCCCTCCCGGGCCCCGCGCGCGCCTCTCACCTCCTTTGGGCATCGCGGCTCCGGCAGCTGCTGCAGGAACTCGAACTGACGCCGGAACCGGAACTGGCCTCTCTCTTTCCTTCCTCCCCCCTCCCCCCCACCCTCCCTACCTTTCCCCGGGTCTCTCTCTCTATCTCTAGCCTACCCCAGAGTCAGGGAAGGAACCCTCCGCGGGTTCAACCCGTGCTCGAGCGCCGCTTCTGCTGCCGCCGCCGCCGCCACAGCCACGAGGACCCGGAACCCCTTCTTCCAGGCGCCGGAGCTCGAGGAGCGGCTGTCCTGGGAGTCCGCCGGAGCCCTGGGGCCGCTAGCGCCCTTCTCACAGCCACTCTTCAACACCGAAGTCTGGATAGGCAGCCAGCTCCACACCCCAGAGAAGATCAGACTCCCACATTAAGGAACTTTACTCGGCTCTCGGGATCAGAGAATTATAATTCTTCGCAGGCAAAACTGAGGACGACCAAACTGACGCAACATCTTTGCAGGGGCTTCGCCTGTGGCGGGAGAGTGACGTCATATTACGGGGGCCGAGAGGCCCTTGTCCGTGACGTATTAATCAGGCGACAAGGGCTGGGCGGAGCGGTGGGACGGAAACGGAAGCCTGACTGGTGGTGGTCGGGAGCAGTCGGTAAGTTTCCTGCTCGTCGTTTCCTAGGCAATAGTCGCTCGCTCCTCTTACCTCTTCCTGGGTCCCAGAGGCACTTTGTGGCCTCCCTTCCCGTCAGATTGAGAGGAGTCCATGAAGGAAGAAGACGCTTCTACCTCCGTGGAGCTTAGTGACAAGACCCCCCTTACGCACGCCCGACCAGAAGGCTGGCCCCGGAGAGACTCGGAGAGCCGTCTATACTCCAGTGCCCGAAGATCCAGGCCGCCTTCCTCCGGTGCTGGAGTTTTGTTGGGGATAGTTTAGGGAGAAGTTGTCCGCGGCAAAGGGCCCCCTCTTTTAACCGCTGATGACAAAGGGTCGGATGCGGAGTGGAGATTCGGAGTGACAGTAGCCATTCTGTGTGGGACACCTGGGCAAGTCCTCTCCCACCTCAGAGCCTCGTCTCTTCTACACTTCTTGCCCTCTTATACTTATAGGGTCGTTTCTAGCATCAAATTAAACTCCATAACCGCTTACTGTTAGCCTTTGTGCAAAACACCGGGCTAAGATAAGGGAGGGTAGGGAGGTGGTCGTGGCAGCGGTTCCATTGAAATCTGGTTCTTGTCCCGGTGAAATCTGCCGTACGTTTGGAGGATGAGATGCAAACGAAGCATATTACACAGCTATACGTGGATGAGCAATCGCTCTGTGAGGTCCCAAAGGGAAAGTCCTCATTGGTTCAAGCTTTGGTGAACTTTACTATCATAGGTGGCACTTCATTTGGGGGGACTGGAGGCTGTACATATAAGTTATCATTTCCCTTCATAGGCTCTCTCAGAGCTGCAAGAGACCCATAGAGGTAATGAAGTCCAGGCTCTTGTTAGTTTTACCGAAGCCCAGGGATGGTTAGTTAACTTGCTTAATATAATAAGAAAAGGATTTGAACTCAGGTCTTTTGAATCCACAGCTAATGTTCTATTACTATAGTAATTGTAGAAATATTCAGTACTTTCTAAGTGATATGCAGAATTAATATTTGGCTCGTAGGAGGCCCATTTTGTGTTCTTTCACCTTTGGAAAACTGGATGTTTTGGCTTAGACAACTAGGCATACCTTTTGTGGAAATGAGTTATCAGGAACCAATTTGTTTACATTATTTTTGGTATTCTTTTGTGTTATTTTGTAGAAAATGCCTAAAGTGAAAAGAAGCAGGAAAGCTCCTCCAGATGGTTGGGAGCTAATCGAACCAACGCTGGATGAATTGGATCAGAAGATGAGAGAAGGTGAGGAGAGCCCAATTTTCAGTTTTCTGTATTAAGACTGGGGAGAAAAAAGACTGTGATGTGATTGAAAGATCACTTAATTTGGATATAGCTCTTGAGTATTCCATCTAAATTATGGCACTTCATCACAGTGACAGTACAAGTCCAGGCCCATTCTTTCACTTACTTTTTCTTATTTTAATGTTTTCGTACACTCATCATGTGGTGTGTGGAAGAATTATTGAATTTGGAGCAAAGGACTTATCCTAGCTCTACTACTTAATATCTGTGCCAAAATATGAAAAGTATTTATTAAGCACATAGTAAGAATGTAGTAAGAAACCTTTGTCTTGAAGGAATTTATATTCTAAAGAGTGAGGGAATAGGTAGGTGTGTGGAATGATGACTAAGTTTGGGTTCCTTCTCTGAAATGAAGATCCTAGGAATAACTTACCAGTGGAAGTATGATGTAAAGAGTTTTTTTTTTTTAACTCTCTCCTGCTCTTTTATGCTGTGGAAAGTGAGGGGATCATCATCCCTTCTATGATTATACAGCAAAGATCAAGGGGGTTAGACTCAATAGAAACAAGAGACAACATGTTCTTGACTTAGGAAATTAAATTCCTTAATGCTGCATATTAATATAGAATCTATTTGAGAAGACTGATAAGGTGCATCAGAATTGCTTCCTTATTTGGAGCTTTGTTCAAATGGAAATTAAAAAAAAACAAAAACACTGAAGCTTATAGTTTCTATATTCAAATTCTGGTCTCTCCTGTTATCCTAGGTCACCACATACCTGTTTTCATTTTTTTTTTTTTAAACTAATCATCTTTTCCATATTGTCTATTAACCTATATTCTTATAGTGAACGCTGATGTGGCTTTCTGGATATTTACTCATCATAGAGGTTCATGTCAAGGTTCTTGTGTGTAACTAAAAAAATTTCTTAAAAAAAAGTGTAGTCAGCTTTTTTGCTCTGCTGTGATAGCACATCCCTAGTTTTTTAGGGTTAAATTCCCTACTGCATTTCTTTTCTTCACTTGTTGGCTTGACTGACATTTTTTGTGATTTATTTATTTGAAAAGCATTAATTATATTGAATACCCCTGTATTTTAGAATGTTCAGATTTAAACAAAAAATTATTGAAGAGTAAAAAGCAATTTGAAAAGGTGTAGATTCATATTTATGTGAGTCAGTCATTACATTAAATTACATAATTTGACTTCTTTTTCCCCATACGATAGTGTTGATAGAAATATAACTATTTTTTTTTCCCTTAGAAAATTGTGTGTCAGAACCTCTGAACCTAATTTATGTGTTTTTCTCTCTCTAGCTGAAACTGAACCTCATGAAGGAAAGAGGAAAGTAGAATCTCTCTGGCCAATTTTCAGGATTCATCACCAGAAAACGAGATACATATTTGATCTTTTTTATAAGAGGAAAGCCATAAGTAGAGGTAACCAGTTAAATGGGATCTTAGGCTTTTTGATGTCTTATTATTTTTTTAATGAAAGAAATCCTAACTTTAAGCTTTGGGAATAATTAAATAATGGACATCACTCCCGAAACCTTAGCAAGTTTTGATTTTTATTTTGATCATTAAGCAACAAAAATATATGGGTGAAATTTTTCCCTCTCTTGCCTATTTATTGAAGGATAGTGAAGAATAGTTTATATTGGACAGATATCTAATATCTTTTTTCCCTCTCTGACAGAATTGTATGAGTACTGCATTAAAGAAGGTTATGCAGATAAGAATTTGATTGCCAAGTGGAAGAAACAAGGTTATGAAAATCTGTGTTGCCTCCGTTGCATTCAGACTCGGGATACCAATTTTGGAACCAATTGTATATGTAGGGTTCCAAAAAGCAAATTAGAAGTGGTAAGCTTTTTCTTAATGATACTTAATTTCTGCACATCTAGAAAGCTAAATTTCTAGGACCATCTCTTGGTGCTCATCTTTTTATGTAGATTTTGATTATAATGGTATTTATTATGGGTTTTAGTTCTCCTAGTCCTTCTTTTAAGTGGCCATTTTCCTCAGGTTTGTTTCAGGTGTTCTAGTTTGATGCATGAGATAGGGAAGATTTGGGGATGTATGGAATTATGAATATAGGGATAACAGTTAAAAGATGCCTGCATGCTTTAAATCCTTATGGTTCAATCCAGTATGCTGTGAAAACAGGATCTGCAGAACTGATTAGTTGTCATTTGAATTAAGCTTTATTTAGAATTAAATTGTCTTTTGTGGGCATTTTGGGAAACTTTTCCCTTATGGTATTCACTAATGTCACATCTATTAGGTCAAGTTAATAAAAGAGGTGATTGATAGAATAAGTTTTTATATTATATCAGAGCAAGTTACCTCTCCACTTCCAGAATGTCATGGCCTACTTTATTTTATAGGGGCGGATCATTGAGTGTACCCACTGTGGCTGCCGAGGATGCTCTGGTTGACAGGTCTTGAAGCAGTGGACCCACAAATTCCCTTTTTGGCTTATTTTTATTGTTCATCTCCATGAGTAGCTGTTAAAGTGAACTCTTTTTTTTTTTTTTTCCTGGATAACTCTTGCTCTTCAAAGCTACAAGCTGTGATTGGAGCATGATGGCAAAAGAAAGACTGTGTTAATCAACTGTAATTATCTGTGATTTAAAAAATAAAATCTTTAACCATTGGTAATTCATGTTGTAGTTTGTACACAACAAGATGTTACCATATAGATAAAATTTTCCTTATGCCGCTCACATATATAGATTATTCCTTTTTATGCATGTAAAGAGTTATATAAAATTGCATCTTTTCCTCATGTCTTTGTAGGATTATAGTTAGTACAAACAGTATCTCTATTTTATAGATGAGAAAAGATGTTCACAAAATTAAGAGTTGGAAAGGACTGAAAGAATCCCATCTGAGGTGGGATTTCAACCTGGGTATACTGTGGCTTCAGTTTCCTATTATGCTATAGGGCATTTAATATAAATAGGAAGAATTTGGGAAGGGTTAAGAATCTTGCACAGAACTAATAATTAAAAGGCAACACTTAAACCCATATCTTGACTCTAAAGTAAGAGTTTTTAATCACCTCAGAATAGGTATTCTACAAGTTAAAGATAATAAAAGTGTCATCCCAGTACTTGCAGAATTAGTACAAAGCTCAGAGCAGCTATTCCCTCTGATAAACCAGCTTATGGCAAGATCTGCAATGAAGGAGAACCCAATATTTCACTGAAGACCTACAGTCCACTTCAAATAATGTAGGTTATTTGAAGTTTCTCCTTAAATTTGTTTTTTCAACTTTCACCCATTATTAGTTCTGCCTCTGGGGATCCAATAATAATAAACTGAATCCCTCTTCCATTTACCATCCCTTCAAATACCTGAAGATTGCCATAATGTGATTTCTTTTGCACAGATATTCTTCACACTAAATATTCAAACTTCTTTCTGAACTTGAGGTCCATCACTATGCTGGCTGCCATCTAGATATTATTTTCTTGCTGCAGCATTTAAAAAACTATTTAAAACAGCTTTGTAAGGCTGATAATTCAGGAAACAAAAGCTGGTACAATCAGCTGGTATGTAACAAAGTCTATTAACAATATTCTAAAATGCAGTAATACTGCAAATGCACTACAACCCAGTAATAAATACTTGACAGTTAAAAGTCATGACCATCAGATACTTGAATCTATGAAGCTTCCACTTCTTTATGTCTTCTTTGTGGACAACCAACCACCTAACAATTTGAGATTTCTGGGTTTTTGCATTATGTCCCAAAGATGATGTGTTGTCAGATCTCTGAAGATGATCATGATAGTGTCTGTTCTTCCTGGTCTTCCATGTCTTTGGTTGCTTTAGTCTCTTCACTAGCCTTGTTACTTGTAGGCTTTGTCCTATATTTCTGCCAGGGATGAGGAGTTTCTTCTGCAAGCATTATTTTCAGCCAATTCTTGTAGTAAGCTCGAAAACCATCAATCTTTTCCAAATAGGGATTCTTCTTTTTATACTGTAATTGAAAAATCCAGTGACATGAGATTTGAGACTAGGGATATAAACTAGCTTCCAAATCAGTGAGTAAGAAATTCTTAAGCTTGTTAGATAAGAGTCTTTCATTAAAACTTGTTACATAAAATTTCGGTTAACAGAAAAAAAAAAAGACTGTAGAGGGTTTCTCGTAGGGAATAAAGTACATTAAGATCATGATTCAATGTGGACTACAGAAATGGCTCAATACAACGTAAATATATTCTTAGGCAATAATGATAGCTTCTATTTTTATAGTGCTTTTTTGTTATAAATTACTTCACATATATTAACTCAACTAGTTTTTACAACTCTACAACATAGGATGGACAGATATCATCAGCATCCCTATTTTACTGATGAAGAAACCAGTTCAGAAAGGGGAAGCTGCTCCTCCCTAAAG
Source organism: Antechinus flavipes (assembly GCF_016432865.1). Taxonomy (NCBI): domain Eukaryota; kingdom Metazoa; phylum Chordata; class Mammalia; order Dasyuromorphia; family Dasyuridae; genus Antechinus; species Antechinus flavipes. Next base: position 246,178,059 of record NC_067398.1, on the reverse strand, counting down.
TGTGCCTTGATTCCTTTACCCTTTCTAATGTGGCCCTTTACAGCAGCATGGACAAAAGGTCTCCTGTACTGTTTGCCTTCCAAGCTCTCTCTATCTTTGCTTTATATATAAAGGAGGTTTACTTTATAGTTGGCTCAAAAGTTGGGAGAATTGGGCTCTACCACTGTGACTTTGGGTGGTTCATATATAATTCTCCAGAACTGAGTTTCCCTACTTTATAAAATTGCAGTAGCTAAACAAGTCAGTTTCTAAATCTGTACCACATAATGCTATGAATTCTAGAAAATATGGGCATCAGAATCACATCAGAAAAGAGAACTACAGAGACTAAATGTGGATTGAAGTATTTTTTCACTTTTTTGTGTTTTTTTTCTTCTCTCTCTTTTTGGTTTGATTTTTCTTGCACAATATGACAGATATGGAAATATGTTTAAAAGGACTGCATATATTGGTTGCTGTCTTGTGCAAGAGGGAGATAAGGGAGAGAGAGAAGGAGAAAAATTTAGAACACAAAGTTTTATAAAAATGAATGGTGAAGGGGCAGCTAGGTGGCGCAGTGGATAGAGCACCAGCCCTGAAGTCAGGAGGACCCGAGTTCAAATCTGGTCTCAGACACTGTCTAGCTGTGTGACCCTGGGCAAGTCACTTAACCCCAATTGCCTCAGCAAAAAAAAAAAAAAAAAAAAAAAAATGAATGGTGAAAACTACATGTATTTAGAAAAAAAATAAGGTCATCAACACAGAGTTCTGAGAGAACAGTAAAAATCAGAAACTGCTCTGATATCAAAAGTACAGGCTACTTTCTTAATCTATTTGCACACTAATTTAACTGTTCTATTTGCAAAAAACTCTTGATCAACCATCAATCCTCTGATCAGAGGATTTGTATCACAATGAAGAGAAGATAATTTAAAATTATTAACAATTAGTAATTTGATACTAGTTTAGGAATTGGAAAGCCAAAAGCATCTGAAAAAAGGGACACCATTAGCTTATGTATTACTGTAGGCATCCTTAAATGGAATAAATGCAGTAGAAAGTTGAATTGAATGTGGATTTTACGATCCTCCACTTTTTAATTTTTTTAAATGCACTAACTTTAAAAGAATTTGCCACTTCATTCCTAGGACATGATAGTTTAAAACCTAGAACACATACCCTGTCAAATGTAGGAGGGTAAGTAGCCGCAAACTCCAGCTGTCGGATTATGACTTCATTCACTGGGACTTTATTATTCTTCATGCTACGAAGGATGTCTATGAGATAAGCATAGTCTAGCTTCTTCACAGCTGAACTGATGAGGGTGCTGTAGATGTAGGTGTTGGGGATCATCCCACATGTCTGAAACAATCACAGATATTAAAATGGGCAATATCTACCAGAGCTGATTGAGGCTAATAGTACAAATCTCTTTGACAGGTTACCAAGGATTAGATTTGAAGGAATTAGGGATTAAGTTAATCTGTCAATTGTGTCACCTGTGGAGATCTCAGGTCAGAGAGAACCAATGTATCAGAGGCTTATACAAAAACATTAAGTGTGCTATTTTTCTTTGAAATAAATATGGGATCACCCAGGGAGTTAAGGCAAGCTATGTCTTTTCCAGTAGTATGTGGGAACACAAGATAATCACAGGCAAAGAAAGGGAAAGGTATGTTGTTATGGGTAAAGAACACCTGAAGGGATTTTTCTATGGTGGGATAGTGATTAATAGAGCAGGCCTATGGCTATTTTCTGGAGGCACAAAGCAGAGCAGCCCTTCAGAGAAAAAAGGAACTTCTAACTTTATACACCAATATAGTGATGGTGATATATATATGTGTGTGTATGTGAGTCTGTCTTTGTCTCTGTGTGCATGTGTGTGTTTGAATGAAGTGGGTCTTGGGAAATGTGAGCTCCATGAATATTCCTGGTTATGGCTTTTGGTGGACCCAAAATAGTGGAGTAAGGAAGGAACTTGCCTGAACTCTCCCAATTTCACCTCCAAACAAGTATAACATCTCAAAGTAAATTCCGGAATGGCAGAAATGGCAAATGATAGGGTAAAACCATTTTGTAGTCAAAGACAACAGAGGACATTGGCAGAAGGCTTTTTTCAATGGGGCAAAAGAGCACAGCCCAGCATAGGCCGCACCTGAGCAAGCCTGAGCCCCGGAACAATCCAATGGGAGACCTTGTAGTCTCCGATGAAGCCCAGCAGTGAGGTCCCATGGCTCTTGGCACAACCAAGCAGTAAGGTCACTTGGCCTCTGATCCAGCCTTAAATAAGAAGCTTAGGATGGTGCCTTCTCTACCCCAAATACAACACCTGGCTTTAATATAAAAGTCAGAAAATAGGTTGGAGAAATAAACAAAAAAGCAGAAAAAAAGAATCTGACCACAGAAACTTACTATGGTAATAAAAAAGATCAAAACACAAATTGAGAACAGGACAATGTTAACATGTCTACATATAAAAGCTTCAATGAAAAATGTGAATTGGTCTTAGGCCCAAAAAGAACTCCTGAAAGAAATCAAATAGATCTTAAAAATCAAATAAGAGAGGTAGAAGAAAAACTGAGAAAAGAAATGCGAATGATGCAAGAGAAGCATGAAAAAAGTCAATAGCTTGATAAAGGAAGCACACACACACACAAAATAGAAAAAAGTTGTACAAAAATTTACTGAAGAAAACAACTCTTTGAAAAGTATAATTGACCAAATGGAAAAGGTGGTACAAAAACTTAACTGAAGAAGATAATTGCTTAAAAATGAAAAACATCAAGAAACAAAACAAATCAACAAAATGAAAAAAAAAAATAGAAAAAAATGTGAAATATTTCATTGGATTTTGATTACATTAAATTAACAAGTTTTTGTACAAATAAGCAAATGTAGCCAAGATCAGAAGGAAAGCAGAAAACTGGGAACAAAATTTTATAGACAGTTTCTCAGATATCTCAAATAGATAAATTATTTTGTCAAATCCATAAGAAAGCAAGTCATTCCCCAATTGACAAATGTCAAAGGACAGGAATGGGAAGTTTTGTGATGAAGAAATCAAAACAATTTATAATCATATGTATTTAAGTTTAAAGTTTAAAAACAAATTAAAAAAGGAAAAAAAAACTGACCTGGGAAATTAGGTGTAAGAGAAATAATTTAAGAATTACTGAATTAATTGCATTCTATGATCAGAAAAAGATCCTGGACATATTTCAAGAAATTATAAAGAAAAAACTGCTGAGAGAGAGAGAGGAGAGAGAAGAGAGAGAGAAAAAAGAAAAGAGAAGAGAAGAGAAGGGAGAGAGAGAATTGATAGAAGAGAGGGTTGACTTGAGAAGGAAGTGGCCAGAAGCTAAACATTGGTGAGGAAGGGCAGAATAAAAGGAGAGAGAGAGAAAAGCATAAATGGGGGGAAATCATAACTGTAAATGAGATGAACTCATTCATAAAAGGGAATTGCAAAGTGGATTAAAAACCAGAATCCTACAATATGCTACTTATTAAAAAAAGAGACATACACAGAGTAAAGATAAGGGGCTGGAATAAAATCTATTATGCTTCAGCTGAAGTTAAAAAAAAAAAAGCAGGAATAGCAATATCATCTCAGACAAGCAGAAATAAAATAGATCTAATTAAAAGAGATAAGGAAAGAAACCACATCTTGCTAAAAGATACCATAACCAATGAAGTAATATCAATACATCAAATAGTATAGTATCCAAATTTTTAGAGAAGTTAAATTAATTACAGGAGGAAATAGAGAGTAAGTACATACTAGTAGGTGACTTCAACTTTCCCCTCTCAGAATGAGATAAATGTAACCACAAAATAAACAAGAAAGAAATTAAGATTGTGAATAGAATTTTAGAAAAGTTAGATTTGATAGACATTTAAAGAAAACTGAATGAGAACAGGAAGTGGTACATGGCACCTACACACGTATTAGGGCATAAAAACCTCATAATCAAATGCAGAAAAGCAAAAACGTAAAAAGGCATCTTTTTCAGATCATAATGCAATAAAATCCACATTCAATAAAGGCCTAGAGAAAGACAGTAAAAATTAATTAAAACTAAATAACCTAATCCCAGAGAATGAATGGATCAAAGAACAAATCATAGAAACAATAGTTTCTTTAAAGAGAATGAAAATAAGATAACACACCAAAATTTGTAGGATGTAGTCAAAACAGTAGTTGGGGGGCAATTTATATCTCTAAGTACTTGTAAATAAAAAAAACTAGAAGTAAACACCAAATTGGAAACCCTAAAAAGACTAATAAAATAGAAAAATAAGACACTATTAAATTAATAAAACTAGGAGCTTGTTTGATGGGAAAAAAAATTCCAATATAATAGACATACCATTGGAAAGAAAACCAAATCATCAAAAATGAAGAGTGAATTCAGTACCAATGAAAAAGAAATTAAGGCAATTATTAAGCTTGTTTTGCCTAATTGTATGCCAATAATTTTGACCCCTAAATGAAAATTTACAACATAAACAACCCAAATTAACAGAAGAAGAAACAGAATACTTAAATAACTCCATCTTAGAAAAAAGAAATTGAACAAGCCATTAATGAAGTCCCTAAGAAAAACTTCAAAGGGCCAGATGGATTCACAATCTGGAAAAGTAGGCAAAAAAGGAATCCTACCAAATTCCTTTTATGACGCAACTATGCGTTTGATACCTAAAACAGAAAAAGAAAATCATAGACCAATTTCTCCAACATCCATTGGGAAAACACTCTTTAAATAAAATACAAGCAAGGAGATTACAATGACATATTACAAGAATCATATACAAAGATCAGGATTTATACAGGGATGCAGGACTGACTGGGTCAATATTAAGAAAACTAACAGCATAATTGACCATATCAATAACAATAACCACAGAAATCATATGATTATCTCAGAACGTGCAGAATTTTTTTTGACAAAATATTATTATTAAAAACACTAGAGAGTATAGGAATAAAATGGAGTTTTCCTTAAAAATGATAATAGCTATCTAAAATCATTAGCATATTTTAATGGGGATAAGCTAGAAGCCTTTCCAGTAAGATCAAAGGTGAAACAAAGGATATTCATTATCACTATTATTATTCAATATTGTACTAAAACTATTAATTATAACAAGAGAAGAAATAAAATTGTCACTCTTTTCAGATATAGTGGTATACTTAAAAAACCTAAAGAATCAACTTAAAAAACTAGTTCAATTAATTAAAATAAAGTTGCAGGATAAAATATAAAATCACACAACTCACCACCACATTGCCAACAAAGTCCAGCCGCAAGAGAAAGAAAAATTTCATTTACAACAACTGTACACAATATAAAATATTTTGGCGTCTATCTACCAAGACCAACTCAGGAACTATACAAATAAATTACAAAACACCACACAAATAAAGTCAGAACCAAACAATAAAAAAAGTGTCAATTATGCATAGGTAGGTTGGGCCAATATAATAAAAATGCTATTCTACCTAAATTAATATACTTATTCAGCATCATACCAAGCAAACTACTAAAAAATTATATAAAAACATTTTAACTCACTATCAATTATAGAAATGAAACAATTCTGAGATACCACCTCAGATCAGCTAATAAGAGAAGAAAATGAATAAAAGTTGGAGGGTATGTGGGAAAATTGGGACATTAAAGCACTATTGGTGAAATTGTGAATTGATCCTACCATTCTGAAGAGAAATTTGGAACTATACTCAATGGGCTACTCTTTGATACAGTAATACCACTACTATGTGTATATCCCAAAGAGATTTAAAAGAGGAGAGAGGAAAGACTTATTTGTATGAAAACATTTATAGTAGTTCTTTTTGTGGTGGCAAAGAATTGGAAATTGAGAAGATGTCCATCAATTGAGGAGTGGCTGAACAAGTTGTATGATTGTAAAGGAATATTATTGTGCTATAAGAAATGATGAGCAAAATTATTTCAGAAAAACCTGGGAATACTTAAATGAACTGATACAAAATGAAGTGAGCAAAACCAGAAGAAAACTGTAAACAGTCACAGCATTGTTGCATGATGATTAATTGTGAATGACTTAAGCTATTCTTAGCAATTCAGTGATATAAAATAATTCCAAATCATGTTATTTCCAGAGAGATAATTGATGGTATCTGAATGCAGAGCACAGCATACCATTTTTTACTTTTTGCGGGGGAAGGGTGGGCTATATTTTCTTTTACGTGACTTGTCTTTCATGACTGCACATGTATAACATATAGCAAATTGCTTACTTGTTGGAATCCTTACAAACTGCTAACTAATTAGAGTTGATCTAATCTTACAAGAAGATGTTTTGGCCAGAACCTGAAACAAGGTACTAAGTAGAACTAATTAATACAAGGCTTGTGTTCACACCTTTACTCATTGGAGTTCACAAGTATGGGAGTTTCACAAAGTAAACTTTCTAACTTTGTGAATTCACACCTCCCTTGAAGCTCTTAGGGCCAGAGAGCACTATGGGAGAAAACCCATAATCCCTCTCTCTCGTATCCCACAATTCCTCCCTCTTGTATAAAAGAAACAGATAGAGGCTCTTGGACAGATTTCACTGGAATGACATGAAGAGTGGAGCTGGCTGTAGGCTGAAGAAAGCAGAGGCAGAGGCTGAAGGACAAACCTTTGGATTTGGCAACATTTGGAGGGAGCTCTTGGAACCAAGCAGAGAGATAGACCTCTAAGCTAACCGGGCTATATTGGAGATAATAAAAGATCTGAACTTTTATCACCTGGCTGCATTTGGGAAGAAGGTCACCACATTTTGGCGCCCAAACAGGGACCGACAAAATCTTGATTCCAGGGAAGGCACCCAGAGAGAACTTTTATAATATTTTATAGAAGAACAAGAACCCAACATTTGAACTCCTAACACTTACTGTCTCAGAGAAGGAAAAGAGAATGGAAGGAGAGAGAGAATTTGCAATTCAAAGTAAAAAAAAAAAAGGCAAATGTTAATTGTTTTCACATGGAATTGAGAAAAATGAGAGATGATGACTACTTTTTCTAAATTGGAAACTTCATGCTCATTACTCCATAATGAAGGAAAGACAACCTGGTACATTTGAAAGTGTGCTGGATTTAGAATCAGAGGGCCTGTGGTATAAGTGGAAGCTATGCCATTTAACCAGCGATATGATTTTGGATAAGGTCTTCAGGTTTCCTCATCTGTAAAAGGAGGGGATTGGACCAGATAATCTCCAACATCTCTTCAAGCTTTAAATCTATGCTCTTATGATCCATTTATAGTTTCAACTTGAAATAACTTTACAATTTTCTAATTTCATAGAATAAGAATTAAGATTTGTAAATTCACTGATGTATGGGATTTTTATATGAGGAAATCCCAATTCAGGAAAACACCTAATCTATATTTTATTGTTTCAGAACAGGGATTTTTAACCTGGAATCCACAGACTTGTAAGGGTTTTGTGGGTAGATTTCAGGGGGTCCATGAACTTAGGGGAAAAGAATTACACATTTTTATTTCATTATAACTGGTTTATTTCACAATCTATGAATTTTATTTTATGCAATTAAAAACATCATTCTGAGAAGGGGTTCCTAGGCTTCACAAATTGCCAAAGGGGCCCATGAGATAAAAAAAGGATAAGAACCTGTTTTAGAGGAGATTACCTATAGCAGAGAGAGATAAAGTGGCTTGACTGAGATCATATAATCAGTAGATTTCAGAGGTGAGACTTCCAACTGTGCCTTCCTGGTTGTATTCTGTAAGCATGATGCATCTACTTAAGGCCTCATCTCTTCTCTAAGGTGTTGCCTCCCCAGTAAGAAATTTTTTTCCAAATGCTCATCCTTGATCAACTAATAAAGCCTTTAAGAAGTTAATGAAAGTCCAGCTCTCTATTTACTATGCCATGTGCTCCCAAATTTTATTGCTGCATATTACTATCATTTCATAAATATGGAACTTCAAGGATTAGCAAAGATATTTTCCTAGAATAATCTGTGTGTTTATCAAAGCTGTCAAGATATGTAACTATCTAGATGGAAGAACTGAGCAATTTTCTCTACAGTGTGAATCATAGCACTACATGGAAATTTAAATAAGAGTTGTTAACCACTTTTTTCAAAATCAGATACCTTAATATATTACTAAAAAGTCATCACAGAGGCCTGTTTACCTTCATGTCTGTGAGTAGCTGCATTCCATGATTTTTCGTAAGGCAGCCTATGGCCAAGTTACAAAATGTCTGCATGTTAGGGATTAATCCTCTTCTTGCCAAGATGGGGAGCAGTTTCTGAAAGAATAGATATTGATGCCATTGACAAACATTTCCTGAGCACCATTGTATACAAAGGGGGGCGAGGGGAAGGGAGAGAAAGGATAAGACATGCTCCTAGTTTTGAGGCCTTTACAATCTAAGACACTCTCTGGAGCTGTTTCGCTCACATAAATACCAAAGTTTAAATGAAACCTATGCCTCCTACTTTACTGAAATAAGTTCAACTTAAGGGGGATGAATTTCTTTCTAATGTTTAAGGATCCTCCTAAAGTAATAAAGGCTTAAGGAACAGACAAAAATCTCAAGAAAGCTGTGATAGGATGAATACAGAGAGGCTTGGAGAGACCTACATGGACTAATGCTAAGTGAGATGAGCAGAACCAGGAGATCATTGTACACTTCGACAATGATACTGTATGAGAATGTATTCTGATGGAAGTGGATTTCTATTACAAAGAGACCTAACTGAGTTTCAATGGATAAATGATGGACAGAAACAGCTACACCCAAAGAAGGAACACTGGGAAACGAATGTGAACTATTTGCATTTTTTATTTTCTTCCCGAGTTATTTTTACCTTCTGAATCCAATTCTCCCTGTGCAACAGGAGAACTGTTCGGTTCTGCAAATATGTATTGTATCTAGGATATACTGCAACATATTTAACATTTATAGGACTGCTTGCCATCTTGGGGGGGGGTGGAGGGAAGGAGGGGGGAAAAAAAAAAAAAGAAAGCTGTGATAGCTCACTGGCTAACCAAGCCTTATTATTTAAAAAAAAAAAAAAAAGGACATCTGGGGAGAGAGATGAGAAGAAGCTCTCATTGTAAAACAGGAAGAATAATAAAGATTATAATAAATATGTAACAAATAATAAATAATAATAATAAAGATTTTTTATTCAGCTATGAAAAGGAACTTTAAAGGACCCAGATCTTATCAGGCAGTGATCAAATTTTGGGAGAGGGACAAAGGAAAAAAGGAAGGTAATTTTAAGTGAGACCCTGGATCTATATTCCTCATCTCTTTAGTGTCTTCCAAAATGAAAAGTAACAGTGCTCACCTTTGCCCCGTCAAGGTCCCCTACTTTGCTCTTTTTCCTCACCAATGTGTTGAAAAATGTAACATCTGCTTCCACTTTGTGCTTATCAAGAAGAGCCAACAATGAGGAAACTGATGGGCTGTCTGGTCTGACAATCTCAGCCAACAATGTCAGAGTTTTGATGTTAGGCTCTAGCTGGTCCTCCTTCATCTTCCTCAGGAAACCATCCATCTCACCCATTAAAGCCAATCTATCAGCTGCAGTAGTAACAGTCCCTAAAGAAACCACTTTCAGGTAAGATATCTTGAGATCCAGCAAGTTTGGCAGAAGGCAAACAGATTCTGAAAATCGGGCAACATCAGCTTTCACAGGCTCCAGCCTACTCAGACTTTGATTTTGTGCTACTAGGGAATTGGCTGGTTTGGAATCAAGTCCTCCTTTGTTATTTTCCTGTTCAGGCTGAACCTCATTGGCCTCTCTGACTTTCTGGAAATTTGGAGGATCCTGGGTCTCTCTGGAAATTCCCTGGAATAGCTGCCTCTCCAATAAGTGTACATCCAGCTTGGCCACGGTGCCTTTCTGTTCCTGTATTTTCTTTCTTTGGTGCCACTTGTCTGCCTTCAGTTGGAGCAGGGCCGGCTCTTCTTCAAGCTTCAGAAGCAAATCTGAGGCCACCTTGGGGTCCCCTAGATCACAGTCCCGGGCAGCAAACAGCATCAGATTGTAACTGTGAACATTAGGCTCAATTCCTATTTTCAACATCTGTCTCCAAACCTGCTTCCGAAGAAAAAGTGAAATTTTGTTTCCTCTGAATAATCTACAAAACTTATCAGAAACACCCTCAGCTTCAATGGCTGGATCAGCTGAGGATAGGAACCCAGACAAGAATGTTTTCTGGGAAGTTGGGATGAGAAGAATGGGATGACACTGGTTTCAGGTTTCTTGTTGTTGAGACTACTTTGGCAAGGAATTTCCCTGAGTACCGATCTTGGGAAGGTGACATCTATCTAGGATAGTGCTCAGGGAGGCGTGCGAGCATAGCTGACAGACATTTCCTTGATCCCCTACAGTAAAGTTTATCGACATATCATGGTCACTGGCTTACATCTGAATAGTATTCATGAGGGTAGATTTGGAAAAAGATGGGTCTTTACTGCCCAGGAAACTTTTTAGATAGTCATTTTTATGGGTAAGAAAAACAAAAGGCCCTCTACACTCTGGTGGTGATCCCCCACTTCCCACCATTTCCCTTAGTAAAGAATAAAAGGACATGGTTCCCCATCTTTCCTGCTCTGCCCATCTCATCTCTCACCCAGCACCACCCCTTAGCACACAGTTCAAATATCTTTTTTCTAACACATTGAAAGAATCTGCCTATCTGCCAATACTCACAACACTTGGGGAGAGATACAGACCTGTAGGGCATATCTGAAGCCTGTCTTCTTGTCTTGTATGCAGCCCATGAGCAGGAAATTGAAAGTCTCATTGGTGATAACATGACCTTTGAGTACGATTTCCTAGAGCAGAGAGAATCTGTGACTATTTTGAATCTGAAGTGGTCCCAATTATTTGAATGATAAGGAGATCATAAGCCCAGAAGATAATCTCTGTATCTAATTCTACTTATATGATGCCTAGAATGATGCTATGGTGATTTTTAGGTAATTTAGTATTCATCAATCAGAGGAAAAGAAAATAAACTCTCTAATCCCTAAATATATTTATCCCTTAGAAGGTTAATCCCATATTTCCATTTGTGAAGTGGTTAAGTTTTGTCTCTCTATGACTCTTCTTCAATATATGAGTACACATTCATGTCACTATTGTTTGTCTTAAACTATGGGTTCCTAGAGGGTGACGCCTACATTTAATTACAACTTTTTTTTTGAGAAAAAAATTTATATATACACATACATTCATATATAGCTATGAAAGATCGTAGTACACTTGTTTGTCCTCTTTGTCTGAAGGTAAATAATATCATCCTTCTTATGTTCTAATCATTCCATCTTTTTCTAACTCCACTGTTTCATCATTTCCTACACCATAGCAATACTCCAACTTTATACTGTTTAATTATTTAAATGATCTAAAACAATATTGATTAATGTGACTGACACAGTGTAGTTTCCCTTTTTCTCTTTTGATAACATCTGTTTTAGCTTTAACTTTGCTTAAGATCACAATTACTACCCCTAGTTTTTTTGTATAATAAAATTTACTCCTAATCTTTATTATTATGCTTGTGTATGTCTCTTGATTCCTATTCCTCCTGACTCCCCTGTTTTACTTCTACCTGCCACCTTGCCCTCCTCTTACTTAATCTACTTTACTTCCAAGGATCCCTTCCTTATCCTCTTGCCTCACCTTTGTCCCATTTTTCTAAAAAAAAAAAAAAAAAAATTAAATTGATTTAAAACTTAAACCCAAAATACCAAAAAGAAAAAAAAAATTCATTGTTATGTACACAGCAGAACATGAGAGAATTGAAAATATGAGACATTAAACTTCCATTTCAAGAAAGCCTATGTAATAAATACTACACAATGTGTTCAGTGTTTACCTCATTTTTCTGTTTCTTGTAGGCTTTCTTTTGCTCTCTGTTGTACATTTTAAAAAAATTTTATTCTTTTTCTCCCCCTTTCGTCTTCTCTTTATTCCTCTGCTTTAGTTCTAGCTACTATCTTGCTTATCTCATCTTCAGAATCCCTCCTCTACCTTTTGCCTCCTTCTTTATTCCCATTTATCTACACATCTTATTCCATTCCTGTATTAATGTACCACTCCTTCAATATCCCATTCCTCACCATCTTACTCCCTTTCCCACTTATTTCTTAATAAATTCCCCCTTGACAATTGGGATTAAGTGACTTGTCAAGGGCCACACAGCTAGAAAGTATTAAATATCTGAGGCCAGATTTGAATTCACGTCCTCCTGACTTTAGGGCTGGTGCAATATCCACTGCACCACTTAGTTGCCCCTTTTTTTATAAATTTAGAAAATATTTATATCCTTCTAGGGGTGTGTGTGTGTGTGTGTGTGTGTGTTGTTCCCTCTTTCCTGATATGATCGGATTCTTCTGTGTCAGTTCTTGCTTTTACATTTCATTCCCAGAACATAATTATTCTTTTTACCTTTTCCTACAGTTTTGCTTTTTAAAATCACATCATACTTAGCTCTATTCCAGTCTTTTTTTTTGAACTACCAACTTAATAATGACAATCTTGGCTACATAAGTTACATTTTCATGTGTACAACATAAATGTGTGTCTTTACTGAGTGCCTTGAAATTAGTCTTTGATGTTCACCTTATATCTCTCTTGGATTATACAATTCTTTAGGGAGAGGGCTACCAGATAATAATATTATGACCATAAAGAATCCATATCAAGATGACTACCAAAAAATCATCTAACCATCTGGACCTCAGTTTTCTTCTTTGTCCAATGTTGGGATAGAATGAAGGAGCTGCTAAAGTTAATTCCACTTTAAATTTATGCTCTTATGAAATGCCATATGAAGGAACAAACAGGGGAGCTGTCCAAAGTAGTACCTTTTCCACAATTTGGGGGATGCACAGAAGTCTTAGTGGTCCAGGACCGACTGAATAAGTCTGTTTAGCAGTGATGTAAACTGGGGTTATCCTGAACATGGTTTCCTCTCAACATATCTTCATTGTGGCTCATCTTTCCAAAGTGAAGAAGCCTAATCTTTTGAATATATAACAGCACTTTAACTTCCAGAATGTTTTAAGTAGTTACTAAGAGGCCTCTTCAGTACATAGGTATCTGAGCCCCAAAACCTACTGGCACAGTTAAGGAAGGAAGAGTGATAATGGAACCCATCCATTAGCCCACTGATAATTCCATACAGGACAAGAGTAGGCAATGCCTAGAACATAGCTAAGTGTTGAGGAGACACACTGAGAAAGAAACATGGTTGGTTCCCATCTTGTATCTTGCCTTTTGATCTAGTAGTGATCTTTTGGCCTGCATCCCTGATCTTACAACAATTGGTTGCCAGTTTCTGGTCTTACCCACCAGGATTTTAATGTTCTGATGAAACCCTGAGTCTGCCTAGGCCTATTCTTGTGATTAAGGCTGGCATGGAGGCCAATTTCCAATCCCGTCCTTTTTTTGCCCCAGAAGGGAACAGCACTTCTCTAGCCCTGCTGATTGTCCTGATCAGCCTCTGATAGGAAAGAACAGTTGTGTGATTTCTTATTTGTAGTTGACAATGGCCCAGGACAGAGCTCTGGCTTGAAGTCAGAGAGGCTTGAGACACCATATGTTGGAAGTCATTTACCTACTCTCAGTATCTAGGTTCCTCATCCCATGATCCTATGTCCTGTCCGTCATAATGCAAAGCCCTAGATAAGTAGCTGCAGAACTAGTCACAAATGTCTTAGATGTTTGAGAAAAAGGTTGCTCTTTGAGGTGTCTCTGTACCCAATGGGAAAGAAACTGATGCCTCAGGTGGCAATGGTAATCTGTGACCTTCATTGGATTTTCTCCATATCCCTTTGCTGGATAGACAGAGTCTTCCTAGGATTCTTGGCCTATTATAAGTTGTTTATGGACCCTCCTCCTAATCTCTTGGATACTTAATGGCTGGAGGGAATATCACTTTTGTGGTGTCTTCAGGTTACCATCATGTTTAGTGGATAGACAGTATTTAAACTGAAACCTCAAAAGTTTCTATGTTATTACATTATGATTAAGTTACCTTGCTGCCTACCAAGGAATTCTCTTATCACAAGACAGTTCATGCCCTTCTATGAGTCATGGCTTCCACCTTTTATTCCCTACATTCACCCATTTTCCCACTCTATCAGTCCCTCCACAATCAATGACTCTCTGGTAGAGCTGGAGGTCACACTAACTAATTTGCAACAGGATTAGGAGTAGCCAGAGTAGTATACAGTGAAATTTCTTAAACTGTGGGTCATGAACCTACATGGGGTCACATAACCGAATGTGTGTGTGTGTGTGTGTGATGAAAAATTTGGCAACAGTAAAAAATTTCTGAATGCAATGGGTCAAAAGTTAGTTCAAAATTAAACGCATAATAAAGTTGAGGTGTTTCTGCCAGTGCTTCTCGGTTCTGAACATACAACATACGCACTTTGCACTGTGCATGCATGAACATTGCCAAAAATATCTTGGCTCAAATTTGAGATGGGATTGTGTTGGGCAAAAAGGGGATACAAATAGGCAAAGGTTAAGAAATCCTGTGCTACAGAATGGAAGTAAGCCAACATGGAGGGAAGCCCCTGGAGGTGGGGAACTATAGCGGGAGAGTTTTCTCTAATCTCCCCAACAGTAGCCATCTCTAAATTCTGGCAGATGGGTGGAAGCCCTCATTCCCTTAAAGCTAGTGGAGAGAAACTTGTGGCTTACCAGCTGCGGTTAATGTCATTTGATTACACAAAGATTAAGGTACTTATGGCAAAGGCACTATTATGCTCTATTGAGCTTTGTCAGCTTGACCCCAAACCGTACTCTGTAAAGTCCTTGCCCATCAGAAGTGATAGCAGATGAACTGAAAAATACTGTTAGTAAAGCCAAAGACCTACTCTATGTTGTGACTGGTAGCTGGCAGAGATGTATGAATACAGAAGACAGTGAGAGCCAGGGAACAAGGACATGCTCTGGAATTGGCAGAAAGAAGTCTCCCATCAATGTCATCCCAATGCAAAGGCCAGGGGAAGCATTCTGAAGAGTGATAGTTTCTGGAGTCTCAAATCTTATTGGCTGAGGGGATTCAGGAACAGAAGACATGAACCTGGCTGGTGATGAAGCTTAGGGAAATGTGAGGCAAAAGTGGGAAATAGATTCAATCCTTTTAGAAGGGTAGAAGTTTTTTGGGGGGCAGGGAAGCAAGACAAGATTAGTAACACAAACAGTCCACCTCAAAGCCTCCACCCTGCATTTTGCCACCTGCTTTCTCCATCTAAATCTTGTGCTTATGACTACTTTCTGGCTTTTCTTACCCTTTCAAATTTTGACTTTCTGAAGAAATCACCTTAGTCTGGTCTTTTGGTTCACATTTACTTGAAACATGATTTGGATGCTGACCCTTTGTTCAGGAAGAAGTGCCACTTCCTCAGTGTTGGGGGCTACCTTAAATCACACTGCTGACAACATGAGCAGACAGGGTATGCAGAACATTATCAATGTCAGATGTCTCTCTTTTAAAAAAATTTAAATGTTATTTTTTAATAGTCTAAAACCTTTTTTTTAATCTCACTAAAAAGATTATAAATAATATTTTCAGTAAGAGGGATGTGACTGAGAATTTTTCACCATTTTTCAAAATCTGGGCTCAAATTTATATAAATAAATTAGAAGAACATAGGATAGTTTATCTCTCAGACCTGTGGAGGAGGAAGGAATTTGTGACCAAAGAAGAACTAGAGATCATTATTGATCACAAAATAGAAAATTTTGATTGTATCAAATTGAAAAGTTTTTGTATAAACAAAACTAATGAAGATAAGATTAGAAGGGAAGCAATAAACTGGGAAAACATTTTTACATTCAAAGGTTCTGATAAAGGCCTCATTTCCAAAATATATAGAGAATTGGCTCTAATTTATAAGAAATCAAGCCATTCTCCAATTGATAAATGGTCAAACAATATGAACAAACAATTTTCAGATGAAGAAATTCAAACTATGCCATCTGAAAAGATGCTCCAAGTCATTACTAATCAGAGAAATGTAAATTAAGACAACTGAGATACCACTACACACCTGTCAGATTGGCTAGGATGACAGGAAAAGATAATGCTGAATGTTGGAGAGGATGTGGAAAAACTGGGACACTGATACATTGTTAGTGGAGTTGTGAATACATCCAGCCATTCTGGAGAGTTATTTGGAACTATGCTCAAAAAGTTATCAAACTGTGCATACTCTTTGATCCAACAGTGTTTCTACTGGGCTTATATCCCAAAGAGATCTTAAAGAAGGGAAAGGGACCCACATGTGCAAATATGTTTGTGGCAGCACTTTTTGTAGTGGTTAGAAACTGGAAACTGAGTGGATGCCCATCAATTGGAGAATGGCTGAATAAATTGTGGTATATGAATGTTATGGAATATTATTGTTCTGTAAGAAATGACCAGCAGGAAGATTTCAGAAAGGCCCGAAGAGACTTACATGAACTGATGCTGAGTGAAACGAGCAGAATCAGGAGATCATTACATACTTCAACAACAATACTATATGATGATCAATTCTGATGGACCTGGCTCTCTTTAACAACGAAATGATTCAAATCAGTTCCAATTGTTCAGTAATGAATAGAACCAGCTACACCCAGTGAAAGAACTCTGGGAGATGACTAAGAACCATTACATAGAATTCCCAATCCCTATATTTTTGTCCGCCTGCATTTTTTATTTCCTTCATAGGCTAATTGTATACTATTTCAGAGTCCAATTCTTTTGTACAGCAAAATAACTGTTTGATCATGCATACTTATTTTGTATTTAATTTATACTTTAACATATTTAACATGTATTGGTCAACCTGCCATCTGGGGAAGTGGGAGGGTAGGGGGAAGGAGGGGAAAAATGGGAACAAAAGGTTTGGCAATTATCAATGCTGTAAAATTACCCATGCATATAACTTGTAAATAAAAAACTATAATAAAGAAAAAAAATCTGGGCTCAACACTGAGTTACTTCTACTCTCTACCTTTGTTTAAAAAAAAAAAATGGAATTAGAGGCCAATCCTCTCTTTAGTTCTCTCCCTCTGCTCCACACAAGGTAAAGCAAAATGAAACAAATCTCATGTCTTTGCTCATCCGGTTGCAAAGCTCTAGGACTTTTTTGATTGACTTCACCACCATGTCCCTGACTCTGGTACCTTCTTTCTCCCAAACCTGGGTTTTTAACTGTTGTTTCCCCTTATGCAAGTTCCTGGAAGGCAGGGACAGTGTTTTTTTTCTTTTTTCTTCCCTATTTGCGTCCCTAATAAGCACTTAGTATAGTGCCTAGCACAGAGTAGACATTTAATAAATGTTTACTGATTGAAATTTATTTATTGATATCAGTTCTGGACTCCTATCCTATTGCCACCAATACCAAGGGAATTTGGAAACTCCATTATGAAATCAAGCTAGTGACTGCAGAAGCCTTTCAGAATTGTTCTTGATTCCCAAAGTGAAAATATAAACCTTGGCCCTTATGAATATTCAATCTGAACCCTAATGACATGAATTTTGTTCCAGAGAAGATGCAGAATCAACTCTGACCCCTGAAATGCCATGACATCTGACTATCTAAGAAGAAAATCTTGATTTCTACCTACATGGGGAAGAAAATGGGGGGAGAGGGAGGCCAACAATGTTTAACTGAACACCTACTTGTATAGATAGCACCATGTTAGGTAATCTCACAGGGTGGAAAGAATTTAACAGTAATTTCAAAGACGATCCCTACCTTGAAGACCTCAAAACACATCCTGATGTCAGCACAGAGGGCAGCGGCTTTCAGTAGTGCATGGTAGGATTTTAAGTTCAGCTGGATGTTTTTGGCTTGGAGCTGTTGCTGAAGCTTTAGGGCACTCTGTAGGCCAGAGTCTTTCCATGGTGAGTTGGCACAGGAGTTAAACAGGGCTGTATAAGTGGCATCAGAGGGCTGCAGATCCCGTTTCTTCATCTATCATAAATAAAAGAAAGCCAGAGTTGAGTACCTTCCCTGAACAGGGATACCTAGTGGAAACCATTTATTTGCTTGACTTTGACTGTATTGCAAGAAAGGTGAGATGAGATGATGAAAGCCTCCTTAGGGTCAGAAACTAGAGGTGAGAGCTGATGCTGAAGGCATGATCTGCCTAACGAACAGGGCATGTCCTAGACATCATTAGTGTGACAGCTTGAGGATCTGATGTTCGTCTGCCCTTATCTAGCCCTGCTAGTCCTGGCAGGGGCAGGGTCTCTCCAGGGGAGCCGTGGATTTTGTTGAATGTGCTGCAAATTATATGGAATTTACACTTCCAAATGCATGAGCAACTCTTCTAGTCTTCCTGAAGTGGGCAATGGCTAAGAATATTATACTAAGAGGAAAAAGAGTTTGTGAATCATACTTTATGATATCCCAAGCAGCAACCAGTCAAAGTTATTTTTAAAAATTAGCAATTCGTAAAATTTTTTTTATTGATATCTTTTGTTTATACATTACCTAAATCTCCCCAGTGAGTCTTCTCTTCCTTGGGAGTCATTCCATAGAACAAAGAATTTTTTAAAACTTTGCAGAAGCCTTCTCTGATTCCTCTTAATTCCAGTCCTTTCCCTCTATTAATTATTTCTTATTTATCTTGTATATAGCTTGCTTTGTATGTATATAATTGTTTACATGTTAACTTCTTTCATTAAACTGTAAAAGGACAGAAATATTTTTGCCTCTCTTTGTACCTGCATGCTTAGCATGTGTCTGGCATGTAATAAGCATTTAATATCTGTTTATTAATGGATTGATTTTAATAGAATAGGAAAGAAAAAAAAAATCAGGAGAAAAATCAGCAAAATAATCATTACCTTGAAAAAAAAATCTCAAAATATATGAAATGTGCTACTGAAAAGGAAGAGAGGTGAGTAAGAGGGAAGATATTTTCTCATTTCTTTTTTCTGGAGCCACCAAGATTTTCTACCTCATATGTAGCACACCCCAAACCCCTGTGTGACTATGGGCACACAGATATATTGAGTTTTTATACATATGTGTATATATGCATGTTTGTATGTGCACACACATGCACACACACACACATTTATTGTTTATGAGTTTCCTCATCTAAACAATAGGGATAATAATACTGGCACTATCTACCTCATAGGACTGTGGTGGGGACAGTGCTTTGCAAAACCCAAAACAATATAAACCATGATTACTGTTCTTAGCCCAGTATTTTCTTGCTATCTCTCAGATAATGAGAATTAAAATCCCACTTAAAGCTGAGTAAGAATGCATACATGCCTGTGATAGCCTTATTTGTTTAAGAGACCCTTTCTCTTCCCCAGGTAGATCACATTTACTCACATCATTGTAGAGTTTAAAGGCTTTCTTCAAGTAGCCTGCCCGACCACAGCCTCCAATCAGCACAGAATAGTTACATTCAATGGGTTGGAGACGTTCCTCCTTCAGCATCTGCCTCTCAAACAAATCCAGGGCCTCGGCCAACTGAGGGCACCACCAAGAAAGCAGAAACATAGAAAAGTGTGTTCAGGTCTGGTATAACAAATACACATATATACATACACACACACCCTGCTATAATAATATCAATTTCTATAATACTAATAAGTAATGATTAATACTGTACAGAAGTGTGTGTGTAGATATATACACACAACAAGAAGTTGGTCTGGAGCAGGGGTAATCTTTTTTGTATCACAGACCCTTGTGAAGTCTAATAAAGTATATGAACCCCTTCTCAGAAGAATTTTTTTAAATCTAGAATATTGCTCTTTGCCATTATTTATTTTTATTTCCTTAAATATTTAATTAATATTTTATTTCCCCCCCAAATACATGTAAAAACATTTACCATTCATTTTTAAAATTCCGAGTTCCAAATTCTCTCCTTCCCCTTCTCATTGAGAAACAATTTGATATAGGTGATAAATGTATAGTCATGGCAAACCTAATTCCTATTAGTTATGTTGTAAAAGAAAATATAGACCAAAAAATCCACAAAAAACAACCCAAGAAAAATAAAGTTTAAAAAGTAGATTTTGATCTGTGTTCAGACTCCATAAATTCTTTTTCTAGGACTGGAGAGCATTTTTCATCACACATCCTTCAGAGTTGTCTTGGATCATCATATTGCTAAAAATAGCTAAGTCATTCAGTTGATCACTAAACAATGTTGCCATTACCATGTACAATGTTCTTCCGGTTCTACTCATTTTAATTTGCATCAGTTCATTTAAGTCTTTCCAGGTTTTTTCAGAAAAATGTTTTTAAATGCACAAAATAAAATATAGCAGATTTCAAAGGAAAGCAGTTATACTGAAATACAGTTATCAAAATATTTTAAAAAATCAAAAAACACAAACCCCAAACAAAAAACCATGTTCATTAACCTCAGGTCCCTGATTACGGAATTATTTTCTTTGAGGCAGGTAATAAGAGAAAAGACCCTAACCCTACGAAGCCTCTATTGCTACACCAATATTCATTCTGGGCTTCCCATCATCTGCTTGGTCCTCCTATGTTAGCCAATAAGAAAAGAATAGATATCACAATGGCTTTGCGCCAGCCCAATCCAGAAGCTGTAATTCGATATTCTACATGAACTCACCCCATATTTGTTCACTTGGATTAACACTGGGATGATTTCCCCTAGTACAGACTTGGCTCATATATCATTTCTTCTTTTTTCAGAGCCCCCTAGCCTTCTGGGTCTCAACTGTCCTCACCTAAGAGGGAGGGAGGGAAGGATAGTTTATTGATGAGAGTCCTGTCCGGAAAAGCAGCTTTTTTTTTTTTTTTCCCATGTTGGGCTAATCCATCTGTTGGGACTGTGCCATGTTTCCAATCCTTTTATCTTTATATTTTCTTCTTCATCTCTTCTCCCCCCACCTCATTTCGAACAACACAGACACTTTTCTCTTTTCACTGGTTCCCTCTCCTAGAATCTTTATAAATCATTTTTTTTTTTTAAACAACTTTTAACATTTCTTTAACTCTTCACTTGTTCTTTTTCCCCTGTCTTCTAACTGGATCCTCTTCTCCCATGGCTGAATTCAGGCCCTGGGGAAGCCCAGTAGCTGTTCCTTTAGTCCATGTGGTTGTTCTTGTTTCAGGTTAAGAGAGATTAGAGCTTATAAACCAACAGAAACTTCTGGGCTTCTGGTGGTTATGTCCCAGAACCCTCTTTTTATTTTTATTTTTTAAATAGTATCTTATTTTTCCAAATATGTGTTAAGATAGTTTTCAACATTAATTTTTATAACACTTGGTGCTCTAAATTTTTTTTTCTCTATCCCTTGCATCTCCCCTTCCCAAAAAAAATCAGACCAAAGGGGGAGGGAGAATGAGAAAGAAAACAAACAAACAAAAGGTAAAAATACTATGCTTTGATCTATATTCCCTTTGATTTCAGATGGCATTTTCCTTCTCAAGACTATTGGAATTGCCTTGAATCACTGTATTCAACATTGTATAAAGTGCTAAGTCCATCATAAATGACCATCTTATAATCTTGTTGTTACTGTGTATGATGTTCTCTTGATTCTGTTTACTTCACTCAGCATCAGTTCATGTAAGTCTCCCAGACTTTTCTCAAATCAGTCTGCTCATCATTTCTTATAGAACAATATATTCCAGGACATTCATATGCTTAAGTTATTCAGCCATTCTCCAACAGATGGGCATCCACTCAATTTCCAATTCTTTGCCACTACAAAAAGGGCTGCTTCGAATAATTTTGCACATGTGGGTCCCTTTCCCTCTTTTATGATCTCTTTGGGATACAGGCTCAGTGGAGACACTGCTAGATCAAAGGGTATGCATAATTTGACAGTCCTTTGGGCATAGTCCCAATTTGCCCAGAGCCCTCTTTCAAATAAATTTTGGTCAATGAACATTTATTGAGTATCAACTACACATATGGCATCATATCCTAGCATATATGGCTCAGTCCCTAACTTTAGAGAGCTTACTCTAGCTGGAGAGAGAACACATAAATAAACATAGAAAAGAGAGCTAACAATTTGTTAAATGCCAAATAGTAAGTGCTGTCCCAGTTCAAAAGGGAGAAGAAATTGTATGAACTGAAGTCAGGAAGACTTCTCAGGAAGCCAACTCTAAAACTAGCTCCTTGAAACCATCCCCATTCACATAGAACTCAGGTTCTTAACCTTCTTTGGGTCCAGGGGCTACTGGCTTATCAGGAAACTTGTGCGCCCCTTTTCAGAAGAATGTTTTAAAATGCATAAAATACACAGGATCATAAAGGAAACCAATTATATTGAAAAACACATCAAAACACATAAAAACAAAGAAACAAATAAGCCCCAAACATAACCAAGTTTACAGACCCGTGTTATGGATAGAAATGATGTTTCCCTTCTTTTGAATTGATAGGACAGTGTAGTATTTAAGCACAATTGAGGCAGCCAAGTAGGGCAGTGGAGAGAATTGTGAGCCTTAAGTCTTGAATTCAAATATAGCCTTAAATACTTACTGTGATTTTGGGCAAGCCTCTTAACCTCTATTTGCCTCAGTTTCCTCATCAGTAAAATGTGGATAATAACAGCACCTACCTCACAGTGGCCTTGTTGTGGGATCAAATGAGATATAATTTGTAAAATGCTTAGCATAGATAGTTCTTGTAGGGACTCTATATAGATGTTTATTTCTTCTCTAACCCTCCCCTAGTGCTTAGCACACACTAGGGACTTAAATGCTTGTGGTGTTACACTAACTTTGTATACAAATGACATCGCTCACAAAAAAACCAGTAAGCTTTGTGGGGGTAAAGATTGAATCTTGTTTTTCAAATGTCTAGCATAAGGCCTTGTCCAAAAGAAGTATTCAAAAAGTATGTTGAATGAATCAGTGAAAAGATGAGACTTGAAAGTTGAATAGGAAATTAAGGGCTTTAAGAGAACTGGGGCTATTTAATTTTTGTATACTCACTCAGTGCTGACTGGGCTGATACTCAAAATGCTTATTGAATTAAACTGAAGAAGGAAGAGGGGGATACCATATAATCTTGGGGTTTTATTGGCGTGCTTAAGGTTCAATAGGTAAACCAGTCTGATTGGAGACATGGTTTTCATAGGTACTTACTAGGAGCTAGTGGACTCACCTTGTCTTCCTTTATCAGTCTCTTGCATTGATAGAAATACCAATGAGGGGTATTCCGCCGACCCTTCCAAGGCTTCTGCAGTATTTTATCTTCCTCATCTTCAACTTCTTGAATTCTTAAGTTGTGAAAGTCTGACGTGGTTTTACGAAACATTTTTCTGGATGAATATTTGTCCGATAGGGTCCCAAAATCTTCTTCTTTATTGCCATTTGTGTCCAGCTTGGACAAAGAGTGTGATTCACTGACCTCAAGAGAGCTGCTGTATACTCTCTTCTGGATCTCATCGTTTGAACTGAATTTGGGGAGGGAGGAACTGAATAGTCTTAGCATTCCACATGACTGCTTCCATCCCAGGCATCTAAGCAGGTGCCACTCGACACATGGAAATGCCAGGCTCTTTCTGTGACCTACCAATCTAGTTTCACTGGGGCCCACCCAAGGACTGAAGTGTCTTAGGGCAAATGATCCTGTCAGGGATGGACTAGAGAACAGTTGTATGATTTTCATGTCTCCTCTTGCTGTCGTCTAGCAAAGATTTTTCACTGATCCAGAGTCTGGGTCCTGGAGTCAATTCAAATTTAAGGAAAAAAGGTAAGGAAGTGTCAAATATATTCAAATAAGGTTTTTTTTTTCTGTTTTTTAAAGAATTATTTTGAATAGCCTATAGTAGAAAGAATGATGATCTTAGACACTAGACTGAATTAGAATCTCGAAGTGGCCATGCCACTTCCTAAAATGGCATGACTTCTCTGAGACTGTTTTCTCACCTGGAGATAAAACTTGCATTACTCCAAAGGATGCTGTAAGGAAAATCTCTTAAAAATATACAAATTTATCACCCCTTAGACTACTAGTATTTCCTTTCCTCTCCCACCCCAATTCCAGGCTCATTATTTCTAGGCTTGCTCAAGGCCAAAGAAACTCCCTGGGCTGGAAGGGGAATAAAGGTCTAAGGCCTTCTTTACCAGGGCTGGTCTTTAATAAAAATGTCTAGCAGTCAAAGTGTGCTGTCCTATTTGTGAGAATGAATGTTTGTAGAAAAATGAGGGTTTCTAGGGGACTAAATTGAGTGGCAGGGAGGGGGAATAAAGGAGATAAGCAGCTGCTTATAAATTCAAGTTTGGGGTGGAGTGGGGGCAATGCCAGAAAGATATCATTTTTAAGACTTTTTAAGCCCTCTCGGGAATGAACACCTAAAGGGAGTTTCCTCACAACTAGGAAGCAGGGACAGATATTATCCACAGGGTGCAGAGGAAAGAACGCTGGCATCAGGGTATGAAGTCCGGGCGGCCGTCATTCGCTTCTTGATGACATTTGGCAAGTCCGTCCTTTCTAGAACAAAGATTTCCTATCTGTAAAATGGGGGAGATTAAGCTCGAAAGTTCCACCGCCCAGTACCCTACTTAGAAGTACTTCTAATACTTATTTTTAGGGATGGAGGTGCAGGGGCTTAAGAGAGTGCAGAGACACTTGCAATTCACAGTAAGGAAGTGGCAGCAGCGCGATTCGAATCAAGATTCCTGGACGCCCATTTTGCTCGGTCCCCCAAGCTTTTTCCCCGGCAGTCTGACCGTCTAGTCTCCCCGATCCTCTTTCACTTTGCGCGCGGGGCGCAGGCGCAGACGCTTCCCGGGGGGCCCCCAGGGAAGCCTCACCGGCACGCGGTCCCTTCGGCTGCCGGCTCTCGGAAGGAAGCCCGGGGAGAACGAGAGCGAGCGAAGCAGCGTGACAGCTGACGTCAGAGCCCGCGAGGCTGCCCGCCCCCGCGATCGGCGCCTGATAGGTCCGAATGTGGCTCGCTAAGCCACGCCTCCTCGTCCCCCAGCGCGCGATTGGTCGCCGATGGTCCGGGGTCGGAGGTCGCGCTCCCGGCATCCCGCGGGGGGCGGGGCGGGCTGAAGAGAGAAGAGCGGCGGGGAGGGGGGCGGGGTGGCGCGCCGGCCTCGGGCCGAGAAGTAGTAGTTCGAAGAGAAAGAGAGAGAGAGCGCGCGGGCCGGGCCGGGCCGGGCCGGGCCGGGCGGAGGTCCTTGGCTGTAGTAGAGGAAGAGGAGGTGGAGGAGGAGGAAGAAGAAGACGACGATCCGGGTCCCGGGAGGGCCAGCGCCGGCCGCCACCATGCAGGAGCTCATCGCGAGCGTGGACCACATCAAGTTCGACCTGGAGATCGCGGTGGAGCAGCAACTTGGGGCGCAGCCGCTGCCCTTCCCCGGCATGGACAGTGAGTGAGGCCGCCGGGGCCGACCCCTCCCTTCTTTACTTCCCTCCCGCGGCCACGGCGGGCTCTTCTCCCTCGGAGCCTTGACCCCATTTGACAGATGGGGCAATCGAGGCCCAAAGAAAAACGGGTGGAGTTGTCCCAGGTCGTACAGCTAGAAAGTGAATTCGAGCTGGGACTTGAACCTGGGTCTGCTGACCCCAAACCTAGTGTCCTTGCCTTCTGTCCACTTCCTCAGAGTGAATATAGAGTCCAGCCGGAGGACCAAGCTGCCCCACGAAGTTTGGCCCCTGGCAAATCCATCACCCCTACTTCCTGTCCCTATTCCTCTCTCCGCCCCCTGACCCCCCGCTGTTTCCCCCTTCTTCCCTCTGCCGTACTGTCCCGAGTTCCGGGCGCTTATGCCGATGCTGAGGCGGGGGAGTTCCTTGCCTACCAGACTCGTGGGCATTGGGAATATTTACGCCCGAGAAGCAGACCTGAGGGGAGGAGGTGTTGCTTGGAGTTGTATTCTAGTGTTTGAAAGGTTCGCGCTGTGCAAAGAGGGCTTTCAAGTCTTTTTGATTGGCCCTCAAGGGCAGGAAGAGCAGCATAGGGTGGAATGATAACAACGATATTAACGTTAACGAGAGTAGCTCTTCTTAATATCGTGTGTTTATATTTACGGCAGCCTAGCTAGGAGTTAGCATAAGTATTATTATCTCCATTTCATGGACAGGAAATTGGTCGTCACTCGATTGATGTGACTGCCCAGGTCGCAGCTAATAAAGGGCAGCACTATATCCCAAACAGTTCTGCCTTTTGTAGAGATAGCCATTTCTCTTCATTGTTAAAAAGTTCCTCTGTTATTAAATTAGAACTGTCCAAATTCCAGTGAAGTTCTACACTTCATTGTGACTAAAATCTTGTCTTTTATAGGAAGTCTTTACCAACCCCTCTTAAATCTGGTGTCTTCCCTCTGTTAATTATTTCCCATTTATGCTGTATACTGTTTGCTTTGTATTTATTTGCATGTTGTCTTCCATCATTTTGTCTTTTTGTATTCCCAGTGCTTAGCACATATTAAGCAGATTAATAAGTATTTAGTGATTAAGTTTTTTTTAATTACCGATTAATAAATGTCTAGTAATTGGTTGTTGAGAAAAAAAAATTATATCAGAAGTATTTTGTTCAATTTTGGGCATCACATTTTAAGGAGATAGACAAGTTTGAATTTGAACAGAAGAGGTTGATTAAGGAGGATGGTAAAGGACAGCTGGTTGAAGGACCTGGGGGCAAAAAAGACTGAATACAGATAGCTAACTTCCAAATATTTGAGGGCTTTTCAATTTGGAAGAAAAACCCAGAACTGGAAACCGTAAGTTTGTGGGTGTTACACTGGAAGATTCAGCCTTTTTAAAAGAAAAACTTTGCAATAATTAGAGTTTGTAAAAAGTGGATGGGATTGTGCCAGACTAATGAGTTCCCAGTTGACTGGACATTTTCAAACAGAGACTTCAGAGTCTCTTTGAAAATCATTTTTGGGGGATGTGGTGGAGGGAGATTCCTCTTCAAGTACAGGTTGGATTAGATTAAGCCCTGACACCTCTATCCTTAAAGCTTTGAAATACTTTGTCTATGGTACACACACACTTTTGAATGGATAGGTCAGTGATCAGATTCTGGGTTGAGCAGCTTTTCTTGTGGACAGCAAAGTAGAGAATTGAGGAGCAGCTGGAAGTATGAATTATATCTGCTGTTCATATAGGAAGATCTGTACTTTCTAACCTTTCTTCACCCCCCTTTCTTCACAAAGCAGATGAACAAAATAAGATTCTTTATTCTTTCTCTCCATAAGCCCAGTTTAGTTCGAACCAGTTTGTAGTTAGTCTTAACCTGGATGGATTGATCTCTGCTTTGAAATCTTACAGGACTTGTCATTTATTCTACTTACCTACTGCCAGATGTTAGTTACCTTACTATATGTCTGGAAAAATAGGGACCAGGTCTTAACCTTCCCCTCCCCCCCTCCCCTTGTCTCTCTTCCTCCCACTGTGTATATATAGCAAAGGACCTTCTTGACCATATTACTCCTCCAAAGTATGTATTGATTGTTCAGAACCATTGCTAACACTTGGCTAAGGTTGATCACACTGTGCTTAAATTATTTCTTAATTCTCAGATACAGACCATTTTACCCTTTGTGTGAACCCTGTGAATTCTTCTTACTCCAGAGGTTGCCCCTAGGTCTGGGATGATGGGTGAGAAACTTTGTGAAACTTAGATAGTCTTAATCTCAAATATAACCTTCAGTCTTTATGGAACGTGGCAGCTTTAATCTTTAACTTTAAATTTCTGGATCTCTTTTTTGGTTGATACTTTAAAAAGACCTTAAAGCAAACTGTCTGAATATCTAACTCTTTCCTTTAAAAAGCTTCATAATGCCTTTGGAATTGATGTCCATTTCAAAAAGCCTTTGAAGTTTGGAAAGAAAAGCAGACTAGGGTGTTAAGAGGCTGATGGTGAACAACTCAGGTTACAGAGAGATAGATTTGAGCTCAATATAAAGAAAAACTTCCTGATATTTAGAGCATTTCATTAATGAAAAGGACTGCATTCAATTCAAGAGGCAACACCTGAGCCCTCTTGGAGGGAAATGAGGGATTCAGCTAGGCAGAGAAGTGAGAAGGCTATGTGCATTCTACACGTGGGCAATTTTCTGTATAAAATCATAGAAACAGGAACTGGAATGTCCTATATGGAGTTTGGCAATAGCAGACCAATTTGATTAGAATAGAGCTATGAGAAAGTGTAAAATAAAATGTCTATATATGTTTATTAAGCACGCTTTATGTCCTATTATCTGGAGATAGAGACAAATGAATGTTGCCATTCCCTCACCCACCTCCCAGTTTGTATATTTATATACAAAGTACATATAAAGTAAATCAATTGTATTTTTTTGGGGGGCAGGGGACCAGTAGCTGTTAGGGAGGTCAAGAAAGGCATAATGTAAAAAAGCAGCATAAGCTGAGTATTGCAGGGAAATAGAGGCAAAGGTGAGAGTTGAGTGCATTCTGGGCTCAGGAAGCAGTCAGCAAAGGCATAAAAGTTCACTATAGTTTGTGGAGAAATTGCATGAAAACCAGCTCTGCTGGACTAGAGAATACATGAAGAGGACAACATATGAGTCTAGAAAGGTAGGTTGGAGCCAGGTTGTGAAAATGCCAGATGGAAGAGTTTGTATTTAATTCCAGAAGTTATGGGGAGCCCTGGAATTTATGAGAGTGCCAGTGGTTGAAATCGTGTTTTAGGAATGTCACTTTGGCATCTTTGTGGAAGGTGGATTGGAGAAGGGAGATTCTTGAGAGAGACCAGTTGGGAGAATATTGAAGTAGTCTGAGCAGATATGCTGAGGGTATCAAACTAGACTGGTGGCCATGTGAATCCAGAGAAGGGAGCAGATGTAAGAGATGTTGTGGAGGTAGAATGGGCAGTGCTTGGTGTGAGGTATTGACAAAAATGAGATCCAAAAGTTAAGGGACTTAACAACAGACCTCCCTCAGAATGAAATGAGATTGAAAGGGAAAGATGATGAGTTTTATATGGATATATTGAGTTTGTTGTGTTTTCTGCTTAGCCATGGGAATTGAGGAAATTAGTGAAGGATCCCCATAGCTTTGAGGCTGGAATTATAGTCAGGGAGTATGAATGATGATCCAGCAAAAGACACAGATTGTGGTCAAATAGGAGAAAAACCAAGAAAAAGCAATGTTATTTAAACCCAAAGAGGAGACATTATCTAGTAGAGAGTGGTCAATAGTGATAGATACTTCAAAGAAAGATTATGAGGCTTTAAGACTGAGAAAAATCCATTAGATTTTGTAATGAAGAGATCATTAGCTGCTCTGAAGAGAGCATTTTTGTTTGAATGATGAGACAGTTTGCAAAGCTAAGAGAAGTAAGAGTAAAGAAAATAGAGGCAACCATACTAAACAGCTTTGATTAGGAATTAGGCTGTGTAAGGGAAGGAACATATAAAATGATAACTTGGGGATGATACAATCAATTTAGAGTGTTTTAATAATAGGGAGACTTGAGTAGGTATGTAGGCAGCAAGGATGGATAGGGAGAGATTGAAGATTAGAGACAGAGGGAATGATTGTGGGGGCATTCATGCTAGAGAAGACAGGAAGAGATCTGGATCAAAGATGAATGTAGAGTGTTTGGAGTGGCAAGGAGAAAGATTATTTGTTCATCACATAACTGAAATCCATATTCCTGGAGTCATGAAAAGAGAGTGAGAAGTGATTTTAAGGGGTTTTGAGATATAGAGAGGAAAAAAGAGCTTGTGGCAAATGGTCTTTGACCTATCGTTGATAAACATTTGGTATTTTTCCTCTTCATAGAATCGGGGGCTGCTGTCTGTGAATTTTTTTTGAAAGCTGCCTGTGGAAAAGGTAAGAAGGATTGGGGAGGTCCTGGGCTATTTTTCTATCTCCAGGTTTAGGCTTGCCTAGTCCACCTTCCAAGGTAGGCATGGTAGGTGAAATTCCCCTTTTACAGATGACAAAACTAAGCAGGTGATTGTCTTTTGTACATATTCTTTTTTGCCACCCATATTCTGATTCCCTGAAAGATTAAGTACATTAAGGATTTGATCCAGTTCTGATTTGTTAAGCATCTTGCTCTTCTGGATTAACCTTTTGTCTTTCTTTGAGAGTCCACTAGACCTAAAATATGGGATATAACTAAGAACATCCTGACTGGTTCTCTGTCCTGAAGTAGATGAAAAATTTGGCTTGGTCTTTAGGTCCTGAATCTTAATGGGTAACCTTTCTTGTCATATGGAAGGAGATATATATTATCTAATACAATCTGCTTATTATTCATTGGCAAAATCCTGAAACCAACCCACTTACAGAACATATTGTTTTCTTCCAAGTATTTTCACTTGTCGTCTCATTTGATCCTCACAACAATCCTGTGAGGTAGGTAGGATGAGTGTCATTTCCCTTTATTAATGACAAAAATAAGATCCAAAAGTTAAGGGACTTTGCAACAGACCTCCCTCAGTTTTCCACTCTCTTAAAATATCCTTTGGAGAATAGTTGAAAGGAGATATCAGTATAAACCTCAAGATACTTTGATGTCAACAAAGCTGAGAGCTCCTTTGGGATCATTTGGCATTACCAGTGAGTCCGTGTGTTGGCTAGAAGTGGAGGAAGGTGCAGTGCACCTATTAATGTCTTGGTCTCATTTGGCAGGGGGGATGTGCCCGTTCCGTCATATTAGTGGCGAGAAGACTGTTGTGTGCAAACACTGGCTTCGAGGACTGTGCAAGAAGGGAGACCAATGCGAATTCCTGCATGAGTATGATATGACCAAGATGCCTGAGTGTTACTTCTACTCCAAATTCGGTAAAGGGTGTGGCTAGGCCAGGCACAGGAGCCCAAAGCCACTGAGCCTCCCATTCTGTGTCTCTTTGACTCCTCACCCCTCAAATCAGCAAGGGCTTCAAGAACCTTTTAGAGTAGCTGTTGATGGGAGAGTTGAGTCAGAAAGGTTAATACCTTGTCCAAAGTCAAAGCACATTGGTCAGAGTACTACTCTTGGTCAGGACTATACTTGGAAAGACTTTGGAAGACTCTAAAGATTACTTGCCTTGTGAACTCAGATTACTTGATCTGTGGCCAAGACTATGAGTGCTTGTTTGTCATTGAATAGGAGAGCCCTTCTAATACCTGTTTTTGAGAGAATGCTGACATGGCAACTAGTACCATGTGGTCTCTATTTCAGAGATATTTCACAGTTCACTATAACTTTCATAGCCCATAAAGATAGCTGCCCGGTGCTACTGAGAATGTATAGTATTCTGAGCTGCCATTGGAGATTTGGTAGCAGAATATTTCACAAATATGTGATTGTCTGGTTCCAACGGGCTGTCTCTTTCCAGAAGTTGGTTTCTCCAGTGCAGTTTCTCTTGTTGGCAGAGTATGATTTGAAAGATCAGGACAGATGGAATCCTCTTAGAATAGAGAAAGCTTCATAAAGGTCTATATCCTTTCCTTTTCCTCTCTCACTGATGTCCCAGCTCTAGGTTTGGAAAACTGTAGTGTAGCAATCTAAATGCCAACTCAGCTGCATGGAGGCCTCATGAGGTTTTAAAATACCTATCAAGCAGTCTACTTTAAACATGAATTATTTATATATTGCAATGCCTGAAGAGACAAGACTCCAAAAAATTATAGAGGTTATTGATGATGATAATTTTTTTAAAGGCACTGCAATCCTCGTTTTATATGAGAATGGACACAGGTATCTTCTTTCACAAAATGGTACCAGATGGAAATTGTCCTAATTTCCTTTCTAACAAGGGAACAAGAGTTACACCTTAATAAATGCTGTGAAGTAGCAGCAAATGGCCAGGTGCCTCATGCAGTGAGTGTAGCCCCCTAGGGAAGCATAGATCTGAGATGGAGCATGAGATAGGTGTTCATGTTAGTGGGAACAAGAGTGGGTCTAGTGGCTGAGAGATAGAACTTGGTTTATGCTTTTTTTATAAGCCAAGATTATTTTGGGGGACTCTCAATCCTTTGCCATTTGTAGTTCTTTCCCCTGTTCTCTGACCCTGTGACTTTGAGTTGTCTGACATATCCATGTTTGGACTTCTGCTCAGGGGAATGCAGTAACAAAGAATGTCCCTTTCTTCACATTGATCCGGAATCCAAGATCAAAGATTGCCCTTGGTATGACCGAGGTTTCTGCAAACATGGTAAGTCCATGGAGATGTGAGTTTCCTCTGGAAAAAAGATAAAGGTAGCATCCTTTGCTGTACTATATCCTCTGCTGGTTGATAACATTAGCCTGATTAAAGGGACAGAGAAGGAGTTTTCAGGTTAATAGCACCATTTGTACAGCTGGGGAGAAGGGAATCTAAAATCTTGGGCCTACAGTCCAGATCTCAGAGCAAGACTCATTCATTTATACTCCACATCAATCCAACTAGTTTAGCAGGTGGTATTGATCATTTTGGGCGTCCTTCCCTCACTGATTAGTTTGGGGATATTAAAATGCTTCATACATTTGAGATTCGTCCTTAGCAGAGGTATTCTACTGGGCATCCAGATTTACAACCTCAGAATCATTCTGGACTCTGGATTCTCTCTCATCTCCTTTTCCAGTCAATTATCATGTCTTACTAATTTTAACTTATTTCTTTCTACTTTAATGGCCACCACCCTGGTTCTTACCCTATTGGTCTCTTTGCTTTCAGCTTCTTCCATCTCTAATCTGGTCTCCACTTGGTTCTCCAAATTATCTGTCTAAAGCAGATATCCAACCATGTCACTTTCTTGCTTAAGAATCTTTGACTTTCTGGTGCCTCAGGGACAAAATGCATACTCCTTCACTAGACATTTAAAGCCTTTGACAGGCTAGCTCCAGCCTATTTGTCCAGATTTATTTTCCATTAGTTTGCTTCATGAATTTTGTCTTCTAGCTAAACTGGCCTTACTGTTTCCTGACTTTGGCGTCCCCTTTTTGCCTTTCATGCTTTGGTGCCTTGCATAGGATGCCTCCCTTTTGGGGTACATTCCTCCTTACTACCATCTCTCATTCATTAACTTCCTGAAAGCTCATCTCTGAGGCCATTTGCTACAGGAAGCCTTTACTGAACCTTCTGGTTGTCTCTGCTCTCTTTGTCCTCAAATAATATTTGTTTGTTTAAATTTTGTATCCACCTGGGCATTGGGTTCTTACTTTTTTGTGTCATGAATCCTTTTTAGAAAAAACATTTTAGATGCATAAAATAAAATACATAAAATTACAGAGAAAACCAATTATGTTGAAACATAGAGAAATTAAGAATTTCTGCCCTAGGAAAATTTAGAAGGATAAGAACTGATTTCCATTTAGTCTTTGCATTATCCGAGGCCAAAAATAATGCCTTAGGGGGCAGCTAGATGGCTTAGTGGATAGAGCATCAGACCTGGAGACAGGAGGACCTGAGTTCAAATTTGGTCTCAGACACTTAATATTTCCTAGCTCTGTGACCCTGGACAAATTACTTAACCCTATTTGCCTTGCTGCCCCCCCAAAATAGTGCCTTAGAATAGAAGCTTACTAAATGCTAATTGAATTGAAATGAATACGGCAAATGGTGGCATTGAGCTGTTAGAATAGATAAGAGGAGTCCATGTTGCTCATGTTCATAAAATGAGGACAAGTAACATAAAACAATCCAAATTACTCCATTCTCTTCCATATATGGCATACACTAAGGTTATTATTCACCTTGGATGTTTCATTCTCATCTTTTTCCTTTTCAAAGCTAGCCTTTATGTATTTTTAACCATTATCTAATCTGTTTTGAAAACTGGTGGGAAGGAGAGATAGACAGTGAGGCTTGTTTAGGTACTTATCAGGATTGGTCTTGGGAACCATCCCATTTTTCACTTTGAGCAACGTAAGGCTCTCCCTACTTGATTTTT
This sequence comes from Antechinus flavipes, assembly GCF_016432865.1. NCBI lineage: Eukaryota > Metazoa > Chordata > Mammalia > Dasyuromorphia > Dasyuridae > Antechinus > Antechinus flavipes. The sequence continues at coordinate 246,144,232 of NC_067398.1, read as the reverse complement.
CAGGTCCTCTCTGCAGGCACAGGCACACCAGGAGAGTCATTTGTGTGAATTACCTTGTTGGATTCTGTCCAGAAGGGCCTTCCTGTAAATTCATGCAGTGAGTATTTTCTCATCTCCATCTCCTTTGTCCCAAGCCCAGTTTAGACTGAAATTTGCTTACTTATCTGAATTTAAACTGATCATAGAGGATTCCAGAATTTTGGCCAAATCACTGGAACCAAATCTCATTCAGCCTGAGAGTTTCCCTTTACAAAATTCCTAACAAGTGGTCATTGAACATCTGTCCAAAGACCTCATGCTTGAGAGCCCACCAATACACTCTAAGAAGCTGTGTAGCTTTTTAAATTTTCCAGGAGATTTTGTGCAAGGTGCTACATGCTAGACATTAGAGAGAAAGCTAGATAAGATAAAATACCTTGGTTTAGATATTTAGTTATTAACAGGGTTTTATCTTGGGGGTTTTGAAGGATTTTGACAAGTCCTGTCATGATAGTATAGCACTAGAATTTCTTTTAAAAAATTTTTATAGTTGGAATATTTGGGACAGATCTGCTTTACACACAGGTAGCTAGCTAGCTTTCTCTGTAGTATGAGTTCAGGAGCACAAGAGCTATCTAGTACTAGATAGTAGCTCTGCTGTCCATGGTTATGTGCTTTAACTTTTACTTAAAACTTGTTGCTTTTGGATAATGGCTTTAGTACTTTGTTAAATTGCAGATATCTATAAGACTAGCAATACTTTCAAGTCTTACCTGTTATCTTTATCTTAGCTTGGCTGGATTTATCAAATCCTTTTCTTTAAAAAATTTTTTTGATATCTTTTGTTTTTATATCACCTTCATTTTTGAATATATAATCTCCTTTCTCCACTCCATTCCACTCCCAAGGGGAAAAAAGCAGTTCAGCAATACCAACCAGTATATCAGTGTTTGACTATTTCTTCTCCACACCCATAGTGGGGGGCAGAGCAGACTTTATTATAATGTAGGCAGAGAAGGAAGAGCCAGGCTTTTAGGACTGAGTTGTTTACTTTTTTCTGTCTCTGTATTTGTGCCTGCTAACCAGCCCTCGATTTGAATTGCCCATGGGGACCACAGAACAGCCACCTCTGCCTCAACAGACACAGCCTCAGGCAAAGGTACTGTACTTTTCACCCCCTACTCTAGGGAAGCAGCATCATCTCTTCAAAGTTAGCTTCTAATAAGATTTAGAAACTGCTTCATGGGAACATGAAGTGAACATAGTCTTCCATCTTAATAATTGTTGGATTGAGGCACTTTGGGAAGAGGTTGAGAATTAGAGGGAAGCTCTTGGATTACCTTCCAGAGCTGAAATGCTATGTGTAGGGATTGTTTTTATGTCAGCAATCTCAATAAGGGCTAAACTTTAGCCTGAATACAGAAATAACTAAAGTTTCAGAGTTTGTGAACAGAGGACTCAGTGGTACCAGTGTGAGTACAGAGAGGCATAGGCTAAGGTCTAGAAATACAGATAACTGATTGTTTCCTCACATTTTCTCCTCATCTAGCCTGACATGTGAGAGAAGCTGAAAGGAAAAAATAAAACTAACAGGACTTGTTCAAGCTTCTTATAGGTGTGTGCATGTGTGTGTGTGTGCGCACATGCCCATGCGGCGTGCTTGTGTCCAGAGAGGATTATAGGACTGTGTTTGATATTGAAACCAAGGGAAATTGCAAGTCGCCTTCCATGGAGGTCTGGCTGGATAGCTTAGGGACATGGATCTCCACAGGTTGATCAGCCTGTTTGGTGTTGAATTCTTAATCTGATTGTTGTCCAGTTTGAATATGAGAGTAGAGTTGGCTGGTTGCTTCCATCTTTATCCATGATCTGTACTCTTAGTACTCCCTAACCTTCTTATAGCATCATTAGATTTTGAAATCATTTGTCTCACATTAGGAAAAAATTGAAGATTCTTGGCTTAGGGTTGGTTATTTCAGTGGGTGAATGGCCTGGATGACCTTGGAGGGCCTTTCTAATGCTGAAATTCCACGTGTAAGATACTCCGAACCAATCCAAGAACTTATTGTCAGAGATGCCTTTCCAGGACTTTTCCCCCTGGATCACCATCTTATTCTTCAAGTGACTTCTTGGAGTTAAGGAATTTTCATATAGTCCTGGTCAAAAAGAGTCTGTCAGCAGAGAGTTATAAAATGTCAAAACTTGAGGGATCTTTTGTCATCTGGCTAACTCCTTTCATTTTATAGGTTAAAAAAAAACAACCCAGAAGCCCCCAGAAGTGATTAAGAGTAACTGGAGGTTGCACAGTAATTTAGTGGTAACCTCCCTTCTGTCCTCTCTCTCACCCCCATTCCTCAATCTAGTTTTTTTTTCCCTTTATATTTCATAGCCCTAATAACCATCTGCTGTGTTAATCTTGATTTAAAACTAGAATTCCAGAAATGATTTAAGATCCCAGTTTGCCTTGTAGACTATTGTCTTGGCTTGTGTATGTATGTGTATGTGTGTATGTGTTGGTTTTATTTTTTATTTTTTTGTATGTGGTTAAGAATCTCATTTCACCAGGTTTTTTGTTTCCTTTTTTTCTTTTGCTTGCTCCACTGAGCCTGACAGCAGAGGAAGTCCTTCTCCCTGTTGGCTTCATCCTTGCAGAAGTCCCATCCTTTTTATCCCTTCCCTCCCCCCCTTTGAAAAGTACATGTGCACGAGTTTTCCTCAGTAAAACCGTGTTGTGTAACTCTTTCCAGCAAAATAACAATCCACCATTACAAAGGTCGTCCTCCTTGATCCAGTTAACGAGTCAGAACTCTTCTCCCAATCAGCAGAGAACCCCGCAAGTCATTGGGGTCATGCAGTCTCAAAACAACAACGTGGGGAACAGGGGACCCCGGCCGTTGGAGCAGGTCACCTGTTACAAGGTAAGGAAGGCTAGATGTTTGGTTGGGGATAGAGGTTAAGTGACGAGCATATTTGGGAAACGTAGTTGCTTTTGTAGTAGTTTATCAGGAGGCATGGGGACAGAATTAACATGACTGTCAACTTTGTAAACTTAAAACATTCACATGTGAAGATTATCAGTAACCTCCAAACTACTTGGCTAAAATCAATTTGTTTTGATTTATAGAATCATGTTAGAATTATGGAGGGCCTTAGAGCTCGTCTTTATATGTCCTTCCTTGTACAGATTAGGAAACAGGGTCATACAGGGGATGGAAGTGAATTGTTTGTCAGCCAGGTAATTGCAATATTGGGACTGAAATTCAGGTCCCCTCTATCATCATCTCTAAAGAAATATTTGTCTCTGCTGAGTTTTAATATCAATTTATTAAGTGCCTACTTGGTATAGTGTTGTGTCTGGCTCTTCTGGAATATATCAAGTTTAGCTAAGACATTCTTGTCCTCATGGAGTTCATTTTAGTTGGGGGAGTGTGATACACATGAATAACGAATGCAGAATAACATTAAGTAGTACAAGCAAAATGCTGTATGAATTTTGAAGTTGGGAAGGATTGTTATCAATGTGGTGAATTGGGGTGTGCAGAATCAGGAAGAGTTGACACTGGTTGGGCTTTGATGATTGGAAAAAAATTAGTAAATGGAGGAAGAGGAACAGGTATAGTGAATAAGCATAAGGTACAGAGCTGGGAAAGTACAGGATTGGAGGGGGGGGAAGAGGAAGCAGGAAGTCTAGCTTGGCTGGAATATACTGTGCATGAGGGGAAGTAGTACAAATGAGTTAATGTGGTGCCAGACTAGCAACTCTGGAGTGCCAGCCTTTGGTGCTTGAAATTTACTTAGGTAGAATGGAGCTTCATCAGACATTGAGAACAATGACATGACCAGATCTGACGCATAAAAAGAGAAGTCTGGTAGTAGAGTGAAAGGGGATGAAAATGAGGCCCTCAATAATCCACAAATAAGTGAGCCTGTGAAAAGTGACTCTGCTAGGCTCATTCATCCAAACATTTCCTCACTCCCTTCTGTTTTTTATCGTTTTATGGTGAAGTTATTGGTTCCTAGAGGGAACCCAAGTCAGGGATTTTTAACAGTGTGATTTGGTAGTTATCTAGTGCTCACCTGTGGTCCAAAAACCAAGTTTCTTATAGAAGGAAAATAGCTTGTAGGAAGGCAGAAAACTCTTCCCCCTCAGTCTCACAGATCAGACAAACTGACCACAGCCATGGTTTTTCTTTCTAGCCAAAAGAGCTAAAGAGGAAAGCTAAGTTTCCCAGTTTATGAAGACAGGGACCTATTCTTGGGTCACCATCAGCTCAACATGTGTCAAGTCTTTTTTTTTTTCCAGTCCCTGATTTTGTAGTCTCTCCCCCATCTTATCCAGCCAAGAACTTTTTGATTTGGTCTTCTGGGCCTCAGGTAAGTAAATGGCCCATCCTGCAGAAGGTAATAGAGGTAGGAACAGATCCCACAGGCTTTTGGTTTTATTATGATACTTGGTCTTCTCAAATATTTTCTACAATGTTTGACACTTTCTCTCCCCCATTCTATCTCTTCTAAGCTTCCTTTCCTATTGAGAAAAATCTAAAAATATTTAAATGATCCTGCTTGGTATTTATGGATGTCAGAATTTGAAAATATTCTTTCTTCCCACTGTTTCCAGTGTGGCGAAAAAGGACATTATGCCAACAGATGCACCAAAGGACACTTGGCTTTTCTCAGTGGACAATGATGTGTGCGCGCCAAAGACAGTTCAAACATCAGTCGCCTGAGGAGCCATTTTCTTTCCCTGTAGCTGTTGTGCTGGGGAGAGCTCATCCCACCACCATCCTTTGGATCTGTGACTTAATTGTTTAATGCCAATGTTGACAAAATTAGGATTAGAGGCTGACTGAAGGGTTTTTCTTTTCGAAAATAAATTTTGAGGGTTAGGGGTTGCTAGTTTCCCTATATTTTGTTTTCTTTTTTAAAAGAAATATGCTATTGGATGCCTCTGAGGGTGATGCTCTCAGCTGATATCACATGCCTGTCATTCAACCCAACAAGCCCATTTGTTAAAGGCTTGGTTGTTAGTAATGTATTTGAAAGACAAGTGGCCTTCTGTGGTCTCTGACCTGAATAATGACCTGAGTGACCTGATTAAAGTAGGGTCTCTTATGTCACTCAAAACCTGGCTTTCTGCTGAATTCATGATGCAGTAGTCAGCCCCAATAGGAAACTTGATTTTTGCTTCATGCTGGTCCAAGCAACAAGAAGTAAACAGCAGTTCAAAGGAAGGATAGTTTTGAGTCAGGTGCTTATTTTAGATTAGAGTATATTTCTGCTTGGGATGTCAGTTTATTTTGACAACACTGAGTACAACTTCACAGGACTCACATGAGAGCCACAGGTTATCTGTTTTAATTGATGACCCAGTTGGCAAGAAAGTATCGTATGTCACCTTATGTATGTTATGTTTAATGTTGTATTACGCCTGTTTATTGCTTAGGTGCTGTTGAAATGTGAAGGAAACCACCATGTAATTGAATATGCTGTTGAAACTCTGTGAAACTATCAAATACAATTTTCAGGGAAAATGGGCCTATGAAAGTTTAATTGCAACAATTTTTATGATTTTGATTAAAAACTTTTAAAAAGACTATTGTTTTATAAGATGTGGTATTTTTCTGGTAGCTATTGTAGGTGGTGTTGACAAAACTATTCTTCCAGATTTGTCTTACCGAGAAACAACATCACAGTATATCAAGATATTTAAGAAGTTTTGATATATTTAGATAGCGATCTACATCTTATCTACCTTTAAAAAAAAATACCTACAGATAAACATTTTATACATATTCATTAAACTCAGGGCCTATTTCTTTACACATTCCTTTCTGCATTTACCTTCATTATTTGTTGATGCGTCTTTACTCAAAATTTACTCTTCATATTCTTATGTAAAATTTACAATAGTTTTGTTATTATTTTCTTTGTATATAACAACATTTTATAAGCTGCTATCAAACTAGTACACTTCAGTTATATACTAACCATTGAATCCATTGACTAGCTTTCCATTAGAAAGGTATCAATGGACCCGTTTTGTGTATATTAGAAAGAAAACAGAATACTAGAAGTTTGAAAATAGACACTCATTTTCTTTGTCTTTGGGAAGTCCTCAAAATAATTCATCAATCAGCAAGCATCAGACCCCTGCTAGTTGCTTGGGACTACAAAAACTACAATAAAACACTCCCAATCGGGGGAAGAGATGTACATAAAAAAAGCATTATGTGAAAATAATTACAAAGTACATTTGGGGGATGAAGGAGGAAGGCACAAGTAGCTGTGGCAGGATCTGAAGTCCCCCCAAATCTGAACATATGGAATAGGTAGCAACTATACTTTATCCAAGCCTAAGGTTTTCCCTCCTTTGTATCCTATCTCTTTGGGTAGTGGAAACATCAATGAAGAAAGATTGTCACGTATTTCAAGACAAAACACTATGCAGGTTAAATACATGTTTTAATATTGGTTATTTGGCCCTAGTTACATCAAATGATGTTCACTGAGTACAGTTGCAAAATTCTCTAGCTTAGGGATAAAATTCATCATCTCAAGTTTTCTTGAATTTTCAGTGGTACTTTCGCCAACGTTCATGTTCTGGAATTACATAAAAAAAAAAAATTACCATTTCTACTTATGTTAATTTGTAATGATACTTTTTAGAGAAAGTCTTCTGTTCCTGGAACATTCAAGGTTTTTTGCTTGCCAAATATTTTCAATCAAGTCACAGATAAAAATGGAAAAATAAACATGTCAAATTTGGCCATGTTTGTAGCACCAGCTATTTTAGCTTTTAAAGAACATAGGGTCAAAGTAGAATTGAATGCAACAATGACAAGCTATATGTTCAGATATATTCAGTTTAAGATAAGTGTGGCACACCCAGCAAAGATCACTTGTTAATATTAAAGACCCACAAAGTAAGTATACTCACTAAGCTCCTTGTAAGCTGCACAATAATTGAGCAGGATGTAACCAGCAAGCACCATAGTAACACCACCAATCCCACCTTTCTTCACATCAATGTACTTATTAAAATATGCATCATAACCTGAGAACAAAAGGCAACACGGATATAACTTCTTCAATTAAAGCCTCACTGTATATGAAACACTAATGGGAAGAGCTTTTAGAAATCAGGCATAAGCTTTGGATCAGTCACATGTGAAAAGTATATTAGCACAGATAATAGATTCATTGTAAAACAGTAAAAAATAGCTGACTTTTTATGAGAGCTTTATGTCTCACATTTACTTCATGATAATTATCTACATCTAAGAAAGGAATGTAAACTACTTCCTGCTAGTACTAAAATTCTGAGATACTTGAGAAATACTGGATTTAAAATTAGAAGGGATTTAATCCAGCTCTTTTATGGATGAAAAATTAGAGCCAGGTAGTTGCTTGTTCAAGAACACATTAAAAATGATAGTGGAGAGAACACCAGATTTGGAGAAATTAGATTTTAATCTTGAATCTATTACTTGCCACAGTATCTGTGGGCCTCAGTTTCCTAAAATGAGAATGTTGGATTTCCAGAATATTCTTAGATAGTTTAAACATGGGACCTCAGAAACTACAGTAGATTTCTAGGGCACAGTAACTTATTTTACCTTTTTTTTTTTTTTTCCTTTTTGCTGAGACAATTTTGGTGAAGTGACTTGTCCAGGGTCACACAACTAGGCAGTGTTAAGAGTCTGAAGCCAGATTTGAACTCAGGTCCTCCTAATTTCAAGACTGGTGCTCTATCCACTGCACCACCTAGATGCTCCTGGTAATTTATTTTAAATATACACATATATATTTTCCATAATCTTAGTTATGAGTATTGTCTAATTAGAAAGTTTAGAACATTGATTGTCTGTGTCTTGATTTGTTTTTTAAAAGTACATTTTAATATGAAAAGTACTCATTTGTTTAGAGAAAAAAGGGTCTTGAAGCTTAATTTGCGAAAAGAAAAATTCCTTTAGAACTTCACAAACTTAACAAAAATATGAATCCACAGGAAATTAGTTGAAACTGAGTCAAAAAAAGGAAATGAACTATCCAAATAATATTGTTTACTTGTGCAAATAAATTCTTAATTACTTAGATCCATATATGCAAACAATCTATAGTGCCCTGTCCTGGCCCTCCTTCCCCCCATATAAATTACCTAGTATATTTAGGTAGATATATTTAAAAATGTTCTTAAAGTACAAACCTCTACGAACAGCTTTCATGATCCCAGAAGGGGAAAAATCTCGCTTCATTATCCAGGATGGCACCTGTTGCAGTTTGACATCTAGAAGTCTCTGTTCTCTAAGCGGTGCTGAAAGTGGTGCTGACAAAAAGAAAAACAAAAACGCTTTTTTAAAAAACCTAAACTTGTCTCATATATAATATAAGTATAGAAATACAAGGTTCTCTAGCATCCTGTCACTAAGTACTTAATAGAAAAATTGCACTTTAAAATTAAAGTTCCATTAAGAAATTATGTATTTACATAAAGAGAAAGTTAATGGAATAAAAGTAACTGGGGTAACACACTGACAAACGAAATAAAATTTGGGGTTAATTAGCCAACCCAGTGACTCCGATTTGAAAAGAAGTAGACAATAGATTTAAAATTGGGTTTAGTTTTAGAGAAATGGTAAAACTTCACCATTTGCCTCACTTTTGACATTTTTCTTAACAAGTACTTTTGCTAGGCAATCTGGAGCTTTCCTTAATTTATGAAACTTCAGTTTTTTTATGCTTGTTCACAGGTCATCATTTAGTTGAAGTATCACTTATAAAGTCAAAAAACTTGGGTTGAAAGAAAAGGAAAGATGACAGGAAAAACAGAAATTTCAGTAAACTGTTTTATCTTGCCCAAAAGAAAGGAAAAAGTTTTTCAATATAATAAAAATCTCAGCTATATGGACCCCTTAAGGCAGTTTTCCCTATAGCTGAGGTTTTACCTTTTCAAGCAACGTAATTACTATCACTTGGAAAAAAAATTAGCCATAGTAAGTGGTATTATACATGTTCTAAAATGGAGTAAACTAAATAAAATCTTTGTTTGCCTTTAAATTGGAACAGCTATACTACCTAAACCAAAGGGATACTGTGAAAATGTATTTAAAGGATTTGCCAAAAAAATAATAAATTTATAAACAATTCAACAAACATTTATTATGAATCTACCATGAGTCACGTTAGTTAGATACTGAAAACAAAAAGATGGAAGGGAAAGAGAAGACATATAATCTAATTAAATAGGGAACAAAGGGAGGAGAGTATGAAAAAAAGGACAGCAAAACATTTAAGGAAGGAGAACCCACTTTCCACATATATATAAAACACAAAGGCTTAATAAATTCTAATGTTTCTGGAATCTAGTGCAAAAAAATAGAAGCAGTTTTGTTCATCAAGAAACAAATCATGTGAGCAGCAGACCTGTTCAAATGCTACCAAAAAAGCCAAAGAAATTATCTTTAGTTTTTATTTGTTTTGGAATTTTTTGACAGTAAATATGGTCTTCAATAATTTCTTAATTGCCAAATCTAAGGGCCTTTTTTTTTAGGTCCTCTACTTTATTGATTTTTCTGCAGGATCTGAGACTATCATTCTTCACCTTTTCTTGGTTATTCTGGGTCTTACTAACACTGCTTTCTCTTGGTCTTCCCATCTATATATCTGCTTAGTATCCTTGATTGAATCTTCATGTCATGTCCAGGGTCAAATTCTCATTTCTTTACCCTCTCAGGAATTCAATTAGGATCTGAGGATGATTCTCAGATCTACAGATCCAAACCCTCTCATGAACTTCAGTCTAAATCACCAATGGTCTACCCAATATCTTGAAATGGATGTCTTTTACACATCTCAAATAGAACTCAATCCTGCAGCCCCCATTCCCATAATCCCCCCCCCGAACTTCCTTATTACTAGCAATGAAATTACCATTTTTTCCTTGATCTAGGTTTATAACCTGACTCTTTACCTGCATTTATCCATATACAAAATTTGCTGCCAAATTCTGAAGACTGTGTCCCAAATTTTTCTCCCTCCTTTTCTCAACTCCCCCTTCTTAAGAGAGCAAGCACTTGTTTCAATGTGCAGAATCATAGATTCTCAAGAACTGAAGGAATCTTAGTTGCCCACAAATCTAGTCTAATCTAAAGCAAAAAAACTCCTCTAGAATATACTAGACAATTGTTCATCTACCTGGGTCTTCTTCAGAGAGAGAAACTACTGCTGAGTAGTTATTCTTTCTAATTCAAATGTATCTGTTTGCAGCTTCAACTCATTCTACTTCTGCCTTGTGAGGCCAAAAAGAATAAGTCTATTCCTTGTCACATGACAGCTTCTCAAATCTTGAAATAGTGTTATCTTACTCCCACCATTCCGTTCAAACTTCCCTAAACTTCAGCTCTACCACAGGATGATACCTTTACAACTTTAAGAAACCTGAGAGGTCATCTGATTCAACTTCCTTTACTTTATATGTGAGAAAATTGGGGCCTGGAGAACTTAAAATACCTGGCTCCCCTATTCAATGAATTCCAGTGATATTCCCATTAGCTACAGGACTAAATGTAACTCTTCATATCTGGCTCTTTCCTTCCTTTTCAGGTCCCTGTATCTTACTCCCCTCTAAGACTAACCTTGTTCATCTTCACACTCATCTCCTCTGCATTTTCACTGGCTGTCCCCCAAAGTCCAAAATTCTATTCCCTCCATCTGTTGTCTTAACTACTACTTTCCCTAAGCAGCCTTTTCCAGTCCCTGCCTTATGAGACTACTTAGATGGCAGCACCTGGCTTGGAGTTCAAATTCACCTTCCTAAATTCAAATCAGGCCTCAAACTTACTAGCTGTGTGACTCTGGGCAAGTCATTTCACCTTGTTTGCTTAGTTTCCTCATCTGTAAAAATGAGCTGGAGAAAGAAATGGCAAACCCCTCCAGTACTTCTGCCAAGAAAATCCCAAACGGGGTCAGGTAGAGTTGTACATGCCTGAACACCACCACCTTCCTTCTACTATATATATCTTGTATGTCCATAGTTGTTGAATGTTGTCTTCTCTATTAGATTACACATGATTTTTTTCTTTAAATCTTTCTTTGTACTCCCCAGTCCTTACTTAGCACAGTACCCAGAACATAATAGAACTTTTAAGTGCTTGAAGACTTGACTTAGTTCAAGGTCATAGAGGTAAGTGAGTATCAAGACCCAAGTCCTCTGGCACGGCCTACAAATCATTTGATCAATCAATCATGGAATATTTATTAAATGTTTTCTATGTGCTAAGGACTGAGCACACAAAGGAAAGCAAAAGAAACCCTCCTCTCAAGGAGCTCACAGTCTTAATAGGGGGAACAATATGGAGACAACCACACACAAACATATATACAACATATTGGCGCTAATCCTCAGACCGGAGGTATTAAGGGAGTTGGGGGAAGGTTCCCCGAGTAAAATGAGATTTTAGGGGGAAACGCAGGAGGTAGCGATAAAGAAAGACTATTTCCAGGCCTGGAAATATCCAGAGTGTAGAGATACAGCGCCCGGTGTCTTCGCAGGAAATGACCTTGGGCCCTTCTCCGCGCCCTAGGCACCCAGCAGCCGGTCGGCGGGCACCACCCGCGGGAAGGACGGGCTTCCTGGGGGAGCCCCCTCCATCCTTCAGGCCCCCTGCTCTCCTCCTCCATATTCCTCCGGTGTTCCCTCAGACAGACCGATTCGGAGGCCTCTAGGCTACCCCTGCGTCCCCGAAAGACGCCGCCACCCCAGACCCGCAGGGTTGCGGTTCATAGCGGGCCCCCTGGAGACCCAGGCTATGGGCTCCTACAGGCCTCGGACAGCGGCCTTGAGTCCTTGAGCAAGGACAGCGGCCGTCGGACTCCTCCCCTCACATGCCCCCAATCCCCCCACTTTCTGCACCCCTCCTCCAGCTCCAAACCCGCAGCTTCCCACCCTCCGCCTCAGGCCCCGGCTCAGGGCAGCCGGGAGCCTTCTCCCGGACTCCTTAGCTCAATCACTCACTCTGGGACGACATCTTGCCACCTTAGAGTACAACTAGTGTAGGGCGCTGCGCAGGGACTGCTGGGAAGGAGAGCTGGGATGAAATTGGGAAGAGAGAAAAGGTTCACGGGAGGCAGGTCAGGACGTAAAAGCGGGGGTGGGCGTGGCAAGCTCGCCATGATGAGAAGGGAAAGCATGGGATGAAGCTGCTCTGCCCCTACGGGGCGGGGTTAAGAAAGCTTTGGGTGTTACGAGTTTCTGATTCGAATTCTATTCCTTCTTTTCCAATAAAAAAAGCAAGCCTTTATTAAGTGCTTACCTGGGTTCTAATTAGTTTCTCCCCACATCTCTTTTTTGAATTTCACAACAACTTGGAGAAGAATCTGCTATTATTGTTCACATTTTATATTTGAGGAAACTCAGGCTTAAGTGACTTGCTCAAGGTCACATAATTAGTAAATGGCTGAGGCTGCATTTGAACGCAGGTCTTCCGGAGTAGATAGATGGCCTCGTGAATACAGTGCCAATCCTGGAGTCGGGAAATTCAGATCTGACTTCAGGGACATACTATCTCTGTGACGCTGGGCAAATCACTTCACCAGATTGCCTCAGTTTCCTCATCTGTAAAATAAGCTGGAGAAGGAAATGGCAAAGCACTCCAATATTTTTGTCCAAACCCCCCCCCAAATACCGTCACAAAGAGTTGCATACCCTGAACCACAATTTTCTGTCTTCAGGCCCAGCACTGAGGAGACATTTACATCCCTATAATCATAGGTCTAGGAAGGAATCCCAGAAATCAGCTATACCAGGAATTCTCTTTAGTTTTAATTAATTATTACTATTATTTTTCTTTGGTGAGACAATTGGGGTTGTGATTTGCCTAGAGAGACACAGCTAGCAAGTGTTAAGCATCTGAGGTCATATTTGAACTCCAGCCCTCCTGATTCCAGGACTGATGCTCTATCTACTGTACTATCTAGCTGCCCCCTAGGGATTCTTTTAACAAATTTTATGTTTAAAAATTTTTTTAAAATAAAACAATTGACTTTTAATAAATTCTTTCCTTCTCTCCCTCCCCCAATATGACATTATACAAGTCACACAAAACATATTTCAATCTTAGCTATGTTTCAAAGGAAAAAAGCAAGAAAAACAAAATGAAAAAAAAAAGCCTCACTCTATGCCTATAGAATTCATCAGCCTCGTTTCTATAGGTGGGTAATTGTTTATCCTTTGTTCTCAGAGAGGACCATGACAGCTATTATTGTTTTTATTCCTTGTTCTTAAAAAGAGAAACCCTAGACTGGGATATTTGTGTGCCTTAGCTTAATCAGTAATCGTAATAATAATAATATTAATTATCTAAAAGGACGGAATATAAAAGAAATATAACAAGGTCAGTGATGTCCTCAGACTGTTTCTAACTGAAAATCATCAGAAAAAGATGATAATAATAAGCTTTTGGCTTAATTCCCCACTCGTGGCTTTTTCACACATTACAAGTACGATATTAAAATAGATCCAAGTCAAGTGAGAATGCTAAAGCATTTGATGTCCATGTGGGAAATTATTCTCTATTTAAAACATGATGTCAAGAACAATGGGTATAAAATGTGTCATCTTTCAAGGTGACAGTTTAAGTCTATTACAATGGCCTAGCCTTAACCTCATTATCTACTCTTTTAAATAGAACTGAGTATGGCTTCCAAGTAAAAGAAAATGATATTTAAACATTTTATTAATAACTTGATGTACTTGGATGCCATTAAGCTCTACTTTAAAACACATTAAAAAGTTCCTTGATCTTGTGGAATCTTTTTCAAATGACATCAAAATATCATTTGGATTCAATAAGTATAAATTTTATTATGTTCTCCAAGGAAAAATAGAGAAGGAAGATGGTGAACTTGAATATGAAAGTCAAAATAAATCAATGGAATAAGGTGAAGGCTATCCTTCAAACAAAACACTCTGAGAATAATGCTAGACATAATGGACTAAACTGTGACTGGTATAATGTCAAGATATTTATTGGCATCCTAAAATCACAGCATTAGATTTTAAGCTCTTTGAGGGCAGAGACTGTCTTTTGTCTCCTTTTGTATCCTCAGCATTTATTCCAGTGCCTGGCCCATACTAATGCTTAATAAATGTTTATTTATTGATTGAAAGCTCAATGGGAAGAATATAGTTAAAGTGATGAATATCTACATAATACTATTCTTATATTAAATGGTCTAATAAAATCCATCCAAACTGAAACAGGATCCATCATCCTAAAGAATTTATGGAAAGTTGACAATTCTTCATCACAAAGGAGAAAGAAGAAAAATGTTTTCAGAATACATGATAAATAGATGAGAAAATTTCAGAAATACTTTTGGAATAAACACATCATTTCATTGAGTAATAGTAAAGTTTGACAATAGGTATATATCAAGATATTTGTTGAATGTAACCAAAAAAGGGTTTATCTACTAATGGATGGACTCTATTAAAAAGGTTCAAATCCTTGAGTAATGTCAAAATGTTTTGCATGGAAGACATCCACATGAACTCAATCAACAATTTGTCAATAGATGTTGAACAAATGAGTGAGCCTCATGGATCTATTTTATAGAAATGAAAGAGTTTGTGAAAGGAATTTGGGGTCAGGTCATCACAATCTGATATAAAAGTTTAGGAAGTCCAAACTTATTAATTCATGAAGTTTATGCAAGAAAATGCTATAAATGGTGCAATACATGACCAAACATGGCAAATATTTTGCATCTACCAAATACCAAGCAAGAACTAAAAAAATGTATATAGCAGAAACTCACGATCTTTCCTAAATCAACAGATAAAAATTCCAGAATTGCAAATATAAATCTCAAAAAATCTTTGAGGCGCAATGAATAAAATGTATTAGAATCAGAGCATTACCACAGGCAAAAATGTTTCCTCAATTTGCCTTGATATTTGTTGATTCATAAAAATTTAGGAGCAATTTTTTAAAGAGATGTCAAAATACACATCATAATCTCAAAACTACATAAAAGTAGTGCAGTATACTTTTCAAAGAATAGAGACTTAGTTTAAAAAAGGAGCAACTAGATGGCATAATGCATAGAGTAGCAGACCTGGAGACAATCTCATCTTCCTGAGTTCAAATCTGACCTCAGACACTAACTGCATGACCTTGAATAAATAATTTAATTCTATTTCCCTCAGTTGTAAAATGAACTGGAGAAAGAAATGGCAAACTATTCCAGTATCTTTGTCAAGAAGGTCTCAAATAGGATCACAAAGAATCAGATAAGATTGAAAAATACTTGAACAAGAGTAAAAGAAATCAAAACCACATGAAAATAGGATTATATTACATAATATTTTTATTATCCTGTCTGCTATTGGAAATGTACTTTTTGTGAGCCTACAAAGTATGGATTTACAGATTAATACTTTTATTTAATTACTAAAAACAAACAAAAAACCAAAACAATTTTACCTATGTAATTGTCTTCAGAACATTGAATAGAAAATAATAGTAGTTCAGTGAGTTGTCCTAGTCTATTTTTCTCTGAAATCCATTGAAAAAGATGAGAAGAATGAAATAATTAACATATATGTGTATGTAAAATATATATTATATATGTATGTATATATAGTGCTTTACAATTTGCAATGTTTTTACACATAAAATTATTATTTTTAAATAAATTATTAAAGCTTTACAAAATCTTTGTAAGTAAGAGATTTCAGATATTATTTGTCAAACCCATTTATAAATAGGGAAACTGAGGCTCAGGGAGCCTCCAGCTATTGTCAGAGTCAGGGGTTCAAAACCAGGTTTTTCAACATACAGAAACAGATTAAAAATGAAGTCTGCTTTACACTCCAAGCTGAGATAAATGTTTGACCAATTGTGGGATGCACATCAAAGAGATTCATGGATAATAAAGAAAACCTGCCAACACTTTCAGGATTTTGAAAGAACTGCAATGTAGCATTTGTAGTGTTCTCTTTTCTGCTCCTGATTTTTTGGGAATGGAGAGCTTAAGCACCGAAGCAGATCCCTTCATAATCATTGTTGAGGATTCAGAAATCTATCCATGAGTTTTTGCCTCCAGCATGATAGGTCTGAAAGTTTAGTTCTCCAAATGCAGTTATTTAACAGGCAGCATAGAGTTAAAAATAGCAAAAGAAAATGAGATATCTGCACAAACTGAGTCTGGCCCTCCCATTCCTGCAAAAGCATATGAGGGCTTTATTTAGCTTGTAGATGAGGTGTTCTTGATGGGTTGGGAAGAATTCCCAAGTACAAGGTTTTTTTTTCCCCTCCTAGTTGTAATGAAACATTTTGGCCCGTTAATGATAAGCAGAAACCAGCAGGTGTCAGGCTTGGTTAGCAGAACTATTCATCTGGAAGCAATCTGCAGTTTATTCTGTTCCCTAGGGCCTTTTTATTATTAATTTTTTTTAAGGTCCAGTTTTGTAAAAACAGAAGATTTTATTTGTTATTTGGATACCAAATGTCAAAGCAAAAGGCCAGGTTGAAAATAATGCATTAGCCTCCAAAGACCTCACTGAAGTAATATTTCTTAGAATTTGTTGTTCATTCTCAAAAAGGAAAACAGTGAAGAGAGAATTAGGAAAAATAAGGGAGAATCACAAGGCCTCAATCAGCCCAGCAACTCAAAAAGCCTGTTCGATGGTACCAATGCAAAATTTATCACTAGGGATCATATTTCTAGCTAATTATTTAATTTGCTTCACATTAAGAATTCATTAAGGAAAATGATTGCAACACAAATTCTCCATGAGAATGAGCAAAAAATCATTTTCTTGACATTTGTTTTGTTGAAATGCTTCAGTTCATTTAGTTTCTTCTTTAAATGCAAAAGGAAGAAAAAAGTTCCTAAGCAGGCTTCAGATGGCATATTTTTCTTGTGTTGCCAGAATATTCATCTTAAGCACTGACAAGTTCAAGGAGCTATCACAAAGGGTACGCTGCTGATGTAGGAGGCATTGTTCCTGTAATACTTGCTGAAATATTTTGCCTTCTGGGGTAAAGCTCTGTGATTTGGACTGGTAAAGGACTCCAAAGGATAGCCAGAAAGCTGTAACTATTCTGGTTTCTGTAATACTGAATAGTTCTTCCCATTAAGGGTTAAAGGGTAACACAAATTGCCTCTTATTAAGGGTATGGACCAGTGCTTGAACATCACAGAAACAGGCATTTATTCCAGTGTCTAGGGGATGATTTGGATTGAGTACATATATTAAGTCATCAATGCCTTACTCATTTCTCAGATTGTCCAATATGCCAGTTTCCCAACTCTAAATCACTACCCTTCTCCTTTCCAGCCCTGCCATCCGTGCACTTAATCTTGTCTTGTTCATCTGGTCTACAAAATGCCACTAGATGAAGATACAAAAACAGTCAGATCTGATCCATTACAAATTCATATACCACATTTACTTTTTCTTTATATCTATTGGCAGGGGAGAGGGAAAAAAGGAAGAGAAGAGCATTTTGATGGCACCTGTTATGTGACAGGTATTGTGATAAGAACTTTTTTCAAAATAAAAAAATATTATCTAATTTGAGACTTACAACTACCCAGTAAAGTAAGTACTTATCACACCCATTTTACAGTTGAGAAAATTGTGGCATTGAAGAGACTTGACTGGCATCATATAACACTAAGTATCTAGGGCAAGATTTGAACTCAGGTTTTCCTGATTCCAGGTCCAGAGCTCTATCTGCTGCATCTTACATAAGTGTTTAATAATGCTTCTAGATTGATTGATTACATTTCAAATAGACTTTTATGTTTCTTGACAATCCTTCTGTTCATTTCTGGTATGGTCTTCATGTTTTAGTTCCATTTGTTTTAGATCCCATTTGGATATTTATAACATCATTTGTGGTCTATACAAAATTATCAACTTAAAAACCAAGTAGTAGAAAGTTGTTGTGTCTACTTTTCAGCTCATCCTCACCTGCCGTTGCCAAATGGATTTCACCTACCCCCTCCCATCCTCACTCCACCTCCCCTCGGGCTGTCCCTTAAGTTAGGTCACTTAAGTAAGCTCATTTAATACTTGAAGTCTCTAAATTCAAGAGTAGCGAGAATTTCCTCATTGGGATTCCACTATGTTAATGAAATCTCGGGCCTGTCCCTTCCTATTCTCCCTCACTTCTAAATTGTTTCTTCCTTGAGTATTTGGACTAAAACATCACCTTCATTTTTTTTGCACATCCATTAGTAACTAGCACAGTATATTACCCATGGCAGACATCTAATAAATTCTTTTTTTTTTTTTGGTCAAAATTATACGGCAAGCCACTTTGCCTCTCTGGGCCCAAGTTTCCTCATCTTTAAATGAGATGGCTGAAGGCAGTGTAGTATAGTGGGAAAAGCACCAGAAAACATTGGTTCAAGTCCCACCTCTGACATTTGTTACCTTTGTGACACTAAGTTTCTTGATAAAAGTAAGGGATTGTCCTGGATGACCTCTGGATCCATGATCTTTGGGTCTAACACCCTATGACTCCTGCTGTATATCAGTGAATCAATGACTAGAAGGTCTCTAAGGTTGCTTTCAGTAAGGGAAGATTAAAGTTGCCCCTGCTTTCTATTGTTATTCAATAGTTTTGTTTTTTTTTCAGCCATGTCTGATTCCTCATGATTTCTTTGGGATTTTCTTGGTTAAAGATGCTTGAATGGCCTATTTTCTTCTTTAGCTAGTTTTACAGATGAGGAAACTGAGGCAAATTGACTTGTCCAGGGTCACACAGCTAGTAAGTATCTGAGACCATATTTGAGCTCACAAAGGCTAGTCTTTTTAACTCTGAGCCCAGCACTCTAATCACGTACCCACCTAGCTGCCTTCCTACTCTGGCCTCAATGCTTCTCTGCTGCTAATCTGCATTTGATAGTCCATATGTTTTCCCACTTAATCATAGCCTTACATTGACTACTGCACAGTTCCATGTGTATGTGCCTTGTCTCTTCAAATAAAAACCATTGTTCTTGAGGGAGGCACTGTCTTATGCTTCTTTTTTATCTCAGTGGTTCTCAACCTTTTGTTTTCAGTATCTTTATGCTATTAAAAATTATTGAGGATCTCTCCAAAGCGTTTTTGTTTATCTGGATTATATTTATAGACATTTACCATATTGGAAATAAAAACGATTTTTGAATTTGTAGACCCTCTAAAAGGATTTCAGAAATCCCCAGGATTCTCTAGACCATACTTTGAGAACCACTGCGGTCTACAAGATAGGAATCTCCACCATGATGAGCACATGACTAGAGCCCAAGAAATAAGTGTTGAGTAGAATAGAATCATTATTTGGTCCCTCTTGTTTCTCTGTAAGTGTTTTTCATTGTCAAACATAAAAACAAAACAAAAAACTACAATCTCTTGGAATCCTCTGCTCTTTCTTCTCCTCACAGGAAATCTTGGATGAGTTTGGAAGTCCTCTCACTAGTTTCCTTGGATCTTTTGAAGGTTTCTTTCTTTGCCAAGTGTTACTTCTACTGTGTCCAGTAGAGAGCAGGGGAGGTAAGGGCACTTCTCAAAAAGCCGACTTTTGTATTTGAAAATGTTCAAGCACCAAATCACTGGAACCGGCCTTTCTAATTATCTCTCTGGAAATCGCCTGTAGCAGGATGCTGTGGTTATATAAGTTTCCCAGATTACAACTCCCCTGGTCCCCACTCTATCTCACCTCTTGTCTTAGCGTGACCGGTGCAGCTAACTGAAGAGCTTGAGATAAGCTACATTTGGCTGCAGAGGCCCCAGTTTGTCCTAAGGTTCTATCTAAAGAGCCAATCCTCAGGGGAATACCACAGGTCCAGCCAAAGCAAGGAGACAGAGGAAGAGAGAAATATATGCCTCTCTACCCCCTTTTTCTTCCTCCCATTGGCTCTATTTTTCAGAACATCTTAAGAAGGGGTTGAAAGAAGCACTCATCCTTAAGAAGAAATTCCAAACAGTCATTAGACATCAGTTGGTAGAACCAGATATTGTCAGATGTGGAAGTAACTGAGATAATTTAGAACAAGACCCTAAAGCCTAGAAACCTGTGCAAAGAGAAGTTGAGCTACAATAATAGGTAGTATTCATATAGGACTTTATAAATATATACAGATCAAGAAGCATTTTTTTCCATTCAATTGCATTTTATTTTTCCAAATACATGCAAAGATAGTTTTCAACATTCACCTCTGCAAAACCTTGTGTTCCAAATTTTTCTTCCTCTTTCCCCCCTCCTTGGGGGGACAGCTTTGGAGGTAGATGTTATTATCATCCCCTTTTTCACAAATGGGAAACCAAGGCAGATAGAATGTAACTGATTTATTCAGGGTCACACAGCTAGGAAGTGTCACAGGCTGGATTTGAACTCAGTTTTTATTGACACTCTGTCCACTGGATCACATAGCTACCTATGTACTAAACAGACATAGAATTGTCCTAGAACAAAATTATGAGATTGGTGACTTATTTCTATTTTTTTCTTAATCAAACAGCTCCTTCCTCTTTGCAACTCCATCTCCAACAGAGACCTGGAGCACTCTATATCTTAAACCACAGTTATGACTTTGTTATCTTACTATTTGATAAACTCTGATGACTCCCTATTATCTCCAGAATCAAATATAAAATTCTCTGTTTGCTTTCTAAAGCTGTTAATAAGGAGAGGAAACATTAATAAGCTCCCTCTTTATGCCAGGCATTCTGTTAAGCACTTCACAAATATTCACTCATTTGATTTTCAATCTTGAGAGGTAGCACTTATTATTCCCATTTTACAGTAGGGGAAACTGTGGCAGACAAAGGTTAAGTGGTTTGCCCAGGGCCATGCATCTATTAAGTAACTGAATCCAAATTTGAACTCGGAACTTTCTGACTCTATCCACTGCATCACCTAACTGTCTCTATAACCTGGTCCCTTTTTTACCTTTTGAATTTCTTATACTTTACATCCCTCTTCTTATTCCATAACCAGTAACACTGGCCTCTTTGCTGTTCCTTGAACAAGAGGATTTTTTTTTCTCAACTCCAGGAATTTTCACTGTCTCTCTCTCTCAGTTTGTAATTTTTTTCTTCTTCATATTTACCTTCTATCTTCCCTGCCTAGTGGCTACATACATAGATATAATATGTATGTATGTACATATTACACACATGTATATTTACTTGTTACACACTGATATATATATAGATATAGATCTATATCACTGATCTATATCTATATATACACACATATATGTCACTTATATATAATTGCTCCCCTCTTAGATTGTGAACTCCTTGAGAACAGGGACTGTTTTGCCTTTCTTTGTATCTTCAATACTTAGCACATATTAAATACTTAATAGCTCATGTGTATCTTATTGCTTGCTTTCTTGGGGAGGAGGGAGAGGAGAGGGAGGGAGAAAAATATGGAACACAAGGTTTTGCAAAGGTGAATGTTGAAAACTATCTTTGCATGTATTTGGAAAAATAAAATACTATTGAATGGAAAAAAATGCTTCTTGACTAAATAGGCAAACCCCCAGAGTCCCAAGAAAGGTTCTAAGAAGAAAAGTCATCTATATCCAAGCTTCTTAAACTGTGGGTCATGATCCCATATGGAGTCATATAACTAAATATGGGGATTGTGAAATTGTGATTTATTATCATTAAAATTATATTTTTATATATCCATATGCCCAGAGTTGTGTAAAAATGCCTTGGACAAAAAGAGTTGTGAGTGGAAAAGTTTTAATATTTGATATTTTTATTTTCCCAATTGTGTGTAAGACAATTTTTTACATTTGTTTTTAAAACTTTGAATTCCAAATTCTCCTTTCCTCTCTCTCACTCCTTCCCCCATTAAGAAGCTACATTTCTATAAAAGTCAGGTTGGGAAGAAAACATAGGTCTCTCCCCCTCCAAAAAAAAACCCTTCAAGAAAAATAAAGTAAAAAAAAAAGTGGAAAAAGTTTAAGAAGCTCAGATCTATATCTTAAATGGTACACTCTCCTCCAACAATAGTAGTATTCTTCATTCTTTCATGAGGCTTGCAAGATCCTTTCTGTGTGTCTAAAGAGTTAACTAATCTGTCAAAACTACTAGCCTCTCTGGATGTTCTAAGGAGAGAGTAGGATTCTCTGTTAAAGGTGGGTAGGGGGTAAAGGGTAGAGTGAGGAGCCAAGAGTCAGAAAGACCTGAATTTACATTTGTCCTCAGACACTTTCTAGCTGCCTGAGCATGGACAAGTCCCAACTTCTGTTTGTGTCACTTTTCTTAAGGGTAAAAACTGGGGATCAAAGTAGCATCTATTTTATAGACTTGCTATGAAGAGCAAATGAGATGATATTTGTAAAGTATCTGGCACACAGTAGGTATTATTTAAATGTTTATTCCCATCCACCTTCCCCTAGCTACATAAACATTTTATCTAGAACAAGGAAAAGTGAATGAAGTTGCATGTAGGTAGCGTTAGGCTGGAACTTTTAGAAGGAAAAACTTCCTAATAATATTTAGGGTTGTTAAAATACAGAAATAGTATGCCCCACTAGGAAATGAGTTCTCTCTCACTGAACATCTTTTGAGAGAGGCTAGCTGAGCCCTTGTTACGGATATTATGGAGGAAATTTCAATCTAAATAGTCTTCATTTGGAATTCCTTCCAATTCTGGAGCCTTCTGGAGAATTAACCCTTGACTTTTTTGTTTTATCTCTTCTATTGTTTAATTCTAATTGTAGGGAGTCTGGGCCCTAGTAGGCTGTTGGAGAGGTATTTGGGGTAGGTAGGACCTGTTAACATTTCTTGGAATTATTGTTTGTTCTTTGTTCTCGAAGACAACCATGACATCATGGAGGTTTACCATGAGGTGCAAATGATTTGGAATTAAGTGAGGGAAGGCTGTGTGAGGTCACCTGCCTCATTTCCCCATCTAGAGCCACTTGGGTATTGAATTAGTGTATAGGAAGCAGCCTGCTACCCCTAAGACTGACCTCAGATAGAGAGGGCATTGAGTAATATATTGGAACTGCCACCATCCTTGCCCTTCATGAAAAGGCAATTTAATAGTGAAATGTAATTTAAAAATAATCAGAAAGGATTCTTGGCTTAAATGATATAAATTCTTTTTGATTTACAGATTCTTGTTTCTAAACTGCAACTGAATAGTATCACAGCTACCAGTGATGTTATACCAGTAGTGATGCTAGGTCAGGCAATGAGGCATTTGAGACACATTTCTCTTTAGTACTTCAGAGGTGGATAAGGGAATGTCTTAACCTTTGGGAGTGGTAGCAACTTGGGGCCAGCTCATTCAGGACATGGAGCAGTCAGTCAGTCAGTTAAGAATTTATTAACTACTTACTGTTTGTCAGGCACAATGCTGAGCTCTGGGGATTCAAAGAGAGGTAAAAGAAACCCCTGCCTTCAAAGGCTTACATTCAAATGGGGTAGAGAACATATAAATGATGGGAACCCATAAGAAGATGCAGAATAAATTTAAGGTATCTCAGAGAAGGTGCTCGTAGCTAGAGAGATAGGAAAAAGCATCCTGAAGAAGATAGGATTGAAACTGAGACTTGGTAGTCAGGGAAACTCAGAGGTGGATGTAACGGGACAAACCTGGGGACAGCTGGTGTGCCATCCCAGAGGGTGAATATGAAGTGCCATGTCTGAGGAACTGTAAGCACGCCACCATTAGTGCATTATAGAATTTTCAGAAGGGGAAATAAAGTGTAAGAGGACTGAAAAAGGTACAAATAGGTCCATTTAATAAGAGCTTTAAGTGTCAAACAGGAGTTTAGCCAACAGATCTATGGGTAGAATTAGGAGATTTGGCTTCTAGTCATGGCTCAGCCATTGACAAGGTGGGCTACCTTGTTCAGTCATTTCAGTCCCGTACGATTCTTTGTGACCTTTTGGGGGGCTTTTCTTGATGAACATACTACAGTGGTTTTCCATTTTCTTCTCCAGTTAATTTTGAAGATGAGGAAACTGAGGTAAGCAGTGTTAATGGCTTGTTCAGGGTATAAGGTATATTATTCACATCTCTCATTACCTATAAGATGACAAGGGATACCTAGATCTTGGGTCTTTCCAGGATATAACTTAAAAGTCTCATACTAAGCTTTCATGTTAGAATTGATACATCTCTCTCTCTTTAACTTGATCTCTATTCCCTGACTTAGCCTTAGCAGGGTCAGCCTTGGGGGTGATGGAGAGCAGAGAAGCTGGGCACAAGGATGTAGTTGCTACCTTTGGCTATCATCTTGTTAACATCAGACATCCCATAGGGTAACAGTCTAAGACTAGACAAGCTATACATTGGGAAGAGATGGATAAGAGGATGATTGAGGGAAGTTCTTGTAAAAAATGCTGTATCTCCCTGGGAAGTAGCTGCTCAACAGTTCATGGATCAGCGAGGAGTGGGAGTGGTGAGGTGGGGATGAGAGGATGTGATAGTCATGGCAGCTGCTCAGACTGTGAAAAATGAGCCCCATTTGTCTAAATCTTGCCAGTAGGAGATCCTAGTGGGTCAGTGATTACCATGAAGAATTTTTCTCCTCTGGTTTTATGATAACCACAGGTTGCAAATTGATGGACTCTCAAGTGTAGAGAAAGGAATATTGAAGGGAATCTAGGTTCTACTATTAGTTCTGCCACACAGGATACTGTGTGATGTCGGGTAGGTCACGTGTCACCTCTGAGTCTCAGTTTCTTCAGTTGTAAAATTAAAAAGTTGAATTAGGTGTTATCTAAGGTTTCTTCCAATTCTAATGGTCTGTAATTCTGTGACAGTTTGACAGTTAATTGTATTGGTGGCTTTGGAGCTTAACAAAAGATTACAACTATCCAAAAGGAAAAAATTTTAAATCATGAGAGTAGGTAGGTGATGATGGTGAACTTGGTTAAATTCTGCTTTATTGGAATATATTAGGATAAAAATTGGACTTGTGATTTAATTAATAAATAGAAATCCAAGAAGAGGAAACTCCATCCATTTATGAATTATAGAGATGACTTAGAGCACTGAGATTAAATGACTTGAGCACAGTCACAGTATATGTGGAACTAGAATCCAAACCTTCGAGGTTGGCTTTCTATCTATTATACTTCCTTGATACTCTTTAATAATTACATTTATACAATTAATGTAATATAATGTAATAAATTACATTTATGTAATGCTTTTAACTTTCTCTGCTATTCTTACACCAACTATCTCTTTAGTCCACACAATAACCTCTTGAGATAAATTGAAGCAGATGTTATCACTATTTGATAGATGAGGGATTTAAAATCTCTATTTTGTATTTTATCCTAGAATCATAAAATTTTAGAGCTGAGAGGGACTTTAGAGACTATCTCTTCTTCTCTTTCCTCATTTTAAGAAATGAGGAAACTGAGGCCTCTGACCTTAAATGATAATTTGAGATCACTCAATTCAGTGATTTGAACGCAAGTCTTTTGACTCCAGATCTGCTTCTTTTCTTTCCAGACAATACTTGTCCAGACAATACTCTATAATCTGGCTCAATCCAATCTTTTAAAATTTATTTTTCACTACTTCTCAACACTTACCTGCTGCTCTAATCAGGTTTCCTTGTTGTTCCCCAAACCCAATTTTCCCAGTTTTTGTGTATTTAACATACATTCCTGTAATATCCTCCTTTCTTGTCATCCCACCCCATATTCTATTCATCTGATAGATGCCATATTCTTCATGAAACTCTTCTGCGCTACTCCAATCCTCACTAGTTCATCTCTCCTCCAAATAACACAGGATGGATAGCTCTTGATTACATGCTATCTTGTATTGTTCACTATGACTTTGAGTATGTCTTGACTTTCCAAATAGCCTGCAAGTTCCTTGCCTTATATTAATTTTGTCTCCTGCACAACGACTAGCACAGAAATGAGGTTTAAAACATATACACTTGTTGTGTTGAAATAAACCACTGCGGATGAATGAATGATAAAGTATTTATTTTTTTAAAATTGTTGTTGAATCATTTTTCAATCTGTCTGATTCTTTGTGACCCCATTTTGGTTTTTTTTGGGCAAAGACACTGGAATGGTGTGTCATTTCCTTCTCCAGCTCATTTTAAAGATGAGAAAACTGAGGCAAACAGAATTAAGTGACTTGAACAGGGTCATACAGTTAATATGTGTCTGAGACCCAATCTGAATTTATGAAGAGGAGTCTTCCTGATTCCAAGCCCAATGCTGTATCTACCCTACCACTTAGCTGCTCTATTAAGCCAGTGAAGGACATAGCAAGACAAATCAGGATGACTAGCATGTTCCAGGATGCAGTGGATGATTTGCTTCTTTGATGAATTACCAACCTCTAAGCCTCCACAGAGCCTGTTTCCACCATAATCATGACCTATTGGAATAAAATGTTCTCATCCACCCATTCTGCCAGGGGAAGTTTTTACATACTTAGGATAGATATGCCCATAACTCAACAACAGGTATTGGCTATGCTTAACCTAGTTTAGCCAGTCAGCAGAAATGATTTTCCCCAGATTTGGTCACTAGGTAGGTTTTGGCTTCTTGGGACAAGTCAGATTAATCATGGGAAGAAAGGTTTAGAGGAAGAGGGATCACAATTCATCATCACATAATCTTGTTACCATGTACAATGTTCTCTTTGTTCATCTCACTTCACTTAGCACTTAAGTTCATGTAAGTCTCTCCAGGCTTTTCTAAAATCAACCTGTTTGTCATTTCTTATAGAACAATAATATTCCATCACATTCAAATTCAATAAGTTATTCAGACATTCAGCCGTTCAGCACTGATGGGCATCCACTCAATTACCACAATTACTACAAAAAGGGCTGCCACAAACATTTTTGCACAAGAGGGTCCTTTTCTTTCTTTTATGATTTCTTTGGAATACAGACCCAGATTCTCCCTATTTTATGATCTCTTTGGAATACAGACCCAGACTCTACCTATTTTCTATTCTTGCCCCTTACTCCAAAGTTTTAGTGGGTTGCTGATGATACTTTCTTTCTTTTTTTTTTTTTACTTTGTCACTCTAGTTTTTATTATTTTTTAAATTAAAACTTTTTATTTTCAAAACATATATTTTTCAACATTGACCCCTGAAAAACCTTGTGTTCCAAATTTTCCCCTCCGTTCCTCCAGCCCTTCCGCTAATTGGCAAGTAATCCAATATATGTTAAAACATGTTAAAATATAGGTTAAGTCCAATATATGCATACATATTTATACAATTATCTTGATGCACAAGAAAAATCAGATCAAAAAGGGAAAAAATGAGAAAAAAACCCAAAATGCAAGCAAACAGCAATAAAAAAAGTGAAAATGCTATGTTGTGATCCCCATTCAGTTCCCCCAGTCCTCTCTCTGGATGTAAATGGCTCTTTTCATCACAAACTGGCCTCAATCCTGATCATACTTTCTTAGCCACACACCCCTCTTTGCTTTACTTAGGGACTTTACTGTTCACTAAGACATTTCTTTCCCTACAGCCCCAACTTACTTCCAGGGCATTAAAGACAGAATGATACAATGGAAAGAATATGCCTATGATGCTTCCTATCTCTGTGATCTTGGAAAAATCACTTAGACTGAGTTTTTTATCACTTATAAAATGAAGAGGTGGAACTAGGTGGTCTTTGAGGTGCCGTTAAGATCTGGGATTTTGTGAGTTCCAGACTTCAGGAAAAAATAAAAAGAATTCATCTTCCTCAGATAGTTGGGCATTCATGTCTAGACTGTGCTGACTCTGACCTAATAAGACCTCCAAATTATATAATGTAATTCCTTCAAAGGAATTTCTTCCCTTCAAAGACCACAAAAGTGCAAGGTGGCTGCCTGTAGCCCAAGAATGAAATGCATTTTTTTGAGAGTACAGAAGTATAGAAACTCTTCTAACTGGACACAAAGATAGAGTTATTCCAAGGGACTAAGTGATACCCTGAGGCTTTGGTTGTATAGAGTCACTCTTAAGTACATAATTAAATCAAAAAATCATCCTGCACTATTTGGTGAGTTTCTATTCCTCCCTTTTGGTTTTGCTGACTTCTGCTGGTGTTTAGTGTCCTCCTTTTGTACCATCTGCCTGCCAAGGGTCTCCAAAGGTAGTATATCATGTACTAGATCTTCCCTGGCTACATTTATTCTTCAAGGAAACCTATCTGTCCTATGATCTGTGTTATGATTCTCTTTTAAGAACAAAGGACAAACAACAACTGTCCATCTCTGGCCATCTATAGGTCCCAGGTCAAGTCCCATTTGGTCATAGCTTGAGTCCTGATTGATTCAGATTGAATGTAAATAGCAATCATTTCTGCTTTGGCCAGAAAACCAGAGGGCCTTCCCCTCCCAGATTTCTTGATTTCTTGATTTAGATTTTTTTTTACTAAATGAAAAAGAAGATTCTTTGCCTCAAAAACTACCTATCCTTAATCATTGAATGGGTACAGTCTCAGTCAAACTGAGACTTGTTGAAGATCTTACCTTAAAGAAGCCACGTTTCCCATTTTATCCAAAATCATTTCCAGTTGTCCTGATCTGTCTCTGGCCACTGGACACGGAGGCCTGGAGGGGAAAGAGAGACAGGTGACCTTATACAGCCCTACCTCACTGAAATCCAATGTGCATGTCACAGCATCACATCCCCAATATCATGGTCTTCTTCTAGAGAACGAAGAAATAGTAACAACAACAACAACAACAACAACAATCTGAGCTCTAGAACCCTGTAGCCTAGAGTGAATGTGAGCTTTGGATAGCTAATCTTTAGTTGTCACAGAATCACAAATAAAAGTTCTTTTATTTAATAATTATTTTACTTCTAGTGCCTACTATTTGTGTAACATTGGGTTAATGACTTTATCTTTGCAGGTATCAATTTCCTCATCTGTAAATAAGGAGTTTGGAAGGATGGCCTCCAAGTCCCCTTCCAGCTATGAACATATGCTAGTATATGGGCTACTAGGATTTAGAATTGCCTTAAGGGTCATCTAATTCTGCAATTCATTTTATAGATGGAAAATTGAGGTCCAAGAAGATGAAATGATTTGCCCAAACTTGCACAGGAAGTAAATTGGCAGAGGATGGATTCAAATTGATATTCTACAAATCTGGTGCCCTTTCCATTGAACCATTGTGCTTTGTATTTGACAAAAAGGAAAAGAAACAGAGAAGGGAAGTCATTTATTCAGGGTTAAGTAAGTTAGGTATGGAGTTTGG
Organism: Antechinus flavipes; assembly: GCF_016432865.1. NCBI lineage: Eukaryota > Metazoa > Chordata > Mammalia > Dasyuromorphia > Dasyuridae > Antechinus > Antechinus flavipes. The sequence goes on along the minus strand of NC_067398.1, from coordinate 246,115,020 downwards.
CCCAGAACCCAGGTCCCCTGGCTCTCAGTTTTACCTTATCATATCTCTAAATGAATCAGGAATCTACTCTAATGAAATTTTGTCCTCTTGGCTATTCCAGGAACAAGACATTACATTTCTTGTCTCAGGCATTCTTTCTAGCTGAGCTCCATATCTAGAACTCTTTCAGTTTTCTGCATCTAGTACTGATCTTCCTGGTTTCCTTTAAGTCCCAACTAAAATCCCATCCACTATAAGCTTTAGTTCTCTTCATTTGAAGAGAACTCCTTTCAATCCCCAGTGCCTCTCTTCTGTTAATTATTTCTTATTTATCCTGTATGTTGCTTGCTTTGTATATATTTGTTTGCAGGTTGTCTCCCCCAAGTGCTCTCTACAAGAACACGTTTTTGATTTCTTGTTTTTTTTGTTTTTTGTTTTTTCCCTCTTTGTGTCTCTAAATACAGTATCTGGCTCATAGTAGGCATTTAATACATGTTTGTTGATTGCTTAATTGACTAATGGTTTATTATTATGGCTGGATGCTTAACCATTCATAAATAGCATTTGAAACTTAAAAGATTCTTGGTGATTGAGTCCAAAGAAGAAACTTTAGGGGAATATTTTGGGCATCCTGAAAAAGTCACTAAGTTACAGGGACCTTTTGGCACCCTTAAAATCATTCCTAGTAGCTAGATGCTTGCTTGATTTGTGGTTAAGAGTGATCCAGCTGTAACTATGTCAGAAGCATGAATATTTATGCTGCAATTCAATTCAATTCAATAAACATTTATTAAGGGCCTACTATGTGTCAGGCACTTTGTTGAGCACTGGGAATACAAATAATAATCATAAAAAAGACAGTTCCTTCCCTCCAGGAGTTTATAATGTAGTCGGGGAAGCCAACACACAAAAGGGAGCTGGAAAAGGGGTGGAGTGGGGAGATACTTTTTTTCTTCCTCTTAGTTTATTTATTTTTAATACATATTGCTTTATGAATAGCATTGGGATGGAGAAATCAGAGCAAAAGGGAAAAACTGTGAAAGAAAAAACAGAAATAGCATGTGTTGATTTATATTTAATCTTCATAGTTCTTTTTCTGGATGCAGATGGCATTTTCTGTTCAAAATCTATTGGGTTTGCTTTGAGTTGCTGAACCACTAAGAAAAACCAACTCTTTCATAGTTGATCATTGCACAGTCTTGCTATTACTGTGTACAATGTATCCTGGTTCTGCTTGTTTTTCTCAGCATCAATTCTTATAAATCTTTCCAGGCCTTTCTGTAATCAGCTTGTTCATCATTTTTATAGAATGTTCCATTATCTTCATATACCCCAACTTGTTCAGCCATTCCTCAATGGATGAGCACCTACTTGTCTTCCAATTCTTTGCTACCAAAAAGAGATGCTACAAACATTTTTGCACATGTGGGTCCTTTTCCCTTCTTTATGATTTCCTTGGGATACAGATCTAATAATGGCACTGATGATTCAAAGGGTATACACACATTTATAGTCCTTTGGGCTTAATTCCAAATTGCTTTTAGAATGGTTGGATCATTTCACAACTTCACTAACAGTGCATTAGTGGATGCTTTCTACTGTTGTCAAAAGTTTTGCAACCCCTACATTCTATTATATGACTCACATATAATAATAAGAAGCTTTGCACTAGAATACAACTTGCTGTGAGTAGGGATTGTTTCATTCTTTGTACTTGTATCCTCAGCATCTAGCATGGTTCCTGACACATAGAAGGAATATAAAATACATGTAGATTGTTTAATTGATGCTTATATACCGTGAACATTTTCCTTGAGAAAGAAAATTGGGAGACACAGGGCATGACAAAACATCAAATAATATCTCAGAAAAATTAAATGCAATCAATTATATTTTAGCAGACAAGAAACAAGTTGCTCCTGATGGGGAAATTTTTATGGCCTTGAAGTCAAAAGTTGCCTTCCTATAACCAATTTTTTCCTCTCTTTGGTCTCTTTGTTACTTGTTTTGCTTTAATTCGTGTCCAGTATGGGTGCTTTAAAAAGTCTTTTTATTCTAAAATTTTGTAGTTTCTCACATTGAAAAAATCATTCCTCATTCCTCTCAACTTCTGCATCCAGGGATTCCAGTGTTTTGCCCAGATAAGACTGTGTCATCTCACTAAAGTAATGAGGGCCCATAATAGATGTGTCTGATTAAGCCTGGCTTAGGAGGAAGGTATGTGGAAAATTCAACTGAATAGAGAAAAATCAGAGTGAGGGAAAGGTTGTATTGGAAGAGCAACACAGAGACTAACTTTGGAGAGTATCTCCCTGCTTCAGTTTACATCTCTGAATATTGAGTAGGATAAATGCCTCCTCTTGACTCATTGTGGAGCCCTAATCAAGTCTCAGTTTTGCCAGAGTGCTAGATGGCTCTGTGGAAAGAGGTCTGGGCCTGAACTCAGGAAGAGATGATTTTAAATCTAGCCTTCAGACACTTACTAGCTGTGTGAGACTTTGGTTGGGCAAGTCATTTAATCTCCATCTGCTTCAGTTTCTTCAATTGTCAAATGGGGATAATAATAGCATGTACCTCTCAGGCTTATTGTGAGGATCAAATGATATTTGTAAAGTATTTAGTACAGTGCTTAATAAAAATGTTTCCCCTCCCAATCTTATCAAATGAAGAGAATAATATTTATCATGCAGAACTCTGTGAGAAGCTAATGAAATGATAGATGTGCTTTATAAGAGCACATTATTTAGAACTGGATCTAGTTCAATCTGCCAATTTTACAGATGAGGAAACCAAGGACAGACAAATCAAAGTATCTTGTCCATAGTGACACCAATCATAAATTCAAGGACTGGGATTTAAGTGCATCTCTTCCGGCTCCAAATCCAGCATTTTTTTCACTGTATTTGGTTTTTCATTTTTGAAAACAAAAAATGTATCGATGTTAGGTATCTTTACAATTAGCAGAAAATCATAATTATTTTTGAGTTGGGAGAGACCTTAGGCCTGATCCAGTACAATTTCCTACTCAATGTAGGAATGCATTTAATATCTTTTTGAGAATTTCCAAAAATGAAAAGTTGACCCAAACTGATCTACCCAGAATTCCCACATATTCCATGTTTATATTCCTGCCTCACCTCCTCACATGTTGATTTTTGTGTCTGTAATGCCTTTTCTTTCTTTTCTTTCTGTTGAAAAATCTGACTCATACTTGATGGCTCAACTTGGTGAATACTACCTCTTCATAAAACCTTTCCTGATTCACCTAGTCAGAAATAGTCTCTTTTTTCTAAAACCTCATATGGTATAGAAAGAAAGGAAAGTCATTTTTTTCCTTTTCTTTTTTTTATTGTTATAGCTTTCTAAAATTTACAAGATATGTGCATGGGTAATTTTTTAGTATTGACCCTTGCAAAACCTTCTGTTCCAACTTTCCCCTTCCTTCCCCTCTCCCCCTCCCCTAGATGGCAGGTAGACTCATACATGTTAAATATGTTAAAATTATATGTTAAATACAGTATATGTTTATATATCCATATAGTTATTTTGCTACACAAGAAAAATCAAACTAAGACATCAGATAAAAATAACCTGAGAAGGAAATAAAAAAATGCAAGTGGACAAAAACAGAGAGAGTGGAAATGCTATGTTGTGGTTCATACTCATTTCCCAGAGTTCTTTCCCGGGTGTAGCTGGTTCTCTTCATTACTGAACAAATGGAACTGATTTGGTTCATCCCATTGCTGAAGATTGCCACGTCCATCAGAATTGATCATCATATAGTATTGTTGTTGAAGTATATAATAATCTCCTGGTCCTGCTCAGTTCACTCAGCATCAGTTCATGTAAGTCTCGCCAGTCCTCTCTGTATTCATCCTGCTGGTCAGGAAATAGTCATTTATTAAGTGCTTGCTATGTGCTAAGCCCTGTGCTGAACACTGGAGATACAAATACTAAGTGAAAGAGGACAATTCTGGCCCTCGAGGAGGTTACATTCTAAGGGAGGAAGACAATACAGGAAAGAACCAGAAAAGGAAATAGGAAAGATTCCCTGCCCACTGTAGGGCTGGACCTTTCCACAAAATGGAAACTCCAGGAGAAATTCACCAATGGGAAAAGGGGGCAGGTCTCAAGGAGGGATGTTGCAGAGTGAGAAGACCATGAGGTGGGGAGAACGGGGTTGGGGAGAGGAGTGCAGTTCTTTGAGATTTTCTCTGAATGTCTCAAGGTGAGGAAGTTCCAGATGCTCAAGTTCCAAGATGATCTAGCATGATGTGGAAGTCTGGGAGCCAAGAATGGGTCTGGGAAAAAAATAAAGGACAGCCTAGATTTTACCCACCAAAAAAAAAATATGGATTTTACCTCCCCTATGCATTTATCATGTTCTATTTTGCAATACATGGCAGCCAGGTGGTGCAATGAGGTCTTTCTAACTTTAAATCCAGCCCTACATACTTCCTAGCTTATATGGCCTTGGGACCATCACTTCACCTAGTTTGCCTCAGTTTCCTCATCTGTAAAATGATCTAGAAAAGGAAATAACAAATAATCCGGTAACTTTGCCATGAAAAGCCCCAAATGGGATCAGAAGGAATCAAACACAACTATAATATAATTTGTTTTATATTGTATTATACTTTGTGAATTGATTTGTTGAAATGAATGAAGGAATGAATCTGGTTTGGGGTAGTTTGGGTCAGTGTTTTCATTGGCTTGGGAAATTTTCTGATGGGAAAACATTCTCTGCTGCATATCAGCAACTCATCTATAAATCAATGTCTTAGAGTTGTCTAAGCTATTGAAAGGTCAAGTGACTTTTTCATTATATAGCTAATATGTTTCAGAGGCAGGTGATGCAGTAGATAAAGCCTCGGACCTGTAATGGGGAAGTCATGAGTTCAAACTCAGCCTATGACATTTACTGGTTGTATAATCAGAGGCAAATCACTTAATCTTTGTTAGCTCAGTTTCCTCTTCTGTAAAATGAGGATGATAATAATAGTATTTACTCCAAGTGTTTTTGTGAGGATGTAATTAATTAATATTTGAAAAGTGCTTTACAAATGATAAATATTATTAGCTTCTGACTCAAAGGCTATTTCTCTATCTTCTTTGCTTCAATGAATTAATGTTAATGTTGGGACTTATTAGAAGTCCCAAATATCATCAAAGATACCCTACAGCAATAGACTGCAGATAAGCACAAGAGCTGTGTAACTTCAGAAACAAATGCTTTAATGGTCAAAAATTGCATGTTATTCTCTTTCCAGAAATTTCTCTTTATATATTTCTGAACCTCATGGTTTTTAGTGCAAGAATGCAGCAATTAGAAAGAGTTCAGGCATACCAGAATGGTCTTAAACAAAGATGACAAATGGTTATCCAGTCTCCTCTTGAATACTGTCATGTATGTGTGTATGTATGTATACATATATATATATATATATATATATATATATATATTTGCTGAGGCAATTGGGGTTAAGTGACTTGCCCAGGGTCACACAGCTAGGAAGTATTAAATGTCTGAGTTTGGATTTGAACTCAAGACCTCCTGACTTCAGTACTGGTGCTCTATCCATTGCTCCACCTAGCTGCCCCTTCTTGAATACTTTTAATGATGGGTTAGCATATAACTGCAGAGAGAACTCCTTTCACTTTTGGATAGCTAGGTGAATTTGAGTTGAAACCAGCCTTTTTATAGTTTTTACACCTTGATCCTAATTTTTTTCCTTTCCAACTAAACTACATAATCCATTTTGAATAAGGTAGTCTTTCTAATATTTGAAGATAAAATACATGTCCCTGCCTCTTTTCTTTCCCTGTCTCATCTTCTCCAGTACAAGCATCCAGTGTGATTCAAATGATCCTATCCAAGAAATATTTCCAAACCAAAAAAATATTTATTAAATATCTCTTATGTGCCAGACATTGGGCTAAATACTGGAGAAGTAATTAATAGAAAGAAAATCTCTGCCCTCAAGGAACTTGCAAGGAGTTTCCCTTAGATGGCAGGCATCTTTTTTTTTTTTAAGCTTTTTATTTTCAAAATATATGCAAAGATAATTTTCAACATTCACCCTTGTAAAACTTTTCTCCCAAATTTTTTCTCCCTTCCTTCCCCCACTCCCTCCCTTAGACAATAAGTAATCCAATATATGCTAAACAAGAAAAATTAGATCAAAAGGGAAAAAAATGATAAAGAAGACAAAACCCAAGCAAACAACAACAAAAAAGTGAAAATACTATGTTGTGATCCACATTTAGTGCCCATAGTCCTCTCTCTGGGTGCAGATGACTCTCTCCATCCCAAAACCATTGGAACTGGCCTGAATCACCTCATTATTGAAAAAAAACCATGTCCATCAGAATTGATCGTCACATAATCTTGCTGTTGTGTGTACAATGTTCTCCTGGTTCTATTCACTTCACTTAGCATCAGTTCATGTAAATCTTCCCCAGGCCTCTCTGTAATCGTCCTGCTGATTGTTTCTTATAAAACAACAATATTCCATAACATTCATATATCATAATTTATTCAGCCATTATCCAATATCCAACTGATGGAGGGACTTTTTTTTTTTTTAAAGAAAGGTCCTTAGTAGAACTTTTCCAAAACAAAATTCTTTGACATTTTTTAAAGCTTTAGTTAGATTTTCTGTAAGTTCACAGAAGTCTGGGGTACCAGCTTTAAGTATTTCTCATAGTGCTTAGAATACCATACCAATGAAGGTACTGAAGAAATATTATTTGATGATTGATGGATCATATGGTAGAAAGAAAGCTTCATTTGGAGTCAGAAGAGCTACATTTCAAATTCAAGTTCTGTTATCACCTGGGTGATTCCAGACAGGTAATTTTACCTCTTTGGACTTTGATTGTATTAAATAGTTTACAAAGTCCCCTTTCAATTCTAAATCTTTTGATCTTAATCCTTTGAGGACAACAGCTTTCCTCTTATCTACTTCAAAAGGCTGTAGGTAGGTAGCATGACTTCTTTTATACTAGGGCAGAATGTGTAGAAGGAGGTATCGGGCAGATTCTAGTGTAAGACTGGGCCATTTTCAGCATAATAATCTGATATCAATATGGTAATGTGGACCTATCAAGATAATATGATAAGTTTTCCTTTTTCAACATTTCAAAAACTTGTTTTGGATTCACAAGGATTGGCTATTATATGAGAGGCCATTAGTCAGATTTGCTTTTAAGTTCAAAATTATGCTTTAGCTTAGTTCCAGAAAGCAGTTCCAATTGTTTCTGCAAATGAATTGGATTGCCTTTTCTTGTCAGAAAACAAAAATATGCAGCCTCTGTACTTCCCTTTTTTCTCTTCAGTTGTCAGGAAACTTAGGTCCAAATTCAGGAACCAATTATAGCTATCTGTTCATCTCAAGTACTTGGTGTCATCTACCATTTATACTTCCTTTAGAAGAGAGTTCTGTTTTTATCTCTAAATCTCTTATTTTGTGCTTTAAGGTCCTCCTAGAAATGGGCTGAGTATAGATGCAAAATGATTTTAAAGTACAAAATATTTTTTTGCTTTCCTTCTATAAAATCTACATGAAATATTCTATCTCTTGAACATGCCCTTTACTTTCCCTCCTCTGTGTCTTTGCTCAGGCTGCTTCCTTTGATGGAAATCTCCTTCCTTCCCTTCCTTTCGAATTCCTGTGGAATTCCTTCCCATCCTTTAAAATCCATCTTTAGGATTCAGGTGCAAATCCTCCTACTGGACAGAATGCCGTTTCCTCTGTGAAGGTCATGGTCCCCTTTGGACATCACATAATGTTGTCTTGGCACCTCTCTGATGAGATTATTGGATATTTTATATTTGTTTGTTTTTATTTTTCAGTTATAATAATAATCTTTACTTATATTTATTATTGTTTGTTTCATTTGATTTCAACTTTTTATTTAAAATTACATGTAAAAATTTTTCATTCATTTTTCAAAATTTTGAGTTTTAAATACTCTCCATCCTTCCCACCCCATCCTTGAGAAGGCAAATAATTTGACAATGATTATTCAGATTATTCCATATTTTAGTTATCTATATGTCATATCCTCTAATGTGCATGACTGAGACCATGTTTTATCTATAAACTATGTATAACTTCTAAGCACCTAGCATAGCTCTTTCCATACACAATGAGTACTTACTAAATGTGTTATTGCATTGAAAAAATATTTTATGCTTTTTCTAAGTGACTATTTGCAAACTATCTTTAAGTATCTTCTTATACTACTAGAGATTCAAATTTTGGAGAAACACCCTAAAAGTGGCTCTGAGATAAAGACTCATTTAATGTTTTTTGTGAATGAGCTGGACAGAGTCACTCTAGAAGTGTAATTTGCCTATGCTGCACCTTCCAATTCAGAAGCAATCAAACAGCAATGAGGAATGGCTCAACCATGCTAATGGATCGGCAGAAGTTAGGGATATTTGCAGAAAAGAACCAAATGAGATATAGGAATAGAAAATGAAAACTGACACTTCTGGGCAGTGATAACTTAGGCATTATGAGCTTCTACGGATTAACCTAAGATCCTAGAAGGAGTGGGATGCAAATGGAGAGCTGGGCATGGAACCAAAATCAAGATACTGTTGTTCTTACCAATAGACTGGTCTCTACAGCTATAATAGAAAGTGATGCATGATGGTATACTTCTTTTGTTGGAGACAAGAAACAATGAACATGATGAAGACAGAGAAACATGAGAATCATTCACTCAAAAAAGAATTTATTTAAAGTGCCTGTTTAGAGTGGAAATGTGCTAGGGATACAAATACAAAGAAAGAGAGACTCTGCCCTCAGGAAGCTTACATTCTTTTTTCTTTTTTTAAAATTATGATTTATATTTTTATTTTTTTAATTAAAGCTTTTTATTTACAAAACATATGCATGGGTAATTTTTCCAACATTGACCCTTGAAAAACCTTTTGTTTTAAATTTCCCCTGCTTCCCCCAACCCTCTCCCCTAGCTGGCAGGTAGTCCAATACATGTTAAATATGTTAAGATAAGGAAAACATCTTCACAATTAAAGGTTCTGATAAAGGCCTCATTTCCAAAATATATAGAGAATTGACTCAAATTTATAAGAAATCAAGCCATTCTCCACTTGATAAATGGTCAAAGGATATGAACAGACAATTTTGAGATGATGAAATTGAAACTATTACCACTCACATGAAAGAGTGTTCCAAATCACTATTGATCAGAGAAATGCAAATTAAGACAACTCTGAGATATCACTACACACCTGTCAGATTGGCTAAGATGACAGGAAAAAATAATGATGAATGTTGGAGGGGATGCGGGAAAACTGAGACACTGATGCATTGCTGCTGCAGTTGTGAATGAATCCAACCATTCTGGAGAGCAATCTGGAATTATACCCAAAAAGTTATCAAACTGTGCATACCCTTTGATCCAGCAGTGTTACTTCTGGGCTTATATCCTAAAGAAATACTAAAGAAGGGAAAGGGACCTGTATGTGCCAAAATGTTTGTGGCAGCCCTGTTTGTAGTGGCTAGAAATTGAATGGATGCCCATCAATTGGAGAATGGCTGGGTAAATAGTGGTATGTGAATGTTATGGAATATTATTGTTCTGTAAGAAATGACCAGCAGGATGAATACAGAGAGGCTTAGAGAAACTTACATGAACTGATGCTAAGTGAAATGAGCAGAACCAGGAGATCATTATACACTTCAACAACGATCCTGTGTGAGGATGTATTCTGATGGAAGTGGATTTCTTTGACAAAGAGACCTAACTCAGTTTCAATTGATAAATGATGGACAGAAGCAGTTACACCCAAAGAAAGAACACTGGAAAATCAATGTAAACTATTTGCATTTTTGTTTTTCTTCCCGGGTTATTTTTACCTTCTGAATCCAATTCTCCCTGTGCAACAAGAGAACTGTTTGGTTCTGCAAACATATATTGTATCTAGGATATACTGTAACCTATTTAACATGTATAGGACTGCTTGCCATCTAGGGCAGACGGTGGAGGGAGGGAAGGGAAAAATCGGAACAGAAGCGAGTGCAAGGGATAATGTTATAAAAAAATTACCCTGGCATGGGTTCTGTCAATAAAAAGTTATTATAAAATAAAAAAAAGTTAAGATATATGTTAAATTCTATATATATACACACATTTATCTTGCTGCACAAGAAAAATCAGATCAAGAAGGAAGAAAAAGAAAAAGTGAAAAAGAAAACAAAATGCAAGTTAATAACAACAGAGAGAGTGAGAATGCTATGTTGTGTTCCACACTCTGTTGCCACAGTTCTCTCTGGGTGTAAATGGCTTTCTTCATCACTGAACAAATGGAACTAGTTTAAATCATCTCATTGTTGAAGAGAGTCATGTCCATCAGAATTGATCATCATATAGTCTTCTTGTTGCCATGTATAGTGATCTCCTTATTCTGTTCATTTCACTTAACATCAGTTCATGCAGGTCTCTCCAAACCTCTCTGAAATCATCCTGCTGGTCCTTTCTTACAGAACAATAATATTCCATAGCATTCATATACCATAATTTATTCAGCCATTCTCCAATTGATCGGTATCCCCTCAGTTTCCAGTTTCTTGCCACTACAAAAAGGGCTGCCACAAACATTTTTGCACATGTGGGTCCCTTTCCCTTCTTTAAGATCTCTTTGGGATATAATTCCAGTAAAAACACTGCTGGATCAAAGGGTATGCACAGTCTGATAACTTTTTGAGCATAATTCCAAACTGTTCCCCTGAATGGCTGGATCTGTTCACAGATCCACCAACAATGTATCAGTGGCCCAGTTTTTTCCACATCCCCTTCAACATTGGCTAAAATGACCAGAAACGATAATGACCAATTTGACAGGTATGTAGTGGTAGGTATCACAGAGTTGTCTTAATTTACATTTCTCTGATAAGTAATGATTTGGAGCATCTTTTCATGTGATTATAAATAATTTGAATTTCTTCTGAAAATTGTCTGTTCATATCTTTTGATCATTTATCAATTGGAGAATGTATTGAACTATTATAAATTTGAGTCAATTCTCTATGTATTTTAGAAATGAGGTCTTTATCAGATCTTTTGGATGTAAAAATGTTTTCCCAGTTTATTGCTTACCTTCTAATCTTGTCTGCATTAATTTTGTTTGTACAAAAACTTTTTAACTTAATATAATCAAAATTATCTATTTTGTGATCAATAATGATCTCTAATTTTTTTTTTTTGGTCACAAATTCTTTCCTCCTCCACAACTCTTGAGAGGTAAACTATTCTATGTACTTCTAATTTGTTTATAATATGATTCTTTATATCTAGTTCATGAACCCATTTTGATTTGATCTTGGTATATAGTGTTAGATGTGGGTCTGTGTCTACTTTCTGCCATACTAGTTTCCAATTTTCCCAGCAGTTTTTGTCAAATGGTGAATTCTTATCCCAAAAGCTAGGGTCTTTGGTTTGTTGAATACTAGATTGCTATAGTCATTGACTATTTTGTTTTGTGAATCTAATCTATTCCACTGATCAACTTCTCTATTTCTTAGTCAGTACCAAATGGTTTTGATGTGTTTTATAATATAGTTTTAGATCTGATACAGATAGGCCACCTTCATTTGCTTTTCTATTCATTAATTCCTTTGAAATTCTTGACCTTTTGTTCTTTCAGGTGAATTTTGTTATTTTTTCTAGGTCAGTAAACTAGTTTCTTGGGAGTTTGATTGACATAGCACTAAATAAATAGATTAGATAGTATTGTCATCTTTATTATATTTGTTTGACCTATTCAAGAGCACTTGATATTTTTTCAACTGCTTAGATCTGACTTCATTTGTGTGGAAAGTGTTTTGTTGTTTTACATACACACACACTCTCACACACACACACATATATATATGCACTATTACCACAAGAAAGAACAATAAAAACAAAATGCTCAAAAACTAGATGGTGTGAAACTATAATGATTAAATTTGGCCCCAAAGGAGAAACATGAGAACATACTTCTCTCCATTCTTTGTAGAGGTGTGTGACTATGGATTTGGAACACTGCATGAGACTGATTTGTTGATTAGTTTTGCTGAATTGATTTTTTTCTGTTTTTCTTTTTCATTTGTTATAAAGGATGAGTCTGGGATGGGGCATATGTTGTGAAAGTTAAATACTGTAATAGTAAAATATACATCTTTTTTTTTTTAATGGGGCAGCTGGTAGCACAGTGAAGAATGCTGAGTTTCATTTAATGTTTCCTCAACTATAAAATGGGGATAACAATAGCACTACCTCCCAGACTTCTTGTGAAATAAAATAATATTGGTAAAAGCTCTTAGTACAGTGTCTGGCAAATAGTAGTAGCTATATAAATGCTTATTTATTCCCTCTCCTTCCCCTTTTAAAAAGAAAAGGAAAAAATAAAGTCTATTTTCCCTGGCTTTATTCAGATGTCACCTAAAAATCCCACCTTTTACAAAAAGCCTTTCCCAGTACTTTAATCTTATTGCCTTCTGAGCAATCCCCAATTTACTCTGTCTCTATCTTTCTTGTACATAGATATTTGGATATTGTCTTCCCCAATAGATAATGAATTCCTTGAAAGTAGGGTCTGTGTTGGCCTTTTTTCGTATCTCCAAATTCTTAGCACACTGTCTGAGATATGGAAACATAGTCAGATTTGAGTAAATACTTGTTGATTGACTTTAAGAGACCCCAAAAGGCAATGGAGCAATGCACAGCAATTCTGTTAGCTGTAGCATATCATCCCCAAATAATTGACATGCAAGAAGACATTATCAAGGACATGTGTGATAAGAAAAAGATGGGGTCAGGTCAATTATTGAAAGTGAGGAAAAATAGGTGGATAGCCTGAGTATAGCACTGGTATCCATACCCACAACAAATTAAATCAATGATGAGAGAATCAATTTAGAGTAGGAAAGAACCTTAAAGTAATCTACTCTGATCTTTTCATGTTACAGATGGGAAAACTGAGGCCCAGAGAGGTTAGGTCCATGGATAAAATATTTATCAGGCACATGGTAATGTGCCAGGTGCTGTGCTAAATGCTGGAGATACAAATAAAACCAAACACAACAATTTCTATCCTTAAGGAGCTTATCCTCTTTAAAAAAAATAAAAGCTTTTTTATTTTCAAAATTCATGCAAAGATAGTTTTCAACATTCATCCTTGCAAAACAGTGTGTTCCAAATTTTCTGGATCATTGATTGACTTTTCACCCTCTTTCCCTAGATAGCAAATAATCCAATATAGGTTAGACATGTGCAATCACATTTATCATGCTGCACAAGAAAAATCAGATCAAAAAGGTGAAACAAATGAGAACTAAAAAAGTAAGCAAACAACAACAAAAAGGTGAAAATACTATGCTGTGATCTGTATTCATTTCCCATAGTCCTCTTTCTGGATGCAGATGGCTCTCTCCATCACAAATCTATTGGAATTGACCTGATTCACCTCATTGTTGAAAAGAGCCAAGTCTATTACAGGTTGATCATCACATAATCTTCTTGTTGCCACGTACAATGTTATTTTGGTTCTACTCACTTCATTTAGCATCAGTTCATGTAAGTCTCTTTAGGGTCTTTCTGAAATCAATGTTGATTATTTCTTATAGAACAATAATATTCCATTACATTCATATATCATAACTTATTCAACCATTCCCCAACTGATGGACATAGTCTCAGTTTTTAGTAAGAAGCATATTCTAATGTGGGAGGCTAACCAATAAAATTGGGACCTGAAGAGAGGTACATAATGGCATAGCTAAGTCTGAGGAGTGTGGGAGAGATCTGGATCCAAACAGGATTAATGTCTTCCTAGTGTCACACAGCTAATAAAGAACAAATGGAAGATTTGAATTCACCATCTTCCTGGCCTTAAGTCTGGTGCTCTCTCCATCACACCACATTGTTTCTCTAAAAGACCTATAGTATTCTGAGTAGATCTTTTGCAAAGATGTATGACAGGGTTATGTCATATAGAATGACAAGGTGTGGATGAGATGCCACCTGTATCTATGGCATCAGTGAAATTACAGATGATTTGAAGTCTAAGACTGGCCATTTGTATGAAGGAAAGGGATTATTTGAATGTCTTTTCAGGCACAAGGGATAAGGTGAAAAAGCTATTGAGATGGGATCATGACATAGGACCTAACAATGACATGACAATTGAACTGGAGAAGAGCATAAGATGTATCTTAAAGAGCCTGTTAAGGGACAGTTGTATCAGAGAGAGCTATTCTGAGTTGGGCAGAAGCTAAAATTGACAATACATATATGAGAGTTGGGAATGAACTAAGGATATATCATAGCTAAGAGAGAGGATACCAATGTTGCAGAGGGAAACTCTTATTTTTTTGTGCTCTCATTGGTGGGTTTCCTGTTGTAATGATCCTGGGATATAGATGCAAAATCAGTCAAATTCTTCCCAAACCTCAATCTCCTTTCTGCTTGAACCAAGTAGTCACTATTCCCCTACTGAAACATCCATACTCACTAGATACTATATCCATTTCTAGAGCAAGGCTAGAATGGACTTAGGATAAGGATTTTAAAGTCAAGACTAGATGAATCTAGGACTGGATAGAATTTCAAAGGCCATATAGTCCAACTCTCTTATATTATTTTTTCCAGTTAACAAACATTTATTTCTTTCTATCCTACCCTCCCCCCTTTTTTGAAAAAAAAAGCAAACCAAAATTCTTGAAATAAATATGTACAAACGGAATTCCCATATTGTCTGCATCTAAAAAAATGTCTCATTCTGTACATTTCTTCCATCTCTTCTCTGATTGGATATAGACAGAATCCTTGTTCTTAAACTTTTATTCTTAGTATCTTTATATTATTAAAAATTATTGAGGATCTGTCCAAAGAGTTTTTGTTGATATGAATTATATTTATAGATATTTACCATATTAGAAATAAAAGCTAATTTTGAATTTATAGATCCTCTGAAAAGTTTTCAAAGATACTCAGTATTCTTTGGATCCCACTTTGAGAGCCATTACTTTAGAATCACAGTTATTCATTGCATTAATCAGAGATCTTAAGTCTTTCAAAAGTATCCTTTTTCACAATGTTGTTATCAAATCTCTATGTTGACTGTGTCCAAAAAATAAATTCAGAAGTGGATGTCATCTTTCATTACTGGTCCTCTAGAAGCACTGTTATTCATTGTATCTACCAGAATTCTTAAATCTTTTTAAATTGTCTATTTTTGTAATGTCATTTATAAATTGTTCTTCTGTTTTTACGCATTTCACACAAATATTTCATTTCTATAAAAACATTTTTGTTGTTTGTTACAGTACAATAGCATTCCCTTATATTTCACGTTCCATGACTTATTCGGTCGTCTTATTTTACAGATGAAGAAACTGAAACCATCATAGAAGGAATTCCTGTACAGATATGAATTGGATTAAATAGTCTTCAAACTCTTTCAAAACTCTGAGAGTTTGTAACTCAGTATATTAGGATGTCTTCTTAGGTGCTGAACTTTGTGGAAGGGGGAGCCCATACGAGCAGTGACCTGGGAAAGGAGGGAATTGTTAATTAATTAGGGAAAAAAGCCCTAAGGTTGACATATATACAGTCAGATTATAAATACAACAAGGGAATATTCAAGGTAAACACGTAAGATTCTTTCTTCCTCTTTTATGTGCTTTCTGCCCCTTCTGTGATCTTTTTTACCTTGAAGTCTGTGTGTTCTGTGTCCATTTCACCTGATTTCACCCTCAAAAAAAAGCTCACAATTCAACTCATACTAGGATATACTGATTGTCTTTTCTATCAGCCCTGCTTTCACATAAAATGCTAGTCTGGGACAGCAGCCCTTTTCTCTTGGGAGAAAAGCTGCTTCTCTGGATGCCTAATTTGGAAGATTTCTTTTGGAGTGCTCCCAGGGTCACAACTGGCCCCTTAATTTTGGTTTTGGTTCCAACAAATACAAGGCTAGTGGTAGGCATAATAGGAAGAGGAAGTAGTACAGGAAGAATGACTTGAGGGACTCTAGGAAGATATTTCTCTTTGCCTCCAAATAGCTTCTTCACTGATTTCTAAAGTTACACCAATTAAAATTCATTTCTTTGACTTAACTCTTCTCCTTGGATAGCTTTGGAATATGATGAACAATTTTCAAGTGAAAATATCCCTGGGAGGAATAATGCAGTAAGAGTGGATTTATTCCTTGACAAGAGGAGCTGAGATAGCTAAGAAGAAGAGAGCCAATCTTTTAATAATAACTTACATTTCTCATTTTTATTTTAAAATTGTATTTATATCATTTATTTTATAAAATCTTTATTTCCCAAAACATCCTTCCCTTAGCTCTCTCTCAAAGACATTCCTTATAACAACAAAAACAAATTCAACAAAATTAGTCAACAAATTAGTCTTTTGTTATATACTCTATATAGTATTTTTGTTATTTTTACTTAATTAACATTGTATTGTATATCATATGCAATATTCCAAACTCACCTTTCCATCTCTACAAAAAAAAAGAAGAGAGAGATGCATTCTTTTCTTCTTGGGGTTAAGCTTAATCATTATGATTTCATAACATTCAGTTTGTTTATGCTTTATTTTCTTCCCTATTTATATTATTGTTATAATATACTTTTCCTGGTTCTCTTATCTCTGTGCTTTTGTATGGGCTGTTCCCTCACCCCCAACCCCCACACCTCCATTCCAAGCCTGATATTCGTTTCCTCTTCTCCTCCACCTATTAGAATTTTTAACTTCTTTCAGAGTTTAGGTTTAGAGCTCCTTTTCAAATGAGGCCTTTCTTGAACTCTCACCCTGCAACTGCCAGTGCCTCCATCCTAAAATTATCTTACTGTATATGGATACTTAGATAGCACAGTGAAATGAATGCTGATCTTAAAGTTAGGAGAACTTGAGTTCATGATTTTGCTTCCAACATTTAGTAGTTGTATGACCCTGGCCAGGGCACTTTACCTTGTTTACCTCAGTTTTCTCAACTGTAAAATTTGCTGGATTATTTTGTTTTTCAAGTTCAGAATAAAAAGAAAGAAATAGTGGACCATTCCAGTATTTACCAAGAAAACTTCAAATGGGGTAAATAGAATAATGGAAAACAAATTTATATTGAAAGCACCAACATCTTTCCAGTCACCTTGCTTTGCAGCCTTGGAATCATCCTCAATTCTTTACTCTGATTCAGTTCTCAGATCCAATGAGTTGTTAAGTCTTGTTAACGCAACCTCCCTAACATCTCTTATATCTCTTCCCTTCTCTACATTTGTGTAGTCATCACGCTGGTTCAGTCTCTCATCACCTACTGCCTGGACTATTGAGACATCTTCCTAATTGGTCCCCATGGCTCAAGTCTATCCCCTCTCCAATCTATCTTCCATTTGGCTGCCACAATACTATCCATAAAGCACGGATCTGACTATGTCGTTGCCCGACCCCCAAAGCTCCTAAGCCTCTAGGATAAAATACAATCTCCTCTATTTGGCATTTAAAGTCCTTCACAATCTGGCTCCAGCTGACATTTTCAAGCTTATTACACATTACTCAACTTCATGTACTCTATATTCCAGTCAAACTAGCCCATTTAACTGTTCCCTATCCATGATTTTCCATCTCTTATCTCTGTGCTTTTGTATGGGCTGTTCCCTCACCCCCAACCCCCACACCTCCATTCCAAGCCTGATATTCGTTTCCTCTTCTCCTCCACCTATTAGAATTTTTAACTTCTTTCAGAGTTTAGGTTTAGAGCTCCTTTTCAAATGAGGCCTTTCTTGAACTCTCACCCTGCAACTGCCAGTGCCTCCATCCTAAAATTATCTTACTGTATATGGATACTTAGATAGCACAGTGAAATGAATGCTGATCTTAAAGTTAGGAGAACTTGAGTTCATGATTTTGCTTCCAACATTTAGTAGTTGTATGACCCTGGCCAGGGCACTTTACCTTGTTTACCTCAGTTTTCTCAACTGTAAAATTTGCTGGATTATTTTGTTTTTCAAGTTCAGAATAAAAAGAAAGAAATAGTGGACCATTCCAGTATTTACCAAGAAAACTTCAAATGGGGTAAATAGAATAATGGAAAACAAATTTATATTGAAAGCACCAACATCTTTCCAGTCACCTTGCTTTGCAGCCTTGGAATCATCCTCAATTCTTTACTCTGATTCAGTTCTCAGATCCAATGAGTTGTTAAGTCTTGTTAACGCAACCTCCCTAACATCTCTTATATCTCTTCCCTTCTCTACATTTGTGTAGTCATCACACTGGTTCAGTCTCTCATCACCTACTGCCTGGACTATTGAGACATCTTCCTAATTGGTCCCCATGGCTCAAGTCTATCCTCTCTCCAATCTATCTTCCATTTGGCTGCCACAGTACTATCCATAAAGCACGGATCTGACTATGTCGTTGCCCGACCCCCAAAGCTCCTAAGCCTCTAGGATAAAATACAATCTCCTCTATTTGGCATTTAAAGTCCTTCACAATCCGGCTCCAGCTGACATTTTCAAGCTTATTACACATTACTCAACTTCATGTACTCTATATTCCAGTCAAACTAGCCCATTTAACTGTTCCCTATCCATGATTTTCCGTCTCTTATCTCTGTGCTTTTGTATGGGCTGTTCCCTCACCCCCAACCCCCACACCTCCATTCCAAGCCTGATATTCGTTTCCTCTTCTCCTCCACCTATTAGAATTTTTAACTTCTTTCAGAGTTTAGGTTTAGAGCTCCTTTTCAAATGAGGCCTTTCTTGAACTCTCACCCTGCAACTGCCAGTGCCTCCATCCTAAAATTATCTTACTGTATATGGATACTTAGATAGCACAGTGAAATGAATGCTGATCTTAAAGTTAGGAGAACTTGAGTTCATGATTTTGCTTCCAACATTTAGTAGTTGTATGACCCTGGTCAAGTCACTTTACTGTGTTTGCCTGAATTTCCTCATCTGTAAAATGGCCTGTAGAAGGAAATGGCAAAACATTACAGTATCTTTGCCAAGAAAACCCCAGAGAAGGTATGAAAGTATCTAAAAGGACTGAACAACAACAACAATGTTATCTATCTATATATTTATCTATCTATATGCACACAAACATATTTACATACCTATGGGAGGTATGCTTTGACTCACTCTCCCAGAGCTGGGCAGGCTACATCTGTTCTTCAGGATCCTGGGGGTACCCTGAGGAATTTGGGGGTGTGTGTTTTTTTCTATTATCATTGGCTTGAACTCCATTGACTGTGTTTACTGTTAGTGCCAGTAACTAGTATTTTAGTTTCATTTAGAAACTTAACATCAATTTGCTTTTACAAAGGGATATTTACTTTATAGCTATAGCAATAACTAAAGTGCAAACATTTTTTCCCCAATACTTCAAAGATACACTTTACCCTATTCACTTTAGTCTCTAGGGAAAGTGGGATTATAGAACAAATTCTTCCCAAGTTCATGTTCAAAGGCAGCATTTCTCCAGGATGAGATCCTATCTCAATTACTGCTAGGTTGGGCCCCAAAGGTCACTTCTTGAACTTTCTGGGAGTTAGGCCTGATTTACTTTTCTATTTTGAATCAGTGACAGAGTGGCTTGCACATAATAGGTGCAAAAAAAAAAATGCTTGTTTGCTTGAGCTTAGTTAAATCTCTTCCCTTCTCTGATTGATGCTGAACTGGCTATAAAACCTGGACTTTGGGAGGCTGAAATATTTGGGTGCCCTC
This sequence comes from Antechinus flavipes, assembly GCF_016432865.1. Lineage (NCBI taxonomy): Eukaryota > Metazoa > Chordata > Mammalia > Dasyuromorphia > Dasyuridae > Antechinus > Antechinus flavipes. The sequence continues at coordinate 246,095,287 of NC_067398.1, read as the reverse complement.
TTTTTTTGTACATAGCATTTTATTTTTTCCAATTACATGCAAAAATAGTTTTTGAAATTCATTTTTATAAGATTCTGAGTTCCAAATCTTTTTCCCTCCTTTCCTCTCCTTCTTCCTGCCCAAGACAGCAAGCAATCTCATACAGGTTATACATGTACAATCATTTTAACATTTTCCCACATTAGTCATATTGTGAAAGAAGAAACAGAACAAAAAGACAAATCACCAAAAAGAGAAAAGAAAAGAAAAGGGGAAAGAGTGAAAATAGTGTGCTTCAATCTGCATTCAGACTCCATAGTTCTTTCTTTGGACATTGATAGCATTTTCCTTCACACTTATTATCTTTTTAAAAGTTGTAAGGTCACATAATCATTTGATTTAAGCATTGATTCAGGCAAAGAACCCCAGGGAGAGGCCAGTATTCACTTGAGGAGAATTACCCGAGGCTTTATTCTTATACCTTTAACTCTCACTGGATGCAGCCAGTAAACATCCACCAAGGCAGTGGCCAAAGAGAAGATGACCAATTCTTTCCTTGTTAGTGCCTTTTAAAGGACAGCTCTAGTTCTGATTAAATAGCAAATCAAAAACTAAATCAAGTAATTAGCAAAGTATAACCACTTATAGAATTTCTCTGCATAGCCAAGGTTCTCCATTCTATGTCCTCATAATTCTTGAATTCAACTCTTGAGCTTTTCCCATGTAGGAAAGTTGTACAAGTTCCTTCCTCACTTTGCCTCACTCTGTGGATGTATCTTATAGGAATATATTATTCCCTTCACTAGAATGTGAACTTTCTGGGAGTTAGGCCTGATTTACTTTTCTATTTTGAATCACTGACAGAGAGGCTTGCACATAATAGGTGCAAAAAAAAAAATGCTTGTTTGCTTGAGCTTAGTTAAATCTCTTCCCTTCTCTGAGCCTGTTTCTTCCTTAGGAAAATGAGGAGGATGGATTAGCTGATCTCTAAGATTTCCTCCAGCTCTGATACCTTGGTATTCAAGACCCAACCTGTATTCTGTGCTATTCCAAACACTTGTGTTGCTTCAGAAACTAGATCCTAAACACTGATGTACATCCATCCCTTGGGTGAATGGTAGAAACTGCCCTCTATCTAAAAATTCACAAAACCTCATTTTGGCTATTTTCAGCATGAATATTTTGCATGTCTGTGATCTCCACTTGAGGGCTGCATGTGCTCATCTCACTCTGCCTTTGAACTCATTTCCCCAAAGTTTAATTCAGTCAGCACAATGTCCTCTGAATGTTGATGCCTTTTTAATTCTCACCTACGTGCTTTTATTCTTATTAATTTGACATCTGGTGTTTAGCTGTTTTGTTTTTGACACAGATCACTTGAAATCCTTCAACTTTTTTTTAAACCTGGAGAACAGGGTGGGAAGATAATGGCTGCTGCTTTTGATGTAGGTCATAAGGGTCAGTCAGTCAGTCAATAAGCATTTTTTAAGTGCCTACTATGTGCCAGGCATTTACTAAGCAGCTGGGTATACAAGAAAGAGAAAAACCAGTTCTGGCCCTTGAGGAGCTCACAATTAAACAGGCCTTTATGCATGAGAACAGATTCAGGTAAAGTGGTTAATTTAGTGTGGTGGCCTTGGGTTTGAGTCAGAGATTCTATTGGGCTGTGCCTCTGAGGCTGGAAGTTTCTCCTTTCTGGTGAGGAATACTGAGAAACTGTTTTGGGCAGGGCTGGCCTAAGACAGAACCACCAAGTCAGCTGAGCCATCTTTCCAGTTCCTCTTTGGCCTATTTCTCTCTCCCTGACAGCAGTCCTCTCTCCACTTCAGGCTCTCATACGTCTTCCATCTCCCTCCTATCAAAATTGCTCTCAGGAAATCACTTGACAATCTTTCCCTCCTTCAAATTTCATCTCTGAAATAAGAGGGTTGGATTGTCAAACCTCTAAGCCCAGCTCTAAATCAATGTTTTTAAGATCATCAAATTCCAACTGGTTAAATAGATAGACTATCTAGCCTGGCCCTGAAAAATAGCTACCTGCTCAGCGGTGTATTTTAACAACTAGCTCTCTAGAAAAAAATGTTTGCACAAACATTCTTAGGCTTACTCTGCAATATTAATAGTTTCTATATGGCTCTTTCAAGTTTAGATAATCAATCAAACAATAAACCAATCCTTGATTTGTAGCATTTGCTAAATTCCAAGGCCCACACTGAAAAATTAACAATCATCTAGATAGAACCTGTGCCGGATCCAGTCTGTGTGGGACAGCAACCACTAACCCAAAATAATTCAAATAGACATTTCTCAGAGCCAGAGCAGAAAACAGTTTATTCAATTCATGCAGAAAAGGGACACTGCCTTCACCACAATATTCTAGTGAAGTGAGGCAAAGAACAGGTAACAGAATAGATTTTTTTAATACCCTAAAACAACTTTATCACATCTTGGGCCCCAGTTGTCTCTGATTTATCATCAAGAGTCACAATCTATACTCTACCCTGAAGTTAGAAGAACAGGGGGACTATAAATTACAAAGTAGTTTTTAAGAGATTAAGCAAAGACACAAGAAAGAGATATTTCTGGAATTGTAGTCCCAAACTATGGCAGGGGTGAGTTTTCTGAGAAGGCCTTGTATCCTCTTCATCCCACTTAATCCTGCCTCTTTTTGTGTCCATTGGAGGACTTCTCATACCAATCCTGATACAATTTTTCAACTTCTTATATCTACCTCACTTTTAGGAATTCCTCTTTCTTCTTGATTTATGGGCTTCCATCCCTAATTCTCCATTAATTGGATGTTGCAGAAGTCACAGGACATGAATCTCCATCTCTCGTTACATAGCCAGTCCTTACTCCCAAGGAGCTTACTTTTTTTGGTAGAAAATAAACTCTATATTTGACCATTCCTTGATGTCCTTGTGAGTTTCAGTTTTCTAATTTAACTTTCTAATGAAACTTAATTAAATTAAATTTCTCCAATTTAATTTTTATAACCATGAAAAACAAATGCCCATCCATATCTCACAATACCACACTTTTTTCTTTTTAATAATTTGGTTTCCATATCCTTTTCTAACCCCTCTCATTTGGCTTTTTTTTTTAAACATCCTACTTCATAAAAACCTAATACTCCGTGCATAGATCTCCTTACACAGGATGGATAATTAATACCTGAATTCTCTGCTAATTCTTTGGATAGGGCTGTACTAGGAATGAAATTTCCAATTGTAACACATGTTTTTCCTCTTCCTCCCATTAACCTTTATAGAGTCATTCTATTTTCCTGTGCCATTCTACTAGTGGCATCTAACTATTCTGTTATTCCTTTCACTGCTTCTCTGGTCTAACTTATCCAATAATATTTACTCACCAGAGTAGGAAGGCTCAAGATCCAGAACTAGATTTTTAGCCTTGAATTCATCAGTTATTATCCTTGACTTAATGCTTCCTGATTCAGTCTTTCTTACCTCATCTAATGCCAAAGTAAAAGGAATAGCCAATTGGATAGATGCACAGGTACCTATTCAGTTCCTGGGCAAAGCAGGTTTGAGAATGCTGCCTCCACAAAACCACCCAAGGTTTGCTTGGGGTATAACTTATCTGAGAAACTGCCAGAGCTACCCTCAATTACATTCCAGACTTGATACATGTTACTAAATGTCCCTAGATTTTGGAATCTCTCCCCCTGCCATAAGAGACAAGCTGATTAAACTCCAGAGGTAAGGGACTAGTACAAAGCATTGCAATCCTCCCCAGGAATGTTATTTTGGGAACAGGAGGAATTCACTCTCATGTTCTTTCATATCCAAAGGGAATGGTACATTTGGACATGGAGCAATCTGTAGCATAGACATAGAAACTGCTTTTTGTTCAGACTTTTGTTTCAGTACTTTACCAATTATAGCCATGCATTGGTGTCTATCACTTGCCTTAAGTCCTTTTGATTTCAAATCTTATTAAGAGATTTATACCTATAACATGTTTAACCAATTTACTCTTTGATCTGCATTTCCTAAATGTCTAGCCCTTGTAGCAAACCAAACATTATTCCAAATTGGACAAGCAATTTTATAAAAACCTCTTTCTCTATTAGAATACAATTGTACCTATTTATCAAAGCTAGTAAAGCCTCTATAATTCTATGATTTGACAAGCATGAAACTGAATTGTTTATGCGATATCCTTTCCCAGCAATATTAACTCAAATTTTAACCGAATATCCCCATCCTAAACCCCAAATATTATTGCAGCAGGGGAATAGCATTAATCCTATATAACCTCCCCCTTTACAGGATTGATAGATTCCTTACAGGGAACCCACTCAGATACTGGGTAATTTGGGATCCATCACCAACCAATTCCAGTTTCTTCCCAAACAAATGGGTCCCATAGTCTTTTAGAGTATGGGATGATGATCTCATTTTCTGAAACTACTTCCTGCTGAGAATGGACACTGAGCTGGGTCATCCTAAAGGGTCCTATTTGAAGGGGCTTGAGCTGATTGAAGATCCAGTGGATTGAGCCAGATCCCTGAAACTGGCTAGTACAGCTGGACAGCTGACTAGTACTGATCATTTGAAGGTGAATTGCTTCAAGCCTAGAGGAAAGCAAATCAAAGAGAACTAGAGAGAGAGGACGCAAGTACAAAGAGCAGAACCCTCATTCTTGGGAGTTGTACTTATATCTTCCTTAAAGAGTTTGTAAATAGTTAGACATCATCTCTTTTTTAGAGACTATTATAAAAAAAAGTGATTTTCCCACAGATGAAACAACAAAATATGCCATAAGTTACATCCCTCTAAGAAAATGAAAATCCTCTTCTCTGAACCATATGAAAGACATTTCAGGTTCGCTTTCAATAATCAATAAAATAACAGGTCCCATAGTCACTTGTATCAATTGTTTTTACATGTACATAGGGTCCTTAAAGGAATTTATTTCATACAGATACATACATCTAACAACAGATAAATGACCAGACCCAATATACATTTACCTATTATAAGATATAAGGATGACAAATTTTCAAATCAAAAATAGCAAAATATTACATACTTGATTTGTGCTTATGGCTTCTATTGACCACTTACTCTGATTATAGAAATTTACTTTAAGAGGGAAAAGCAGGCGCATGATTATAATAGCATCAAAACTGATCCTTCAGGGTCTCAGTCTGAGGGCACAGTTGACAAACCAATCATATAGTAACAATCCCACTTTAACCAATTCATCTCTCGAATGATGGCTTACTAACTTAATAATTCATCAGATAATCATTCCCAAATCCAAAACTCAAAGCAATAACAGGTATAATCCAATCTCAATAGCAAATTTCATTAATCAGGTTTTAAATCCTAAACTATCTATTCTACATGCCTACAGAGCAAGAAAGATATAAATAAAAATAATTAAATAATGAGACCATGATACATTTAATAAATGTTAGATAATTTGTTGAATGAATTTTGAAATAATCACTTTTAGAGAATTTGCATCTAACCAGAAATCTAACAAACTTCTCTTAGTTCCTTGCATTGCTAAACAATTGAACTTTTGATATAGCATTACAAATGCCTTTAAACAACAACAGATTTGAAAAATAAAAACAATTAGTTATTAACACCATGTAAATGTAAGCTATTCCTTTAAATAGAAGTAATTAATGTTAAAGTAATTTCATTTAATCAGCAAGGAGGTGGCAGGAGTTGGGGGGGATGAGTTCCAATGAATGAGTTTGTTTCTTCACTTCTAAGGAGCAACCACACAGTGAGGGAAGCATGGACTAAGCCTTCACTTTCCCAAGCTAATAGATCTTGCACTTTCCCTTTCCCCTAGGCCACGGTGTCTTTCCTAACTCCACTATGCTTTTTTCCAACCCACTCCTTATAACTAACTCTTTTAGGGTTCCAGTAAGGAACTTGCCTTTTCAATCATTAATTATTAAAACTCCTTTCTATGCTCTCCCATTCTATATCATATTTACCATTTCTGGTATTTATTCTATCCCTTCATTTTTGGGTTCTGGAGCCATAAACAAAACATCCTTCTTCTCTCAATACCCTTCAACATCTCCCTTCCTTCCTCCATATCTCCCTCCCTCTCTCTTTCTCTCTCTCTCTCTCTCTCTAACAACCCATCAGTCACATCAATAATCATTAACAATTTTAAGTCTCAATACTATAACAATAACCCCAAACAACTTAATTAGCAGTGTCACATTTTTCATAAGTGATAACCAATTACACACCACATAGCCTATCATAAAAATGGATAGGAATTTCATGTAATTTATGGTCAAGTTTCCAATTACACACCAATTGAGAAAAAAATTTTTTTTGAAATCAATACTTTAGCTTATGAGATTATAACTGGATGTTCCATTCAAACTATCAATTGCTTTTGCAAATCAATCTTTCTTGTTGCTTGTTTTTAAAACCATCTTTAAAAAAATCTAAATAATTTTGGACCAAATTTCATGAACCTATGTGTGATGATCACGTATTTAAAATCAGCTGGAGTCAGGAATTCAGGTTAAGGGGAAAATCTTCAATCTGTATTGAAGTGAAGAGGTGAAGAAGGATTGTGATAGCAATATGGGCAAACAGGAAGCCAGCTAGCAGAGGGGGATTGGAGGTGAAGGGCAGTTGCAATAGCAATGCGAGCAGCTGTGTCAAGATGCCAGCCAGTAGTCTCTCTTTCTGCTTCCCTCTCCACTCATCTGCCTCCACCCACCAAAATCGTCATTTCCTATACAACACATGAGTGGGCGGGGGCCATTCATACTCTATATTAATAGAGTATGGTCCAATTACTATTTAGCCTCATGTGCTTGGGACCTCAGTGCATCAACTCAAGCCTCAGCCCATTACATCTCCCACTTTCTTTTGTTTTAGAACACAGATGGTTATGCCATCCCTGACTCCTCAGGGAGGTCAGAGCCCCCAAGGGGAGGTGATCACACCCTCCCTGACTTCTCAGGAAAGGAGGTTAAAGCACTGAAAAGGAGGTGATCACGACTCCCCTGACTTCTCAGGAAGGGAGGTGAAAGCACTAAAAAAGGAGATAATCATGCCCTCCCTGACATTTCAGAAAGAGAGATGAAAAGCACCAAAGGGAAGTGGGGGTTACTAGCAGGTCTCTGGGCTGAAGGGTCTTATTAGAAACTGGTATGCACAAACCCATCAGCATGGGAGGTATTATATAAGTACACAGCACCTATGAACAGCTGTCCTCAAGCCATGTGAAAATAGACCACACACTTTTACAGAATCCAGAGTCCCCTGAGAAGTTGGGATTCTGGGGGTTGGGGAAATAATGATTCATCTAGAGAGAAACTGAGGCTAACTCCAGAATATGGGTGGAGCTACCATTTTTTTGGAGAGACTGGATTAGACATAAATCCACAGACAGCAGCCCTAGTCATTCCCAGTCCCTTCTAGGGAGAGAAACTTGAAAACTTTTTTTTAATTTAATTTAATTTTATAATAACTTTTTATTGACAGAACCCATGCCAGGGTAATTTTTTTTACAACATCATCCCTTGCACTCACTTCTGTTCCAATTTTTCCCCTCCCTCCCTCCACCCCCTCCCGTAGATGACAAGCAGTTCTATATATGTTAAATATGTTATAGTAAATTCTAGATACAATATATGTTTGCAGAACCGAACAGTTCTCTTTTTGCACAGGGAGAATTGGATTTAGAAGGTAAAAATAACCCGGGAAGAAAAACAAAAATGCAAATAGTTTACATTCATTTCCCAGTGTTCTTTCCTTGGGTGTAGCTGAGAAGCTTGAAAACTTAAGAAAAATTCAAGTTGCTTTGCATCAAGATGCACAAAATAAGCACTTTTAAATCCCAAAATGACCATTTCTTTTACTTTGTAAATCAGCTGACTGACAAAAATGTAGAAGATAAAAGACACAAACAAATACAAATTGCTTTTTTTTTTAATTCTTAAAGTGTTGCATAAGCGCTTTCTTCCCAACTGAAAGGCTCCTTAGCATTTACATATGAATTTAATTTTTGACATATCACATCCTCAGAGGATAATACTTAGGCCAAATGTGTGTCCCCTATTATATCATCCCTTTACACCTAGGGGAATCACCCCAATTTTGCAATTTGTTTCTTAGGTTAACACTCTGATTTATTACTGAATGTCAATTACAGAGGGATTGCCCCCTTCTCTCAGTCACTTGGAGGGGTTTATCCTGCCCCTTTCATTAGATCATTATCTCTAATGATCCCAGGACCCCTGTTCAGTTTTTCCTGTGGATTATACATACATCTTGCGTAACTGCTCCTCTCACCAACCAGGCTTTTTCTCTTTTTAGTATGTTGGAGCTTCTTCTGATTTCTGCTCTGACAAATTTGTCTCTTAGGGTTCCTACTTTCCCACAGTGGGATCTCCCTCAGCAATGCCAAAGGCTTTCAGGGCTTTTTCCCCAACAGGTGCCTGCCTTTGGGAGTGATGAGAGAAAGTTGCCAGTGAGAGAGCACAAATCCCGGACGAGCCCCCAGAAAACGGTGAGGGACAACAACCACTAATCCAAAATAACCCAAATAGACATTTCTCAGAGCCAGAGCAGAAAGAAGTTTATTCAATTCCTGCAATAATTGCAAGGGGATATCTTCACCAGAATATTCTAGGGGAGTGAGGCAAAGATCAGGCAACAGAGGTTTTTTAATACCTTAAAACAACTTTATCACATCTTGGGCCCCAAATGTTCCTAACTTAGTATCAAAGCTCACAATCTGTACTCCATCCTCAGGGTACAAGAACAGGGGGACTATAAATTACAAAGCAGTTTGTGTGAGATTAAGCAAGGGTACAAGCAAGGGTTTTTTTCCTGAAACTGTAGCCCCAAATTATGGCAAAAGTCAGTTTTCTGAGAAGCCCTCACATCCTCTTCATCCCACTTAAGCCTCTCCCTTTACCTGCTCATGTTGAATACATTTGCTTAACACTTAACACTGACTTGATTTCTTTGTGGGTGACAGAAGGTGTGAGCCCAAAGATCCTTTGAGGGACTTAAAGCCATGGGTTATGTTTTAGAGGTTTAGGGTGATTTATAGAATTTGTTCTATTTTGAGCTAGCAGATCCTGAATTTTTAAAAAAGTGAACTAGGTGAATCTGCCCATCTCAAATCTTTTTCTATTTCAGTCCCTCTTCCATTCAACCACTAAAGTGATTTTCCTAAAATACAAATCCAATCATGTCAACATCTCCTTCCCTCAATAAACTCCAGTGGTTCCCAGTTGCCTCAAGGAGAATATACAAAATGCTCTGTTTAGCATTTAAAACTCTTTATAACCCTCCTACATTTTCAGTCTTCTTACAACTTCTCTACAGATACTCTTTGATCCAGCAGTGCTGGCTTCCCAGATGTTCCAAGAAAAAGACAATCCATTTTTTTGTTCCAGGCATTCTCTGTGACTGTCTCCCATGCCTGAAAGGTTCTCTTTCTACAGCTTTCTACAGCCTTCTTGGCTTCCATTAATTCCCAACTAAAATCCTACCTTCTGCAGGGAAGTTTCCCTAACTTCTTTTAATTCTAATATTTTCCTTCTATTAATAATTTCCTTCTTATCCTGTATATAACTTGCTTTGTATATATTTACTTGCATGCTGTCTTTCCTATTAGTTATATATTTTTTGAAGACAAGAACTGTATTTTGCCTCTTTTTGTACCCACAGATCTTAGCACAGTGCCTGACACATAGTAGGTGCTTAATAAATATTGATTGATTGATTAGTCAATAAAAAAACAATGTGCCTTTGTCCTATTAGGCACTTAGTTAATATAATTTGTTGGTTGAATGAATGAATAAATGAGAAGCCAGGAATCTTAGACTTAACTTCAGTCTATTCACACACACACATACATACACACACACACACACACACACACACACACACACATACACACACACACACACACATTTAAATTCAGTTAGGTAGTACAGTGGGCAGAGCAGTAGATCTGGAGACAGGAAGATAAGTTCAAATCCTGCCACAGAGACTTGCTAGCTAAGTGAAACTGAATAAGTCACTTATCCTCTGTCTGCCTCAATTTTCTCATTTATATTATAAAATTATAATGACACTTACCTTCCAGGTTGTTGGGAGGATCAAATAAGATAGCATTTGTAAAATATGTTGCAAAGAGCCATGTAAATAAATGTTAGCTATAGAGCTTCTATGCTGGTTTGGTCCTTTATTAAGTCTAACTTGAATTACTGCAATAGCCTCCTAATTGGTCTACATGTCCCCAGTCCTTCTCTCTCTAATAAATCTTTCAGACAGTTGGCAAATTGATATTAAAACAAAGTTCTTTCTATATCCTTTCTCTTCCCAGGAATCTTTAGTCATTCCCTATTGCCTTTAGGATATAATACAAAATCCTCAGCCTGACATTTAAAAATCTGAACAGCATTTGTCTCCCACCTACCTTTTCAGACTTTTTCCATATTACTTCCTATCTCTGATCTCTATTCCAGTCAAATTGGTCTGTTACCTTTTTTTTCCCCAAAAGTAAGACTTCATCTTCTACCTCAGTGCCTTTATGTAAGTGATTACTTAAATCTTGAATCTCTTTTCTTACTTGTATTTTTTATCATCTCTTGTTTCCTTCAAAGCACAGTTTAAGTGTCATCCTGTCCATGGAGACCTACCTAATCATTTCAGTTATTAGAACTTTCTCACTCTTTTTTATCCAAAGACTTTTATTTTATAATAGTATTTTATTTTTTTAAATACATGCAATGATAGTTTTCAACATTTACCTCATTTTTCTCCTTTCTTCCCCCTTTCCCCTCCGTAAGATAGCAAGCAATCTGATATAGTTATTCATGTGCAATTCTTCTAAACCTATTTCCATATTTGTCATGCTGCACAAGAAAAATCAGATCAAAAAGAAAAAAAAAACAAGAGAAAGAAAAAAAAAATCAAGCAAGCAACAGCAAAAAAGCTGAAAATACTATGCTTTGAACTATGAGAACTTTCTCACTCTTAAAGTCACCTCATATTATATTTCACAAGATAAAGATCAGAACTGGACTTGGAATTTCATTGTAGGAAGATGTCAGATAACAAACTTCCTCCTACCAGTTTTGGATTAACAACTTTTCTACAACTTATATTTTTAGTTTTTTATTTTTGTTTTTTGCTGAGGCAGTTGGGGTTAAGTGACTTGCCCAAGGTCACATAGCTAGGAAGTATTAAGTGTCTGAGGACAGATTTGAACTCAGGTCCTCCTAACTTCAGGGCTGGTGCTCTATCCACTGCACCACCTATTGCCCCATAACATATTTTTAGAGAACTACTTAGAACAGAGCTATCAAATACACCCATATATGGATCACAACACTCCCAAGTGAGGCCTGAACCAGATTAAAATGTGATTAGGAAATAACTATTTAGCAAAAAATGATCTTAATATAATAGAATAAAGATAATGTTAATGTTTGTTCTTCTAAGTCAATATGTGAACATTAGGGATCCTTACTGGCTCTGCCTCTTTTTGAGTTTGATACTACTAATTTAACTCATGCTCTAATTCTAACTAATATTCTTCCCAGTCAAATATAATTTCTCTGAGGTTTTATACTCTTCCATCATTTTTTGTCTTTTCTTATATTTTGTTCTTCAGATTTTCTTTAGTTATGTACAACTCTGTCTCCATTAGTGATTTTCTTGGTAAAGACACTAGAGTGGTTTGCCATTTCCTTCTCCAGGTAATTATGCAGACGAGAAAACTGAGGCAAACAAGATCAAGTGATTTGCCCAGGATTACATCGCTAAGAAATATCTGAGTCCAGATTTGAATTCAGAAAGGTGAGTCTTTCTGATTCCAATCCCAGAGTCCCATCCATTGCACCAACTTTCTACCTTTCTTGTATATATTAGATGCTTTATAAATGTTTATTGAATAGAATTAAATTGTCATGAGAATCTATCCAGTGGGATAGTGGAAAACTTTGAAGTGTTTTTTAAAAAATTTTCTCAATTACACAAAAAAAAAATTCTTAAAGTTAGTTTCTTTTTAAATTTTCAAATTTAAAGTTGCAAATTCTCTCTCTCCTTTCCTCCTCTCCCAGGTCCTTAAAAAGACAAATAACTTGCTATAGATTATTTATATATGTGCAGTCATGCAAAACATATTTCTATATTAGTCATGTTTGCAAAAGAAAACACCCCCTCCCAAATAACAAAAATAAAGAAAGTTTTAAAAAGTATGCTTTGATCTGTATTCAGATTCTATCAATTCTTTCTCTGAAGGTGGGTAGGATTTTTCATCAAAAGTCCTTTGGAATTGTCTTGGATCATTGTGTTGTTGAGAATAGCTAAATCATTTACAATTGATCATTGAACAATATTGCTGTTAGTAACTTTGAATTGTTAAATGAAAATGAAGGCTTTTATTTCTTAGGAATACAAGCCAGGAATGGTTTTGTTCTGATCTTCTGAGGGAAATGAGAGTTTGGTGGGGGGAGATAAGTGCATCTAGGGCTTGATCATTCTATGGAGTGGAGGCTAAAATTTCTTCAGGTGGGAACTAAGAAAAAATTGCAGGAAGCCTGTTGCCTCATAGAAGACTAAAGGATTGAATCTGTTGTTATTGCTGGCCTTTTGTTTTTGAAGAAGACCAATGACAAAAATCAAGAAGACTGGAGATGGTCCCAGATGGCCTTGGCTGGCATCTTTGATGTCTGACCAAACTCTAAGTGCTTCAGCTGCCTTAATGTCTGTTGGAACAAATTGTTCTTATCTGCTCATTCTGCTGGGGGAAATCTGTTTGTGGGAGACTTCCTCCTAACTTAACCTGTTTTAGCACATTTACTGAAATGATTTTCCTGGGGTGTGGCTGCTATACATGCTACAGCCTTCTTGGAGCCACAGTTGAGGGTTAGATAACAGATGGACACTTAAAGTGAATGAGAAACCTTAAAAGGCTTGGGAAGCCTTTACATTAGAGGTGTTAGTCCTCCCTGAACACCCCCCACACACTTCAACAGAATCTGTAGTTTGCACATGAGACCTGGAGTTGGATATAACTAGTATAAAAGCATCACCAGGATTAAGTTCAAGAACAGAATCCTAGGGATAGAGAGAAGTAGCATGGTTCATGTCAAGGTATGAAGCTTTCTGATAAAGATAAGCAATGTAAGGAGTTTAATAATAATAATGATGATGGTGAGTTTAAGGAGTTATCAATTTGCTGTACTCAGTATTAAATCCTATGGCACGCATCTAGGTATGGGTCTCCCTTCTATTTTCCTTTAAATTTATTCACCTGTGACCATATACAATACTTATTTATTCAATAACATCTAACTTTGTGGTCCATTTTAGGATTTTCTTGGTGGAGTAGTTTGACATTTCCTTCTCCAGCTCATTTTACAGTTGGAGAAACTGAGACAAAAAAAGTTAAGTGACTTCCCCAGGGTCACAAAGCTTATAAGTGTCTGGGGCCAGATTTAAATTCAGGAAGATGAGTGCTCCTGATTCCAAACTTGGCACTCTATCTAATATGCAATATAGCTGCCCACACATTACCCATGGGTCTGTGGAGATGTTAAGAGTTCTAAGAGAGTAAAGCAAAACGTTGTCAAATAGAAAGACAAAAATTAGAATTGTAGACAGAGACAGTCAGAGAGACAGAGATAGAGTGAATCAGCTGTCATCAAATGCAGACTGGGTTGGATAAAAGTATAAAAAAGAGAAAAGAAGGAATGTAAAGGAAAAAGAAACTGGGATTATTTAATCCAGGCAAAAGAAATAAATGTTTTCTGCAAATAAGAATAATAATAATAAAACAGCTGCACAAAACCTCTGAAGCTTGGGACAGTTTGACCTCCATCCTGGAAGCAGAGCCCTATTCTGAAATGGTCAGGGGAAATGAACAAACAGGAAAAAAAAATCTGACCAAAGGAAATTACTATGGTGACAAGAAAGATCAAAACACACATTCAGAAGAATGTAACAAAGTCAAAGCTCCAATATTCAAAGTTTTCAAGAAAAATGTTAATTGGTCTCAGGCCCTAGAATTGCTCAAAAAGGAGTTTGAAAATCAAGCAAGAGAGGTAAAGGTAAAATTGGGCAGAGAAATGAGAGTAACTCAAGAAAATAATGAAAAACAAATCAATAGCTTGGTAAAGAAGACACATACACACAAAATACTGAAGAAAATAACACCTTAAAAATAGCCTAGATCAAATAGTAAAAGAGGAACAAAAAATCAATGAAGAGAAAAATTCATCAAAAGGCAGAATTGATCAAACAAAAAGAGGTATAAAAATTCACAAAGAAAAATCTTAAAAATAGAATTGGACAAATGTAAGAAAGAGGTAGAAAAGCTTACTGAAGAAAATAATTCCTTAAAAATTAGAATTAAGCAAATGGAAGCTAATGACTTTATAATGAATAAAAAACCAATAATAAAAACCAAAAGAATGAAAAAAATAGAAGACAATATGAAATATCTCATTGGAAAAAGAATGGACCTGGAAAATATATCTAAGAGAGAGAATTTAAAATGTCATGTTTTTTAAAAAGAGCCTAGACATCATCTTTCAAAAAAGAATTAAGAAAAACTTCCCTGACATTCTAGAACCAGAGGGTAAAATAGAAACTTAAAGAACCTATTGATAACTTCATGAAAGAGACACCAAAATGAAAATTCCCAGAAATATTATAACCAAATACCAGAGCTCCCAGGTCAAGGAGATAATATTGCAAGCAGCCCGAAAGAAACAATTCAAGTATCATAGAGCCACAGTCAGGATAACATAAGATTTTGCAGCTTCTACATTAAAGTATCAGGGGACTTGGAAGATGATATTCTGGAGGGTAAAGGAGCCAGGATTACAATAAAGAATCAACTATTCAGAAAAAAATGAGTATAATCCTTCAAGGGGGAAAATGGATATTCAGTGAAATAGAGGATTTTCAAGCAGTTTGGATAAAAAGACCAGAACTGATAGAAAATTTGACTTTTAAGTACAAGGCTTAAGAGAAGCATAAAAAGGTAAACAAAAAAGGGAAATCATAAGGAACTTAATAAGGTCAAGCTATCTAATATTCCTACATGGGAAGAACTATATACAGGCAAAGGGCACAGGTATAAATTGAATACAAAGGCATAATATCTAAAAAATAATATTAAGAAGTGAGAAAGGAATGTACAGGGAGAAAGGAAAAGGGAGAGATAGAATGGGGTAAATGGTCTCACATAAAAAAAGGAAGAAAAAACTTTTACAATGGAGGAGAAGAAGTGGGAGTTGCAGGAGAGTGAGTGAATCTTACTCTTATCAGAACTGATTCCATGAGGGAGTAACATGAGGGGTATAGAAATCTATCTTATTCTACAGGAGAATAGGAGGGAAAGGGGATAAGAGAAGAGAGGATGATAGAAGGAAGGGCAGATCAAAGGAGAAACTACTCAGAAGCAAAACACTTTTGAGGAGGATCAGAATGAACAGAGAATAAAGAGAAGAAGAGAAATAGGATGGAGGGAAATAGGATGGCATAGTTAGAAATTTTAACTGTGAAAAAAAATTAAGCAAGTGTCTCTGATGAAGGCCTCATTTCTCAAACATATAAAGACTGGAATCAAATTTATAAAAATAAGAGCCATTCCCCAGTTGATAAATGATCAAAAGATATCAGCAGCTTTCTGATGAAGCAATCAAAGCCAATTATAGCCATATGAAAAAATGCTCAATTGAAACAATTCTGAGATCTGAAAAGGAAAATGACAAATGTTGGAGGAAATGTGGGGAAAATGATCCAGAAATGCACCAATGGTGAACCTATGAACTGATTCAAGCATTCGATACAGAAATTTAGAATGATGCCCAAAGAGCTATCTTTTGCAAATCCTTTGACTTAGCAATATCATTACTAGATCTGTATTCCAATAACAAACAAACAAAACCTTCATGTACAAAAATATTTATAGCAGCTCTTTTCTGAGGGCAAAGAATTGGAAATTGAAGGAATGCTCATTAACTGGAAAATGGAGGAACAAATTGTGGCATGTGATTATGATGGATTACTATTATGCTGTAAGAAAGGATCCTCTCAGAAAAACCTGAAAAGATTTACATGGGCTGATGCAAAGTGAAATGTACAAGTACAAAGTAACAGTAATATTGTAAGTAATCAGCTGTGAATGACATAACTATTCTCAGTAATATAATGAGCCAGAATACTCTGAAAGATTTATGCTCTCTATCTCCAAAGAAAAAACTGATGACATTTGAATACAAATTGAATCATACTATTTTTAAAACTTTATTTTTCTTGAGTTTTTGAAAAAAATTTTGGTCTATGTTTTCTTTCACAACATGGGTAATATGGAAATGTTTTGCATGACTACACATGTATAACCTATATTGAATTGCTTGCCTTCTTAATGAGGAAGGGAGAGAATTTGGAATTCAAAGTTGTTTTTTTTTTTTTTGGTAACTTGAAATTCTTTTTTTCTCTATTTTTCCAAATACATGCAAAGATACTTTTCAACATTGACTTTTGTAAAACTTTGCGTGAACCTCAAAAATTTAAAAACAAATGTTAAAAATTGTTTTTACACATAAATATCTGGGGGAAAATAAAATACTAAATAAATTTTTAAAAAAATTACCCAGGCAAAGATCGAGTCAGACAATAAAGGAAATTCTAAGTTTGGGCTAATGCTTATGTTATTTGTTCATTGTTTGCTTTGACAGATGTAGGAAAATGTTAATTGTTCCTATTGTCAAGGCAGGTGATATGGGAATTTATGTCTCTTTGACCAAGATTTTGGTGACCTAGGTTGTCATATTTCAAGACCCTCATTTTAATATAGCCTACCTCCTGTTATGTTAACCAATCTTAGTTAATTGGCACACCTTGGTAATACCTATTCTTTGAAGAGCATATAAACTGTAAACCCACTGCTATAAGGGGTCTTTAGTCTAAGAGATGGTCAAAAGACCATCCTTTTGATATGAACAGACAATTTTCAGATGATGAAATTGAAACTATTACCACTCATATGAAAGAGTGTTCTAAATCACTATTGATCAGAGAAATGCAAATTAAGACAACTCTGAGATATCACTACACACCTGTCAGATTGGCTAAGATGACAGGAAAAAATAATGATGAATGTTGGAGAGGATGCGGGAAAACTGGGACACTGATGCATTGTTGGTGGAGTTGTGAACGAACCCAACCATTCTGGAGAGCAATCTGGAATTATGCCCAAAAAGTTATCAAAATGTGCATACCCTTTGATCCAGCAGTGTTTCTATTGGGCTTATACCCCAAAGAGATACTAAAAAAGGGAAAGGGACCTGTATGTGCCAAAATGTTTATAGCAGCCCTGTTTGTAGTGGCTAGAAACTGGAAAATGAATGGATGCCCATCAATTGGAGAATGACTGAGTAAATTGTGGTATATGAATGTTATGGAATATTATTGCTCTGTAAGGAATGACCAGCAGGATGAATACAGAGAGGCTTGGAGAGACCTACATGGACTGATGCTAAGTGAGATGAGCAGAACCAGGAGATCATTATACACTTCGACAACGATATTGTATGAGGATGTATTCTGATGGAAGTTGATTTCTATGACAAAGAGACCTAACTGAGTTTCAATGGATAAATGATGGACAGAAACAGCTAACCCAAAGAAAGAACACTGGGAAACGAATGTGAACTATTTGCATTTTTGATTTTCTTCCCGAGTTATTTTTACCTTCTGAATCCAATTCTCCCTGTGCAACAGGAGAACTGTTTGGTTCTGCAAATATGTATTGTATCTAGGATATACGGCAACATATCTAACATATATAGGACTGCTTGCCATCTTGGGGAGGAGGTGGAAGGAGGGAGGGGAAAAATCGGAACATAAGTGAGTGCAAGGGATAATGTTGTCAAAAATTACCCTGGCATGGATTCTGTCAATATAAAGTTATTATTAAATAAAATTAAATTAAAATAAAAAAAGACCATCCTTTTATTAATAATGTACTGATCTTATTAATAAAATAATTAAATTACACAGAAACTATGTCTCTTGAACCTTTTTAATTGCCACAATACCAAATCAATGAAAACCAAATGATGAGGAATAGATTAACAGCAAGCAATCTGAAACAAAGGGTTTAATGATTGTTTTTGCCTTGCTCAAGGTATTCACTGATTGGTGTTTATTTGGCAAATCCATAGATTTTGGCTATGCTAGAGATATGGCAGACAACTAGCTGGACCCACATATTATGGAATACATACACATGCCTATATATGTATGCCCATATAAATAAATATACATATATATGTATATGTATTTATGTGTAAACTCTCACATTTCCTCTCTTGAGTCTTTCTAATCTGTAAAAAGATAATAACAGTAACAGCTTCCTCATGGATGTACTGACCTGTGACCTTAGATTTCATTTGGAAAGTAAGCACATTTTGGAGGCTGCTGAATTAGCTCCCATCATATTTGTTCTTTACTTGACTGGCTTGGTTCTCCAATTTGGTTTTAGAAATTATGGAGATGATCTCTTTTCTTCTCCAAGGAGCACACTGCATTAGGAAATTTCTTCCTGTCTCTAAAGGTCTTATTCCTCAACTCCCGACCTTGAGACTCTACACTTAGCAAATTTCAAAGCTTATACAGCTTGAGAACTGTTTCTTATTTGATTAGACGGTTGGATTATGGGATCCCATTGTCTAGGCGATTCAAAATCCTTCTCCCTTCAAGACATATGTTTGTGATTTACGAACATTGTCCAAGAACATGTGTTCACAGGTGGGTACAGTGGTTAGGCCCATTTGGAGGAACTGTCTTTGGAACTGTACGCATCTGCTGTGTGCTTCTATAAGAAATCTATCAGTATCTTGGTTGCTACCATCTGCTGAGCTGAGGAAGTCCACTTCCAAGTATATCTTTACCTATTCCAAGTGCTTCTATCTTCTCACCATCAACCACTCTTGGAGAAAGGAAACTTCCACTCTAGTGATAGGTCTGTTTCTCTCTACCTGTCTCTGTCTCTATGTCTCTGTGTCTGTCTCTCAGTCTCACTTGTATCTATCTCTTTTTCTGCCCCCCTCTCTCTCTCCTTCTGTCTCCTTCTCTCTCTGTTTCTGTCTCTCTCTGTCCCTGTCTGTCAGTCTCTCTCTCTCTCTCTCTTTCTTTCTCTCTCTCTCTCTCTCTCTCTCTCTCTCTCTCTCTCTCTCTCTCTCTCTTTCTCTTTCTCATTTATCTTCTCAAAGTTTTCCTGAGAATATGCACTAAGTGATCTCAAAAAGTGATCTACTTTTATGGACCAAGCAAAAAGTCAGAATCTCCAAAATGAGTCTGGTCCCTAAATCTTAGCAAAACAACCATGATGAGCTCCCTGTGTTTTAGCTTCAAAAAGATATCAGTGGGCCTGCCCATTCTCCTTGAGGGGTCACCCCTCAGATACCCTCAAACAAAAGATAATGTCCTGTAATTCTGCCAAATTGTTTGGGAAGCTCATCAAATTGACTCCCTGATTTGACAGGAACTTCCTGATTTGACACCTCCTACTGGTATTTCATTAAACTAATCTGAAGGCCCTTGCAAAATAATAAATGGTGGTGACAGGGGAATGACAGACAAAATTTATTAAATACCTCCTATATGCTAAGGGTTTTTGAAATATTATTTCATTCAAACTTCAAAACAACCCCTGAAAGTAAGATTTTATTATTATCCCCATTTTACAGTTGAGGAAACCAAGGCAGATAAAAGTTAAATGACTTGCATAGGGTCCCATAACTAGAAAGGCCAAATTTAAAGCAAAGTCTTCTTGATTTCAAGTCTAGTGGTGGATTCACTGCCTTTGCAATGTTTGTTTAATAAATGTTAAATATAATATTTCTACTTTCCTACTTCAGTAATCATTTATATATAGATAACCCTTAGGTTCATAAATCTATCCCTGCTTTCCTGAGCTACTATCCTATATCATCAACTGCCTGTTGGACATTTCCAATTCAATATCCAATAGGCATCTCAAATTCATCATGTCCAAAATAGAACTAATCTCTTTTTCTAAATCCACTTATCTTTATAATTTTCTATTTCCGTTGAGGGCAGTGCCATTCTTCCAGTCATCCAGACTTACAACTTATCTTGTCAGTTTCTGATTCTTTCCAAGTTTACTTCCTCATTTGTCCTCTGCTCTCTCTTCATATGGCTATCATCCTAATTTAGGCTCCCATCACCTCCCCCCCTGAACTATTACAGCTACCTCCTAAGAGGTTCCCCGGCTTCTAGTTGTTTTCCTCTCAAATCCTTTCCTCACAGAACTGCCAACGAATAGGTCTGATCATGTCACTTCTGGCTCAAGAAGTTCCATTGGCTCTAGATTGCCTTGAAGATCAAATATAAACTCCTCTGCTTGGCTGGAAAGTCCTTCATGATTTAGCTTCAGGCTACTTTTCTGGATTTATGACACATTACTCTCCTTCCAGCCAAATTGGCCTATTCCCCAGACTCCCAGAATGATTTCCCCACCCAGAGGACACTCTAATATACCATTAGAGTCTCATTTTTTGGGATATAATTAATCAATCAGTTAGTCATCTGGTATTCAATGATCACCTACTATGCCAGGCACAGTACTAAAAGCTAGGGATATAATGAAAGTTTAAAAGAAAACCCCCAACACAACACCAAAATCTCCTACACAAATAGCCCTTGCTCTCAAGGAAGTGAATTTTATTTTGCTTCTTTTCAAATTACATGTAAAAATGATTTTTAGCTTTATTCTTTAAAAAATGTGTGTTTCAAATTCTCTTTCTTCCTCCTCTTTCCCATCCTTGAAAAGATAAGCAGTTTGCTATAAATTATACATGTTTAGTCATGCAAAACATATTAACCATGTTACAAAAAATAACAAAACAGAGTCCTGCTCTTCCAAAAAAAAAAATCCAAGAGAAAAAAATAAAGTAAAAAAAATTATGTTTTGATCTGCATTTATACTCTATCAGTTCTTTCTCTAGAGGTAGATAGCATTTTTCATCATAAACCCTTTGGAAATGTCTTAGACCATTGCATTGCTAAGTCATTCACAATTGCTATCATACAATTGTTTTACTACTGTGTGCACTGTTCTCCTGGTTCTTCTCATTTCATTTTGTATTAGCTCATAGAAATCTTCCCCAGTTTTTCTGAAAGCATCCTGCTCATCATTTTAAAAAAATAATATTTTTCCCCTAATCACATATAAAAACCAAATTTTTACATTTTTTGATAAATTAAAAAAATTTAAACTTAAGTACAAAATGAGAAAAGAAATAAAAATTCCATATACACAATAGACCATATTGGAAGATCCGTTATAAAACAATAAATTTCCATTTTAAGAAAACCTATATAATAAATACTATACCTTGTTTTCAAAGTTGCTTAGCTTTTTTTTAACTTCTTTGTTGGCTTTCTTTTGTTCTCTTTTTTGCACTTTTTATTTTATTTTTCCCCTCCCTCCCCCTACCATCCTAAAGAAAGCTACAATTAAGCAATTTTACACACACACACACACACATTTACATATATTTTTACATATTTGCATATATACACATAGATATCTATAAATATACACATATATACACATGTACATTTTTATGTAATATTGTACTATACTTATTTCCTATCAACTGTTTCTCTAAAGGTGGATAGCATTTCTTTCATAAGTCCAAGTCTTTCCATGGTTTTCTAAATCAACTGGTTCTTCATTTCCTATATCACAGCAACATTCCAATGCAATCACATCCTATCTGAGAAATTGTGTATCAAGTTTTATCCCAATTTTTTGCATTCTATCTACTCTTGGCTATATAGATTTTGTTTATGCAAGGAATTTTTAATTTAAAATAATCAAAATTATTCTTTTTTAAACTTCAATACTACTCCCACCTTATGTTATATAAGTTTAAGGTCTGACACTGTTGAATCTACTGCTATATATCTTTTTGTTTTCCCTTTGAAGTTCCTGAACTTTTGTTCTTCCAACAGGACTTTATTTTTTTCTAATTCAGTAAAATAACTTTGTAATAATTTAATTGAGATGGCATAGAATAAATAGATTAGTTAAGCAAAATTGTCATTTACCAACGAACAATAAATATTTCTTCAATTATTTAGATGTGGGTTTATTTGCATAATAAAATTTATGTTCACATAGTTCCTGTGTCTGTTTTAGCAGATGCACACTCAAATAGTTTATACTATCTAGGCTTTTAAGTCTCTAAAACAATATCGAATAATATTGTTGACACGTAGTTTAGTTTCTCTATTTTTTTATTAAATTTATTTTAACTTTCATTTTGTCTGAGATTATTATTACATTTTTTAATATACTAAATTTCTACTCTTGCCCTTTAGTTAATCTCTGTGTGTATTTCTTATTTGTATAATATTTCCTGAAAGCCATATATTGTTGAATTCAAAATTTTAGTCTGCAATCTATTTCCATTTTATGGGTAAATTTGTCCCATTAACATTTTAAGCTACAATTACTTACTGTATATTTTCATACTTCTATTTTCCCTCACTATCTTTTCTACCCTACCTTTCCTCAGTCCTCTGTTATACTTCTACCTGCTACCTTCCTCTCCTGTTCCTTAACCCACCCAACCCTCTAAAAGTCCTACCATTATCTTTTCCTCTAAAACTATCCCCTTGCCCTCTTATGTCCTCCCGAATTTAGAATTTGATATATATGTTGTTTCCTTTTTAACTCATTCCCAATGAAAGTAATGTACCAGCAATACTTGTTTTCCCTACTAGTTTCTTTTGTATCAATTTTTTCTTTTATGTCTCATTTTTTATCTTTCTTACACAGTTTAATCTTTTTAGAATCACCCCCATCAGCTCAGTCAATGCCTTTCTTTCAAACTAGCCAAATAAAGATTATAATCATAAAAGTAGTACTAATATTTTCATATATATGAAGTAAAAATTTGATTTTATTGAGTTTCTTATAATTGGTCTTTGATGTTTACTTTATATTTCCCCTGGATGTTGTATATTGAAATTTCCCTTAAGTTCTGGGACACAAACAGACCAAGGAATTATATGAGCTTAAAATCTGAGTCTTTTGAGTTCATTAAATATTCTCTTTTTTTTTTTTCATTACAAATTATACTTAACTTTGCTGAGTATATTATCTTTGGTCATAATTCCACCTCTTTTGCTCTATGGAATATATTATATATAAAGATGTCTAAGAAGTAGATAGAGTATAGTATTCCTTTAACATCATAGCTACTAGGTCTTGTGTAACTTATTGTGGCTTTATGATGTTAAAAAAATGTTCCCTATAACCACAGTCTGGAATGGGTCTGATCAGCATGCCTGTGTTTGACATCCCTTGATAGTGGAATATCCTTAAATTTTTTCCTACTCAGTGGTCAGACCCCATACTGTTTTCAAGATGAAAGATTCTAAGACAAGATTGCACCTCAACTTAACTGCCCCTAAGGCTTGTTGTTTTTTGATTCTGTAGAATTGTTCTGGAGTGTTTGCTCTTTACTCAGATCAAACCTTCCCCCAAAGGTCTTTTCTGGAATCTTCTCAAATTGTCTTAGGAGGACAACTGCTTTACCCCACATTTATTTCTGCTGCACTGAGGCATTGTTCTCTCTCTCTCTCTCTCTCTCTCTCTCTCTCTCTCTCTCTCTCTCTCTCTTACTCTCTCTCTCTCTCTCTCTCTCTCTCTTTTTCTTTGTGGAGAAAATTTGTAGAGCTGAAACTTTTCTGACCTACTTCACTATCTTTCCAGCATCCTTTCTAACATTTAAAAAAAATTTAAAAAAAATTCCAAACACTTTTCCACTCTCTCTTTCCATCTTTATTGAGAAGGCAAGCAATTTGATTTAAGTTATACATGTGCAGTTATACAAAACATATTTCCATATTAGTCATGTTGTGAAAGAAAATACAGATCAAAACAAAAAACTACCAAGAAAAAAAAGTTAAAAAAAAAAAAAGCTTTTCTGCATTCAGATTCTATCAGCTTTTTCTCTGGACATGGATAGTATTTTTCATCATAAGAATTTCAGAATTGTCTTGGATTATTGAATTATGGAGAAAAAAGAGTCATTCAGTTGATCAGAGAGGAAAAAGACACAGGAGAGTAGCATCATGAAAAGAGTTGAAAGAGTAACCAAGGGAAATTGGTCAACAATATCAAATGCTGCAGAGAGATGAAGAAAGATAAAAGTTAAGAAACATTCATGAAACTCATCAATTAAGAAAAAGGAAGTGATTTCATTTGAATAATGAGGTCAGAAGACAAATTATGGCTTTAGAAGATTGAGAAGAAAGAAGTGGAGACAATCAAATGTAGATGGCTTTTTCAATTAATTTATCCAGGAAAAGAAAGAAATGGAAGATGATAGTTGGTAGGTACAGTAAGATCCAGTGAGAACTTTTTTTTTTTAAGAATAGGGACAACTTGGGTATATGTGTATGCATCAGAGAAGAAACTACTAGAAATAGAGAAATGGAAGAAAGGAGAATGTTAGTAAAAATGTAATCTGGAGGAGACAGGAAGAATTGAATTAAGGATTATATTGAAAGATTGACCTTGGAAAACTGAAGGACCATCAGGGACTGGAGTGAATGAGGAGGTAGTGGAGGAGAAGATAAAAGGCATGTGAGATAAAAAAAAAAGGGAGAAGAGGGAGCTGTTGGGCAATATATTAATTTTTAAATATATATATATATATATATAATATATATATATATATATATATATATATATATATAATATATATATATTATATATATATATATATATATATATATATATATATATATATATATTTAACTTTTTTTTCCCCTGTGAATGCCATGAGAAGCTTGTGAAGAGAAGGAAATATTTGTGATAGACAAGGAAGAGTAGGATTACATTGCGGTAGAAAGAGCCCACTTGAGATTAGTGAGCATATATTTGTAGCGGACCAATAAACAACATTGTTTCTCCCTGTTTCCCCTTAAGAAATGTAAATGTGGTGAGGGGGGGAGAGGGAGGGGAAAAGTCGGAACAGAAGTGAGTGCAAGGGATAATGTTGTATTACCCAGGCATGGGTTCTGTCAATAAAAAGTTATAATTATGAAAAAAAAATGTAAATGTCTTTGGGAAAAGTAAGAGATTAAGTCCTTTATTTGGGTATAAATAAATAACTCACTGTTTTCTCCGCTGAGGAAAGCAGAAATGCACTAAAGAAGGAGTAAGGATAAGGAAAAGGGGTGTCTTAAATATCATAAAAGTGCTTATAAAGAGAACATAAAGGAATGGCAGGAGGGGAAACTTTACTATTTTGCCTGCAATGAAACCTGGGTCCAACTTCTTCAGACCTCTGCATTATAGGACATTTGAATACTGTTATTGAGTTTCTTTTCAGTCATGTCTGACTCTTCGTGACTCCATTTGGGATTTTCTTGGCAGAGATAATAGAGGGGTTTGCCATTTCTCCTCCAGTTCGTTTTACAGCTGGGGAAACTGAGACAAAATGGATTAAGTGATTTGCTTAGGGTCACACAGTTGAGTAAGTTCCTGAGCTCAGATTTGAACTCAGGAAAAGATATAATCTTTCTAACTCCAGGTCTGTTGCTCTGTGCATTATGGTGCCACCTAGTGGAGTTATCTTCTCATCACTGAATACTGAGTACTAGTGCTGAATTCATTCAATTCAATGGGACTCACCTTCCTCCAATCAGTCCACAAACACTTAAGTGTTTCCTTTGTTCTTGGCTCTGAGCTAAGCACTGGGGACACAAAAACCGGCTAAAACAATACCTTCCTTCCAGGAACTCACATTATAGGTGTGTACAAGACAGCTACAGAATTCATGGTAGATGATGTTAGAGGCAGGGCAGTTGCCAATGGAGAGACTGGGAAAGATATCCTGAGCAGAAGGGGGAGTGTGAATCGAATGTTAAAGGTTTCTTCCTTGAGGAAGAAATGAAGAGGAAAAACAGTCCAGACTTGGGGTACAGTCAATGCAAAATGAACATGGGAAACAGAGAACAATTGTTAAGAACAACCAAAAAGATGTCTGGATTGACGAGTGTATGAAGAGTGGAAAGGGAAGGAGTCAGATTATGAAGAGCTTTATGTATTTTATTGATTTATTATAAGTAAACTTTTTATTAAAGCTTTTTATTTTCAAAACATATACATAGATAATTTTAAATGTTCACCTTTGCCAAACCGTGTGTTCCAAATTTGTTATCCCTTTCCTTTCTCCCCAACTCGATTTCCTAGACAGCAAGTAATCCAGTATATGTTAAGCACGTGAAATTCTTCTATACATATTTTCACAATTATCATGCTGTACAAGAAAAATCAGATCAAAAAAGAAAAATAATGAGAAAGAAAATAAAATGCAAGCAAATTACAACAAAAAAAGTGAAAATACTATGTTGTGATTCACACTTAGTTCCCATATTAAGAGTTTAAATGTCAAGAGAAGTATGTATTTGATCCTAGAGGTAATAGATCCACTGGGGTTTACTGAGTAAAAATTATTTTTGCCTTTCTTGTGGTACTTACTATATTCCTTGGGTTATAGATACTGTATAAATCATAAAGAAATTTATTTTAAATTCTTTGATATACATATAATTTTTATTTTTTCATTTAATTTTTAATATTTCTGATTTTAAATTCTTTGCTATACATATAATTTTACCATTTGTTAAAGATGAAAACAAATTTGCATACTAATGAAAAGAATGTGCTTGTTTATTTTTACATAAAGAATTAAATCTTGGCAGAGTATTTGATGTTTTTTAGTTTTGCCAGATTTTTTTCGACCCCTACATTCAGTTACAAGGCATTTAAGAAATCATAGTACAAGAAGCTTTGCAGAGATTCTCAAACTACGGCCCATGGGCCAGATACGGCAGCTGAGGACGTTTATCCCCCTCACTCAGGGCTATGAAGTTTCTTTATTTAAAGGCCCACAAAACAAAGTTTTTGTTTTTACTATAGTCCGGCCCTCCAAGAGTCTAAGGGACAGTGAACTGGCGCCCTATTTAAAAAGTTTGAGGACCCTAGAAAGGCTCTCTGAGGGAGCTTATTCATTGCTGTCTTAGCACAGGGTATTATATATGGTAGGTTTTTCATAAGTATTTGGTGAGTTTGGTAATGTTCATACTTTTTCAAAGCTTTTAATATCCAATAGTTTATTTTATATAATAACCTAGAAGGAAGGGCTGACATTATTCTCCCCACTTTACAAAGGCCCAAAGAAACTCATTGGCTAATTCCTTGTCCCTGTGAATCAGGGGTGGGACTTGTCTCCTTATTCAGCACATGCTGCCAGTTATGTGCCCCAAAACTTCAGGTACACAGGAATAATAGAATTTTTTGAGTTGTCTTCATGTAAGTGAAAGCACAAGCAGAGGAAACTGAGGCTGGAGCTCTTGAGGCTGCATGCATTTGTGGGAGCTACATGAAGCCTAGGGAGAGAATGCCACTTGCCCCCATATGAGCCCTTGGTTCAATGCAGGTGCAGAAACTCCCTTTCCATCCTCCCCTTCGCTCCTTCCTGGGAAAGAACTGACTTCCTGTCCATCTGGCAGGGAGTGCGGCCATGAGGGTGGTCTTGGGCCCCAACCAAGTACAGGCTCTGGCCCCTAGGGTCTCAGCCTCCTCCTCACATCCACTTATTTCTTCCTTCCCCAGCTTTGGCTCTCCAGCAATCAAGGAAGGGCAAAAAGGGGATTGGCGGTTTGAGCCCCTGAGGGGTCCTGCCCCTTGTCATCAAGGGTTCCAAGAGAAAGCCGGGGCTCTGGGCGGCTGCCAGCCGGGCGGCTGCTCGGGCTCAGCCTCCACAGCTGTAAACAAAAAAACAAAGAGGGAGAACAGCCGTCTCGATGCTGCTCAGAGGGCCGGGGCTCGCACACTGTCGGCCTCCCAGTGGGCGAGGGAGATCACAGGCGTCTCCGGGATGGATCTGGGCGGGCAGCGGGCGGCCCTCCGCAGAGCCTGGGCAAGGGTCTTAGGCCAATGAGCAAAACATACCGACTCCCTGGGCAGGCTCGGGCTCTGCCTCCGTGGGAAAGTGCGCTCACCTGCACACAGTCACACAGTATCTGGTATATACACACACAATCCCACAGTGTACAGTGTAGTGTAACATGCTGTGTGCACACACACCCATGTCTATAGACTCACACAGACCCTCTCAGATCTGACCGTGGACACAATAAAGCAGATGCGGACACTGACACACACTCTCCTACATGTGCAACAGCAAACACTCATTTATAAGCACATCTTGAAAAACTCCCAGTTTTGAAAAGCCATAAAAACTCATAGAACCATTCTCCCCTTTGATTATAAGCCAGGTAGGTGCTGGGTCTCAAGTTAGGAAAAGTGGGTTCAAATTTAGCCTCCTACAGCTGCTAGTTGTGTGACCCTGGACAAGTCAGTTAATACGACTGAACAGATGAGGTGAGATCTTTCAAGACAGTTGTGAAAATCAAGTAAGGCTTCATCTACTTCAGAGTTGGAGTAGGCCTGAAGGACTTTGAAGACTGGGTCACGGGCATACTTAAGTCCCCTTTCTGCTATCCTCCTATGACATCAATTTCTCCCTATTTCAGTTAAATTTGGGCAACTATGTACTTATTGGTCAAGTTCAATTTCTTGGGTAGTTCCCTCGTTTAGAATGTAAGATCCTCAGCCAATGAGGATGAGGGTCAATGGTGGGAGGGGGTATTTGCGTTAGGGATTAAAAGTGGCAACCCTGCCCACTACGGGGCTTCCTCCCTTCCATTGTCTGCTCGACGGTAGGACTCCTTTCCTTCGAGGATGCATAATTAACTTTGCTTTGCTTCTAGAGATTTCTCCAGCTTTTTTTAAATTAAAGGGTGACCCCTCACCATTTCTGAACCACACACTACTTACCTCAGTTTCCTCATCTGTAAAATGAGCTGGAGAAGAAAATGGCAAATCACTGCAGTATATTTGTCCCAAAACCCCCCTAAAACCCATGGATGGTATTATTCTATGGTACACAGGGTCATAAAAAATTAGACATGGCTGAACAGTGATAAAATACCTGTCTCCCAGCTTTGCTTGGAGGCTGTAATGAGAAAATTCATGTAAATAGATCCAAACTTTAAAATCCTATAGAAGTGTCTGCTGTTATTGTTAATTTTCCTAAAACCATCAAGGGAGCATCTGTCAGGCCCAATTTCCCTTCATTTATGGCCAACAGGACAATTCTGTTGCAAACCTACATGTTCGTGTAGGTTTGGATCTCTGCCCTGTGACTTGACATAAGTGTCCAAGTCATTGCTTGGGGAGTTGTCACTCAAGATCATAGGATCCTAGGTTTGAATTCTTGATTCCAGTTTTGCATTCACACTGCCTCAAGTGAGGTGGGGTATGACACATGGGCAGGGTGAAAGACTGAAAAGGTTTAGATTTGGAAACATTCTCCTGGCTTTGTAATGCAATGCATTTGCATTTCCTCAGGCTTGCCCTGCCAGAAGGAGTAACTGGGGCTCCCAGCCCCACAGTTAACTGTTAGTCCAGTCCAGATACACACACATATATGTATATACATGTATACATACATAAATATACATGCACACATGTACACACATATACATATGCATATATGTATACACACATAGACATATATATAAACATAACATATATAATATATAAAGCTTTTTATTTTCAAAATACATATATAGTTTTCAACACTGTTCCAAATTTTTTCTCTCTTCCTTCCCTCCACACCCTCCCTTGGACAGTAAGTAATCCAATATATGTTAAACATATGCAATTTTTCTATACATATTTCCACAATTATCTCTCTGCATAAAAAAAAAAAATCAGATCAAAAAGGAAAAAAAAAATGAGAGAGAGAGAAAAAAAAAAACAATCAAGCAAACAACAAAAAAAGTGAAAACACTATGTGGTGATCCACATTCAGTCCCTAAATCCTCTCTCTGGATGCAGATGGCTCTCTCTGGCACAAGATCATTGGAACTCCAGCCCCCTCCCCACCACCTTTTAAAAAAACTAACTTGGTGGGCTCTGAGGCTGCTGTCCTACCCTAATGCTTAGCCCCTTCCCTGCAAATCCTTAGAAGAGGGGAAAAGTAGGTGAAAGGAGAGAGGAATGAAATGTCTCCACCCACATAGACATCTATCTGCTCAGCTGCTTAAACCACACTCCCTTAGTGGAGAGAGTTCCTTCCAGATCAGCTCACTGGATGCCAGATTCCTCTTCTCTCCAGAACAACATTCCAGATCAAATGTTTTGGCTTGGGTACTGCTTTCTCCCCTGAGTGCCTCAAGGTTCATCCAGGACTCTTCTGAAATTCTCTTGTTTTCCCCTCTTTCTTTATCTTCTTTCCTCCAGACTTAGAGAACAGGTCTGGAAATTTGGGGTTATTGAGGGTGGTATGGGCAGTGACTTTGTATGAAATAAAAGTGAAGAATAAACTATTCTTAGAGAAGCTACTCATAAGTTCTGTCTTCCCTAAGGAAGGAGAATTGGAACTCAAGTCCTCTGACTCTGGGATTTGTGCTCTTTTTATCATCTTATATGTTGTTGTTCATTTGCTTCAGTCATGTCTGATTCTTTGTGACTCCATTTGAGGTTTTCTTGTCAGAGATACTGGAGTGGTTTGCCATTTCCTTTTCCAGTTCATTTTACATATGAGGCATATAGTGTTAAATGATTTGTCCAGGGTCACACAACTAGTAAGGTTAGGTCTGAGCTCAGGAAAATGTTTTCCTGACTCTAGGCCCATTAGTCTATCCACCACAATCACTGCTTCTTGAAAACTCTAGGACCATTTTAGAAGACAGTTTTTAGCATTTGGACATTGATAACTTAGACAATACTCTGAGAGTAGACCAAATATACCTACAAATCATATAAGCCAGTGATATATATCATATAAGCCAGTTATAAATCAGTATGACAGGATCCTTCATCTCTCACATTATTCCTTTCTTTCACACAAACATAAATACAGGAAGAAGTGAGATCCAAGGAGATATAAACCAACACTAAAAATCTTTGAGTGCTCATGATTTGATCAGGAATTATTTCAGAATGGGAATTGTATTTGGAGAGAGGAAACCCATTCAAAATTTCATAGCCCAAAGGACCACCTCAGGCCTACTCTCAGTTGGTTAGACTACACATCCATGCACACTTTCATGCTGGCAAGCACACCTATGCTCACCTGCAAGTTGTCTCTCTAGTTACATTTTGGCCATTCAGTCAACAAACATTTATTCATATTTACTTGGTTGTCCTTCATTCTCAAAGACCAAAATGGCATCAGATGTTAGAGTCAAGTTAGAGTGTTGAGTTATGGCTGATTGTAGATCAATACGAGTTCAGAATGCTCTGTCATGGGTGGAGCACAAGTAGTCCCTATGGATATTTGGGGTGACTTCTCTGACTTTGTACATCTCCCATTTTTCAAACCTGTTTTGCTCATAGAGCACAGCATCTTTTCTGATAAGGACAAACCCTGTTAGGCAGTTCTGTGTCAGTGTCTCTCATGTCAGCTCTCAAGAAGAGTCAAATCTATACATACTATAATCAGGTTTTCTTCCTGGTCTCTGTTTCTGACAATAATCCAGAGAAGGCTTTCAGGAGAGCAGAGGTCCTTAAAGGAATCCCTCACTGGTCTGAAGCCATAGGGTGGTGGTCTGAACCAGTTAGGAGCCTGGAAGCAGTCTTGACAGCTGCTGAGATCTGTCTCCAGAGAAATCTGGCTCCCTTTTGTTATACTGACACCTTGCTGTCTCTAATAAGAGATTACAGGAAGAGGCAAATACCCTAGCATTCTGGGAATGACTGTTACACAAAGCTTCAAAAGCAGAGTTACTCCTTGTTACCCACTCCCTCACCCCCAGTCCCATCAACCCCTAATATCCAGTCATAGGTTATGAGAACAACACAGACCAATGAGAAATACCAGTTATTGTTAGGTACAGTGAATTTATTCCTTGAGTATTTCAATTCAATTTAACATTATAAAGTACTAAGTATGATGCTATGGGTATTACTGCCTAAAGGACAATTGGCTATTATAGTAGAAAGAACAATGAGTTTGGAATGAGGAAGATTCATCAAATCTGGTCTCAGATACTTACTAGCTGTGTAACCCTAAGCACATCACTTAACCCTGTTTGCCTCAGTTTCTCATTTATAAAAAATAAGCTAAATAAGGAAATGGCCAGCCGTTCCAGGATCTTTACCAAGAAAATCATACATGGGGTCATGAAGAATCAGACACAACTGAACAACATTTCTTCCTGCTGTATGTTAGGCAAGGGAGATACAAAGACATAAATGAAATAATTCTTGCCTTCAAGGAACTTCCATTCTTTTTTTTTTAAAATACTTTCTCCCCAATTATATGGAAAAACAATTTTAACCTTTTTTTCCTCCAAATTTTGAGTTCCAAAATTTCTCCCTCCCTTCTTCTCTTCCCCATAGAGAAGGCAAGCTATGTGTAGTCATGCAAAACACATTTCATGGTAAGTCATGCTATGAAAGAAAATACAGACCAAAAAACTAAGAAAAATAAGGAAAGAAAAAATATCTTCTATCTGCATTCAAATTCTACAAGCTCTTTCTCTACAGAAGGATAGTACCTTTTATCATAAGTTATTCAGAATTGTCTTAGATCATTATATTGCTAGGAAGAGCTAAGTTATTCATGATAGATCATCATACAATGTTATTGTTATTGTGTACAATGTTCTCTTAATTTTTCAAGGAGCTTCCATTCTAATAGTTGAGGTTGTGTATGTCTAATCAAAGAGTATTGGAGAGGGAGCAGTTAGATGGCACAGTGAATAGAGCACTGACTTCTAAGTCAGGGGGGCTTGAGTTCAAACCTAGCTTCAGATACTTTAACCCTTACTTAGCTGTGTGACCCAGGGCAAGATACAACCCTCAAAGCCTTCAGGAGAAAAAAAAAAGTACTAGGGATAGAATCAGGAATGACTTTGTGTAGGAAGTGATACTTGAGTTAAACTTTGGATGGATCATAGATTATCCATCTTTTTCAAAAGTTAGTCCTTTAACTTGGTTTTAGTAATTAGGACCTCAAGTGTTCTTGTTGACCCCAAGATTTTAATCCTTTTTTTAAATAATAGATGGCTCCAAATTTCCCACCTGGTTTTCTTCTTTCCTTTCCCTCTTCCAATTCATCAAATTTTTTTTCAAATGTTACTCTAAGGTAATCACTGATGTAATTTTTAGACCCTTTCTTGGAGTGGATATGAGTTCCTTGATCTTTTTGCAGATTCTGCCTCTGCTAGTCTAGCTACCCACTTCTTTCTTATACTCTCCCCTCTCTCAGTTTCAGAGATATCATTTTGGTTGCTCTCCTACATCTCTAACAATGCCTTTTCTAATCATAGGAGAAGCATTGGAGGGCAAAGTTCCGTTTTTACCTCAATTCTCATCTATAGCCCTGGGCTTCTTTTCTGAGATCCTACAGGACAGTTTCACCTGCATAGTCTACTACTACCTTTACATTGTCCCAAACCAAAGTTATTTCTCACTCCTTCTCCTCCTCCAAATCACACTTTTCTCCCCTGACTTCTCTGTTTCTCTCCAGGGTATCTTGCACCATCTCTGCACCCATCTCCTCTACCCATATGTGAAATGTTAATGTTGATTTTGACCCTTCTCCTTTCTTTGCTTCATATCCTCAAGTCTAATCAATGTGTCTCCCCAACTCTCTATTCCCACTGCACAGCTTAAGTGCAGAGTGCATGACCATTCTGAAAATGGATTATTTTCTTTCTGTCTCCTCTCTGGTGCCACAGACTGAGGTTTTATTTCTCCTGGATGAGAAGAGTTGAGACGCCTTTGTCTAGAATTAGATCCCCTATTTCCAATGATAACACCATGCTTTTGTATAATTGCATTTTGATAGTTTTTCAAACATGCCCTGTAACCTTTGGTATGAAAGAGATGGAAAGTGGGAAGGGAAAAGGAAGGCTCAGGCTGCCCAGCCCAAGATAGGATTTGACCCCTGATGCTGAAATCCAAGTTTCTGGTTACTTACAGGTTTCTCAGAGCCATTTCTCAGACTTTGTTTCCTGATGATACCAAGTATGGGAACTAAGTTTGCCATTCCTGACCTCCTAAGCTGAGCCAGGACCACCTTGCCCTCCAGCCCTTGCTGATTGGTTGAGACTCTTCTGGAGAGGTTTCAGAGAGTGGAAGGACTGAAGAAACTTGGAATCAATCTTTTTCAGACACTCCTTTTCCAGCTACTTATCAGGGACTGATATCTGGTTTCTGAGTCCAGCTCTGCTGAGGTCAACTCTGGCAGATTAACTCCTCATTCCAACTCCCTGTTGGTATTGTCTCTCCTTGCCTAGCCCTGGAGAAGGCATAGGGTTGTAAAATTCCAGTACTTTAGAAGGGAGTTTAGGGATCTAGTGTGATTGTCTCTTTTTACAGAATAGGGAACTTGAGGTCTACTTAATTAAAATGGAAAAGAAACTTAACTTCATAAGACCTGGATTCAATTTCTTTACTAAAGACTAGCTTTATGAATGTGGTTAAGTTGCTCCTTTTCTCTCCAGTTTCTCCATTTGTAAAGTGGGGATAATAATACTTCTATTATCACACAGATTTGGTCCAATGATCAAATAGGATAGAGAGAGGACTTTGCACACTTTGAAAGCACCAGATTAACTATTATTGTGCTATAAATCACGTATTATTAAGCAATTTACAAAGGTGAATGATAGTGAATAATAGAACCTGAATTTAGATTTTCCCACTCTCAGTGCTATTAGAATTCTACTTTGTGCAATGGACAAAATGATGGGTCTGGAGTTGGGAGGATTTGAGTTCAAATTCAGCCTCAGACACTGTGTCTGAGATATGTAACATTGGTCAAGTCACTTAACCTCTGTTTGCCTCAATTTCCTCCATTGTAAAATGGGGAAAATAAAAACCTTTCTCTTCTAGGGTTGTTTTGAGGGTCAAATGCAATCGTATTTATAAAGCACAGTGCCTAGAACATAATAGAAAAACATATAAAAGCTAGCTAGGCACCAAGATGACTCAATAGATAAGAACATTGGACCTGGAGTCAGAAAAACCTGAGCTCAAATTACTAGCTGTGAGACTCTGGTTAAGTCATTTAACCTCTGCCTTAATTCACTGGAAATTACAAGCTACTTTGCCAACAAAAATTCACATGAGATTACAAGGATCGGAAACAACTGAACAACAAAAAATGCAAGTTATTACCATTTTTGCTACTAATAATAACTTTATTCCATAAGTATTTATGAGGTACCTACCATGTGATTAACACAGTGATTATCACCAGGGATACAAAAACAAAAATCTGAAATGATCACTGCCGTTAAGGAGTTTAATTTCTACTGGCACAAACAACAAGCACACAGATAAGTAAATATTAAAATGTATGCAAAGCAAATATGAAGTAATTTGCAATATAAGATAATACAAAATAATTCAGTGGGTGGGGAATTTAAAAAGGCCTTGTGTAGGAGGTATTGTTGAAACGAAACTTGAATGTAGCTAGGGATTCCAAGGAAAAAACATCAAAGGCTTGGGGGAAGGGTAGAACACTGTTCCTGCAATCAAGAGGATCTGAGTTCAAAACCAGCCTCGGACACTTACCAGCTATATGACACTGAGCAGGTCATTTCACCATTTTTCTTGAAAACAAACAAAGAACAAAACCCCCAAAGCATGAGCTACAGACTGTGAAAAGATAGAATGTTTGGGGATACTGTATGGGGAATAGGAAATAGGCCCCGTGATTGGAATGTAGAATATATGAAAGGGAGTAATGTTTCATGGGATGATATAGAGGATCTGAGAGGTCATCTGCTTTAATTGCCTTGTTTAAATCAGCAACTTGCCAAGCCCTCACAGGGAGTTCACACAGTCAAGATCTGAAGCCAAGTCTTTGACTCCAGATCTAGTGCTCTTTGCATGGAACAATGGAGCAGCTGGAGCAGCAAGGCAGATGGTGGGGGCCTCCAAGGTTGATATCTGGAAAGAGATATATGGCACAAGGATGGGAAAAGGGCTGGGTAAGGACCAGGGAACAAAAGATTTGTTGGTAGGAGGCCAAATAAAGTTGAATTAATTGTAGAGTCAGGATTTGGAAGGAAGAAAAGTGGACCCATAATAAAGGTGATAGACTAGGAAAACAGATGGAATGACTAGAGGTCATTATGATGACCAAAAAGAGATGTAGGAGGGTTGAGGCATAGGGAATGATGGAAAAAGAAGGAAGTTATGGTCAGACAGAGGAATTTAACAGTTCTAGATTGAGGTGGTAGAACACCCATGGGTAATGATGAAATCTAGGGTATTGACTCAAGATTTATGGTGGATGACCTTTGTTTGATAAGATAGCTGGTTCTGTTTTGCACTAGGACTTAAAGTCTAAGGAAGGAAAACGAGGACACTTTCTTGTACAGCTTTTCTCTTTCTGACTTTCTTTCCTCTTTAGGATCCATTCTTCTGCTCTTCTCTCTTCCCCTACAAAATTCTGATAAAACAAAACTTCATTTTTAGGTTATAGCAGGCATTTCTATATTCTATTACTATAAATGACAATGTTGTTCCCAGACCACAGAGAAAACACATAAAAGGAAGGACTGTATTTGTACAGTTCTTAATGTTCCATCTGGCTTCTATTCTTTTGCGTTTAATATTATGTAGTCTCTTGTGCAAGTGGATAAAATGATTTTATTTTATAATTAAGTAGAAATAAAACTGAGATGTAAATTTATCTTCTATAGTCTCACAGAAAGCATCTTTGGGACAAGTCTGATAGTCAAACAAGAAACTCCTCCTATTGTTCCTCCTCCTCTCCCCCCCCTACCCCTTTTTCCTTCCCCCATTTTCCTCTCCTCCTCCTCCTTCTTTCTTCTTCTTTCTTTCTTCTTCTTCTTCTTCTTCTTCTTCTTCTTCTTCTTCTTCTTCTTCCTTCTTTCTTCCTTCTTTTTCCTTCTTCTTTTTTCTTTCCCCACGAAATTCTTAATTCAAACTACTGAGGACAGGGACCTGTTTTACACATAGAACAATTACTTCAACTATTAAATAAGATATACAAAATACTGTGAGGGAACCACCCACTTAACTTTTGTTGGATTTTACACATTATATAGTATCTGTGTGTAAAATATCATGTAGTGAAAGAATATAATTAAGGGACTTTGAGAATTGATCTACTCTTTCCTGGGGAATGGCTTAGTCATCAAAGAGAAGCTGGGGAGGTGGGTGGCAACTGAGAACCCGAGCCAGGCAGGCTTGATCTTTCAGTGAGCAGAGCACCTGTCTGTCATGGGATTCCTTTCTAAAGAAGTTGAGGGCTAGAGGTATCTCTGAGACAAAATACTAGGAACTTTTCAGACTATCCAAAGAGAATACTTTCTTTAAAACAGCAAAACATAGCAAATGGGCTTCTGGTTGCCAAAAGAGAAAGGTTGTGATAGGGAGCATTTTCAGTATTTTCAGGTAAATGTGGCACCTACTACAGATCCACATGGCCTGTGAGAAAACTGAATGATTCATAGTATTCATAGTTGGCTTTCTGTATTGGTTAGGATGCTGAACAGACTTGCAAACTTTTAGCCCCAAGTATAAGAACCTTGGATGTTCCCCAAATGTTATTGTAAGGTTTATCATCTATGCAGGGATCACATCTGCTCACCAGACATTGCTGGTCCCCATGGTGCATGTTCTGTCCCCAATATCATTTTCCTGTTTCTCCCTCCAATGTTCTTCCCCTCCATGATAGAATGTAAGCTGGCAGTGGGGGTGGAAGAAAATTTCACTTTTGTCTTTATATCTCCATATATTTGGCATATGCTAGGTACTTATAAATGTTTGTTGAATAAAACTGAATTGAATTGATCCAATTTGGAGATTCCTATAGTTCCAGTTCCTGGAAATAGGAACAGTAGGCTAAAATTGTAAAAAAGTAGATTCACACTGATTATAAGGGAACATTTCCTAAGATTTAGACCTATCCAAAAGTAGAAAAGGTGGTTGTTGGGGACATGTCTGGTGCCAACATGCTGTTAGTTCAGGTTTGATTTGGGATTTAAGTTTACTTTGCCCTAATATAGCAAAGATATACAACAAGGATATTTGATTTGGCGTTGATTTCTGTCGATGAGACTCCTCCTCTCCCCCCAGAGACGCATTCCTCCACTTCCACGTAGAAAACTAGCAGGGGATGATGAACTCCAATAGTTTTCAGATATTCACTAAATCAGAGGAACCCCAATTTCACATAGGTAGCATTTTTTATATCTCCTTAAATGACCAGGAAGCTGTTGAAAGAAGCAGGAGTGACAGCTTTGTCATCTTTTAGGGAAAATGAATCCTTTTTGTTTTTGATAGTATCCAAATGGTGCAATGGAAAGCGTGCTGGGCTTGGAGTCAGGAAGACTCATTTTCCATAGTTCAAATGTGACCTCAAGACACTTGCCAGCTGTGTGACTCTGGGCAAGTCATTTAACCCGGCTTGCCTCAGTTTCCTCATCTGTAAAATGAGTTGGAAAAGAAAATGGCAAACCACTACAATATCTTTGTTAAGAAAACCCTAAATGGGGTCAGGAAGAGCTGGACTGGACTAAACCACATCTTTTTGCATTCCAGAGGGAGGGGAATTTCTAATCCTATCTAATCTTTTTAGTAGTGAGATCCATATCACTGAAGGTCCTCAGGTGGAAACCTGGTTGACTACTGGTTGAAGATACTATCCAGGGAGTTCTCCTTCAGGCTGGAATTAAACTACAAAACCTTAAAGATCTCTTTTAACTATGAATTTAATTGATTCTATGAAATTCTACTATCACACTCAACTAGCTTCTCTTTGCTTTACTTTGTCTGTATCATATTCATTAACCATTAGTTCAGGCTTTTTTATTCTTCCATTCACCTTTTGTTCAAATCTAGCACATGGAAGATGCCAGAGAGTCAGTGGCAGAAAGAACACTTGGTAGAAAGTTAGAGACTACTAGATCATTTCTGGCCACTTCCAAACCATACTGTCTTTATCCACTCTGGCTGTGTTCCATCTCCTAACAAACTTGGACTCTACCTTAGCCAGACTCTAGGTTCTGATAGTCTTTTAGGAACCAGACCTCTCTGCTGCTTCGCAGGCATTCATTCCATCCCACTCTTCTTTTTACAATTTTAGAGCTTTTTCATATGTTATATCCCACTACTAGAATGTAAGTTCCTTGACAGCCAATACTGGTTCACTTGCTTGCATTTGCATATCTCCAGCATTAGCAAAAAGCTAACTTTTTTTTTTCTTTATTAATGCTTTTTAATTTTCAGAACCTATGCATGGACAATTCTTCCACATCAGCCCTTGCGAAACCTTGTGTTCCAATATTTCCCCCTTTCGCCTACCCCTCCCCTAGATGGCAAGTAGTCCAATATATATTAAACATGCTAAAAATATATGTTAAAAAAGAGCTTACTTTTATTAAATGTCTTTTTATTCATTCATTTGCATCCTGGTCCTGATCCTCATGAAATTTGTCTTCTATCTATATTCAATCACAGATGTCTAAGATAACTTCCATTCAAATAAATATAAGAGTAATAATAGCTAACATTTATATAGTGCTTCCTATGTGTTAGGCACTGTGCTAAGCACTTTACAATTACTATCTTATTTGATCCTCACATCAACCATGAGAGCGGGAATACTATTGTTTATCTTCATCTTACAAATGAGGAAACCAAGGCGAACAGAATTAAGTGACTGGCAAGTGTCTTAAAGTCAGTTTTGAGAGCAGGTCTTCCTGACTGCAGGCACAATATTCTATCTACTTTGGCACCCAGCTGCCATAGATAAAATTCTATGACGCTCATCATGGCATGATATAAATAATCCTTTATATTTACAACCTTCAAGCTGGACTAGTGAGTCCCCATTTTTGGACCTCATTTTCCTGCTCTATTAAAGATCTCACTACTAAAAAGATTAGATAGGATTAGAAATTCCCCTCCCTCTGGAATGCAAAAAGATGTGGTTCAGTCCAGTCCAGCTCTTCCTGACCCCATTTAGGGTTGTATAGATAGTCTCTGAAGTTCTTTCTAGTTCTAAATCCCAGCGTAGCATCCTGAATTGGATTAATATTTGTGAAATTAACCCCTTTAAAATTTCAAGTTATTTATCTATTTGTGAGGGAGATAGAGTAGATGCTTACCTCCTGGTATCTAAATAAACTTACAAGAAAGAAGTTTTTGTTTTGTTTTGTTTTATAGACCAAGGATATAAAAGATTTGAGCAGAGATGAAGTGGGATCTTAGGAAGGATAGAATTGGGGTCAGTTGTACGTGTTGGTCTCTTTTCACCTTAGGGAAGTTAGGGAGCAGAATGGACATAACTCTAGGTTTGGACTTCCTGGAGTCAAATTCAGTCTTAGATACTTACCTCAGATGCAGTTACTCAGAATGTGTCCCTGGACAAATCAGCTGACTGCTCTCTGCCTTGGTTTTCTCTGTAAAATGGCAGTAATAATAACACCTACTTCCCAGGGTTGCTGCAAACACCAGATAAAATAGTATTTGTATAAAGTGCTTTGCAGAGTTTCAGATACTGTGGAAATGTTAGCTATTATTATTATTGTTATTAATTATTCTCTACTGAAACATTCAATGTTAACTAATAAATATTTATTAAGTCTTTACCATGTGCAAGGCATTGTGCTAGGCATTGGGGATATATATATATATAGAGAGAAAGAGAGACTTGAAACAGGGTGTCTATCATTTGGGAAATGACTGAAGAAGTTATAGTATATGATGTCTTGGGAATATTTTTGTGCTATAAGAAATGAGGATAGGGACTTTAAAAAATAATATTTTATTTTTCCATGTGCATGTATAGTTTTCAACTTCACTCCTGTAAAACTTTGTGTTCCAATTTTTTCTCCCTTTCTCCCTTATCTTCTCCCTCCCTAAGACTGATAAGTTTAAAATGTGCAGTTCTTTTAAACCTTTTTCCATATTTATCATATTGTACAAGAAAAATCAGATCAAAAGGGAAAAATAACATGAGATAGAAGTAAAAACAAGCAAACGAATAAAAACAAGAAAAGGTGAAAATATTATGCTTTGATCCACATTCAGTAGCCATAGTTTTCTCTCTGGATTTCAGATGGCACTTTCCATCCCAAGTTTGTTGGAATTGCCTTGAATTATCTCATTGTTGAAAAGAGCCAAATCCATCACAATTGATAATCACATAATTTTGTAGTCACTATGTATAATGTTCTCTTGGTTCTCCTCACTTCACTCAATATCAGTTCATGTAAGACTTTCCAGATTTTTCTGAAATCAGCCTGCTCATCATTTCTTATACAATAATAATATTCCAATACATTTGTATGTCATACCTTATTCAGCCATTTCCCTACTAGGGTATCCATTCAATTTCCCAAAGTGATTTTTTTCAGAGAAACTTAGGAAGACTTATATGAATTGTTGCAATGTGAAGTGAGCAGAACCAGGAGAATAATTTATATAATAACAACAATATTGTAAGGATAATCAACTTTGAATGTCTTAGGAAATCTGATCAATACTATGGCGA
The DNA here is from genome assembly GCF_016432865.1 of Antechinus flavipes. Lineage (NCBI taxonomy): Eukaryota > Metazoa > Chordata > Mammalia > Dasyuromorphia > Dasyuridae > Antechinus > Antechinus flavipes. The sequence continues at coordinate 246,053,634 of NC_067398.1, read as the reverse complement.
CTATGACTGCAGAAGACTCATGACAAAAGACTGCCTACCTCTTGATAGACTCAGAGTAAAAATAGACAAATTTTCTTTGAATATGGCCAATGTGAAAATTTATTTTGTTTGACTATATGTTTAACATGAGATTTTGGGTTTTTTTACTTTTCCAAAGAAAGAAGCTATAGCAGGGAGAAAAGATGAATTCTTATTTTAAAAAACAAACAAACCCAAACCCCTTTTTTAATAATAAATAAGAAATAACTCTTATCTCAAGCCCTACTTACATTAACTCACATATGCCTAAATTCCATTCAAATAACTAAAGAAAAAAGTATTTCTATGGAGTTTTCCACTCTAATTGATATTCCATTCAGCTGCCAAAATGATTTTCCTAAAACATGGGTCTGACCCTTACTCAATAAAATCCAGTGGCTCACTAGTACTTCTAGGATCAAATATAAAATCATCTGCTGGGTTTTTAAAGCCATTCATAACCTGGCTTCTTCCTTCCTTTCCAGTTTTATAATACTTCACTCTCTTCCTTGTGCTCTTCAATACAACAACACTAGTTTCCTTGTTATTCCTTCATGTAAAACACTATGTCTTACAACAAAATCTTTTCCTGGCTATTCCCCATGTTTAGAGTGTTCCCTCTTCTTATCTTTACTTCCTAGCTTTCCTCAAGACAATACTCAAAGCCTACTTGCTATAGGAAATCTTTCTTGGTTTTTCCTCTACCCTTGCCCCCATCTCCAGAGTCTCCTCTAAGATTACCAAAGGATGATGGAGTCAGCTCATACATGTTTTTGAGAATAGATTAAATTTTCTTTTTTCCTAATAAATTTATTTATTTTTAATACACATTGCTTTATGAATCATGTTGGAAGAGAAAAATCAGAACAAAAGGGAAAAACCATGGGAGAGATATAAAAAACAGAAAAAAAGAAATGGACATAGCATATGTTGATTTACATTTAATCTCCTTAGATCTTTTTCTGGATGCAGATGGCATTTTCTGTCCAAAGTCTATTGGGATTGCTTTGGATTACTGAACCACTGAGAAGAAGTAAATCTTTCATAGTGGATCATCACACATTCTTGCTATTATTGTATACAATGTATTCCTGGATCTACTTGTTTCGTTTAGCATCAGTTCATGTAAATCTCTCCAGGTCTTTTTAAAATCAGCTTGTTCATCATTTTTATAGAACAATAATATTCTATTATCTGCATATATCACAACTTGTTCAGCCATTCCCAAACTGATGGGCATCCACTCCTTTTCCAATACTTTGCTACCACAAAAGAGCTGCTATATTTTTGCACATGGGTTTTTTTCCCTCATTGATGATTTCCCTGGAATACAGACCCAGTAATGGCACTGCTGGATCAAAGGGTATGCACAGTTTTATAGCCCTTCAGGCATAGTTCCAAATTGCTCTCCAGAATTGTTGGAGATTATTAAATTTTCTGTGTAAATGTATATACCTCAGAAACCAGCAAGCACTACAAATCAATGCCTGATTTACTGTTTGCTAATTGTCTAGACTTTAGGAAATGATAGAGAAAATATTAATAATGCAGATTAGATTTCAAAGTGTATCCTGCATATTGTTTCCTTCTCTCCCCCACCCCCACCTGTCCAAGTGCTAAGTATTTGCTTACATATCCCTGCAGATTATCTTTCATTTGCACAAAATTTATAGGTATAAAGTTATTTGTATATTGTCTTCTCCTTTAGAATGTAAGTTTCATGAGGACAAGAACTTTTTTGATTTTCTTTGTATTTTCAGCACTTAGCACAGTGACTAGCCCACAGAAAGCCCCTAAGAAATGCTAGTTGTAGCACTAACTTGACCATATATATATGAAGAATCCCTTTTCTTAGATATTTGTAAAATACTTTACAGTCTGCAAAGTTCTTTCTTCTAAATGCTATCACCCACAGCCTTATAAAGTAGGCAGAGCATGTATGATCACTCTTATTTTAAAGACAAATAAATTAAAGATTGGAGAAGGTAAGTTAGTGGTCCAAGGAGTTACATGGTTAGCAAATGGAAGAATTGAGTGTGTAGTGTTAGGAAGAACCCTATACTTAGAATCAGAAATCTGAATTCATGTCCAGGCTCAGCCACATCACAAGCTATATATGTGATCTGAGCCAAATAACTTTCTCTCTATGGGCCTGGTTTTCTCCTTTATAAAATGAGGGGGTGGACTAGAATAGTGGGCCCTGAATCCCTGGGGGCCTTTGGAATCTTCAAAACCATATGTGCACAAAGCATCATTTTGATCTTTATTTAGCTGTTACAAAATATACAGTGTGAATAAAACTAACTTTCATGTGAGGGTCCGTGAAATTTCATGTTGTCAAAAAAGGGTCCTTATATTCTAAAAGGTTTTAAACCATTGGAGAGGTGAATATCAAGGTTCTTTCCAGAACTGAAGTTCTAGAATTCTATCATTGTCTTCAGATCACTCTTGATTTTTGTGGTTTTTATTTTTCTTAACAGTGGGTTGGGTTGCTCTGAAAGGTAATGGGGCTCCTATTCTTTGGAAGTTTCCAAGCATCTATCAAGAGTGATTTAATGGATTTCTCTCCTGGATGAAAGGTTAGGCTAAACCAAGGGATTCTGGTCACACATTTTTGTGTGATGAAATCTATGACAGTCTGATAAATCCTGATAGCTCCCTTGTCAGACTAATGTTTTTCCCCCCATAAAATAAAAAAAAAAAACGGACTAGATTGAAATATAGTTAGTCAGCCAATAAGCATTTACTTAATATGCTAAGTACTGTGCTAAGCAGGATACAAAGGAAAGCAAAAGACCATCCCTCCCAAGGAGCTCACAATCTAATAAGGGAGAAAGCTTGTAAATAACTATTTACAAACATATACTGGAGAAATTGGAAATCATCACTCATTAATGGAGGGAAGGTACTAGAATTAAGTGGGGTGGGGATGGGGGACTACAAAGGGATGATAAGATTTTATCTGGGACTTGAAAGAAGCCAGGAAGCCAGGATGTGGAGATGAGCAGGGAGAGCTTTCCAAGACATGAGGGAATGTCATTGAAAATGCCTGGGGGGGTGGGATTTATTCCAGGAACAGCAAGGAGGCCAGGGGTCCTGGATTCCAGTATGTAGGAGGAAGAATCAGGTATAAGACTGGAAAGGTAGGAGGGGACCAATTTGTGAATGTGAGAAAGAGGATTTTATATCTGATCCCAAAGGTTTATTTTTACAAATAAACAAACAACAAGTTCATGGACATCAGGTTAAGAAACTCTAGATTAAATTGGGTCTTTTCTAATCATTATTATTTTTTTATTCTAAATTCTGGGCTCTATTAGTCTGTGCCCAGACTGGATTTTGACCAAATTAAGGGAATTTTCTGATTCTCATGGCTCCATCAAAGCTATTTATATCTTGGGCCTGGATAAAGGACAATTTCTTTCTTCTACTCTTCCTCTTCCTCTCTCCCTGGAAAAGTCGTCACTCTGAATTGCCATGGAAATAGCTTTCGTTTATTAGGCTATTAAAAGCCTGTATCTTGGAAATAGAACCAGGGATTCATTCATTCACTCACCATTTATTGAGCATCATTCATCAGATCCAGTGCTATTTGGGGCAGGTTGGCCAGGCTCAGCTCAGAGGGAGACTCCAAACGCAAGTGGGACAAGTTCCATCTTTCATCAGAGGCAAAAAGGATCAAACACGGCATGAAAAGCTAGAAGGCTTTAGAAAGTATCCATTCTTGAGAGCTGGAAGAGAGTTTAGAGGCCATCTGGTACAACCCCCTCATTTTACAGATGAAGAAACTGAGTCCTGGGGAGATTAAATGGTTCACCCATGGCCTTATAGCTAGTGAGAAATGGGATTTAAATCCAGGTCCCTAGTGCTATGTCTGCATCATTTCATCAGGGGAATCTGAGACCTGGGGAATTTAAGCTAATGCTGTCAGCTAATGACAACACAAAGTTGAAGTTGGCTCTTCCGATTCCTTTTTTAGGGCCCTTTCCATTGCCATGCTGCTCCTAGAAGGATGGACAGGGCACTGAAGTCCATGGCTAGGGGTAGCAGATACAGGTGGGCATTTGACCTCTCTTAGAATGATCCAGCTAGGAGGAGTGTGTATGATGGCAAAGCCTGTCTTCACCTTGTTTACCACTGGAGGTGGTCACAGAGTCCTTCCTTAATTACCTAGGCTTTCACATTTTCAGAGTACTTTGGGTTCATGTTCTTGGCTTAGGTAAGCCCAATAATCATAATGGGAGAAGATGGTTTCTATTTAATAGCTCAGGATACTAATGAAGTGGCTTATCTGTGATGGTAGGATTTGAACTCAAATATTCTTAGAGTTTTGCCTCAGGTCATAATTCTCCTGCCTCTTTTACATGAAAGTGCTTTGAGAATCCTCGGCTTTGGGGACTCTTCCTCTTTTTTTTTTTTTTTTTAATGTGATTATAGGAGGTAGAAGAGATTAGCAGACCAACAGGGGTGTTTTCTCTTAGGTGATTGGTGTGTGTGTGTGTGTGTGTGGTCAATTTAAGGGCAAGACTTATAGGGATAGTATTTGGGAGCTACTCTAGTAGCCTGAGAATAATAATGATAATAATAATAACTATGATAACAATAGTCAACATTTATAAAATGATTTAAGACTTAACAAAGCACTTTTACCATTACCACATTTTACCATGGTTGTCTCATTTGATCTTCACCCTCTGAAGTTGGTGCTATAATTATCCCCATTTTGCAGATGAGAAGACTGAGGTTGAGAGAGTTTATGTGACTTAACCTCTTAAGTCACTATATGATCTAGGATCATATAACTAGTGTTTAAGTTAAAATTTGAATTTAGGTCTTCTGGACTCTGAGTCTAATGCTTGATGCATTATGCCACTGGAATCTAGATTAAAGCATGATGAAATGGATAAGAAAACCAGGTTTGGAGTTGAGAAGACCTGAGTTGAATCCTGTCTCTCACAAATACCCACTATATGACTGACTAGTCAACATAAACATTTCCACACCCCAGACAACTCTAAGATTTTAAATTATAGAATCTGTTCTGCAATTGTAGGGATTTACTTCCCCAGAATTCCTTATAACAATGATATCACAGAATTGGTCTAAAAATAATTGATGAATGTGGCTAGTCAGCTGCCATCCCAGGCTACACTAAAGCCTTTGATCACCATAGATATAAGATTATCTTACTTCCCCAAGGAAATTGTATGATGGTCAAGAAGCAACAATTAGAACTAAACATGGAACAACAGATTGTTTAAGATTGGAAAAGGAATAGGACAAGGTCACATGTTGTCACCTTATTTATTTAATTTCTATGTAGAGTGCATCATGCAAAAAGCCAGACTGGATGAATCAAATACTGGAATTAAGATTTCCAGGAGAACTATCAATAATCTCAGATATGCAGATGATATCTCTCTGGCAGAAAGTGAAGAGGAATTAAGGAACTTCTTAATGAGAGTGAAAGAAGAGACTGTAAAAGCTTGCTTGAAGCTTAACATTAAAAAAAAAAAAACCCAACAACACTAAGACCTTGGCCACTGGTCCCATCACTTCCTGGCAAATAGGGAAGAAATGGAAGCAGTGTCAGATTTTATATTCTTGGTCTCAAAGATCACTGCAGACAGCAATTGCAGCTATGAAATTAAAAGATGCTTGTTCCTTGGAAGGAAAGCTATGGAAAAATCTGGATAGCATACTAAAAAGCAGAGACATTACTGTGCTGCCAAAGATCCATATAGTCAAAGCGAAAGTTTTTCTAGGAACAGTGTATGCTAGTAAGAACTGACCTATAAGGAAATCTGAGTGCTATAGAATTGACACTGATGTTGTGATTTTTGTGATGCTGAAGATTTTTGAGAGTTCCTTGGACAACAAGGAGGTCAAATCAATCAATACTTAAAGAATTTAATTCTTTGACTGGAAGGTCAAATATTGAAACTGTAACTTAAATACTTTGATGCATAATGAGAAGTTAGGGCTTATGGAAAAGATCCTGATGTTGGGAAAGATTGAAAGCAAAAGGAAAAGGGGATGGCAGAGAAGATGGTAAATAAGTGCCATGGAAACAATGAAAATAAATTTGGACAGACTTTAAAAGATAGTGGAGAATATAGAAGGACCTGATGTGCTATGGTCCATGAGATCACAAAGAATTGGATGTGACTGAATAACTGAACAACAAACAACAACATGCCAGTCTAAGAACATTGCCCATTTCCATGTCCAACACTATTTCCTATGCCACCTTGGCAAAACATTCTGGAGAAGGTAGCTTTACTTATTCTTTTTGGTTTCTTCCTCAGAGTAAGTTTTCCATAGCATGAAACGAAGAAAACAACAGTGTTCCAGGTATGAGGATTGATCAATATTCAACAGTCAATAAACATTAATCAAATGCCTACTATGCTAAACACTGCAAATAAAAAAAAATACAGTTCCTGCCCTCAAGAAACCAACAATCTAAATGGAGGATGACAATACATACAAGGAAGCCAAAAAAAAGTTGGGGGACAAGCATAGAAGCTGATGGGAAATAAAGTTAGTTGGAAAAAAATTTATTCTTTTATAAAGAGAGACTTTGGGAGGGATTTATTGTTCCCCTCCAGCCCCTCCAATCATAGGAAGAGGCAAGTGATAGTGTTGAGGAGGTATTGAGATCATAGCTGAATCATTCTCCAGAATGATGGGATTTTAGGTGATCTAGATTATTCGAAGGTAGATATGATGTTTGTGGAATGGAAAATAAGCAAAGTAGATTGTGGGAAATTAAGTTAGCTGGAAAAGTCTGAACACCCAATAAAATACCAGGAAATATGTATGTATATATGTCTCCTGTGTATGCAAAGTTTGGGGGACCCTCTATCATAATTTATTGTGATATGGTAATCCCCCAGCTTCAATTGATCATAATTCTCAGTTGAGAACTTCAGGGATTTATAGTCTCTGAGATGCTCAACAATTGTATCCACAGGTAGGTCCCCGATTAGGGTGAATAATTAATCCCCTGAAGTGTTCACATGCATTTGACTTTATACTATTTGAAATTATAATTATATAAAATATGGTAATTGGTTCTAGCCTAGTGGAAACTTACTGTAGGAATTAGAATAATGAGACACCTTCAGGGGAGCCATTATTTGTACTAATCAGAACCTAGCTGGGGTTTTCATAGAATACCCTAAGGAAGGGTAAGTTACAAATCTTACCTTTAAGGGACTTGGTGAGATTTTGAAATTCTAAGAATCTCATTGGTAAAAAGGAGTTGTTAGGAATAGTTGTACTATCATCTTAACAAGGCTTGTTGGAAGGAATGTGCTTTTAAAATATTAAAGTAGTATAATTGAAAGTTATTGGGATCATCATCATCATCATCATATCATGTCAACAAACCTAGCCTCCAAAGAATCAGCTCTTAGATAAGAGATGGCTCAGAACTTAAGAGAGAAAATGTCCACTAAAAGAAGAGACCCAGAGGGAAGGGGAAGACAGTCTTTAGAGGTCTTCTAATTTAACTGGCTCAGTTTTTCAGAAAAGGAGAGTAAAGAGAAAATGACTTGTCTAGGTCACAAGGGAGAATTGGTAGAACTTAGAATTTGGGAAGAGGGGTATATTTGTGGAGCTTAGAGCATGAACCTGAGAAGTAGAACACTTGGATTCTGTTCCCATTGGGAAAAGGTCATTTAGTCCAATTTCCTATCCATGCAGGAATTCCCTCTGGATCAGTCCCTACAGGGAAATATACAGTTCTTGTGCATCTTCACGGATGGGGAACTCATTATGTAATGAAGTTTTTTGTTGTTCAGTCGTGAATGACTTTCATGATCCCAATTGTGGTTTTCTTGGCAAAGATAATGGAGTGGTTTGCCATTTCCTTCTCCAGTTCATTTTACAGATGAACAAACTTGAGGCAGACACAATGAAGTGACTTGCTCAGGATCATATATCTAGTGAGTGTCTGGGGATGGATTTGAACTCAGATCTTCCTGACTCCAGGCTTGGTGTTCTGTTTACTGCATCATGAGGAAACTGAGGCTGAGAGAGTTAAGTGAGTTGCTAGTTAGTTAGTGCCTGAGGCTGGATTTTGAACTCTCACTTTCTTGATTCTAGGTCCAACTGGATATCCACTGTGCCACCTAGATGCCTATCCTTCAATAATACACACACACACATACACTGTGCATATATACATACATATGTAAACATTTTCTCCCCCAATGGGATGTAAATTTCTTGACGTCAGGGACTGTTTCATTTTTGTGTTTTATCCTCAGCACCTAGCATAGCACTTGGCACCCTGTAGGTGATTAATAAATGCTTGTTAATTGTACACACACTTTCCACATCTTTCGATACAGTTCAAGAACAAGACTTCTAAGGAGATGTTTGAGAGCCCCCTTCATATCTGTATTATCTAGGACAGGTCTCTGTGAAACCTGCTTTCTGTGAAAGCAGCCAGCATAAATGTTATCTGGTAATTTGATATATACTACTTGTCCCTAGACAAATCTAGGTTTAGTTTCTTTCTTTTTTATTATACAGAACCTTGTACATCATGTACAATATGGACATCCCATGGTGTAAATAGAGAGAAATCTAAGTGTAATGGAATAATTATTGAATGTGATATCAGAAGACTTGGCCCTTCTGTATGAACTCAGGCAATTGCTTTCTTGTCCCCGAGAGCTTACTTTTCTCATCTGTAACATATAGGACTTAGGTTACCATTATTCCGTCCACATCTTGGGGATTAGCTATGCAGCATCCCTGTGGTCTGGGAAATCCATGTAAATTTTTTTGGCTCTTCCTTCAAACCAGAGTAGGAATCTGAATTACAATGATACTAGAAGATAAGATATATTGGTATTATATGATAGTATACATATATGTTATGCATTTCTGAGTTTCAAAATTTTTCCTGTGTCATTTGCTGATCTGTGTCATCATGTGTTGTCTACAAAGATCCCCCCAAATTCCCATTTAAGGAACCATGATGGAAAAAGTTGGAGTCATGATGTGGAAGGAATTACTATAGAAGATTTCTAAGCTTCCTTCTAGGAATCTTATAACTACTAAAATGTATCATTCTAGGTAGGTATAAGTCAAGAGTAGCTAAAGAAAACTACTTTTCTTTATGTCCCTATTCTCAACAGAAACAGCAACAAATATTTATTTCGTTTCTACTATGTGCCAGACACCATCCTAGATGCTGGGAGTATTGAGACAAAAACAAGAGTCCTTTCCCTCATGGAGCATACAATGTGAACACAATGAAGGACACAGGTTGATGGCTTCTGAATCATCCTCTTCTACCCTGGCTAAGATGTGGGTAGTGGGATAACATATGGGAAGAAAAGGAGATGAAAAATGATTGCATATTTGTTGTAAGGATTTTGTTTTGTTTTCTTTCTTTTCCTAGTGGGGAGAGGGGGCAGGGAGAGAAAATAAATGCTTATTACTTGAAAAAAAGTTTAAAAAATGAATTGATTTAGTAAAACAAAACAAAACTAGTCCCTGCTTTCAATGTGCTTACACTCTATTGGGGGCATGGAGATAAATATGGAGAAGAACCTGGGGGGACTGAGAATAATTGGTTACATCTTACCAAGGTAGGGAGGTAAATAATAGATATCAGAGATCAGGATTTGCTTAATTCTTTGCATTTGCATTTGCTTTATAACCTGTAAGGAGCTAGATAAATTATTGTGTCCTATGATCCTTGTGGAGAAAATGGGATAGATATCTATATATCTATCTGCATCTGTATCTATATAACTGCATCTGTTTCTAAATGTAGCTATAGCTATATATCTGTATCGGTATTTCAATCTCATTTGTTTATCTGTATTATGTACCTATGAAAATATTTATGTATCTGCCTAAATATATACATATATACAACCATTTCTGTATATACGTATTCATTTATCTATATATATATGCATCTGTCTATCTGTCAGTCTCTCTAAGTATCTATCTCTCTCTGCCTATGTATATCTGTTTACCTATCTATCTGTCCATCTATGTATGTATCTATCTATCCATCCATGTGTGTAAGTATGTATGTGTCTACCTATCTATATCTGTCCATCCATCTATATATATATGTATGTATGTATTCATCTATTTAGTGTTCCAAAAGTCTTAATGTAATTTAAGCTAATAAAAACATATGTGTGTATGCACACACCTCCACACCTGTGCACATAATGTATGTACACACAGATATGTGCATATACTCACACATACATGTACACATGTATGACCAGATCTCTGATTTCACTAGTGTCTAAAACTCAAAAGAAGCAAATCTATGACTTTTGATCACTACCGGCTCTGCAATTGCTAGCATTAAAGAGTTGCCCGGGAAGGGGGGTCTGAGTGTTTGAGTACAACCAGTATGTGTCAGAGGCAAGACCTGAACTTCCAGATTCTGAAACTCCTCTTTACACGGTTCCTTCCTCCTTCAGTTTTACAGCTGACAAAAAAAGAAGTGACTTCCTTAAAGGTCCCATTACTCCCTAATTGTGATGTTTGGAATCTTGGGAAATAGTCCAAAGAGATCATTTAGGGACAAGAATCTTTCCAGGCCTCCTTAATCATATCCTGAGACTCTAAGAGCCTGAAGTGCCACAGTCCCAGACCCCAACACAAACTTGGGCAATTTAAGGAATTCCCAGGCTCAGTGAAAAGACTTCTTATCCTTTTTTTCATGTCTTCTTTAATCTAATCACTTTCGTATTCTGAGGCAGAGTTTGACAGAATGGGAAAGTTTGTGTAACCAGATTTGAACCTGAATGGGTTTAGTTCATGATGATCTTGTCACTGTGTGTTAAGACCAGATTAATCCAAGCAATCAAGCTCAGCTCAGTGAGTTGAGTTCCAGAGTTCCTGCTAGCAAACAAATCAGAAGCCTCCTGATGTGTTGTCCTCTGTGGTCTGGCTGGGAGTTGGAATGGAATGATAAAAACTACTTGATGAGATCCCCAATAGATACTTATTGAGCACCTTCCTCTCCCTTGTTGGGGAGGCAAAATATTTCCTCAATAAGACTCATTAATTCCCACTTCTCTCTCCCCTCCCCCCCCCACATCTTCCCTCTCCCTCTTTTATCCTCTTTCTACTTCCTGCCAGTAATGTGTTCCTTTTCCTATCTCCTTTGTGAGATAAAAAAGAATGATCCGAGTTTCAGTCACATTTCCATAGTCATTAATTTTTTCTTAGTCTCATCTGTAAAATGCCTAGACTACAATTTGTATGGGGGATGGGGAATCATCAGGAGTTCTTATTGAACTATAATCTCAAAATAAGTCAATAATTTGGCATAGTAACAAAAAAAGTCAGCACAATTAAAAATTACTTTGTCTTTATTTTGTGCCTATGTATTTGTCTTTATTTTGTACCTATATTGTACCTATCTCTTTTATAGTGAAGAGTCATTAGGGAGACTGATATAATGTGAATATTGCCTTGGTAAGATGACTTTTCTTTTTTTTTTAAATTTTAATAGCTTTTTATTTACAAGTTATATGCATGGGTAATTTTACAGCATTGACAATTGCCAAACCTTTTGTTCCACTTTTCCCCCTTCTTCCCCTGACCCCCTACCCTAGATGGCAGGATGACCAAAACATATTAAATATATTAGAGTATAAATTAAATACAAAATAGGTATACATGTCCAAACCATTATTTTGCTGTACAAAAAGAATCGGACTCTGAAATATTATACAGTTAGCCTGTGGAGGAAATAAAAAATGCAGGTGGGCAAAAATATAGGGAGTGGGAATCGATGTAATCTTAGTCATCTCCCAGAGTTCTTTCCCTGGGAGTAGCTGGTTCAGTTCATTACTGCTCCATTAGAACTGATTTGGTTTATCTCATTGCTGAAGATGGCCAGGTCATCAGAATTGATCGTCATATAGTATTGTTGTTGAAGTATATAATGATCTCCTAGTCCTGATCATTTCACTCAGCATCAGTTCATGTAAGTCTCTCCAGGCCTTTCTGAAATCATCCTGTTGGTCGTTTCTTACTGAACAATATATTCCATAATATTCATATACCACAATTTATTCAGCCATTCTCCAATTGATGGGCATCCACTCAGTTTCCAGTTTCTTGCCACTACAAAGGGAGCTGCCACAAACAGTCTTGCACATACAGGTCCCTTTCCCTTCTCTAAGATCGCTTTGGGGTATAAGCCCAGTAGAAACACTGCTGGCTTTTTGAGCATAGTTCCAAATTGCTCTCCAGATAGGCTGGATGTGTTCACAATTCCACCAATAATGTATCAGTGTCCCTGTTTTCCCACATCCCCTCCAACATTCTGCATTATTTTTCCCTGTCATTCTAGCCAGTCTGACAGGTGTGTAGTGCTATCTCAGAGTTGTCTTAATTTGCATTTCTCTGATTAATAATGACTTGGAGCATCTTTTCATATGGCTAGATATAGTTTCAATTTCTTTGTCTGAGAATTGTCTGGTCATATCCTTTGACCATTTATCAATTGGAGAATGGCTTCATTTTTTATAAATTAGAGTCAATTCTCTATATATTTTGGATATAAGGCCTTCATCAGAATCTTTGATTGCAAAAATGTTTTCCCAGTTTATTGCTTCCCTTCTAATCTTGTCTGCATTAGTTTTGTTTGTACAAAAACTTTTCAGTTTGATATGGTAAGATGATTTTTCAAAGAATATACAGGATTAATCGGAAAAGAAGAGATTAGAGACTAGAAGACCAAATTCAAATTCAGCCAACCCTTTAAAAAGTATTCAAATTATACCAATCATTATATTGGGTACTAGGCATAGAGTATTGAAAAATGACACAATCCCTGCCTTCACAGAGCTTACATTTTGTTGTGTGTGGGAGAAAAGCCTATGGTATATACCAGAGGAATGTTATGTACATGAATACCAAGGAAACATAATACCAAGGAAGAATTGTGTAGAGGAAGCAGTCTGAAGGATATCAAAGAGTAGGGATTGTTTTAATCTTTGTCTTTGTATCTTAGCACAGTGTCTAGTATACAGTAAGTGGTTAAGAAATATTTGTTGATTGGTTGATTCCTTTAAAAAAAGGAGGTGGGCTAGTTCTGTAGCAAGAGCTCATAATTATTGATGGACAGCTCTTGTGCTACATTCACATCGACATCAGGATGTTAGAACCAGAAGGGATATGAATAGATAGTTTATTCATCAAAGGGTCAGCTGTATGATGCAGTGGATAGAGTACGGGATCTGGAGTTGAGAAGACCACTACCTTGATGTGGAACCCAGTGCAAACACTCTATTGGCATAGCTCCCTGCAGCTTAGAACTCCCAAGATCAAGAGATCCATTTGTTTCAGCCTCCCCAGTAGCTTAGCTCCTACGTGTGCACTACCATTCCTGACATAATACTGCATTTCAGTGGAAAAGAGAATGGACATATTACAACTTGCCCTTAAGGGTCAGAATTAGATATAACAATTGAAAGTTGCAAAGGAGTCCAAAAAAGCTGGAAGTCTAAGTTATCCCCCAGAGGAATAGATTGCCTTGGAATGTGGTAGGCTGCCTCTCCTTGGAGGGCTTCCAGCAAAAGTTGATTGAACATTAGTTGGGCATGTTACAGAAGGACTTCTTGTTCAGTTATAGACCAGGTGACCATTTCACTCTGTTTGCCTCGGTTTCTTCATTTATAAAATGAGAAGGAAATGGCAAACCACTCCACTATCTTTGACAAGAAAACCCCAAATGGAGTCATAAAAAGCCAGATATGATTGAAATAACTGAACAAAAGTATTTATATAGCACTTTTAAATATTTTTATAGTGTTTTACATATATTGTCTCATTTGAACATCACAACAAACTACTATTTTTCCCATTTTAAAGATCAGGAAACTAAAAGAAAAAAACAAACTTGCTGAGGGTCACAGGCTAGGAAGAGTATGAGGCAGAACTGAAATTCATCTTCTTAATTCTAGGTCCAACATTTTATACATTATGCTCCTAGAATGCTGACATTTCATGCCAAAGGACAGTGAACTAGGATAGAATTCTTACAGTTGGGGGCAGAACTAGTAGAAGTCTGCCCTGAACTCACAGAGTGACCTTTGATTCTCCCCCCTCCTTCTCCACAAAGCTTCCATCTAAATTTCCCAGTCACCTCCCCCCAGCCAGTTGCATAACAACTGGCGTAAGCAATCAGTCACCCAGCAACTCCCCCACCAGCTATTCACTCACATACACACTCCTCAGTCTTTTGGGTGCAAAGAGCTCAGCTCCAGGCAGAAAAAGATTTGGAGGGGGGAGGGCATGGAAGGAACATTCAACCTGCAACAAACTCCCACTATTACTGACTCAACTGAAAATGATTGAAGTTTTTTATTTTATTTTATTTAAAAAAAAAAAAAAACCTCCCGAAGGGAGCTGAACATTTAATCTCCTTTTTTTGAATTATTAATTTTTTTCTCCTTTTCTTCAACGGAAAAAAAAGTTTTTTTGACTTGTCAAATACTTTCTCTCTGTTACAGTGGGAAGATAGGGGGGAAAAGAATGAAAGAAAGGAAGAAAGAGAGGAGGAATGAAGGCTGGCAATCAGGTCAGACTCTACCTGTCTGAAAGAACAGACAATCCATTGCCATATGATATGATGGGAGTCTCCTCTCCCCAAAACAGTAAAAAACATCAGCCTGGGGCTGCCTGGAATTTTGCCATTTATAACACATGTCTTTGGGTTAATCACTAAGTTCATTCTCTCTCTCTCTCTCTCTCTCTCTCTCTCTCTCTCTCTCTCTCTCTCTCTCTCTCTCCAATAGATTTTTTATTGATGTATTTTGTTTTGACATCTCCTAGCTTTTCACCGGAATAGAGCTGGACTATCCCTGCCCTTTCATGGACAACCATCCCTTATAACAAAGAATGTTTGTCTTTAAATGAAAGAAAAGGAGAAAAAGGAAAATATTTTTTTAAAGGGATTAACCCCTCTAAAAAAATCTGACATGATATGCAATGTTGCTTGAGGGTGGATCCCAACCTCTGCCAACAAGGTAGTAGTCAGAGGGAGGTCTTCTCATATGCCTTTTTTTGGACCAAGCTTATTCTTTATCATTATTTTATGCTTGCTGTTCTTTTCATCATATTGTTGGAGTCATTGTGAATATTGTTTCGCTGACCCTGCTCACTTTGCTTTTTGTGGACATTTTTCCGCTATTCCTAATACCTACCTACCTTTTATATAAGCACTTTAAGCTTTGCAAAGCACTTTATAAATATTTTCTCATTTTACTCTAATAATAATCTTGGATGTAAGGTGCTATTATTATTCCCATCTTATAACCGAGGAAACGGAGGCAGATAGATATTATGTGGCTTGCCCAATGTCATATACCTAATCAGTATATGAAGCTGGATTTGAAATCAGGACTTTCTGAATCCAGCTCCAGATCCCCATCCACAGCAATATCTAGCTTTTTTGTTTGTAAGTCCTTGAGATGCGGAAGCACATTTTATCCCTTTGTGTCTTATTGGGGTTGAGATAGTCCTTGGGCTCTGGATATCTAAGTGGTATCTCTTCTGTCCTTCACAATTTTGATTATTCATCAAAAATACCACAGGTTAGCCCTGAGCACCATCAGCATTGAACTGCTTCCTAGCATAGAAAATTAAATTTGTTTTTCCTTCTTTATTCCCCACAAATATGGGTTTCCAGACCAGCTGAGGGGAAATAAAGGGGAGTAGGAGATGCGATAAAATAAGATCAAATCAGATAGGATAATACTAGGTAAGTGTGGAAGATAGATTGGATTCAGATCATAGAGGGCCTGGGATGTCATGTAAAAGAGTTTGGATTTTCCTCTGTCGATTAGTAGGCACCACTGAAGATTTTTTAAAAAGCAGAGGTGTTGAGAGGTGCCAATTCTAGTTCTCTCTTCTTCCTTTCCTCTCCACCCTCCCCACCCTCTCCTACCTACTCTTAGGAAAGACTCTTCTATCTGGCTGACTGTTTTTTCTGAGCCTGCAGGGATCAAGGAAGGCAGGGATGTGACTGTTGCTTTCTCCAGCTGCCAGAGAGAGATAATAATCCCTTCCAATAGTGCTCAGACAACTCAATTATCTCCCATATCCTTATCACAGTCTTAGCAAGAACAGCTTCCTTCCCATTCTCCAGATGGAGAAACCAAGTCCCCTAGAGGAAGGCAACTTGCTGGATGTTCTCTAATATGAGAGAACAGAGAGCCATGACCCAAATTCCAAGGTGCTGTTCTCCAGTCCAAGTTTGATAGGTTTTACTGTCAGCAATGTTCATCCTGGGAGGTTCCTTCAGGGAGAAAGATTCAGGAACAACCCTGTGTAAAATTATATACTAAGCCAAGTTATAACCTATAAAAAACATTCCAAATGAAAAAAAAAATCCAAGTTTCCATCATTATTTAAGTGGGAAGTACTTCTTTTACCTGGTGTTCCTGTCTTCCCATTAGTCCTTAGTTAAAGCACCTCCCTTCCACTCCCTTTTACTCTCCCCATCTGAAAACCAGAAAAGGCTTGTCATCATCATTGCCATAATCACCATCACCATCACTATCACCATCACCATCATCATCATTATAATTACCACCACCATCATCATCACTAACATTAATAAAGTGCTTTTAAGTTTTTAGAGTATTTGACATTCATTGACTCATCAGAGCCTATGGCAACCTTGAGAAATAGGTACCTGTAGGGTTTGCTTTTTTAAATTAAAGAAATTTAGACTTTAGACAGCTAGGTGGCATAGTGAATAGATTTCTGGATTTGGAGTCAGTAAGGTCTAACTTCAAAGTTATGACTAACTGTATGACCCTGGACAAGTCACTAAATCCCTCTCTATGCCCCAATTTCTTCATCTGTAAAATAGCATCTACCTCATAGGGTTGCTGTGATAATCAACTAGAGATGATTTATGTATACTGTTTTGTAAACCTTAAAGCATCATAAATACATTCTTATTATTGAAATAGATTTCATCTTTTTTTTTCTTCTTTCCCCAACCCCTCCTATAGAATCAGAACTTATAAAAATTTTTTTAAGGAAAAAAGGGGAAATTTTCTGCAAAAATAATCAACATATTATTGTAGGTATTATTATTCCCATTTTATGAATGAGAAAGCTGAGGTTTAGAAAATTTAAGTTACTTGCCCATATCACAAAAAAAGTCAATATGAACTATTCTTTGATCCAGTAAAACTACTGCTTGACTTTTACACTAAAGAAATCAAAGAAAGAAGAGGCTTTCCATATAAAAATATTTACAACAATTCTTTTTGAGGTAGCAAAGAATTGGTGATGAAGGGGATGTCCTATTATTGGGGAAATGGCTGAACAACTGTGGTAGGTGAATATAATGGGATATTCTGTTTCTTTATTTTGTGACTACTAAATCTTGTGTATTCCTGACAGTGGCTCCTTACTTCTTGAATTCTTCTTTTCTTTCTATTTGAAATACTTTTCTTTAACTTGGAAGTTCTGGATTTTGGCTATGGTATTCCTGAGAATTGTCATTTTGGTGTTTCTTTCAGAAGGTGACTAATGATAAATTCTATTTCCATTCTGCCCTCTAGTTCTAAGAGCTTTGGTCAATTTTCTTTGATGATTTCTTGAATTATGATGTCTAAGCTCTTTTTTTTTGGTCATGACTTTCAGTTAGTCCAATGTATAGCAATATTGGACTTAGTTTTGAAAGCTTTTCTACATTGATGATATTAATAAAGTTTCTCTTCTGCATAATTCTGTGATGGAAAATAAGAGATAACTTTCAAGTTTCAATGCTCTCAAAGTGGTCTTATCCTAAGGCAAAATATTATTGCTACACTTCTAGTCTGAACTGTATAAATCCCTAATCTAGTTTTGGGTCTGAGAAACGCATCTGTAGACTTTCCCTGGTTGGAATTCCAGTAGACTTCTGCTAAATTTAGCCACTATCAGCTAGTTGAAAAGTTCTGGTGATTTAGAGCAACAACTTCAGATTCCCCTCTGGTTTGGAATTTTTATCCTGGTTATTCTGTGGCAAGCTTCATGCTGGGATAGGGGCTAGAGCTTAAATTCCTCTTTCTCCTAGGGTCAAATCTATGCAGCTGTAGCTTGGCTCTAAACCTTTCAGTTCACAGCTTAGGAACCATAACCATTCTTCACCGTGCAATGATATTGCTATGTTCAGTCAGTCTTGAACTGGTGATTTGAAAAAGGATAGTGAGTGAAAAGAAACCAACAATGAACTATTTTCACTTATTCCTGAAGCTTGTATAAGGTCAGTCCCAGTGTACTGGATTTGGGATTCCTTCTTGCCCTTTTTCTTGCCTCTTCTCCTTGGGATAGAATCTTTCATCTGGCTGTTCCTTATTATACCTTATCTCCAATGTCTATAGACTTCTCTGTCTATATCCTTAGGAAAATGAAAATGGGAGTAGAAAAATGACTCACTGTGATTTGGTGGGGAGGGGGTTTCCTAATCAGTACTTATATTAGTTTGCTTGCTAGATTTGTGTGGATGAGTTAGAGCTTGGCTACGCTTCTTCCTACTATTCCAATATCTTAAATTCTCTTTCTCTCTTTTTAAAAATAATAGTTCTTCAACTTCAAAATACATGCAAAGACAGTCCTCAACATTCACCTCTGCAAAACCCTATGTTCCAAATTTCTCTTCCCTCCCTCCCCCTACCCCCTTCCCCAGACAGCAAGCAATCCAATATATGTCAAGCATGTGCAACTCCTCCACACACATCTCCACATTCACCACACTGCACAAAAAATCAGATTTAAAAAGGGGAAAAATGAAAAAGAAAAAACGCAAGCAAACAGCAACAAAAAGGTGAAAACACTATGCTATATGATGCACATCCAGTCCCTCCTGGATACAGATGACTCTCTCCATCACAAATTCACCGGAATTGCCATGAACCACCTTATTGCTGAAAAGAGTCACATCTAACAGAGTTGATAATCATGTAATCTTGTTGTCGTGTAAAATGTTCTCTTGGTTCTACTCATTGAATTCTCTTTTGTAAAATTTCAGAACTTAGATGAGGCAAGTAGGGGGCATAGAAGATAGAATACTGAGCCTGGAGTCATCTTCCTGAGTTCAAATCTGGCCTCAGACACTTACTAGCTGTGTGATCCTAGGCAAGTCACTTCATCCTGTTAGTTTTAGTTGTCTCACATGTAAAATGAAGAAAAAAATGGCAAACCACTCCAGTACTTCTGCCAAGAAAGCCCCAACGGGATCAGGAAGAGTCAGACATGACTGAAACCACTGAACAACAAAACATCACCTTGACTATTGTTAAAATAACCGGTCTATTGATCTTCAGTCTCTTTTTTCTACAATCCATCCTTCACATAGCTGCCAAAGTAATCTTCCTAATGCACAGATCTGATCTTGGCAGTGACCTGTTAAGATTTATACAAGGGATTCCTAAGATAAAATAAAAATTCCTTGGTCTGCTACTCAAGGACAAATGCTTCATTCAGGGTTAGATAAGTTCAAATCTAAGCTCAGATACTTAGCAGGGCAACCCTCGCTAAGTCACTTACCTCTTAATCAGTATTAGTTTTCTCATATGTAAAATGGGCATAATACCAGAACCTACTGCATGAGTTGTTGTAAGTATCAAGTACTTTTCAAACCTTAAAAGTGTTATATAAAATGCTAGTTCCAAAATTTGACTCTAACCTACATTTCCAGCCTTATTTCACATTATTTCCATGTACCAGGCTACTTGCTAATCCCTGGTCTGGTCTTTCCTCTCCATTTCTGTTCATTTACATAACTACAGCCCATTCCTGAAGTCCCATTCACCCTGTTTCTCTCCCTAATGTGGTGGCAAGAATGTTAAATTTGGAGGCAGAGAGCATATGTTCATATCCTGACTATATGTAATGCTTATATCACAACTTCTTTGGACCTCAGTTTCCTTGTTTGTAAATGAGAACAGAGAGACTCAAAGGGCCCCTTCACTCTCTCCATTTATGATCCTGTGATCTTTATACAATGCACTAGGCTTTAGTCTTGGATGGGACTTTAGAGCTCATTTAGCTTAGGAAGCCCTCCCTTACCCATCTCTCTGATGGAAGTGATCTTACTCTCCTCAATTTCTAATAGCACTTTGATTGAATCTTTCCTTGATCGCACTCTGCCTTGTATCCCATTTAATTCACCTAACTGATGTTTTCCTTGAGGGTAGGGACAACCTTGTCTGCATCTAGAGGCCAAACTAGCCTGATTTTGGAGGCTTTGGAGCCAGAGAAGTTTACTGTAAAATCTGTATAGCATTTTACTAACAGTGTGGCTTTGAGCAAATTATTTGACCTCTGAGTCTTAATTTCCTTAGCTATAAGAAGTGGGTAACAAAGTGGAATACAGTTTAGGGAATTGTGTCTAGAATTTCAGTGGTTTTGAGTGGGGAGGAGAGCCATGAGCAGATGCCATGAACACCACTGGTCAGAGACAGACAGGGAGGGGGGAAATGAGGCAAAAGCTGTCTGGTCCCATTATGTATATGGTAACTGCCTGCAAAGCCTTGGCTCAGTTACCAGGATGAATCAAGCTCCTCTGCATGCATCTGCCTTTTTGAGCAGACTCTGCATGTATTTGGTCTTACTGAGAGGTATAGAGTGTGAGATGGGAATCTCCCACTCTCCCTGGCTACTCTCTGGTAGGTTATGAGGATCTCTAACTTCCTGAGAGCATTATATTTTGAACTTTAAATGACACAGCTACAAAAAATTGTCAGCACACGTCAAGACGTCACCCCCAATGTCACTGGCCTTTTTCAAAAATGAAGGGCAAACAACAATATTTCGAGCTGTGGAGGAGACAACAAAGGAGAAAGCAATAGAGATATTGAAATATTTTCAGAGCAAAAGCATGGAAATGGGAGATAGGAAAATCACATTTTGAGGGAGAACAAGTAGAGCAGGATAGCTGGACAGGACTGTGTGTGGAATGGAATAATGCATAAGGAAACTGGGCAGGTAGCAAGGAGCAGGTTGTTGAAAGTTTTAAGAATGAATTCTTATGTGAGATTTGTTGTTCAGTCATTCATTTGTGTATGACTCTTTGTAACCCCATTTGGGGTTTTCTTGGCAAAGATACTGGAGTGCTTTACCATTTCCTACTCCAGCTCAGTTTACAGATGAGGAAACTGAGATAAACAGGGTTAAATGACTTGTCCAGGATCACATAGCTAGTAAGTGTCTGAGGCCATATTTGAAATTAGGAAGAGAAGTCTTCCTAAATCCAGGTCCAGCACTCTATCCCCTGGGTCAACTAGCTGCCCATTTCCATTTTTACCAATAGGAAATAATCATATTCACAGAATTTGAGTGACATTCTGAGGGTTCTAGCAGACCTAAGAGGGGTTGCCTAACACTCAGTCTTTTTCCTCTTAATTCAGGGCTTTCCTTATTCTTCCATACCTCTAGGCACAGGCAAGGAGAGATGAATGCTAACTTTCTTCCTCTACTCTCCTTCTGAAGCATAGCATAGTGGGAAGAAAGCTAAATTGGTGATAGATGACCTGGGAACAAATCCTGACTTTGTAACCTTTCTATTTGTGTCATTTTGGGCAAGTGACTTCCTCTCTAAGGGCCTCAATTTTCTTCTCTGTAAAATGAGAGGTGTCCAAAGATCAAAGATGTCAAACTCCTAGACTTCAACATACACAACTACAGCTGAGCCAGATTAACATGGATTTGTGAAATAAATAAAAAATATTTTTAAAATATAAGAAGTAAAAATAAATAAATAAAAACGTGTTTGAACATAGATAATATAAAACCATGGTTTTCTCAGTTGGTATGTTCCAGCAGAAATCCTTATGTAGGATTGGAGTGTTGGTAGCTCTCATTTTTGTTTGCCTTGGATACCTCTGTTCCAAAGATCTCTAGAAGTCATGAGGGAAGCTAGGAGGTGCCACAGTGCACAGTGTCAGAGCTGGATTCAGGAAGACTTTCCAAATTCAAATCCAGGCTTGGACAGCTGTATGATACCGGGCAAGTCATTTCACCTTGTTTACCTCGGTTTTCTCATATGTAAAATGAACTGGAGAAAAAAAAATTGGCAAATAAGTATATCATCTTTGTCAAGAAAATCCCAAATTGGGTCACAGAGTCGGACATGACTGACAGAACTCAATAACAACAATAACAAAAGTCATTCCCATTTCTAGCATTCAGTGAATGGTGACATGAGAATTTTAAGCAGGGGAAATAAACTCTCTTTTGGTCTGAACTGATGCTCCACAGAAGCTGCCTGGTTCAGAGATATTAGTGGGTTATTGTAATATCAGGACACCTGAGTGAGCTCAGGCTGGAACATTTAAACGAAATTTTCCTTCCTCCCCCCACCCTTTTCTGGAGAATGAAGAAATTGTGACTGAAGTTCCTTTTGAGATTAAACAGCTAAAGGGAACCACATGTGACCTAAATGAAAATGGAAGGTCTAAGCTTCTTTGGCAGGGTGATTTTTTTGAGTGGATGCCAATATTTCTTGGACTGCTTTTTTGGTAGGCTCTCTGGGAGACAGGGTGCAACAGGAATCACACTGGCTCTGGGAAAGGGGATAGCTTACTTCTAGTCCTTATGAAGCCACAGATTTGTTTTGTTACCTTGGGCAAGGGAGTTAACCCACAGGTGCCTCACTTTCCCCAGCTACAACATAGGGACAATTATATCCATGATTTCTACCAAGAACAGCTAAGGACTTTTTCAAGGTCAAATAGCAAGTTTAAAGATTGTGATCGTTTCACCTCTCTAGACATCAGTTTTAATTAAGCTCAATAAGTACATTCTTGGAGAACCTTAGGGTTAGCTTTGGCCAGGGGCATATGGTCCTTTAAAGATCTTAGAACCCATAGAAATTCCTAGCTGATGGGTATCTCAGAGACCAAATACATTTCATTTGCCTTATTTCATAGGGGAGGAAATATGTCCAATGAGAGGGAATGAATGATTTTATGAAGAATGGGGGTCTGAAAGAAATCCTAGACCTTTTCATCCTTCCTTCCTTCCTTCTTTCCTTCTTTTCTTCCTCCCTCCCTTCCTTCCTTCCTTCCTTCCTCCCTTCCTTCCTTTTTCCTTCCTTCCTTCCTTCTTCTTTCCCTATCCCTCTCTTTCTCCCTCCTTCTCTTTCTATTGGGGGGCAGCTGGGTGGTATAATAGTTAGAGTTCGGGGCCTAAAGACAAGAAGACTCATTTTCCTAAGTCCAAATCTGGCCTAAGAAACTTACTAGTGATATGATCCTGGATAAGTCACTTCACCCTGTTTGCCTCAGTTTCCCCATCTTTAAAATGAGCTGGAGAAGGAAATGGTAGATCACTCCAATATCTCAGCCAACAACACTCCAAATGGGGTAACATACAATAGTGAATCAATGAGAGAATTGGCATTTACTGTGTACCAAGAACCAAGAAGCCTCTTTTCTCAAACCCAACTCAATCTGTGCCCAGAACTATTCCCTCAAATTAGGCTCAGTGGCTTATTCAGCTAGCAGTGACCCCCTCACTACCTTCTTCAGTTGGTGAGTTTCTTTTAGAACATTCATTTGATGAAGAATTCACTTTTCCATATTCCTTCTTCCCATCCTATCTTTTCAACTCTTTTTTATGTGTTGTCTTCACTCATTAGAATGAGTGAACCCCTTGAAGACAAGGACAAGGCCAAGGACGTTCTTTTTGCTTTTACTTGTATCCCCAGGTTTAGCATAATGTCTGGCACATAGTAAGTGCTTAATAAATGCTTGAACTAATCGAATCAAATTGAATTGTAATAAGGAAAGATGAAACATATAGGGGAATAGATGTCACTGAAGGATATTTTGGCTTTGAAAGTTCCAGGGATAATGAACAGGGGAACAGACTGACATACCATTTTCCCAGCAGAATGACAGAATTGCTATGATTATGGTTCCTGAACTGGAAAGGGATCGGCAGAACAAGGAGGGTACACTGTTTAGCAGCATGGTTTCTAGTGAGGTTATGAATGAAGTGGAGGGAGGCTGGAGATGAGCCTAGATGCAGTGAGAGAATGAGGCAGCCATCAAGAAGTGGACTTAGGTGAGAAGTATTGTGCATGTAGAAATGATAAGACTTGGCAACTGATCATATACATGGAGTTAAAGAGAAGAGTTGAAGATGTCAGTCAACCTCTATAACTGAAAGGATGCTGGTGCTCTCAACAGTAACAGGGAAGAGAAAAAGACAAATGATGTTAAATGAAGACTCACTGACCATAAACCTACATATTAACATATATTCATTCTCTTTCCTCCATCTTTTCCCTTCTTTCTCTTTGTCTTTATTTCTGCCTCCTTTACTTCAATTTTCTTATTTATTTTACTCTTCTCCCTTCTTTCCCACCCTTTCCTTCTTTTCCCCCCTGCTCTCCTAATGCTACTTACTCAAAGTAGGCCTTGAACCAGCTTCTATCTCTGAGGGGCAGGAGAGAAGGGAATTGGGCTTCATTTATCTAGAAGAAATAAAAGGGTAAAATCATTTGGTAAAAGATGGAGTCTCTCTCTCTCTCTCTCTCTCTCTCTCTCTCTCTCTCTCTCTCTCTCTCTCTCTCTCCCCCTCTTTCTCTCATACTCCTTGAAATAGGGAAAAGATGAGAGAAAAAAGAGAGACAGAGAGTCAGAAAGACAGACAAAGAGACAAAGAGACCAAGATAGAAACAGAAAGGCAGAGAGAGACAGACAGAGAGAGCTACAGAGAGAGAGATAGAGATAAAGACAGAGACAGAGAGAAAGAAAAGTAGAGGAGAGAAGAGGAGTGGAGGGGAGAGAGAGATAATCACACACACACAGACAAAGAGACAGAAAGACAGAGAGAGAAGACTAGAAGAGAGTAAAGGAAAGTGAGGGGGAGAGAGAGGAAGAGAAAGAAGGGAGGGAGGGAGAGACAGAAGATAGAGACAGAAAAAGAGAGAGATTGAGAGACAAAGACAGAGATATCAAGATAGAGACACAGAGAGGGACAGAGAGAGAAAAAGAAGAGAAGAGAAAAGGGGAGGAGAGAAGGGGTAAAGAGACATATACAGAGAGACAGACAAGAAGACAGACAAGGAGACAGAAAGAACAAAAGAGGAGAGAAGAGAGGAGAGACGAATAAGGGGGAGAGAGGGAGAGAGAGAAGAAAAGAAAGGAGGGGGGAGGGAGAGATAGAGAGAGAGAAAGAGAGAGACAGAGAAAGACATACACACACAGAGAGAGAGAGAGAGAGAGAGAGAGAGAGAGAGAGAGAGAGAGAGAGAGAAAGAGAGAGAGAGAGAGATCAGATGGGAGCTAGATTTCTGAGTGGCTGCTGTGGGAGATGTTATATTTATTATCTGACTGCACGTGAGTTGCAAAAATATGTGAGAGATGAAAAGGAATCAGTGAGGAAGGACAGACTCTCCTCTGCTTTCAAGCCCTTCAGCTTCTGGTGTGGCTCTGGTTCCAGACTCTGCCCTTCTCTATATTTCCCAGAGTGACCCCTCCTTGATTGCCCTGTGGATCTGGGAAGAGAGTAGAGGAACTGGTCCCAAACCTTGAGCTAGAGGCCCCTTAGGAGGAGTTGAAACCCTTGTTGAGAATTAAGAGTAGGGGTGACAGTCTGGGTAAAGCCAGAGAGGACTGTCTGTCTGGTTGATGGGAGGTTTGAGCAAAGGGAAGAGTAGTCAAAGACCCTCATAGATATTCAGGATCAGGCCCTCTTTATCCATTTTTGGAAAAGTTGCCAATTTTCCTTTCTTAGATGAATCCCCTAATTGACTGAATTAAATGCCAACAGTTCAGATGATGTAATGGAAAAGAGCCCTGGACTGAGAAAACAGGAAGCCAAGGTTTTAGTCCCCATTTGGCCCACTATGTGACTTTAGGCAAATTATCTTCCCTCTCTGGTCCCTTAAAAATGGAATATTAACATCTGCCCTTCTCAACTCACAGGGATGTTGTGAAGATTCAGGGGTATGCATCTGAAAACACTTTGAAAGGTTTAAAGAGATGAACAAACATAAGGTCTTCCTAAGACAAGATAGTAGCATGGGCCAGAACTAAGAGTTGGGAGACCTGGGTTCTAATCCAGACTCTGCCATTAATTAGATATGAGATCTTGGGCAAATGATTGGGCTATAGTTCTTGGCTGTTCTTGCTCTACCATTCTGACTCAGATAGAAGTAAAGGCATATTTAGTTTCAGTTGTCTGACCCCCATTTGTGACCTCCATTGGAGTTTTTCTTGTAATTGGGGGCAGATACTGGAGTGGTTTGCATTTTTCCCCCTTCTGGCTTATTTGACAGATTGGGAAAGTGAAGTAAACATGGTTAAGTGACTTGCCTAAGATCACCCAGCTGAGTCTGAATTTGATTCCACAGACCTAGTGCTCTATCTACTGCATCATCTAGCTGCCCTAGACATAAGAGCACTACATCTCAAATCAGAGGCCCTTGGTTCACATCCTGGTTCAACTACCTACTACTTAGGTAAATATCCAGAGCTTTCTCCAGTTGTCCTGATCTGTATCTGGCCACTGGACCCAGATGGCTCTGGAGAGGAAAGTGAGGAAGATGACTTTGCACATCTGAGCTGAATCTCAACACTCACTAGCTGGGTGATCATAAGAAAATGACTTAATCTCTCTGATCCTTGATTAGACCTTAGTTTAAACGGGCCACGGTCTCCCATTGTATCCAAGGCCATATCCAGTTGTCTTAATCTATATCTGGCCACTGGACCCAGATGGCTCTGAAGGAAAAGTGAGGAAGGTGATGTTGCACAGCCTCCCTCACTGAAATCCAGTTCACTTGTATATCATAGCATCACCTCCCTGAGTTCCTTTTCTAGAATGAGGGATAAACAACATCAGTACCTTAGGTAAATCATTTTATCTCACTGGGCCTTCATTTCCTCTAGTATAAAATGAGGGAGTTGAACTAGATAATGTCCAAGATATCTTTTACCTCTAAATCTATGGTACTATGAAAAAGACCTCTTCTATAGGTGTGCCAGAAAGGCCTGGAATGCCGCCATTAGATTTGTCTTTCCTTTTACAGCATTGATGACCCCTTGGGAAAAATCCAAGAATCTCACTTGAGAAGAACAAGGTTTCAGTTGGTACTAAATACTTGGCTTCTATTAACATCTTAGCATAAGTAAACTTATCAAAATAGGTGTCTATCCTTACACGAACTGATGCTGAGTGAAATGAGCAGAACCAGGAGATCATTATATACTTCAACAACAATACTGTAAGAGGACATATTCTGATGGAAGTGGATTTCTTTGATAAAGAGAAGACCTATTTCAGTTCCAATTGATCAATGATGGACAGAATCAGCTACACCCAGAGAGGGAACACTGGGAAATGAATTTGGACTACTTGAATTTTTGTTTTTCTTCCCAGGTTATTTTTATCTTCTGAATCCAATTTTTCTTGTGCAACAAGAGAACTGTATGGACCTGCACACATATATTGTATCTAGGATATACTTTAACATGTTTAACATGTATAAGACTGCCTGCTATCTAGGGAAGGGGGTGGAGGGAGGGAAGGGAAAAGTCAGAACAAAAGTGAGTGTAAGGGATAATACTGTAAAAAATTACCCATGCATATGTAATGTCAATGAAAATTTATAATTATTTAAAAATAAAAAAAGTTTAAAAATAAATAAATATTTTTTTAAAAAATTAAGAAAGAGACAATAAGGGATTTGGACTTTAACTCCTGAAAAAAAAATAGGTGTCTATCATCTAGTTAAGACCTCAGTACAATAGTACAATAGTACAATATTGTACTATTTCCTTTCCCCATTCTCATCCTAGATCCAGTTTTCAAATATTTCATCCTATTTACAAACCAAGGGGAAAATATTTCTTAGATATTTTCCTTAGATTTTTGGACCAGAAAATATGGTCAGGGCAGCTAGATGGCACAGTGGATAGAGCACCAAATGTAGCCTCAGACACTTATCACTTCCTAACTATATAACCCAGGGCAAGTCGCTTAACCCTGATTGCTTCTCAAAACAAACAAACAAAAATCAAAAACAGAAAATATGGTCAGTATGGTAAAAGACTCAATGAAAGAGAGATTTTGTTAAGAAGGAAGGAGTCAGACAAGATCCATAGGCTCATGGTATACAATTCTATGTATAATGAGATTGTGAGGAGGAGGGTTTGGCCTGAAGCACTGTGCCTGGTATTTGCCAGAAAAGAGAGCACAGAAGTCAATAAACCTCATGTAGTGAAGGGACACCAGGGACCAACTTTAGCAACTATCAAGTTATTTCAGAGGGCTGGTCCTATATCTATTTATGTGGTTCAGAAAGAAAGTGTCAGTCACTGCTTGAATCCAATATATTGTATTTATCCAATTTTCTTCCATGTCAGGTCTATAAAGTCAATCTCTGAGATGAAGTATACTAGAAACTGTTTTTTTCCTTATAAGTTAACTCTCTTTCCTATCCCAGAATCCTTCTCCTCTGTCGAAAAATCTTTTCTCCTACTCCTCCCCATCTCACCTCATCCTCAAAATGTATTTGGTTTCGTTGTAGACAAGTTAAATGGTGTTAATACGGGATCTATAAATGCTAATATTTGTACCGAGGCATTCAAGAAGTAGGAAATGCAAATGGGTCTGTGATATTCTTGGAGTCAGGGCAAAAGGTAGGGATGAAGAATAAAAGAAAGATGTTTTGAAGAAAATAGATCAGACAGCCAGACGAACTGGTCCAGGGGATGGAAATGGTCATTGAAAAAGTCTTGGAAGCTGAGGAACTGGTGAGGAGGAAAAACAACTCAATATTTCTGGCTGGGAAATGTGTCCAGGAAAAAGAGGCTATTTCAGGAAAAAGCAAAATTTCTGCCAGACACACTGTAGGAGAGCATAGAACCATTACATGGAGATCCAGGTAGTTACAGAGAAAGAAATTTCAAACTGAAACAAAGAGATAAACCTGATGGTCAGCAAAGAAAGACTGAGTCACTTCAGGTTTTAGAGAAAAAGGAATGAACCCACCACCTTGAGAATGAAAGCCAAATCATGGTTAGCTTGATTGACTTCACAGGATCAAAAGTCAAAAGCAAATAGAAAGAGGCCTTTGAGGTTATAGATTAAGGAACTCTCAAACTAATATAATTATGGAGACTGTGCCTTCAGTAATCAGATGTTGGATAAAGAAGAGATTCAGAAGATCTGAGTTAAAATCTTTTTAAAAAAAAATAATATTTTATTTTCCCCCAAATACATGTAAAATAATTTTAACATTAAAAAAAATTTATGTTCTAAATTCTCTCCTTTCTTCCCCTCCTTCCTGAGAAGGTAAGCAATTTGACATGTGCAATCATACAAGACAGATTTCCATATTGGTCATATTGGGATTGGATTTGAATATTGACACTTATAGTTATTATTATTATTATTTTGCTGAGGCAATTGGAGTTAAGTAACTTGCCCAGGGTCACATAGCTAGGAAGTGTTAAGTGTCTGAGATCAAATTTGAATTTAAGTTCTCCTGACTTCAGGGCTGATGCTCTATCTACTGCACCACCTAATTGCCCCTACACTTACGTTTATTTAACTAATGGGTCACTTTATCTCTGTGGGACTGTTTCTTCCTTTATAAAATAGGAATTATAATATACAATCTAGCTCATCCGGGTTCTTGTAGAAAACACTGCATAAATGGAAATTTCTCTTTTGTCCATTCAACCTCTTCCATTCATTTAACAACATTTCTTTTAGCATATTCTGATATTATAGTCTATGAGGCATGCTAAGAGTAATTAAGACCATCCCTTAAAGGGTTATAGTTCAGAAGAGAGGATAAGTATGCAATCCTAATGCAAGGGAAAGATTTTTTTTTAATGCCATTTAAAAGATGGATAATTCTTTCCTCTGTTGACTGAAGGTGCAGTTGTACAGAAAGGACACTTATAGGACAGCTAGATGACACAGTAGATAGAACACCAATCCTGGAATCAGCAGGACCTGAGTTAAAATCTGGCCTCAGTCACTTAACATTTACCAGATGAGTGACCCTGAGAAAGTCACTTAACCCCAACTGCCCTGTAAAAAAAAAAAAAATCCCAGAAATGAAGTTATGATGGAGAGTGCTGGAGAAGACTCTGGGGAAGGGCAAAGATCAAAAGAGTACAGTCATTGAGAGAGCTTCCTTGGGTGGTATTCCTTTAACAGTTGTCATTTCCTTTCTTTAGAAAGGGAAACCAAAGCCCAGAGGGAAGTTACTCCATTGCCTTTCAGTGACTGATTTGGGTCTCACCCTAAATTCTAGTCTCAGTTTTTTCCTTACTATACTGAAAGAGGCCACGGGAAAAGATTTGGATGTATGGATAGCAGATGAATGCTAAAGTGGGAGTGAAGGGAGGAGAGGAGAGGAGAGAAGAGAACTATACAAGATAGGAGGCAGAAGGTACTTGAGGTTTCCTTTACCAGGGCTGCCCATGGCCTCAGGCCTGCTTTTCTCCCTTCTTCCCCACCCCCACCATCCTCCCTAATCCCTGCAGCTCCCTGGAGATCCGGGAGTAGTGCCGGCTTCTTAGTGCTTGGCATGGAGCCAGGGGAGCCCAGCTGGAGGCAAGTCAACAGATTTCAGGAGGCCTGAAGCAAAGCCCATAGGGGAGGCAGCAGAGGCAGCAAAATCATCATCCATCCCCTGCAGGAGAGCAGTGCAAATACAGGGGAGAAGACTCTTCTGGCAAAGGTCATGCTGAGGATCACTTACAAACCTGCTTTGGAGGTTCTTAGGGTGTTTTCCTCAAAGCCCAGCAATCTTTTTTTAAAAATTAATTTAATTTAATTAAAGCTTTTTTATTTTTCAAAACATATGCGTGGACAATTCTTCAACATTAATCTTTGCAAAACCTTTACTCCCTTCTCCCATACCCTCCCCTAGATGACCAGTAGACCAATATATGTTAAACATGGTAGAAATATATGTTAAATCTAATATATGCATACATCTTTATTACAAGTATCGTGCTACACAAGAAAAATGCAATCAAACCAGTTTTTTTTTAAAGAAGCAAAATAAAATTCAAGTAAACAACAATAGAGAGAATGAGAATGCTATGTTGTATTCCACACTCAGTTCCCACGATCCTCTCTGTGGGTGTAGATGGCTCTCTTCATCACTGAACAATTGGAAGTGGTTTGAATCATTTCATTGTTGAAGAGATCCACGTCTATTAGAATTGATCATCGTATAGTCTTATTGTTGCCATGTACAATGATCTCCTGGTTCTGCTCATTTCACTGAACATCAATTCATGTAAGTCTCTCCAGTCCTCTCTGTATTCATCCTGCTGGTCATTTCTTATAGAACAATAATATTCCATAACATTCATATACCATAACTTATTCAGCCATTCTCCAGTTGTTGGGCATCATCCATTCAGTTTCCAATTTCTTGCCACCACAAAAAAGGTTGCCACAAACATTTTTAAAGCCCAGCATTCTAAGGCACCTAAAACAGCATAGGATCATAAATTAGGAATTGGAGGGAACAATTCCCAGTGCAATCCCCTCATTTTACAAATGAGATCCCTCGAAAACTGAGATAGAAAGCATTAGAGGCAGGGGAGGAAATGAGTGTGCAAAGAAACTAAAAGGAAATGACTTGTCCAAGATCCCATAGGTAGTCAATGGAACCAAGATCTTCTGACTAAACTAATTTAAGACCAAACTTTATGACACTTTCTACTCTCTAATCTCCAATTTGGGATGAAATAATACAATAACATTAATTATAATAATATAATTGTTATTGATACTATTATACAAAAATTATAACAAGACACATAATATGTATAATACAATATAATAACAACTAACATTTATATAGAACTTACAAGTGCTCAAGAACATAAATGGATAAACAGGACCACAAAAGGTAACTAACTTCAGGACAGGAAGTGATGGAGAAGAAGCATATGCTTCAGGGACTTCCTGGGATTTGGGAGTTGATTCAATGTATATTCAATACAAGACCCAGGTTTTGCTTCACATTAGGCTAGAGAAAAAGAGATACTTCTAGAGTGCCTGGTGTGGGTGTAGAGCACAAAATTATGAATTATACTCTCCTGCTTAGCAGGGGATACAAAGTGCACATAGATAAGCAATACAAAGTATCTAAAAACTAATAGGAACATAAAATCATTGAAAGGGGGAAGAAAGAATGAACAATTTGGGGGTGGGGTGCAAGAAGGAAAAATAAAATCAGGAAAGGCCTTGTGGAGGAGTTGGTACCTGAGCTGGGCTTGGGAAAAAGCCGTGGAATATACCTGGTGCAGGTGAGTGGGCATGTTGTGGGGGAGGGGCGGAGCAGAAAAGGCTGGAAAGTGACTTAAGGAATGCCTGTGAATGAAGAACAGTTGCAATGTCAGTTTTACTGGTGGGGTAAGAAATACACAAATACTAATGGGTCCCCAGGTCTTGTCCCCAGAATTTCCTCTCTCCAAAAGACAGAAAGGGGAGAATATAACGGATCAGAATTCAGGGTCTACTCAAAACTGCATATCTAGCTAAAGAATGTGGAATAATAAAACCTAAAAGACATCCTTATCTCTCTTATAATTTACCACCTTGTAGATTGTTAGTCTGCTATCTAAGTCCCAAATTTTCAGTATATCAGACTCTCTCCAAACTCTTTCTAATTGCTAGACTCCCTTAGAGACTAGCGCATCAATTATGACATAAATGAATTCTTTTGTGACTTAAGAGAACTTCTGAATTCTTTCAAACTTTGAACCATGACTCACATACTTAAAAAAGAAGTGAGAATCATATCATGGAGATTTGTAAATACTAGCCTGGAGATTCTCTATTTCTACCTTCAAGGTAATAGAGAGCTATGGAAGGTTTTTGAGTAGGAGAGGGATGTTAGAAATACACTCTTGACACTGAAAATCAGATGTGGAGGAAAATTTATTTTAAAAGAATCTTAAGGAATCATTTTAATGTTTCTAGCAAGAAGTGAGGGCCCCTCCTTTTTGGGAAGAGGGAACACTGTGCATAGAAGTGGGAGAATTTTTATATTTGTTAGTATGGCGCAGCCCCTCCCCTTCAGAGAAAGGATTGGTCCATTTCTTCCCTGCTACAATCTTTCTGACTGTATCTACTACATATTTCTCCTTAATATGTAAAAACATACATCTCATGTTCCAAAATGGCAGAAAACTCCTACAGCAATTGTTGTTTAATATTCAATTAACCTATTAAAATCTAGTCAAGTCCCTGGTCATTGACCCCCAACTAGTTTGGCTTGGATTGGCTATTATCTTAAGTCTGTAGTTTTCTCTAAACAACATGATTCATTCTGATTGGCTGAATCCGCCTGTGCCTTTCTAGCCCCTCACTTTCTTGTTTTCTCAAAGCTTCTTTTGATCACCGATTATTCTGTGAAATCTTAACTTTCCTCAATCTCTCAAATTCTGAAAATCTCTTGGCCAGTGGTATCCACTAACCCTCACTACCTCAAAGCTTGCAATACTGTGGAAATCTGATTTTTCAGCATTTTCACAGGGATATGATCAATTGTGTATTCTGGGAATATTTATTTGGTAGCTGTGGGGAGATATTGAAAGCAGTGAAGTCAATTAGGAGGCTATTGTAATAATCTGGGCAAAGAGGGGCAGCTAGATGGCAGAGAAAATAGACTACCAGTCTTGGAATCAGAAGGACCTGAGTTCAAATGTGACCTCAGACACCTGATTTACTAGCTATGTGATCCTGAGCAAGTCACTTGACCCCAATTGTCTTGCCAAAAAAGAAAAAAAATCTGGGCAAGAAAGGAAGAAAGGATGAAGAACTGACCTAACACAATGATATTAATTAATGATAATTTTAATAGCTTTTCATTTTTCCAAATACATGAAAAGATAATTTTCAACATTCACCTTTGAAAAACCTGTATTCCATCAAAATAACTGTATGGACATGTATACATATATTGTATTTAACTTATACTTTAACATATTTAACATGTATTGGTCAACCTGCCATCTGGGGGAAGGGGGGGGCAGGGAGGGGAAAAGTTGGAACAAAAGGTCTTGCAATTATCAATGCTGAAAAATTACCCATGCATACATTTTGTAAATAAAAAGCTATAATAAAAAAAGAGAGACAAAAAGAGAAAAACCTTGTATTCTAAATTTTTCCCCTCTCCCCCCCCTTCATTCCCAGACTGCAAGAAATCCAATATAGATTCTTCTAAACATATTTCCATATATGTCATGCTGCACAAGAAAAATTAGATCAAAAGGGAAAAAAACAAGAAAAAGAAGCATTGCAAGCAAGCAAACAACAACAGTGAAGTGAAACTACTATGGATCAAAGGATCCATGATTCAGTTTCCCTAGTTCTCTTTCTGGAGGTAGATAGCTCTTTTCATCACAAGTGTATTGGAACTGCCCTCAATTACCTCATTGCTAA
Source organism: Antechinus flavipes (assembly GCF_016432865.1). Lineage (NCBI taxonomy): Eukaryota > Metazoa > Chordata > Mammalia > Dasyuromorphia > Dasyuridae > Antechinus > Antechinus flavipes. The sequence goes on along the minus strand of NC_067398.1, from coordinate 246,019,164 downwards.
AAAGAGCCAACTCTATCACAGTTGATTATCACATAATCTTGCTGTTGCTATGTACAATGGTCTCTTGGTTCTGCTCACTTCACTCAGCATCAGTTCATATAAGTCTTTTCAAACTTTTCTGAAATCAGCCTGTTCATCCTTTCTTATAGAATAATAATATTCCATTATTTACATATACTATGACTTAGTAATTAATTAATAGATCTAATAATAGTAGCTTACTTTTATATAGTCCTTTAAGCCTTGTGAAGCTCTTCAGGTACATTTTCTTATTTGATCTTCCAAACAACCCTGTGAGGAGGAGCTATTATTATCCTCATTGTGCAGATGAGAAATCAATTAGTTAAGTAAATTACCCAGAATCACACAGCTACTAAAGCTGGATTCCTATCCAGAGTTCTTCTTGACTTCAGTTCCATTGCTTTCTTCACAATCCCACAGGGTAGATGCTGTATGAAAGAAGAGGAGGCAGAAACAAGAGATGTCATGGAAGTAGAATCCATGTTGTTGTTTGTCCTTTTTTCTCAAAAAAGACCATGACATCAGGAAGGTGATGCCATGACATGGAAATGAATTGGATTTAAGTGAGGGAGGGCTGTGTAAGGTCACCTGCCTCACTTTCCCCTCCAGAGCCATCTGGGTTCGATGGCAAGATATAGCTCAAGACAACTGGAGATGGACCTGGATGAAATGGAAGACCTTGGCTTTTTGTGGTATGGTAGATGGAGGACTACATTAGAAGTCAAAGGACTTTGGTTCAAAGTCTCTGACTGCCTTACTAGGGTAAGCAAATCAGTGATCTTCTCTAGGCTTCATTTTCCTCATTTATAAAATGAGGGGTTTGGATAAGACCCTAGGGTCTCTTTCAACTCAAATTTATGGTTGGGAGATTTGGCAACTAATTGGATGGGGATGGGGGTTAGTGAGGGAGATGGAAAAATAAAGCATGACTTCAAATTTATGAATCTGGTGAATGCAAGAACAGTGGTGACTTCAAAAGACAGAGATAAGTTTTAGGAGAAAGATGGGTTGGGGAAAATAATAACAGCTGACCTTTAGATAGCATTTTCAGGATTGTAAAGCACTTTACCTACATATAGATTCATTCGATCTTCTCAATCATCTTTGAGATACGTACTATTATTACCCCCATTTTACAGATGAGAAAAGTGATGCTAAGAGGTCAAGTGACTTGTCCAGGTTACTCAACTGGCAAGTGTGTCTGGAAGATTTGAGCCCAGACATTCTTGATACCAAGTCTAGAGGTTTCTGTTATTATGTAATGCTATTCAATAGCCTCTGAGATTTTTTCCAACTCTAAATATATAATTTTTCTAAATATCTGTAATTATTATAATATTTATGTTTATATTATATTTATATAACATATAAATGTATTTTATATATTATTTATATCATTACATATTATATTATTTTATATATTACATTATATATCATATATAATATAATATTTATATTTTTGTAATATATAAATGAAATATTATAATAATTATAGCTATCTAAATATAACTCTTTTCATAGATAATAAGTTGCTTGTCACTTGAAGTATGCAAGAAGATGACAAAACCACTTATCAGGGATATTTCAAAGGGATTCATGTTTCAAGTAAGATGATCTATTTTTGAGATCTTATTCAATTTTGGGATTCTTTTATTCTTTAATCTTTAGTAGTATGGTACAATGGAAAGTTTTCTGTACTGCAAATCAGAAGGCCTGAATTTTGTCTCCCTGTTACTGTCAATTATCGCTTCTATGTGGAGTTTTAATCCTCTTCTTTAGTTGTCTTTACTTGGATATTTTAATTATAACTCAAGACCAGTTTCAAAACAGATTTACCATTTCTCTGTAAATCTATCCCTCCTTTAGACTTCTTTAATGCTATTGATGGCTTTTTTCTTTTCCTAATTATTCAGGTTCATAAATCCAGTCACCTTTAACTCTTCCCCAATTCTTCACTCTCATGTTCATGTTGTTTTAAAATCTTGTTGATTGTATTACCATGCTATCGCTCACATCTGTTCACTTTTTGCACTTAGTTGGCTTAGCTGGCCATCACTCTAGGTGAAATAAGACTACCTCATCTTCTTTCACCTGGACTATGGCATTGTTTAATCATTCTTGAATCCTGTCCAACTTTTCATGATCCCATTTGGAGTTTTCTTGGTAAAGATATTAGAGTAGTTTGCCATTTCTTTCTCCAACTCATTTTACAAGTGAGGAAACTGAGGCAAACCAAGTGAAATGACTTGCCCGGTGTCACATAGCTATTAAGTGACTAAGGCCAGATTTAAACTCAAGAATATGACTATTTTACAGGGTCAGCAGAATAATTTACTGTGACATTTAGCTGCCCTGTTATGGATAAAGGATAGACTCTTTGGTCTGGTCTTCAAGGCCTTTTACAATCGGGTTCTCATTTTGCTTTTCAGCTTTATTATATATGATTCTCCTCTTCCCCTAATTCTTCAGTGCTTTACCTTGCAGTCAGACTGCACTAGTAGGCAGAACTAGTACTACAACTAGTCATTCCATCTTCTGCCTCTGTTAACGAAATAAAAAAGTTTTAAGAGAGATAGTGATGTAGAGGTAGAGATATAAGAGCCAATGTTGAAACCTTAGATGAGCACAGTCCTCTGATTTTGGCTCTAGCCCTGTGCATTTGTAGGCCATCTCCTCTGCGTACAATGCCTTCCCTTTCCATCTCTGTTTCTCAGAATCCTTACTTCCTTTCAAGGTTCAGTTCAGGTGCTACATCTTCCATGAGGCCTTTTTTGGTAATTATTGATGAATAATCCTGCATCCTGGTGGCTCCACTCTCCCTCTTGAAATTACCTTGTCTTTAGTCATCTAAGTATATGTTGTATCCCTTCCACAGAATGTCAAATCTTTGAGGAAAGGGTTTATTTCATTTCAGCTGCTAGCACAGTGCAGTAGATACTTAAGTAGATGTTTTTTTTTGAATTAGAATTGTTCTTAGTACCACTCTCTAGGAACAAGCAGAACAAATTCATGGCTTTTTTTTTTTTTTTTTTTTTTTTACATATAATAGCCTCTTGGTTAGTTGAAAATTGTGATTATATATCTGCTTAAGTTCTTTTTTTTCCCATGTCAGTCAATAAACATTTATTAAGCACCTACTATGTGCTAAACAATGTGGTAAGATCTAGACATAATAGGAGGAAAAAGACAGTGCCTGTCCTCAAGAAGTTTATAGTCTAGCAGAGGAGATAACATGCAAACAACTACATACAAATAAGTTATATATAAGATAAAAAATAATTAATAGAGGGAAAGGCTACCTATAGTACAGGATTTCTTAAATTTTTTCCACTCTAGACCCCTTTTTTGCCAGAGAAATTTTTATATGACTTCGGATATAGAGGTATATAAGATAGGTATACAAATCAAACATTTATTGATAATAAATCATAATTTTGCAACCTATCCACCCTCACATTCAATTAACTGATCTCATAGTTTAAGAAATTTTGCTATAAAAGGTGGAATTTTAGCTGGAGCTTGAAAGATGCCAAAAATCAGAGATGAAGAAGGAGGAAATTCTAAGCATGAAGAATTGCCAAAGAAAATGACTGAAGTGGAAGAATGGAGAGTTTTGTTCAATCATTATTTCTTTTAAAATTTTCCATTAAATTTTTTATTGATCTTTTACTTTTACATTACATATATTTCCTAACATATCCCTCTCCCTCCCTTTTCCAGAATGCCATCCTTTATGAGAGAATAAAAGAGGGGAAAAATTTTTAGTGAACATAACCAATATATTAGTCAAGTCCAGCATTATATTGAACTCCACACTCATCATCTACCATTTCGGCAAAGAAGGGAGGGAGATGCTTCCTCATAGCTATTTTTCTGGACTAAGCATAGCATTATAATTACACAGAATTGAGTTTTGTTTGTTTTGTTGTTATTCTTTCAATTTATATTATTGTCAGTATTATGTGCTATATATTGTTTTCCTAATTCTGCTTAATTCACTTTGTGTGGGTTAATGTCTTTTCATACTTTTCTGTGTTCATCATATTTGTTGTTTCTTATAGCCCAATATTTTCCATTATATTCATGCTAAAATCTATTTTGTTCCCCATTAATTGGAGAATGGGCATCTATTTAAAACATTCTCATCACTGTCAAGCCTTTTTCAGATAATAAAATTTCAGTCTTCTTACCATCTTACTCATCCTCTTCTGGACCCAGGACAATTTGGGCAATGTGCCTTCTAAAATCCTATATTCCAGGATAAAATACAATAGTACAATCAATTAATAAGCATTTATTAATCACCTACTTTTGCCAAGTCCTGGGCTAGATTTTAGGGATACAGAGACAAAAATTAACAGTTCTTGCCCTCAAGAAACTTATATTCTATTGGAGGAAATGATAGTTATAAAAGTAAGTATAAACAGAATATATATTATATATACATATATAATAAATGGATATTTATGAGCAAATAAAATAAATACAGTATAGTAAGAGAGGGAAAGTATATCTAGTTGGATTTGGCCACATGGCATCCTGTATCACCTTGTGACATTTAACTGGACCTAGCTGAGTATATCTCAGACTATCAACTAATAACCTTTGATTGTGTTTGTTCCACCAAATAGTGTGTGTACATAAGAGAGACAGACCCTAACATACACAAAGAGAGGCAAAGCAGGAGAAATAGGGAGAACCAAGACAGAGAGATTCCCTTTCATTAATTCCAGTGAAGCCAGTTTGTAGCTAATCACTATAGATGATTCTTTTTCCTTCCCCTTAATAGCTCAGAGGAGATCTTTGGCTTGTAAGGCTCACGGGTGAGCAGCCAGGGCCTTAGCCATGCCAGAGATGCATCCGGGGCCTCTCCTGGGAGTCTTGCTGCCTGGACTGGACGCTCAATGATAAGAAAATGATATTTATTAATAGGCCTTGATATCCATTTGGCTGAAAATTCTGTTGCCATGGCAATCCCTCAAATTGGAGATGGTGCAGCAGAAGCAGTAGCTCTTAGTTATAGCAGCTGTTTAAGGGGCTGTGTGTATGTAGAGAAGAGGCTCTGTGGATGGAGGGGGTATTTATGCGTGTGTATGTATATTGGGGTGTGTATGTAAATCTGTGCTATGCATGTATAGCTTCAGTTAGTCTCTGTATTCAATATTTATGTGTTTTCTCTCCCATAAGGATGTAGTACTTCCCCTGAGAGCTGGGAGTATAAAGTTTTTTTCCCTTTCTGTGCATCTCCAGCGCTTAGCACAATGTCTGGCACACAGTAAGCCCTTATACAATACATGTTAAATTGATGCTTGGGATATGTGTTTAAACATGCATTTGTGTTTATAGGTATATGTGAATGCTTACCATTCTCTGACTTTGGGGAAGGCACTTCCCTTCTCTGTGCCTCAGTTTTCTTTGTAAAATGGGGCAGTATGCTAGTTGTTCTCTAAGAGCTCTTCCATCTTGGAAATTTGTATGTACCCATATGTATGATTATGTGTATATGCATTTGAATGTACAGGCTTACCTTTATGTTCTCATGTGAAAGTTTGAGTAGATTCCAGAAGTCTTTCCCTTCTCTCAAGGCTAGGAAGGTGCTTTTTCTCTGTTCATATTAAACTGACATATTTTCCATGGAGATATGTCCTATGTATCTTCCTGCCTCTCTAACCCCTTAATATAAGATAAAAGGGCCTGCCCTAAAATAGAGGAGTCACATTGCTGGAGTGAATTTATTTCAATACTCAAATTATATAGCCAGAGACAAGTAGGTGGTATAACGAATGGCATGCTGGATTTGATAACACGAAGATTTGAATTCAAATCCTGCCTAGATGTTAGATTCTAGGCAAACTATATAACCTTTCTGTGCCTCAGTTTCCTCATTTATAAAAAATGAGGGAGTTGGATCTAATACTTTCATGCCTAAATCTATGCTTTTATGATCAGATCTCTAATAGTCAAGACCTGAGAAAAGGAAACAGTCACACTAGGGAGTATATAGCAGAATCCAGGTTGGTAAGAGCTGGTCCTGGTGGTTTGGCTACTTCTCAGTCAAATAAACAACTATTTATAATGTTAACATTTTATATCTTGATAGGAACTTATACTTCTCTTTTTTTTCAGCTCAAGAAAATCAAACTTTTATTCCCACAGCAATTAATTGTCAATAATTTGGTACTTTCATCTTTAAAATAGCTTTAAAAGAATATACAAAAACATATTGCAACTCATATCTATTCAAATTTGCAGTGCTCTTTGTGTGCCCCACTGACAGAGCCATGTCTACTTACATGCATGATGTATAAGACTTTGTGGAGGCCAAAGTCTTCCTATCTCACCTCCAAAAAAACTTCCTCTGTTGTGCCATAGAAACCTCTTCACCTTGGAAGCTCACTCCACCCCATCTATACTTTCACATTAGAAGTATTGTTTAACCTGTCAGATTGGCTAGAATGACAGGGAAAGATAATGCGGAATGTTGGAGGGGATGTGGAAAAACAGGGACACTGATACATTGTTGGTGGAGTTGTGAACACATCCAGCCATTCTGGAGAGCAATTTGGAACTATGCTCAAAAAGTTATCAAACTGTGCATATCCTTTGATCCAGCAGTGTACTTCTGGGCTTATATCCCAAAGAGATACTAAAGAAGGGAAAGGGACCTGTATGTGCCAAAATGTTTGTAGCAGCCCTGTTTGTAGTGGCTAGAAGCTGGAAAATGAATGGATGCCCATCAATTGGAGAATGTTTGGGCAAATTGTGGTATATGAATGTTATGGAATATTATTGTTCTGTAAGAAATGACCAGCAGGATGAATACAGAGAGGACTGGCGAGACTTACATGAACTGATGCTGAGTGAAATGAGCAGAACCAGGAGATCATTATATACCTCAACAACAATACTGTTTGAGGATGTATTCTGATGGAAGTGGACCTCTTCAATAAAGAGAGCCTTAATTGATCAAAGATGGACAGAAGCAGTTACACCCAGAGAAGGAACACTGGGAAATGAATGTAAACTACTTGTATTTTTGTTTTTCTTCCCGGGTTGTTTATACCTTCTGAATTCAATTCTCCCTGTGCAACAAGAAAACTGTTTGGTTCTGCACACATATATTGTATCTAGGAGCTTATACTTCTCAAAAGGACTTTCTTAATCCATGTTCTGGTAAGGCAGATAAGGTAAGTTTTGTGGGCTCCACCTTACAGATGAAGAAACTAAGACCCAGAAAAGTTAAGGAACTCAATGTTACACAGTGAATAGTTTTTACATTGGAGTTGATAACCTTCATTACTCCTATTGAGAACACTGAACCTTGGTCTACATATATCATTGTTGTTGACTCATTTCAACTGTGTTCAACTCTTTGTGACCTTATTTGGGATTTTCTTGGCAGAGATACAAGAGGAGGTTGTCATTTCCTTCTTCAACTCATTTACAGATGAAGAAACTGAGGCAAAAGAGGAAGTGACTTGTTCAGCATCACTCAGCTAGAAAGTGTCTGAGGCTGGATTTAAACTCATAAAGATGAGTCTTCCTGACTCCAGGTTCAGCACTATGCCCATTGGGCCACCTACTTTGAGGCCAGATTTGAACTCATGAAGATGAGTTTTTCTGATTCCAAGCCCAGTTCTAAAACCTAGTTGCCCTGGTATAATATCAGATATTGAATTATTTTCTAGGTTAATTCAGGGATTTTCCCCTCTGTCGTTTTAATTATTTAATTTTGAAGTCAGCACTATAGTCTAAGTTCAACATGATTGTAACTCTTTGGGTCTCTACTTCCTCCTCAGCAAAATGATGGGGGGAAAGACTAGATCCTCCCTAATGGTTTTTGGAAATCCAGTTTCCCTCAGAAAATGCTGACACATTGCAATTGCATCTAATATAAAGTTCAATTTGTTTCAATTTCATTCAACAAGCATTTATTCATTTCCTACTCTCTGCCAGACAAGAGGCAGCATGATATAGTGTCTAGAGAGACGGTCTCAGAGGCTAAATTTCACTTTTTACCCCTACTGGTTGTATAACACTAGGAAAGTCACTTAACCTCTTAGTTGCATAAGCATACTTTGAAGAAGGGCCACTTATCTGTATTGGTATGCATTTGGTCTTGATTTTCCAGAGAAGGTATAGAGTAGAAAAAAGGAGGAGAAGGGACTATAACTTTTGGACTGACAAAGACTAATCTAAGGTGAATGATCTGGGAGAGTTTACATCTCCAATCTTGCCTACAGTCTCAGATACTTATATCTGATATTCAACATCCTTTATAATCCTGCTTTATTTCTTGGAATCTGGTAAAAATCAGTTCACTATGCTTTAATTTCCTAAATGAGATGGAGAAGGAAATAGCAAACCACTCCAGTATCTTTGCTAATAAAACTACAAATGAGGGGCAGCTAGGTGGTGCTGTGGATAGAGCACCAGCCCTGAAGTCAGGAGGACCTGAATTCAAATCTAACTTCAGACACTTGACATTTCCTAGCTGTGTGACCCTGGGCAAGTACTTAACCCCCGATTTCCTCAGCAAACAACAACAACAATAACAAAAACAAACAAAAAACACCAAACACTACAAATGGGATGATTTCAGAAAAATTTGGAAAGACGATTGTTGCAGAGTGAGAATTCATGATGAAAAATGTTATCCATTTTCAGAAAAAGAAATGAGGGTATCTGAATACAGATTGAAACCTATTGTTTTTCATTTATTTTTCCCTTCTCCCTCCCTCTCTCTCTCTCCCTCCCTCCCTCTCTCCCTTCCTTCTTTCCTTCCTTCCTTCCTTTCTTCCTTCCTTCCTTCCTTCCTTCCTTCCTTCCTTCCTTCCTTCCTTCCTTCCTTCCTTCCTTCCTTCCTTCCTCCCTTCCTTTCTTCCTCCCTTTCTTTCTCCCTTCCTCCCTCTTTCTCTTCCCTTCCTCTCCTCTCCTCTCCTCTCCTCTCCTCTCCTCTCCTCTCCTCTCCTCTCCTCTCCTCTCCTCTCCTTTCCTCTCCTCTCTTCTCCACTCCTCTTCTATCTCTGTCTCTTTCTTCCCCCCCAACAAAATGATTAATATAGAAACATGCTTTACATGTACATGCACATGTATAATCTATATCAAATTACTTATTGTCTTAGGAAGGAGAAAGAGAGGGATAGAATTTGAAAAAAATTAAAACTTAAAAAACTAAAAAAAGTATTAAAATCATCTTTACATGTAATTAGAGAAAAATATCATTAAAAGAAAACAATGTCAAATGGGGTCACAAAGAGTTGAACTCAACTCAGGAGACAACAACAACAATAGCAATTCCTTTGCACCAAATTTCCTGCATATTGGATATGGAAGATAATCACTCCTTTCTGCATCTGATGCCCAGCCTGGTTTCAACTGCTTAGAAAAAAAAAAGGCGTCCCTCCTAGGTTAAGTTCGTCACTTCTAATCTCATCACCAAGCTGCTAACTCAAACCTTGATCAACACCAACTCTCTCAGGCTCTTCTTCTCTTTGATTGGAGGGCTGGAGGGTAGAGGACCAGACTCCTCTCAATATCTTTTTTTTTTTTTAATAGATACGTAATGTCCTGCATACTTCTAGATCTTTACTTAAACTTTTTTTTAATTTAAATTTTTATTATTATAGCTTTTTATTTACAAGATATATGCATAGGTAATTTTTCAGCATTGACAATTGCAAATCCTTTTGTTCCAACTTTTTCCCTCCTCCCCTCTCCCCTGCCCCTTCTCCCAGATGGCAGGTAATCCAATACATGTTAAATATGGTATCCTCTCAATATCTTGATAAAATACAAAAACTGTACCCTTAGTTCACTCCTCTTGCATCTACTACTTTACCCGGTCTCTGCTCCATGAAACAAGACATTCCTGCACCTCCAACCTCTTGATTTTCCCTTCCCTCCCCTACCTCTATTTTCTTGCCTCCTTTTGTGTGTGTTGTCTCCCCTTTTAGATTATAAACTCCTTGAGTGAAGAGATTGTCTTTCTTTTTGCTAATTGGAGCCCCAACACTTAGGGTAGTGCCTGACACATAATAGATGCTTAATAAATATTTGTTGGAATGGATAATGACTCTACCACGAGGCCAGTGGCCTTACCTATTCTCCGGTATCAGATATACTGACATTAGAGGTCACAGGACTCAACCTCTCAGAAGCTGAAGGACTCTGGGAGTCAGTGATCTGAATATTCCTATGGTAGTCATTGTGGACCATTTCACAGTATGGTCTCCTGCATGCTTTCCCATTCTCAAAATTTTCTTTTTGGAGCTTCCTGTGCCACCAGGATTTTATGATGGCAGAGAGGGAGATGAGGACAGTAAAGAGAAATGGCCTCATTTTTTCCTGGTTATGCAACTTTATTTATCTCTATTGGCCTCTAACTTCAGTAGGGTTCCCCATTGTGGCTCTGCCTAAATGTTGTTAATATGTTTGTTTGGATAATGTTAATAACTGCATTTAAATGATGTGGGCCCTACAGTATACCTACTACTTGGCAAATCCATCCTATTCAGAGGCAAATTTTCTATGACCTGAGTCTTGCTTTAAAAATTTTTTTAATAGATTTTTTTTTGTTTCTTACATCACCCCTAATATCCTATATATTCTTTTCTTTTCCTTTCCCAAGAGCCATCTTATATGACAATTTATTTATTTATTTATAATTTTTTTTAAGAAATGAAGAAAAATAAGTTGGTGCAATTGATTGATACACTGAAAAAGTCTGAAAAACATGTGCAATATAATAAGACTCCCACTTTCATGTCTTCTCATACTTCTGCATTTGAATTCCATTAGATCTTTATAATTTTGTTATACTTCTGTTTTTTTTATTTTTATGTGTAGCTGTTGTTTCTATGCATATTATTTTCTTGGCTCTGCTAACTTCACTCTGCAACAGTTCATATTGATTTTTCCATGCTTCTCTGTATTCATCAATGCATCATTTCTTATAACATAGTAATATTCCATTGCATTCACGTACCACAATATGTTTAGCCATTACTTTGTTGATGGGCATTTACTTTGTTTCTAATTTTTAACTGTTACAAAAAATACTGCTATAAATATTTTGGAGTATCTGGGGACTTTTTTTTCCCTGATTGATGCCTTTCCAAGTTTTGTCTTCCAAACCTAATGACATGCTCCCTAAATCTCATTGCATTTATGGTAATTTTAAAAATCCCTTTTGAATATTGGGAATATTTAAGTCAATTTTATGATGCTTTTACAACAGAAAATGGAATAAAGTTTTGCTTTGCTGTTGTGAATACTTTGTTCAAATTGGTGAAGAATTTTGTTTTACTGTAGCAGTTCAGTAATTCTTGTGAAGTGGCCAAAAGCCACATGCTCTAGTTAGCATTTAGGGCCATAGATCCAGAATGGAAAGGGACTTTCAGAGACCATCTAATTCAATTCTCTCATTTTAGAGATGGAGAAATTGAGGTTCAGAAATTTAGTGACACTAAATTACACATTGATTTGTTGCATTTACTGTGCTTTGTGTCAGAATTCTTAATGAGATTAAACAAATCACCCTAGTTTTCATTTTTTTTAAATGTAATAGATCAGCCACAATTCCAGAGGATCAATGAAAAAATACATATGCCCTGAAAGAGAGGTGATGTATTCAGGGTACAGAATGAGACATATCTTTTGGTTTATAGGCACACAAACATAGTTATAAAGGCTGGCTTTTCACTTATTCTCAATGAGGGGAGATGGGAGAGAGAGAAAATGGATTTTTTGCTAAATTGAAAAAAAATTTAAAGACTATTAAAAATTTTAAAAATGTATTTGGATCCAAAGATATGTAAACTCTTTCCAATTCTATCTCAAGATTTTTTGCCATGTCCAGCAGCTCACTTCATTCCCAGTGCCTCCATTATTTAACATGTAAAATGGAATGAATACTCTTCATCCTCTCCTCACTTCTTAGCACACTTTTGAAGGGAAAGGAGCTAATATGAAAAGTATCCTGATCAAAGCTGGTTTTATGTGTAAGTTAGAATAAATGATTACATATGTGATATAATTTACTGAGTTCTATGAAGGAGTTCATAGTAAAATACATCTCCACAATTAACCTGCTGGGCTGGTTGGGTCCCCTTGATGGTGACCTGAAATTTTTTACTTTTTTTTTTTTGCTGAAACAATTGGGATTAAGTGATTTGTCCAGGGTCACACAGCTGAGAAGTGTTAAGTATATGAGTCTGGATTTGAACTCAGGAACTTCCGATTTCAGGATTGGTGCTCTATCCACTATAACATCTAGCTACTCTTGGAAATTTTTACTACTAAGGATTCTTTTTGGGATGTGGGTATATTGAAGTTCATGACTAGTGATTTTACCAACATAGGAATATTTTGGTTTGGAAATTTCCTCTCTGATCCAGGCCTGTAATTCACTGATGTTGTTTAGCTTTTGTTTTTGAAGAGACCAATAACATCATGGAGTGATGTCTTGACTTGAGTGTGACTTGTGTTTAAATGAGATAAAGTTGCATAAATTTGTCAGTCTCATTCTTTCTTCCAGAATTACTGAAGTCCAGTAGCAAGATTAAAGTCAGGATAATTGGCAACTGATAATTTATAGTCTTAGAGAGTACCCTGGGTCATTAAGAAGATAGAGCATATCTTGGATCATTGGGAAAATAACTTATTTGATCAAGCTCACTCATTATCAGTGTGGACATCCCTGGAAAGTATACTGCCAAGGTAAGAGACCTTATCCACAACATTCAGAACTTTATTTTTTATTGTAACTGATGGTTCCACATATGGAAGGTGTGGTGGTGGCTGATAGAGGATCCATGTTTCCTTGGTGTTAATTGTTAGGATGAAATTAGTATAAACAGCAGAGAATTGATCCATACTTTGTTGCATTTCAGCTTCAAAGGCTGAATTGAGCATGCTATCATCTGCAAACAAAAAATCATGCACCAACACTCCCTCCATTTTAATTTTGGCCCATAGCCTTTTCAAGTTGAAGAATTTACCATCACTGTGGTAGATGACTTTGATTCCATGTTTGTCCTCATTAAAGACATTTGACAGCATGGCTGAAAATATTATAATAAAAAGCATAGGAGCAAGCACGTAGCCTTCTTTCATTCCTTTGGTGACTGGGAAAGCTGAGAGCCAGTGTGACTTCAGAAGAGGCCAAGGAATAGTCGAGTTGATGTTTACTGCTCAACAACTCCAGGAAAAATGCCAGGAGCAGAACAAAGGTCTGTATACAACATTTGCAGATCTGACCAACGCCTTTGATACTGTCAGTTGTGAGGGCTTATGGAAAATTATGTCAAAATTTGATTGCCCAGAGAAGTTCATCAACTAGGGTCCTGGACAATGGAGCAAGCTCACATAATAAACATATCAGAGATTTTTCCTCCTTCTCTAAGACTAGTCTTCTAGCCACCACATCCACATCACATTCTCTTTCCAAGGATTCATATCTTTGAACTATTTTTATTACCTACTCTAACGGGAAAAAGCTTGGATTTTAAGTCAAATGATCTGAGATCATATCCGAGCCTTAATGCTTACTACCTGGGAGATCCTGGGAAAAATCACTTAACTGACTTAAGTCTTATCTTTCATATTAAATGAAACAGTTGCAAAAGATAGCTTCTGAGATTCCCGACAGCTCCAATGTAGCACGGGTTTCTTTGAGCATGCTCAGTTTGTCTAACATTGATCTCTCTGTGTCCTCCATCTAACATGGTTGGGGATACAGGAGACTCCATGTGAGACAAACTGTATACAATCAAAGAAACCTGATCTACATACAATATGATCTTATATATGCCTTCAAGAAGCATTCAGTAGGGAGGGGGACTACCTAAGTAAATAAGTGCAAAATATATACCAAATAATATGGGGAATAGGAAGGGGGGCTAACAAATGGAAGAAGCTCAGGAAAATTCTTATATAGCAGGTAACACTTTAGCTGAATCTTGAACCCTAAAAGGTTAGAAGAGAGGGTGTAATCTAGGCATGGGAAGCAGTCAGTGCAAAACCCTAGGGATGGAGGGAAAGAAGGATTTATTAAGTACTTATTATATGTCAGGCTAAGCCCTTTACAAATATTAAATCATTTGATACTTAAAACAACTCTGGGAAGTAGGTGCTATTATTATCCCCATTTTAAAGAATAGGAAATAGAGGCAGGATCATACAGCTTGTAAGTGTCTGAGTCTGGATTTGAACTTCTTGACTCCAGATCTAGGCCTCTTTTCACTGTTTACCTAGCTGCCCTGTAATAGATAAGCACAATAGAATAGCATGTACAAGGAACAGCAAGTAGGTTAATTTAGAATGGGTTAAAATTCATGATGGGGAATGAGGTGCAACAAATAATTCTGGAAGAGTGAGCTGGAGTCAGATTATGCAGGGATTTAAATGCCAAAGAATTTGTATTTTGTCAGAGAGATTTTTGTCAGCTTCCTGAGCAGGAGAGTGACATGGCCAGATGTAGGCTTTAGGAGTAGAATTTGTGTGCAAGATAGATAGCAGAGGAAAGAGACTTGAGGCAAAAAGACCAATTAGGTTTTTGTAAAAGTCCATATCATAGGATATCAGGATTTAAGAATGGAAAATATCTTAGAATTATGCATAGCCTATGTCCCAGAAATACCGGTAGTAGACCTATATCCCAAGGAGATCAAAGAAAAGGAAAAGGACCCATGGGTAAAAAATATTTATTGTAACTTTTTGTTTTTATTGTGGTAAAGAACTGGAAATAAAGAGAGTACCTATCAAAGGATAAAAAACCAAAGTGATGAGTTCAGAGAAATCTGAAAAAACTGGTATGAACTGATGCAGAATGAAATGAGCAGATTTGGGAGCACAATTTTTATAACAACAACAGTGCAAGGATAATTAACTCTGAAAGACTTAAGATCTCTGATCAATGACCATGGGTCTAATAATGATATATGCTACTCACCTCTCTGCAGAAAAATGATTGATTTAAGATGCAGAATAAGACATAGAATTTTAGTCTTGGAGAATGCAGAAAATGTTTTTGTTTGACTATGTATATTTGTTATAAAAGCTTTCTTTTTCTTTTAAGTTGGAGGTGGACTTTATACCTCTCAGATTGGCTAAAAGGACAGGAAAAGATGACAATAAATATTGGAGGGGATATGGGAAAATGGGACACTAATGCATTGTTGGTGGAACTGTGAAATGATCCAACCATTCTGGAGAGCTATACCCAAAGGGCTATCAAACTGTGCATAACTGATCCAGCTGTCTCATTACTGGGTCTGTAATCCAAAGAAATCATAAGAGAGAGAAAGGGACCCAGATTGCAAAAATGTAGTAGCTCTTTTGTAGTGGCAACCAACTAGAAATTGAGTGGAAGCCTATCAGTTAGGAAATGACTAAGTTATGATATATGAATATAATAGAATGTTATTATTCTATAAGATATGATGAGCAGGCTAATTTCAGAAAAATCTGGAAAGACTTACATAAACTGACCCTGGGTGAAGTGAGCAGAACCAAGAAAACATTGTGTACAGAAACAATGATGATCAACTGTGATGGACTTGGCTTTTTTTGACAATGTGATGATCCAAGGCAATTCCATTAGACTTAGGATGGAAAATGCCATCCTTATCCAGCGAGAACTATGGAAATTGAATACGGATCAAAGTATAGTACTTTCACCTTTTGTTTGTTTGTTTCTCATTTTTTTCCTCTTTTGATCTGATTTTTCTTTTTTCCTCTTTTATTAAAGCTTTTTAATTTTCAAAAGATATGGAAGGATAATTGTTCAACATTAACCACTGCAAAACCTTGTGTTCCAATTTCTCCCCCTTCCCTTCACCCTCTCCCCTAAATGGCAAATTAACTATGTTAAACATAGTAAAAATATCTGTTAAATCCAATATATGCATACACATTTATACAATTATCTTGTTGCACAAGAAAAATCAGATCAAAAATGGAAAAAATGAGAAAGAAAACAAAATGCAAGCAAACAACAACAAACATAGTGAAAATGCTATGTTGTGTTCCATACTCAGTTCCCACAGTCTCTCTGGGTGCAGATGGCTCTCATCATCACAAGATCATTGGAACTGGCCTAAATCTTTCTCATTGTGGAAAAGAGCCACGTCCATCAGAATTGATCATCATACATCGATCTGATTTTTCTTGCACAACAAGACAACACATTGCACATATTTAATCTATATCAGATTACTTGCTGTCTTGGGGAGGGGGAAAATAAGGAAGGGAGGGAGAAAAATTTAGAACACAAAGTCTTACCAAAAAAGAAATGTTAGATTGGAGGTGGGTAAGAGTAAAAGAAAGTAAATATAAAGTGAAAAATAAAATGAAAATTATAAAGTTAAAAAAATGACCTTAAAGATTATCTAATTCATCTCCTTATTATAGTTGAGAAACCCAAAGCCAAAAGGTCATAGATTAAAAACCAGAAAGCACTTTAAAGGCTATTTAATTCAAAGCCACCTAATTCAACCTTCTCATTTACAGGTGAGGCCCAGAGAAGCTAAATTAGGTCACACAGGTAGTAAGTAGCAAGCCTGTGATTCAGTCTTCAGACTCCAAATGCCACGGTTCCTGGCATTCATTCTAGTGCCAGGATTAGGGCTGGAGGAAAACTCAGATTTATCAGGAACGATCCCCTCATTTTTCAGATTGAAAAACTGAGGTCCCACCAGAGGAAGGTTGGGTTTGGGGACGGGGCTGCTTACAGAGGTCACGCAGTCAGCTGTCAGCAGAGCCTGGCCTAGAACTCAGGTCTGCTGAGTCCCCAGCTGAGGCCCTGAGCTCTTCTATGACTTTGGAATAATACCTGCTCTGGGATGCAGCAGCACTGCGAGCCCTGCCTGCCTGAGAATCACAGCATATGGTTAATTACGGGCATGCCACATTGAATAAAAATCCCATCCCGTCCCACAGTGGTTGGCCTTCTCACCTCAGGAGGGCTGGAAAGTTGCAGGAGAAGGGGACTGGGTTTGTTTCCCACTTCGATCTCAAACTAAGGCAAGACTCCAGGGTGGGGGACACTTGTTTCCTAGTGGGAGGTGAGGGGAGGTCCTGGTGGGAGAAAGAATCTGGATTCCAGGGAGCCACAGGGCCCAGCCGCCTCTGGTGGGGAAATAATGATCGTCTTTTTTTCCCCCAGACATACAACCGTTCTGGCAGTTTAGCAAAGTTCATTAAAATGCTGGCATCCAGCCGGGCATCGCTTTTAACCTTGGTGCTCTCTTAATTACTAGCTCTGTCTTTGCCTCCGGGTGCAGGGAGTTGCAGCTGTTAGCTCAGAAGGTTGCTGGGGGTCGTGGGCGGGGTTGAACCCTGATTTGGTAAAGTCCCTGCCTGGGGGGACCTGGCTCCATATGATTTCCCCACACACATCCCAAGAAAATAATTATAAAAAGAGGGGATGGAGAGTTAATCACAGTAGATAGAGCAAGGAGACCTGGAGTCAAGAAAACTTGAGTTCAAATCTCATCTCAAAGACAAACCGTGTGATCCTGAGAAAGTCACTTCATCCTCTTTGCCTCAGTTTCTTCATCTGTAAAGTAAGCTAGAGAAGGAAATGGCAAACTGCTTGCTCCATTGCCTTTGCCAAGAAACCCCAAATGGGGTCATGAAGAGTTGGACACAACTGAAAAATAATTGAACAACAACAGCAACAATGGAAAGGCTATTGAATGCAGAATCTGATACTCCTTAGTTGTATAATTTTGAGGAAGTCGATTCAGGAGCCCAAGCTCTAGAATCAACAGGTCTGGGTTCAAATCCCATCTTGGATGCTTTTTCCTAGTATGATCTTCAACAAATCTCTCAGTTTTTTAATCTATAAATTGGGTAGTCTTGCCTCTCTCTAGATTTATGGTCCTAAAATCTGACACCAGTTTTTTCACTTGTAAAAAGGAATAAGAAGACTTTTACTACCTGTCTCATAGGGTTTTTTGTTTTTGTTTTTGTTTTTAAGGAAAATACTTAGTAAGTCTTAAAGTGACAGAAAAATATTAATTTGTTGTAAAACCTTGTGCTTGGGTCATGGAAGGATACAAAAATTTATTTATTAGCTTCTTGTCCTCATGGAGCATACAACCCAACGGGGTGGGGTAGGGCAGAGATAAGAATGATTCCATGTATAACAACTACAATAAAATCAAAAGATGTTAAATGTCATGAGAGCGTTTCAATTTCTCCCCTTCCCCCCACAATCTCCCCTAGATGGCAAATAATCCAATTTTTGTTAAACATAGTAAAAATATCTGTTAAATCCAATATATGCATACATATTTATACAATTATCTTGCTGCACAAGAAAAAGAACTGTGATTCTGGAAGAGTGAGGCTGAAGACTATGCAACTCTGTTTTACGAAAATCCAATTCATGCATGAGTCAAGATGTCATCTTGTGATGTCATTGGTCTTCTTCAAAAACAAAGGACATATAAACCCAAGATGAGTGATTCGGACAAAAATGACTTCTGAGGTCCCTTTCAGCTTAATCCCAATGATACTATAGGATTCTAGTCTAGGGCAGAAGGAGGGTCAGACTGAACTACCTATTTGGTTTTTCTTCTAATTCATTCCCTTTTCTATGTCCTTCCATGCTGTTTTGATTCCAGACTCTCACTAACTTTCATCCCTATGCACCTGACCCCACTTCTTCCTGTACTCCAGGCAGGGTGAGATTATCTCTGTCTCCTTCGTTCCTGTTTTCCACTCTTTTCTTTGTAAGTAGGACAAACTTCTTGAAATCTTCCAAGGCCTCTTCCTTTTCCCTTCCAAAAACTGCCTTGTGTTTCTAATGCTTCGCATCCTCTCTCCCACATGATAAGCAGTGAAGAAATAAAGGTAAATTGGCAGTTTCGTTAGACCTTTTGGTGACTTCAAATACACTGTTTCTACCCAATTCATTGACCTTTAAAAATCAAAGGCTGGGTGAGAATACACTGCTGGTTAAGAGCCATCTCTAAGACTTAAGTACTAACATCTGCAATCTTCCAGATCACTTTCAAATTTGCTTCTAATTTAAAAAAATATATATATGTGTTTTAATACTGTGTCCTTTGTATTGATACCTTGTTTTTCTATCACATTTACTTCTGAATATATCCCTCTTTCCTTCTCCATTCCCAAGTCAATCATTCTTCATAACAAATTGTGGGGGGGGAACCTACTTCTAATTCTTTTTTTTTTCTACTTCTAATTCTTAAAAGTACCAAAACTTCTTTCCAGATTATATATTTTCATAGATCTTGGAATATTGTTCTGTGTGTGTGTGTGTGTGTGTGTGTGTGTGAATATATATGTGTGAGAGAGAAAGGGAGGGAGGGAGAGAGAGAGGTAAGGATACAGAAGGGGGAAGAGAGGGTGAGAGAAAAATCGGGATGGAATAAAAGGAACCTCTCTCCCTATTTCTACTTCTTAATACCCTCTGGTTTAAAAAGACCAGAAATAGTATTGGTCAGTCAGGGAGAGTTTCAAAGAGAATATCAATTTTTAGTTAAGTTTTGAAGAGAGGAATAGTCCTTCTCTAAACTCTGCATGATCCTGTTTAAAAGAAATTGAAATCTTGGCCTTCACCTTCAGGAAAGTAATTTTGATTACCATTTTACAGGTAAAGCAACTGAGATTTAATGATTAAATGACTTTACCAAAGTTACACAGTGATAGGAGTGGGGGAAAGAACTGCAATTCAGATCTCTCTCCTCTAAATGCAGTGCATTGTCCACTACAATATGTTGCCATTTCATTTTTCTTCAACATATTTGAGCAAAATATGACCTGGTTATGATATAGAGGGTTTGTGCACAAAACTCCTAGGAAGCTCATTCTAAGACACAATAAACTCATCATTAAATTGAGGAGAAAGAGAAGCATGAAACTGCTCCATCCCAGTATCAAAGAAGAGATCAACAGGGATTAACACCCCCACTCCTTTCACCAGTACAAAGAAAAGGCCATTTGTCTCCTTAATGAAGAGGAATCAGACATGGAATTAGACAATCATAGAATATCAGAATTGGAAAGAGTCTCAGAACATAGAATGAAGAATGTTAAAGCTGGGAGTAGGGGTCAACCTTAGGACATAGAGAGAACAAAATGTCAGAGCTGGGAAGGATTTTTAAGACAGAACATAGAAGGTCAGAGCTGAGAGGGATCTTAGAACATAAACAGAATGTCAGAGTTGGAAGGGATTTTAGGACATAGAATATAGAATGTCAGAGTGAGAAGCATTTTAGAAATAGAACATAACATGTGAGGGTTAAGAGGGAAATTAGAACATAGGGAACAGCATGGTACAGTAGAATGAATAATGGACTTAGAATCACAGATGACCTGGGTTCAAACCTTGGTTTTGCTATCTACTATCTTGAAAGTCTCTTCAGCTGACTTCCTTATTCCAGGCCCACTGCTCTGTCCACTTTACTCTCTGTTGCTTCTGCTACCTTAGAATATAGAAAAGAGATAGAGCTAGAAGGGATTTGGAATTTAGAATTTGGAGCTTGGAGGGACCTTAGAACATAGCACAGAGCAATAGTCTCCAAAGCAGGGATGAGGGGATCATGGCATAATCTCAAGGAATATGTGGCCAACTAGTCACAAGTAGGAAGATAGGTTACATCCTATGAGTTCCTCCATAAATGAGTTTTTTGACAACACAACTACACCCTAGTCCCCTTTCCCATCAACCATCATATCCCAACTCTTTCCCCTTGCACCATGGATTTTCTGTGCCTATGCCTATATCCCACCCTACCCAGTCCCTGTCTCCCAGATCATTCTGTAATTGTAGTAGGCATCCTTCAAAGAGTAGGGTATGAACATCAGAGCAGTGAACTTTATCTTTCCTTTTTGATTGGACTAAGTGGGTTCCACAGGATAAGCAAGTACAAATGATTTTGATTTGCATAGAATATCTCATTACAAGGTTTTTTCCCCCAGAACTCATCCCTATTCTGAAGTTTCCTGTTTCTGCCAAATGCTCCATTATCCTTCTACTCCCCCAAGTTTGTAATATTGATATCATTCTTGAATCCTCACTCTTACTTCACATCAGTCACCAAATCTTGCCCAATCTGTGGTAAAATCTTTTGAGCTCATAATGGTCTGATCAGCCATGGTTGGACACATTGTACCTTGACCCCAACATAGTGATGTCATTTTGGTCCTCTTCAAACATAGACAACAACCACCTACGCACTTGCCAAATCTTATTTATTCAACACTTCTCATTTCTCAAATTCATACACTTACACCTCTCCCATTATCTACTATCCTCATTTACATTTTCATCATTTCTCTTGCAATATCCTCCTAATTAATGTCTCTAGGATCTTCTCCACTCCAACTTATCCTTTCTAAAATGCAAGTCTGATCTTATCATTCTTCTGCTCAATAAATGCCAATGGTTCCTCTATTACTCTAGAATTAAATATTATTTCATCTTTATCTCATCCTTTTTAATTTCTAATTTTATAAATGCTATAATGTACAACTATTAGCACAATAGTACCTGTTTATAATTTATGAATAATTATACATATATTGAGAGTGTGTGTTCAAAAATAGTTTATTAATGATGATTTTAAAAGGCAGGAGACCATTAGCAGAAAGAATGCTCAAATTATTGGAGACCTTACTCCCCAAGATATAGAGTGATAAAGTAGAGGGCATTATGTATTAGAGATAGAAAGGACCCCAGAGGTCCCTTTCTACCTTTCTAACCCAGAGGTTATCTAACCTAGCTCTCTTTTCTTAAATCATTCATTCTTTGAACAAATAAATAATGACCAAGCACTTAACTATGTGCAATGTATTATACAAGTATTGAAAGAGATATAAAGATCAGTTGCAGAGTATGTGCCCTCAAGAAAATTATCTTCGGGGCAGCTAGATGGCACAGTACCAGTTCTGGAGTCAGGAGGACTTGAATACAAATCTAGCTCAGACACTTAAGACTTATTAGCTGTGTGACACTGGACAAGTAACTTAATCCCAATTATCTCACTGAACAAAAAGAAAATTACCTTTATTTTCAGGTGAAGTAAATCCCAAGTAGGAAAATTGTCTAAGATCATGGAATTAGTTAATAATAGAATCCAAATTAGAACTCAGATCTCCTGAGTCCTAGTCTGGGGATTTTTTCTTTATACCATATCTTTTTTCTTCTAGGGGTTTCATTAATGTTGGGCTGCTATAACTTGCAGAGATCTGAGACTTCTCTAAGGTCTTCTGATCTCTACAGCAAAGATTTTCATTTCTATTCCTTTATATAGACTACACCTGAACTTCTTCCTGTGTAAAATGAGGGGGTTGGAATAGATGATGTTAGGATTCCCTCTAACCCTAGTCTATTATCCTGTGATCTTATATAATTTTTGTACCTGTGAGTCATAGAATCATGCATGATAGAGCTAGAGTAGACCTTACAGGCCAATTAACTTATTCATCTTCTCTATAATTTTCTGAGAAGGCCAAGGGAAATTAAAAGTCAAGGCCAAAGTCAACTGCTCTACAATAAAGACTTTTTTTGAAGGAGAGGTGAGCCCCAGAAGATTTTATCTTACCCCCAAACTTCTTTCTCTTCCAAACTTCCAAATCTATTTCCTTCTGCCTTCACATCATATATCTCTATCTCTCTATCTTTCAATCTCCTTTCATTTATTCACCCAGTCACCACTTAAATATAGGTCCTAACCCTATCACTTGAACTATTGAAATAACCTTCTAATTGAACTCCCTGCTTTATGTTTGCCATTCTTTTCTTTTTTAAATAAAATTTTATCTGTATTTCCTGTTTCTTACATCATTATATCCCATATATCTCTCTTCCTACCCCTTTTTGGTAGTGATCCCATATAATAAATAGTATTTTTATAGAAAGAAAAAATATTCAGCATAACTGATCAATGTATTGAAAAATCCCAAAACATATGCAATGAAGATCTCTCATCCCCATAAATGGGTAGATTGTATAATATCTTTTCATATTTCTTCATATTCTTCATTTAATTCCTATTTGATCTTTATAGTTTTATTATGTTTATTCTTGATTTGGAGTATGATTTTGTTCTTTTCATTTATAATATTGTAGTTTTGTGTATGCTGTTTTCTTGATTGTGCTTACTTTACCTTGTACCAATTTATATAAATCTTTCCATGCTTCTCTGTATTCATCACATACATTGTTTCTTACAGCATAATAACATTCCATCACATTCATATACAATTTGTTTAGTAATTCCCTAACTGAAGGGCATCTACTCCACTCCCCCCCCCCAACTAATTCTTAGCTATTACAAAAAGTGCTATTACAAATGTTTTAAAGTATATGGAGAACTCCTCATCATTCTAATATATATTTCACTCAGCTATCAAAGTGATTTTCCCAAACATAATCCTAACCATATAAGTCCTTTCCACCAATAAACTCTCCTGCCTTCTATTGCTTCCAGGAATGAATTTCAAATCTTTGGTTTGATATAAAAAGTTCTTCACAGTCTGGCTCCTCTCTATCTAGTCTTTCAATATTTTGCTCCCTTGCACAAATTCTATAATCCAGCTACCCTGATCTTCTTGCTATGCCTTGAACACAACACTTCATCTCCTGACTTGGAATATTTGGCACTGATTGTCTCTCTCATACCTGAAACATTCTCTCTCCTCAACATCCACCTACTGGTTTCTCTGGTCTTCTTCAAGTACTTATTTAGTGATGAGATTTTCTTGACAAAGATACTGGAATAGTTTGTCATTTCCTTCTCCAGCTCATTTTCAGATGAAGAAACTATGGCAAACAATTAAATGACTTGCCTAGGGTTATACAACTAGTGTTTGAGGCCAGTTTTGAGCTTAGGAAGATGAGTCTTCCTGACTCCAGACCTAGTACTCTAACTATCACATCACTAGCTGCCTTCTTCAAGATTTGGCTCAAATCCTATCTTCTTCAGGAGACCTTACCCAGTTTGCTCTACTATTAATACCTTTCCCTCTGAGATTAACTTCCATTTACTCTTTATACATCATGCATGTATATAATAATTCACATTCCATCTCCACTCTGAAAATGTGAGCTCTAAGAGGACAGAAACCTTTTGCCTTTTTAAAAAAAATTTCACTAGCACTTAGCACAATGCCTGATATATAAAGGGTGCCTAATAAGTGTTTGTCAAGTGATTGATAAGTAATCTATTGTCTTAGGTTATCCTAGGTAATGGCTAGTGACTCTCTTATAAACAGTTATCTTTCCTTGCTCCTTTCCCTCCTCTCATTGCCATTGTTATTCTTTTTTCTTTCTGCTTTTCCTGTTCATTTTCTCCTTAATGGTAATAGCATAGTTTAGTAAAAAGAGGGAATGTATTAGGAGTGAAAGGCCGTGACTTCTGTTCCCAACCTCTGCTACTAACTTGCTATATGGTCTTAGGCATGTTCCTTTCCATTTATGTGCTTGGCATTTAACTCTATAAAATGGAAATAATGATACCCGAGTCATCTATCTCATGGCATTATTGTGAGATAGTATTGGTAAAGTGAAATGATGCCTAAGAAAGCATTTTGATAAATTCTTTACCAACATAAAAGCAATGATCTCCATTCCTTCCTCCCACCCATACCCACCCAATCCCAGAGTTATGTCTTATACAGCATGCTATGGTGGAAAGAATGGTGGATTTGAAATCAGAAAACTTGGCTTAGAATCTTGGCTTTGGAAGTTCAGAGATGTATGATTTTGGAAAAAGTCATTTGAATATTCCCTCCTTCTCTCTCTCCCCTCCCCCACGCCCTTACTGCCTTTGATCTCTTCATTTGGAACATTAGAATAATCACACTTGCACCATCTACTTTCACTAGGTTATTGTGGGAGAGGGATACTTTGTAAACCTCAAAGTGCCATAGAAATGGATTTGCTCATTTTAGTGAGTCAAGAAGCATTTATTAAGTACTTCCTCCGTGCCAAGGAACTGTGATAAGCACTGAGGATACAAAGCATGACAAAAGACAGTCCCTGCCCTTGAGGAATTCACAATATAATAGGAAGAGAGCAAGCAAAAAAAATGTATAAACAATCTATATACAGGATAAATAGGAAATCAACAGAGAATTAAATCAGATTGGGAAAGGCTTTCTTAAGAAGATGAGTAAGATGGTAAAAAAAAAATCAGGAGTCAAAAGATATGGACATGACTCCTAATTCTGCTATTAACTTGATTGGGTGACCTTGGGCAAAAAGGGTTAGAGTAAAAAGCATTGATTGGAAGTTAGGGACTCTAGAATCAAACCCTACCTCTTATGTTTATTAGTAATATGAACTTTCTCTCCTTTCTTCCTTCTCTCCTTTTTTTCATTTTCTCCCTCCCTCCATTCCTCCTTCCTTCCCTTCCTCCTTCCCTCTTTCTCTCCCTCCCTCCTTTCCCTTCTTCCCTTCTTCCCTTCCTCCCTCCCTCCTTCCTTCCTTCTTCCCTCCTTCCTTCCTTCTCCCTCCCTCTTTTCTTCCTCTTTCCTTCCTTCCTTCTCTTCCTTCCCCCCTCCCTCCCTCCTTCCTTCCTTCCTTCCTTCCCTTCATTCCTTTCCTTCCTTCCTTCCTTCCTTCCTTCCTTCCTTCCTTCCTTCCTTCCTTCCTTTCCTTCCTTCCTCCCTCCTTCCTTCCAACAGTCTGAGCTTATGATGAATGCTTTTGTGTATGTTTAGCTACAAAAGTGCTTAAATATTGGAAACCTTCAGGACCATGGACAGGGAGAGCTGCTGGTGAGACTTGGGGCTCCCCTATTGTTGAATTTTCACCCATCAGCAAGCCCTGCTGTAGAAAATCCTCTTGATGAGGATTTAATTCAAATTTTTCAGGATACTAGTCTAAGGCAGCTTGGTGGTACAGTAGAGAGAGTGCTGGACTTGGAGTGGGAAAGACCTGAGTTCAACTCTTCCCTTAGTTATGTGACCTGGAACAAATGACTTAACTTCTCTGAGGCTGTTTTCTCTTCCCTAAATTGGGGTACTTGGACTAGATAACCCCTAAGGTAACTTTCAGCTTTAATATTTGGTGATTCTATAGAATCATCTAGTATAATCCTCCCATTTTACAGATGAGAAAACAAGTTCACAGAGGGTAAGTGATCATGGAACAATTAGGTGGAACAGAGATAGAGTCCAGAATTTGAAGTCAGGAAGACCTGAATCCTGACTTAGAACTTACTAGCAGTGTGACCTTGGATACATCATTTAATTGAACCTCAGTTTTTTAAAATGTAAAATGAGAATAATAAATAGCATCTCCTTCACAGGATTGTTGTAAGGATTAAATAAGTGCTATATAAATGCTAACAGTTTTAATTGTCGTCATCGTTGTTGTTATATCATTTTGGTGGTGGGACTTGAAACAAGATCTTCTGATTGCCAGTCCACTTGCCTTTGCATTATATCATGATGTCTTTTTTTCAGGAGCACTGGAAGGGCTCCAATGACCAAAAATATTTCCCCCACTCAAATGTCATGTTATTTGGAGTCCCATCACTAGAGATCCAAAGAAATATGAATAACCCTGGGAAGGAAGAAAAAACCACTCACTTAACAATCTTGCCAAAGGCTAGCCAGTCTATAGAGAGCCCCCCAAAGTCTCTTCAATACACCAAGTGATAGAGGCATTGAAACCAGAAAGATAACTGTTTCTTCCTTAGGGAATTACAGTCACCACAATCAGTATCGGTCTTTTCAAAGCATGCATGAAATCCCTTTCAGATTTAATGTAAGACAGATACCAAGAGCAGGTTCATATTCCAATTAATTTTATTTATTAAATTTCTCCATACTATTAAAATAAAACTCACCCAAAACAAGAATCACTCTCATATTTAAATTTAACTCATAAAAGTGGGCAAAGGAGGAAGCCTACAGATGTCAAAAGTTCACACCAATCATCCTTTTAAGATAAACAAATAGGGGCTTTCTTAACAAGAGCCACAAATTGCACTGTCAAGATACTCTGTAAACAGACATGGGCTGGGAAGAGGAAGTCCTCATTGAGGAAGTAAGATTGGGAAGCAGCGACTGAGAGAACAGAAAAGATTTGGGAGTGTTATGAGTCTAAAGACCATTCAACTTTGTTTTTCTAGAGCCTTTGGTGGACTCTTCTGAGATTAGAGTACCTGAGTTTTCAGCTGTTCTCCAAGATGGAATTTCTAAGTCTTTTTTGCTTCTCCAGAAAAGATATTTTAAATAAATCCAAGTAAACAAACAAAATGCCCATTACTAAAGCTATAGAGATGGATAAACAGAAATCTCACTTTTTCTTTATTTTCATCTCCCTTTCCTCTCCTTCTCCCAAACAATGTTTAAAACTGGCTATATGTTTCTAAGCGCAGCAAGCTAACAAGATGTTGGAGCACACAAGCTCCCGGATGAGGGATTTAGAATAGGAAATGGGAACTCAGATGGATTGGAGCTTCAAAGGTCTGATCCCAACAATAAATGCCAATCCCTGTTATTAGGGCCTGGCAGAAGATCTTGGGAAAGCCATTTATCCCTGTTTGCCTTAATTTCCTGATTTGTAAAAGGAGCAGTAGAAGGAAATGGCATGTCACTCCAGTGTCTTTGCCAAGAAAATCCGAAATGGGTCAAAAACAACTTAACAAAAGGATTCAAACTCAGATTTGTTAACTTCAAATCCAGGGTTCTTTCTATGATGTACATATTTTCCTCTGCATACCAGCTCCATACATCTTCTAGAATTTTTTGGGAAATGGGAAGGGACTGAGAAAATAACAAATGTGAACCAATGATCTGCTTTCCAAGTTGATCTAGCACTATGTAACTAGCAAAAGGTCACTTACTGACATTCTCTTGCCCCATTCCTCTGTTCATACTCCAAACACCTCTGTTTCCCCACTCCACTCCCAGTGCTCATCTGAAAGCATGTGGTTGTTTTTTCCCTTTCTTTTTCAACTCTCCCAGTGCCAAAACACTCTTCTAGAGTACCTGGAGAGACCAAGACCCCTGCCAGTCTGTTCCAGCCAATCCAGCCAGCTCCCTTTCCAATATGACAAAAGATGTGAAGAAAAGCATTTCCCTGCATGAGAAAGTTCCCAATTAAGGTCCTGTCATATAAATCTATCTTTGGTGTCACAGTTCTCTGCATGTACCCTGACATTCATCACATGGATAAATCCACTGGGAAAGATCAGCCACAAATGGCTACTAGACATGCATAAGCATTCCCAGCATCCTAATGTCTTTTAGAACTGGAAGATAAGTTGGAAAGCATTGAGCCCAAGCAAGTCATTCTACAAGATAGGGAGCAGATACCCAAAATGGGAAAATGAGTTGAGGACCACAATTTAGGTCCCCTGGCTTTTTAGTCTAGTGCTCTTTTCTCTTTTTATGTTGGGCTCTTTACTCTATTCCTCTCTCTCTCTCTCTCTCTCTCTCTCTCTCTCTCTCTCTCAATATATATATATATATATATATATATATATATATATATATATATATATATCCTAGTAATGAACCACAAAAATGGAATAGATAAGTAGTGGCTTAAGAAATGCCCGCCTTACCCAGATCCAGCATTGAAGCCTCTAAATTAGGCATCAGAACTGATGTAACACTTCAGCTGTATAGAGAATAATCCTATATGGAAAGGTTTTCCAGGGGATTGCTTGGCTTTCTACCATCAGAATGGTGCAAGGGGAGAAACATTAGATTTACAGCCAGAATACCTGAATTCAGATCCCAGCTTTGATCTTCATTATCTTTGTGACCTTGGGGTAGGCGGAGGAGGAAGCAAGAATTTATTTATTTATGTATAATATGTGCCAGCCACTGTGTTAAATGCTTTACAAATATCATGTCATGATTCAGTCCAGTTCCAAGGATCTTGTGATATTGAGAGCCATCTACACCCAGAGAGAGACTGTGGGAACTCAGGATGAATCACAACATAGCATTTTCCACTCTTTTTGTTGTTGTTTGCTTAAATTTTATCTTCTTTCTCTTTTTAAAAAACTTTTTGATCTTATTTTTCTTGTGCAGCAAGATAATTGTATAAATATCTATGCCTATATTGGATTTAACACATATTAGATTATATACCATCTAGGGGAAGGGATGGAAGGAAGCAGGGAATTGAAACACAAAGTTTTTCAGGGTCAATGTTGAAAAATTATCCTTGCATATGATAAAAAACTTCAATAATAAAAAATTATAAATATCATCTCATATGATCCTTATAACAACCCTGGAAGGTGGATGCTATTATTAAAATCCCTTTTTGAAGGACCTTAGGCAAACAAAGGTTAAGTTACTTGCCCAGGATCACAGAGCAAGGAAGTTTCTGAGGCAAATTTGAACTGTATCTCTGATTCCAGACCCAGTGCTCTAACCACTGCTCTACCCAACTATCTTAGGCAGATCTCTTTCCATCTCTTGACTTCATTTTTCTTAATTGTGAAATGGAGATTCTTGCATTGTACACTCACAAGATTGTCACAAAGGAAATAAATTATACAAAGGTGAATTATTATTATTCCTCTGGAGAGTTGGAAACTTTCTGTCCAACCTCATGGGAGGCTTTATTGGGATGCAAAATTGTCAGACACACTCAAGATCTTTCTTGTTTGGGATTCTTGTGCATATTCACTTAGCCCAAGTGACCAAAGGCAAGTGAATGATGAGAGAACACAAATGGATCAGCCTTCTACCTTAATCCCCAGCGAGGGATAAAGAATTGATGGCAGCAGTAGAGAAACTGATGATGGGTTACTATGGTTACTGCATGTAAGGCAAGCCATGAATGTCCCAGTGGTATCACCCCCTATGGTAGGTACAAAGATCTTCCCATATCAGGTTATTTGGACCTTCCTAGAAGGCATCACTGATACAGAAATAGGCAGAGCTGAGGCCAGACAAGGGAACTTAGAAGTTACTAGAATATCATATTTCATATCACTGCAATCATAGAATTATAGGGTTTAAATTAGACAGGAATGCAGACATCATCTTAGATCAACCACCACACATTTGACAGATGAGGGAACTGAGATCTAGAAAAAGGGAGTGTTTTGCTTGTGGCCACAGAACAAGTTAGTTAGCCAGTCAATAAACCTTTTTAAGTACCTACTATGTGCTGGACACTGAGACAAAAACTGATTTCTTGACTTCTATTTCAAAGAGTTTTCCACTTTATCTTGACCATCTTATAGATAGTTTATTCAGCCTTTTGGGGTTGCTTAAATATTATCTCCCTGTCCCCATTTCTCTCATACCTCTTCCAAACCCAGAGAAAAAATACAATCCTAGGTTAATGGCTTCTGTGACTATCTCCTCTTCCATTTTGTGGTATGAAGAAATGAGAGAAATCAGACCCAACTTCCTATCTGGGAGTACGTATATAAGCCCTACTGTGAATAACTTGTACTGGGGTGTGAGCTGTTCCTGGCTCATATGGTTTGGTTCATGAACTTTTTAGGTCCTCAATGGGAGAGGGATAAGTTCTGGGAGGAATAGGTAGGATTCTGCCTTTATTGCTCCTTCTCTCTGTGTGACCCCACTAGAGAACAAAAATAAACCTTTCTGTTTTTGATAGTGTATTGTCCCCTGATTTCCCGCTGTACCCTAGAGCTTGCCAGTCTGCTTCTATCCTTCCATTTGTACCTGGTCTTGTCATTTCCCCAAGTACAATTCCCCCATAAAACTGTGAACCACAAGGAAACCTGCTAATATGAGCTTCAACCCAAACCAAGTTTCTGTGGGCTTAGGTAACCTAGTTCTAGTTTCAGAGCTTCCTCTTGGGGAGAGGAGTCCTAAAATGATAAATGACACACAAGTCTACCTGATCTAGCTTTATTGAGCATGTTTCTTCCTCTAGATAGCAGAGGCAAGAATGCCTTACTGTATATATATATATATAGATTATACCTTCACATACATATATACATACATACATACATACACATGATTGTAAGCACTTTGAGGACAGGGACTAGGCTATTTTTCACCTTGTTTCTCCTGTGATTAACACAGTTCCCTGAACTTTAAAACATGTGCGCGTGCGCATATACACACACACATACCACACCCCTAGATCTGATTTCATTGGCATAGGAAATTCTCAGTGAGGGAAACTCTATCAATGCATATGGATTAATTTCTCATTTGGTTAAGCTATTTTGGAACTTCTTTGAGTGTTCCACCATGTCCCAGAAACCTTATCACCCTGCAAGATCCCATCAGCTTTGGCTTTCCACCATCTCTGATTGGAGGGTGGAGACATGAACTAGAAAACCTCCATTTAAAGAGTTAGCTTATAACATCTCATTTTTTTTATCTGGCTTAACTACTTTGGGACTTCTCAGACTTTTCTACCATCTCTACCTCACCTCGAATTGTGTGCTTGTTTCCCCTCTTTTCTTTTCTGTATTGTCTTCTCCATTAGAGAGGGCAGAAATTATCTTTTTTTAAAACTTGTATCTCCAGCATTTAGCACACAATAGGTACTAAATGTTTACTTACTGCTCATAATGGACTCTGTAATTTATAGTCTTGCTCAAACAACTAAGAATTTAAATGAGAAATTATTAAAAGGGCACTTGATACCCACCCAGGTTTACCTCTTTCTCAGTTCTCTTTGTCTCTGTCTCTTTGTCCCACTGTGTGTCTATTTCTCTCACACCCTCTCCCTCTTCCGCCCTTCAACTCTCCCTCTTTCTCTATCTTTTGCTGTTTCTCTCCCTCTCCCTCACTTTCTCACTTTCTCTTGCTCTCTCTACTCTCTTGGTCTCTGTCTGTTTGTCACTCCCTTTCTCACCTCTACTATCAGAGATGTCAAACTTACTTCCAGCAAGTATCCCAGCATATGTGGACTACAACTCTCTCCATGGACCAGAACATTTTCATTCTCCATGAAAATGTAATTGGTAAATGTTTAACAAGATAAATACAAATACAACATAACATAGATAATGTCAATTTATGCTTTTCTAAATAAGCATGTATTAAGCAGGGATCCATTTTTCTTAGAGTTTGATACAAATGTGGTATCTACTGCCTCTCCCAAAACAATAGATTACCTAGTAGTTAACCACATGTGTGTGCTGAATTGAATTAAATATGTGTGGGCGTATTCACCCTAGCATTATGTAGTGATCAGTGTCCTGCCTAGCATGGCTGTTATTAGGTCTAGGATGGCCAATATTCAAGCCATCTGGTTGGTATTCCCTGGTGTCTTCCTCCCTAGCTAAATTAAGAAAGACATATGGAGCACCAATGTGCCTAGGCTGTCTGAAAATTCCTTCCTAGATTAATCAACCCTAAATCCAGCAGTGAACTTCTCTTAATAGCCTGAATTTGGGCCAATTGAGTTGTGCTATATGTACTAAATAAACCTTTGTTCCTGGCCATAGGGTACTGTCACTATGGAGGGTTTCAGAGGATTTGGAAAAGGTGTTTATACTAAAGCTATTTTATAATTCAGACATTCTTCTCAATGAAGCAGATCACCTTTGTAAAATAAGAGCTCCTTACAATTCCTTCTGTCTCTAAATCTAAGACCATATGATTCTGTGATCTGCTTATCATAACATTTATTCATGATGTGATATTTATTTAACCTAGGAGTCCACCCAGTGTTTTGAGAACTTCCTCATATTCTGTTGACATTATGGGGATTTTAAGATCCATGAAATCAAGATAATTGATGAGTGTTATTAACCTTGTGGGATAAAGCTTTATTTCAACCAATGACAAGAAATGTTAACTTTCTTCTTCTCTGCATGGGCTTAGCTCTCTCAGACAGAAAGGTATTTATATGTTGCCTTTCCCACTAGAATGTGAACTCTTTAAGGAAAGAAATTGTGTTTTTGCTTTTTTGTATCCTGGTGCTTAACATAAACCCTGACACATAGTAAGCATTCAGTAAATACTTGCTGACCATGGTTGTTTAGTGGCAAAGAGAAAGAGGGAAGGATTGGAGACCTGGTATCTTAAAGAAGCATAGATCTATGCTTTTCCTGAAAATAACTTTAGCAGACATCCAGCAGACATGCAAATAATTACTCTTCTTGAGGGCAGGTCTTCAAGCAAGAGGTTTGAGCATTGAGAAGACTATTGAAAACTTTCAGTCTTGTCATTGCACCCACATTGGAAGAAAGGAGTCATGAAAAGTAGACTGCTTGATCTGGGGAGATAGATAGTGTATGGGCAAATACACCAACTCCATTTCTACTTTGACCATACAAGCATAGTACCAAAGTTTCCCCCAGACAGCCAAGACACAACATGACATCATTCAATGGGACCACTCCAAGAAGGAGTAATTTTTTTCCTTTTAAAAATCCAGAATGAGGAAGTTCTGTGTATCACCCCCAAATTCCCTTCCAAACAATTAGAAAACCACCTCAGAATTGACCTAGGAGCAGGAAAGCAGCTTAACAACCTTATAGGAAAGATCTGTCTCACTAGGAGGAGAGGAGAGCAAGGTCCTAGAATAGCAGCAGTCAGATGCACAAGAGGAGGTCTGCAGCAGGATCCCCCCCAATCCTGGAACAATCCACTAGTGAAGCTCCCCAATCCTGGAACAATCTACCAGTGAGGCTCTACCTTCCTCAAGTCAGTACCCCACTAGGCAAGTGAGAAATCTGTGCAGCACAGTTGGATCCCCTCTATAAGGCCATCATTGTGGCTTTGACTCTATTATTGATGTAGTAGTAGGACTCATCCCTGGGATTTGCCAGCAAAGAGATCCTGTTTCCATAGTAAATTAGCAGCAAAGTGTGACCTCTGGAACAGACCAGCAAAAAAATCTCTCTTCCAGGGCCAGTCACTATAAGACTATGTTTCCATAGCAACCCAGTATCAAGGCCCCAACATGTATGGAGACCAACAAGGAGATCCCCTATTCCCAGATCAAGGTAGAAGGGAAGCCTACCTTCCATTGAAAGCAAACAGCTAAACCCTGAAGCCCAATGAAAGTCTACGGTAAAATCCTAAGGCTTGAGAGCCTAATTTTAATATAAAACATCAAACTGAAAAAAAAAAAAGGCAGAAAAATGAACCAAAAACAAAAAACAAAGAAAAAACAAAGAAAAAATAATTTACCATAAAAAGTTACTATAGAGATAGGGAAGATCAAGGCATAAACTTAGAAGAGGATAATAGTGTTAAAATTACATGTGAAGGTACAAAGAAAAAAATGTAATTTGATGTCAGGCCCAAAAAGAATTCCTGGAAGAGTTTTAAAAATCAAATTAGAGAAATAGAAGAAAACTTGTAAAAAGAAATGAGAGTAATGCTAGACAATCAGGAAAAAAAGAGTCAGTAACATGAGAAAAGATTCACAAAATTTTACTGAGGAAAATAACTCCCCAAGAAAGAGAATAAAATGAAAAAGGAAGTACAAAAGTTCACTAAAGCAAATAATTTCTTAAAAATTTGAATTGAGCAAGTGGAAGTTATGAGAAGTCAAGATATGATAAAACAAAGTAAAAAAGGAATATGAAATTTATCATTGGAAAGATAATTGATTTAGAAAATAGCTCCAGGAGAGATAATGTAAGAATTACTGGACTATTGAAAGCCATGATAAAAAATAAAAGAAAAAAAACCTGAGCATTATCTTTCAAGAAATTATTAAAGGAAATTCTTCTGATATATTAGAACCTGAAGAAAAAATAGAAATTGAAAGAATCTACCTATCATCATCTGAAAGAGATCCCTAAATGAAAACTCCCAGGAACTTCATAGCTAAATTCTAGAGCTTACAGATCTTTCTTATTTGTTTTGTGATTTGATTTATCTAAACCTGAGAGTGCAAGATTGAGATCTCCCACTATTATAATTTTGCTGTCTATTTCTTCTCACAACTCTTTTAACTTTTCTTTAAGGAAGTTAGATGATATACCACTTGGTGCATATATGCTCTTTAATTTCTTTCTTATTTGTTTTGTGATTAAGCTTACAGATCAAAGAAAAAGTACTGCAAGCAACCAGAAAGAAACAATTCAAATATTGTAGAGCTATGGGTAAAGATTACACAAGATTTGGCAACTTTTATATGGAAGAAATGGAGGGACTGAAATATGATATACCAGAAAGCAAAGTAGTTAGACTTACAACTAAGAATCACCTATTCAGCAAAATCGAATGTAATCTCTCTCTCTTTTTTTTTTTTGAGGGGGGGAGAAGAAGTGAATGGACATGTAACAAAAAAGAGGAATTTTAAGTATTTCTGATTAAAAGACCTGAACTAAATAAAAAAAATAACCTCCAAATACAAGACTCAAGGGAAACATTTAAAAATAATAAGAAAGAGAAAACATAAGAATTCAACAATGTTAAATTGTTTATATTCTACATAGCAGAATAATATTTGTAACTCTTAAGGACTATTACTACAAAACCAGTTAGGAGTATATATATATATATATATATATATATAGACAAAGGATGTGTATATGAGGTGATTTTGATGGGATGATACACAAAAAACAAAATAAAGGGATGAGAAAGAAAATTGCACTTAAAAAAGGAGGGAGGAGATGACTGAATTATCCCATATAAGAAAGGTATGAAATATAAATATTGTAATAGAAACATGAGGGGTTGGTGAGTAAAACTTATACCTTACTTTCATCAAAATTGGCTCATAGGGGGAATTCTATACACACTCATTTGGATACAAAAATAGGAGGCGAGGGGATACTGATAAAAGAGAATATATATTGGAGAAGGTGGTGATCAGAAGAAAATATTACGAGGAGAAAACGGATATAAGAGAGAGGGAGAAATCATCAAGGGTAAAATAGCATGAAGGGAAATGCATAATTAATTAACATAACTATAAATGTGAATGGGATAAACTCACCAATAAAATGGAAGCAAATAGAATTGATTAAAGGTCAGAATCCTACAATATTTTGTTTACAGGAAACACATTTCAAGTAGGGAGCTAAACACAGGATAAAAAGTAAGGGACTGGAGCAGAATTTATTATACTTCAGCAGAAGCAAAGAAAGCAAAGGAAGCAAACATGACTTCAGAAAAAGCAAAGACAAAAATAGATCTAATTTAAAGAGATGAGGAAGGAAACTATATCTTGCTGAAAGGTACCAAAGGGAATGAAGTCATATCAATTGTAAATACTAAATATTTACACCAAACATTATAGCATCTAAATTTTTTGAGAAGTTAAATGAATTACAGGAGGAAATACATAATAAAACTATATTCTCAGAACTAGATAAATATAACCAAAAAACAAACAAGGAAGAAGTAAGGAGATGAACAAAATTCTGGAAAATTTAGATATAATAGATCTCTGGAGAAAATTGAATGGGAAAAGAAATATATCTTTTCTCAGTCGTATATGGCACCTACACAAAGACTGACAAACCCAAGAACTCTATGAACACAACTATGAAATACTTTTTACACACATGAAGCCAAATATATGCATTAGGAAAAAAAATATTAATTACTCATGGACAGGCAGAGCTAAAATAATGAAAATGACAATTCTACCTAAATTAATCTTTTTATTCAGTGCCATAGCAATCAAACTATAAAAAAGTATTTTGTAGAGGTAGAAAAAATAATCACAAAATTCATCTGAAAGAACAAAAGCTCAAGGATATTAAAGGAATAAATGAAAAAGTGTAAAATATGGTAGTCTAGCCCTACCAGATCTCAAGTTTGTTGTGGTAGTTGTTAAAAACAATCTGGTACTGGCTGAAAAATAGAGTGGTGGATCAGTGAAATAGAATAGGTACAATTTACATTATTGTAAATTACCATAATAATACAGCATATGATAAAACCAAATATCCAAACTTTTGAAACAAAAACAAAAACTGGAAAACTGGAAAACACTATGACAGAAAGCAGGTATACATCAACATCTCACACCATATACCAAGATAAGATCAAAATGAGTACATGATTTACACATAAAGGGTGATAAAGTAGCAATGTAAAGGACCACGAAATGGTTTATCTTTCAAATTTATGGATAAGGGAAGAATTTAGGACCAAAGAAGATATAGAGAACATTACAAAATGTAAAGTAAGTAATTTTGATTATATAAAATAAAAAGTTTTGCGCACAAAACCCCCAATGCAACCAAAATATGAAATGTAGAAAACTGGGAGAAATTTTGCAAAAATTATCTCTGATATGTCTCATTTCTCAAATATATAGAAAATGCAAGTCATTCCCTAGTTGATAAATGATCAAAGAATAAGAACAGGCAGTTTTCAAAGAAATGAGTTTTATCAAGACTCATCTGAAAAAATGTTCTAAATCATTATTGTTTAGAGAAATGCAAATTAAAACAATTCTGAGGAACTATCTCATACATATTAGATTGGATAATTTGACAAAAAAAGGAAAATGTTGAATGTGGAAGAGGATATGGAAAAACTGTGGCACTAATATACTGTTAGAGGGGTTATATATTATTCTAAACATTATAGAGAGAAATTTGGAACTATGCCAAGAAATGCATACCTTCGATCCCACACTTCACTACTGGATACCAATCTAAGATATTAAAAAAGGTGGAGGAAAAGAACTTATTTATCCCAAAATATTTATTTTTGTGTTGGCTAAGAACTGGAATTGAAAGGGTGACCATCAATTGGGAAATGGCTAAACAAGCTGTAGCATATGATTGTGATGGAATAACTAAAAAGACTTACATGAACTGAAGCATAGTGAAGTGAACAGAACCAGGAAAAAGTTGTACAAAATAAAAGCAATACTATTGATGAAGAACTTGAATGACTTAGCTCTTTTCAACAATACAATGATCTAAGACAATCCTAAAGAACTAATAATGAAGTATACTGTTCACCTCCAGAAAAAGAACTGTATTGTTTGAATACAGACTGAAGCAGGCTATTTTCCATTTCTTTTCTTTTTTTTCCTTTTATTCAAATCATATTGTACAAAATGACTAATTTGGAAATGTTTTACAGGACTGCACATGGAAGGAGAGAAGGAGAAATGGAATTTGGACTCCAAAACTTTAAATTAAAATTTTTCAAAATTGAAAAAAAATGATAAAAAAGAAGGGGAAAAAAGAACTAAGAAAGCCTATTATACAGATGATCATAAAGAGATACTATTCCTCTCTGAGACATAAGGCCTTTTATCAAAACCAATAAAGCAAACTAAGATATCATGTGACTTTACTGAATCAAAATCTATTTGTTTTGGATATTACATTAGATTTAAGATTTTATCAGTTTAGGAAAATGTTTACAGTATATGGTTTGCTCTCATTTTATTATTTTAAATATTATTTATCAATTCATAGACTGGCACAAAGAGGAATTATTTTGTGATTCAGTTTTTGCAGGTTTTCTGGAGGTTTTGAGATGTTGAACACTTGTCTAGCATCCAATGGTATATTTCAGGCCTTCTGGCTCTCTATTGTTACATTTCTGTTTAATAAGGGAAAAAAAAAGTTCTTGAGATTTTAACACATACTACCTTTCCTGTTTACCTTTGGGATCTAGGGAAATTCCCTTCCCCTCTTCCAACCTCAGTTTCCTCACTTGTAAAATGATACTTGGTGATTAATTAAATTAGAATTTAATAAACAGTCCAATTAAATTTTTAATCCTAAAATTTCCCTTCCTTGTAATATTCTTTGTTTCTAGGTAGGTTCCTTGTGAGTAGAATCTTAGTCACTCATTCTGTGGTTCCGGTGCTAATTGGTTTATCATTTACTGACTGAGGCCATAATATTGGTAAGAATATTTTTACTACTGAAAGGAAGTTCAGTATTTCACTGTGGTCATGTGGCTGGTCATAGGGTTTAGTGAGGAAGAGGTGTAAAGCTGGTTCTGGTTTCTGATATTGCTCATATTGGTCTCTGGTTGCTCATATTGGGCTGGGACCATATCCAATTCTCTGTTCCTGTGACTCTTCAGTGACCCCACCCCAGTCATTCCATTACCCTTCCCAACCAACTCTGAAAAGCAGGGGGAAGAACAGGTGCAGGTGGGGCTTGGATTGTATGACTGCCAAAGGGCAAGGTGTGGATTTTGCCAGGCCAGCTGCCCTGGTACAAGGAAGGAAGGTTGAGTTTTCATTCTGAATTCTTCTTGCTGCCTTAGATTACTGCCATTGGTGCTGAGGATGGTGCTACCACTTACAGTACACCATGGAAACTTGAGCTCAAAGGATGAATTCTAGTGTTCTGTCTTTTAGACTGTGACAGTTCTACTTAAGGACAAACTAAGTGTGAAAGGAAGATAAAGCTGTTCATAAGCCCTAACCTCAGAATCCTAGGAGGCTGGAATTGGAAAAGACTATTTAAAAATTATAGATCTAGAATTGGAAGGGATTTTACAGCCCAGAAGTGTCAAATATATTGATGGTCTGCAAACTCCTAAATGTGGCCTGAATCAAATCAAAATGTAACTGAGAAATATTTAACAAAATAAATAGAAATTCAATGAAACATATATGATGTTGTCATTCACTAGTGTTTTTATGATCTCATTTGGGGTTTTCTTAGTAGAGTTACTAGAGTGATTTACCATTTTCTTCTCCAGCTCATTTTACAGGTGAAGAAACAGAGGCAAATAAGGTGAAGTGACTTGCTCAGGGTCATACAGCTAGAAAGTGTCTAAGGATGGATTTGAACTCAGGACCTCCTCACTAAAGGACACGTAGCTGCCCCAGAACATAGATACCATTATATTTTAGAACTAAGTCAATATGTATTCCCCAGGGATCCTTATGGTGGATTTGTGCCTCTTCCCCCTTTCTGTGTTTGATAATACTGATCTAGACCAACCCATCATTTTATAGTTGAGGAAATTAAGTCCTAAATAGCATTTAATGATTTATTCTAGGTGACATAGCTAATATGCAGAAAAGTTGAAGTTTGAATCCAAACCCTTGGACTCCATGCCTTTTCCTTGAATATAATTCTTCCATTTGACAGGTAAGGAAACTAATGTCCAGAAAGGAGGGACGGATTGCTTAATGTCCCACAGCTAATTAATGACAGGGCTGGGGCCAGAATAAGTCCTTTGTAAACCCATGTTAAACAACCCTCTTCAAGAACAGGTGGGAACATTTTCTTCCTGTTCATTCATCCAAGCCTGGGAAGCTTTTGTAAGAGATAATAGAGAGAAGTCATCCCTGTAATGGGCCACACTGGCTTGCATTGAAATTATCCTTGCCATCCTATTTTTCTCTTTCCACAGTGAACAAGCATCTGAATTTTTGAACAAAGCCCTTTCAAAAAGGAAAGGTCTGATCTCCCTCAACTGGAAATTTTGGAAGAGAAGAACTTGCAATTTTCTCTTAAGAAACCCAGTATTTGAATGAGACCTGTGTGGGCTCCCCAAGAGGGCTCTATCCCCCAAGGGGATAACAAAAGCCCTACTGAGTTTTAACTAAGCCTTACCAATCTGGATTGTATCCAGACCTAATTTTCTTCAAAAATCTGTAGAAGGCCCCATGTTACCAATAGGGAATGATTACCAATTAGAGCAAATTTGGGGGGCAGGAAGGGCTTCAGAAAAATCTCTGATTTTGTAGGTAAAACATCATCACCCATCATCAGTTGAGTAGGAGACAATGCTACCAGGTGTACTATCAATATAAAGAATATGCTTGGATGGTTCTGTATAACATCTTTATCTTGGACATAACATGGCTAACACCTTGATTCTGAGTGCTATGATGGAGACATTATTGGCACAGCTCCCAGACAGCTCCAAACTGTGCTGCTAATCTGGCTTTCTTCCTTCTCCCACTGGAGCTCAGACGACTGTCCCGATGACCCTGGGCTGTGATGGGTGAGCTCAGGTCACTCTGAGGCTTCCCAAACAGTTCCAAACTGTGAATATACCCATCCCCACCCACAGGCCCTCTTTTCAACTCAAGTTCCTGTGTATAACAATCCACTGTCTTCTTTTTTATGTTTGCAATTTGTACCCCCCAGTTTTAACACAATGCTTGGCACAAATTAGGTGCTTGATAAAGGCTTTTCTCTACATTTATACATACACTTATTTTATCCATATTAGTTTACACTCTGGACATTTCGATGATTTGGACTTTGCTATTCTTCAAACACATCTTATGTTTGTCTTGCTTCAGCACTTTTATTCATATGTCTAGGAAGCTCTCTCTGCCTTCTTTCTGTCCATTTATATCCTGCTTATTCATGAAGGTTAGGTCTAATTCCATTTCTTCCAGGAAGCTTTCCTTGATCCCCGCAGACTACAGTGAATGCTTTCTTATCTGAACCTCGACAGAACGTATTTATTGTCTGTATTATTTATTTGGCCAAAACAGAAATGACTGCTATTTCCATTCACTCCGAGCCAGTGAGGACCTCAACAATGACCACTGGGGGCTTTGCCTGGGATGTATTATTGGTCAGTCTTTGAGAGTTAACTTTGAGAGTTAAAACAAATTAGTTTTAATTTGAGGCTTGGTCCTTAAGAAAGAAATTTAGTCAGTAAACCCCAAGATATCTTAGGAGGGTTCAAAGATTCAAAAGAAAAAAAATTTAAGAGCATCTGTAGGTAAAAGTATTAAACTTGAAGTCATGAGTTCAAATTGTGCCTTGATGCTTCCTAATTTTATGACCCTGAATGGGGAAGTTATTTAACATTTTCTAGCTTCTAGCTTTAGTTTCTTCATCAACAATATGGGAATGATAATACCTTAAATAAATAACTACCCTCAGTTATGAAACTCAGATGAGATAACATATGTAAAGAGCTACAAAGCCTTGTCCTTTACTTCTCCTCTTTTCTCTTTTTGTGCATATAAATGAATATGTTATTATTATTGAGTGTCCTTTTTTCAATTCATCAAATTTTAAAGCGTTACTTTCTTTGTTACTTCATTCAGTCGTGTCTGACTCTTTGTGACCCCACTTGGGGTTTTTCTTAGCCAAGATGCTGGCAGGATTTGCCATATTCTTCTCCAGTTCATTTTATAGATGAGGAAACTAAGGTAAAAAAGGTCTAAGTGACTTGCTCAGGGTCACATAGCTAGCAAGTATCTAAGGCCAGCTTTAAACTTCATGAAAATGGATCTTCTTGATTGCAAGTCCAGTGCTCT
Source organism: Antechinus flavipes (assembly GCF_016432865.1). Lineage (NCBI taxonomy): Eukaryota > Metazoa > Chordata > Mammalia > Dasyuromorphia > Dasyuridae > Antechinus > Antechinus flavipes. The sequence continues at coordinate 245,977,049 of NC_067398.1, read as the reverse complement.
GTGCCACCTAGCCACCCAATGGGCTACTAGGCTTGTTCCATAACTAGGAGACTATTCACAAGGCTTTAGTCAGTGTGTGTTGGTGGCGAATGAGACAATGTCCATCCTCATGGAACTGACAATCTAATAGGAGACCTAAGTTATTGTACCATCTTGTTCAGTTATGTCCAACTCTTCATGATCCCATGTGGGATTTTCTTGCCAAAGGTAGTGAAGTGGTTTGCCATTTCTTTCTTCAGCTAATTTACAGTTGAAGAAACTGAGGCTGGGGTCACAAAGCTAGTAAATAAAGCTGAATTTGAACTGGAAGAAATGACTCCAAGCTTGGTACTCTATCCACGGTGCTACTCAGATGTCCCAGGAGACCTAAAGCTTGTCCATAAATAAATATGATGTAAATGTAAATATAAGCACACAAAGCAGGTACAGAGTGCTGTGTAAAGTCTGATATAGGAGAAGTTACTACTGTCTAGAAGAACATGAAGAAAATCATTCTTGGAGATGAGCTTTGAAGGAGTTTGAACCTGAGTTCTGATGCATTAGCTAGGTAACCTTAGGTAAATGACAATATTCAAGAGCATCAGATGCCTCATTTGTAAAGTGCGGCTAGTAGTGCCAACTTATTGTGAGGGAATGTTGTTTGTAGTCTTTTTTCATCTAGATCTGCCATTTCATCAGGTTGTGAGAAATCCCTCTACTAATGTAGCTTGGCAACTATTCTGCAACTAATGCTATCCTTAGAGAGTAATCTGCAGGCACTGAGAGATTGTGACTTACCAGGATCACCCAGTAAGGTCTCCAACTCAGGTCTTCCAGGCTCTTGCGGCCTGGTCTTCTCTATTCATCTCAACAAGTTGCCTCTCCATTTTATTCATTTTTGACTTCCACCACTATATCTAACATATTGGCTTGAGTGCTGTAGACACTTTATGAATGTCAACTGATTTGATTTAATTTGGGGAGCTGTTTTCAGCTGCCAAGAAGGTGAAAAACTATTGCATGTACTGTAGGGGGTCAGAATTAGCCTTGGAACCAAAATGATTTTCCACCCAGATGCTCTTGTTTGGGGGCAGGTGATGAAGGATATCACTTATAACTAGAGCTCCAATGCCTTAGCTTCTCAGACTTCCTTCTTTTTCTGATGCAAAATCAGCAGTATCTCAGAGGGAAGACCCAAAAAGTCAGTGAGATGTTTGTGTGTGTGTGTGTGTGTGTGTATGTAGAGAGACAGAGAGAGATTGAGACAGAGACAGAGAGACAGAGGGAAAGAAAGCATTATATAAAGATATATTGTTAGATATAGATATTTATATCTATATCTATATCTATATCTATATCTGTGCATTGTACAAACATTTGTATGGCTATCTATAGAGAGAACTACCTATATAGATATCTATCTATATGTACATGTGTGTATATATGTGTTTATAATATATATAATTATCTTTATAGATATATTACCATATAATTAGATATAGATATCTATCTATATATGTGTGTATGTATATATAGAGAATTATGTATATAGATACATTAGTATATTGTTAGATATAAATCTTTATCTCTATATATGTCTATATGCAGCTGTACAAATATATTTGTATATGTGTATATAGAATTACTTTTATAGATACATTGGTATATTGTTACATATATGTATATATGTGCATGTACAAAGATGTTTGTGTATATAGAGAATATATACATACATTAGTATATAGTATATATCTATATATTTGTATACATGTATGTGTATAAATATATTTGTACGTGTATATATACACGTGTGTGTGTGGAGATAGGTTCATAGATTTCAATAGTTCTGTGAATTTAAAAAATGTTTTGATAACTATTTTAATATAATTAATTTCCTAGTCTAGGTATTTAAAAACATTATTCTAAGAAAAGCTCAATAAATTTTACTAGTCTGTGAAAAGACGTTATGATTTTAAATAAAGGATTAAAAGCCTCTGGGCTAGATGATCTCCAAGGTCCTTCTTTCTAACTGTGACATTGTGTGTTGTTCTATGTTCCAAAGTTCCTTCCAGCTCTGATAATCTATGTTCCAAAGCTTCTTCCAAGCTTTTGTGTTTTGTATTTTCCAAAGGCAAAAAAGGGAGAATGGACATCTAAGACCTAAGGTATGATACTCTCAGGTTTCTTTTACCTGTGACATTCCATGTTCTGTAGATTAAGGTCTATTCTAGCTCTGATGTTCTAAGTTCTATGTTACCTTCTAGCTTCAATACTCTGTGTTTTATATTCTAAGGATCCTTCCAGCTCTGCTATTCTGTGTTTTAAGATTTTTTCCAGTTCCAACATTCTATGTTCTATATTCTGAAGATTCTTCCTACTGTAAAATTCTATATTTTATAGTCTAAGTTCTCTTCTAGCTCTAATATGCTCAGTCCCATGCTTCTTTTTACTCCAGTATTCTATGTTGTATATACTAAAGGTCCTTTTAGTTTGAATAGCCTGTACATCACAATCCTTGAGGACTGCACATTGATAGTTTTAAAATGTAATATTATCTATGTTTCATAATATTTTTATTTATTTTGTTGAATATTTTTCAATTATATTTTAATTTGACTCAGGCTATACTTAAGAGTGCTACATGGGATGGCGCAGTGGATAGAGCACCAGCCCTGAAGTCAGGAGCACCTGAGTTCAAATCTGGCTTCAGACACGTAACACTTCCCAGCTGTGTGACCCTGGACAAGTCACTTAACCCTAATTGCTTCAGCCAAAAAAAAAAAAAAAAAAAAAAAAAAAAGAGTGCTGCATGTTTGATTACTCTGTTCTAAGGGCTCTTATAACACTGACATTCTGTGTTTGATATTTTGACTTGCCCATCTTTATTTTTCCATGTTCTAATACCCTTCCAGCTTAGTGAATACATCTGCTCTGTGCTTTCATTAATTTCAAATATTATTGACAATTGAGAAATATCTCCTTTCTTCTTGATTGCCTAATTGTCCCAGGCTTCCAGTTTGGATTTGCGAGTTAGTCATAGTTTAACTCAGTTTAGTCTTCATATCTACAAAAGTACTTAAAACTAGGATGATATTTGCCTCTTGAAGCTAAGAACAACCAACCAAAGGTTACTTGTCATAGAGAAATTCTAAGAAACCTTGTAATATTAGCATCAATATAGGGTCTTGTGGTTCTTCCATAATTTTTAGTGTCCCTGGTTTGCTTTTTCCTCTATTCTCTTTTTCTTTGTCTAGTTCATTCTATTTTCCCTCTGGAAGAAAACTAACTTTTCTGTTTACTAGTTCGGGGTTTTATCTCATTGTTCCACTTTCCCATTCACTCTCACTACTTTCTCAGACTTCTCTTGTCCTCTGTGTTTTGGGAAATGAGGGAGATTTCCTTAGTTTTAGGATTAGTTTAAGTCTAGGGTTCCAAAATTAGAGTCAGAAGAGACCATGTAGTTCAGCCCTCTCATTTTACAAATGAGTAAATTAAGGTTCAGATAAATGGCCCAAAGTCACATTCATGGCTCATTATTCTAGACTGATTTAGAACTGAGACCCTAATATCTGGAGCCTTTGTTTTTTTTCCCTTCTGTGCCATATTGACTCTCTTAAGAGAAAAGATTGGAATTTCTTCCTCTCAGATGCCTCTTTCCTTTTTGAAGGAGTATTTTCTCTCTTTACCTTAGGCTAATCCTCCCAGAAATACCAAGAAAAAAATGTCTTCAAGATACTCTTATCTATCCTAAAGCCCCTAACCCCCATAGGGTCTCTCCCTTTTACCACCTTTCCCATTCTAAGCAATTATGCAGAAAAGATTCTATATCCGGGGCCATGTCCAGACATTCTGATTTATATCTTGCCACTGAACCCAGATGGCTCTGGAGAAGAAAGTTAGGCTGGAGACTCTGCACAGCCCTCTTTCACTTAAATCCAGTTCACTTTCATGTCATGGCGTCACTTCCATGTTGTCATGGTCTTCTTCAAGAATGAAGGACAAAAAACAACTTTGATATGGTATGCATCTTCATCTGCAAAATGGAGATAAGCACACTTGCATTATCTACCTCCATAGTTGTGAAGAAACCCTTTGTTAACCTGAATATGCTACGGAAATATGAGTGGTTTATTACAATTGATCCATGATCCTAGGGTTAAATCAACCTGAACTAATATGACTTTGGCATGACTTATTAGAAAGAGGTTTTAGGAAGAGGCAACGTAGTATAGAGCAAAGAGCACTGGACAGGGAATTAGGAGAACTGAGTGTGAATTCTACTAACTTTACTATTTGACTTTTAGTGGAAGAAATAGCAGATTAGAAATCATAGGGATATAGATTTGAATCTGTCTCTTGATACTTACTATCTTGGGCAAGCAGCTAAGAACCACTCTTTTTTGTGTGGTATCTCCCCATTAGAAAGTAATGTGAGACAGGGACTGTCTTTTCTTTTTTTATTCATTCTCTGGGATCTGATTTCTTTCTCTGTAAAATGGAGGTACCATACTAGAAGATCTTTCTAAACCTATCACTGTAAACCAATGATTTACTAATTTGTATCTCCCACCCTTTAACTCTTGGTACATTGTAAGTGCTTAATACTTGGTGGTTGAAAGTATGACTTTTCATTTCAAATAAATCAATAATTTTTGAATCCCTCTTATATGAAGATCCCTAGTAGGCATGTCTAAATGCTGAGGATAGGAGTGGGGAGGGATAAATAGGGAGACAAGCAAGACAGAACCAATACATATCTGCTCCTTTCAGCTTCTGCCAAGAGGTCACAGGGTATTCAAGTTGAGATTATTTCCATGGGCATCTTTAATCTCCAATTTTCTGATTTAGGCATAGGACTTCCACTTGATACGTTGGTTAAGGCAGGGAGTTGTGAGCTTCTACATCCCATTTTGTTCTTACTATTATTCATAGCATATTACTTCTACATTCAAGAATTCAAAAATCTTTCCACAATCTAGTGACTGTTTACCTCTTCCTTTCCCTTCTCTTACAAAACTTTATCCTTCATCCACACTGTAACTTCTAATCTATTGACCCCACAGTTCTCTCCCAGGGCATCTTTCTACTACTCTTTTCTCTTCTCACTATCTTGACCCCTTGGTGAACGCTATACTATTCTCCCCTCTTGAATCCTCTTTATCATTTTACAAGTTATGCACTACCAAGCTTCAGTCTTGGATGTCTCCTATAAGTAGTTGCCTTTGCTGAATAATCGTGGAGAAAATAATGCAACTATTGTGAATGGGGGCCACTACAAATATATGTTACATAACCTCAACTAAGTCCTTACTACGGCTAAGCAATCCTTCTATATCTACCTTATTTAAATTCACTATCCCATTCTCTATAACAGCTCTTCCAAACTTCTTTTATCCCTCCTCAAATTTCCCATGGCTTCTTTTCCTCCCATCCTCTCAGCTGAAAACTGTCTCATTTTATGAAAACATATTAAGACCCTGTTCTATGAGTTCCCTTTTCTCTTTGACCTCTATCTCAAATAATGAAGCATATTTATTTTTTACCAGGACTCATGACTTTACCTGCTCAGGTAATCCCATTCCAGCCCTTTCTGTGATTTCCAATCTATTAACTTATTTTCGCTCTTTCTATATTTACTGGCTTCTTCTCAACTGTCTACAAACATATCTCCCCTATCCTTGAAAACTCTTACTGGATCCTTCTATCCCCACTAACTATCCTTCCATCTCTTTTCTGCCATTTATAGCCAAACATCTCCATGATAAATCCAATTTCTCTCTTCTTCTTAATCCCTTACAATCTTCCACTCTTTGTCATTATACTGTAACTATTCTCTCCAATTACCAATGACCTGGCTTACTAAAAATCAATAATAGCCTTTTCTCAATTCTCATTTTTCTTAACTTTTGGGCAGCTTTTGATCATCTTCTAATTCTTGATAGCCTCTTCTCTATGTTTTTGGGACACTACATTCCTGATTTTTCTCCTACCTATATTGCTGCTTCTTCTATTTCCTCATCCAAAGGGTTCTATCCTGAGCTCTCTATACTTCACTTGGTGATCTCATTAGCTCTCATGGACTTAATTATCATCTTCATGCTGGAGATTCTCAGATATAACCATCTTGCCCCCATGTCTCTGCTGACCTCAAATTTTATGTGCATTATATTTACAGATTATTTACAGATTTTATCATATTAGAAATAAACATTAATTTTGAATCTGTAGACTCTCTGAAAGGATTTCAGAGACCCCCCAAGATCTTTGTACCATACTTTGAGAATCACTGTTATACACCTTCATCACCTTACCTGAACTATTGCAATAGTCTGCTAGTGGGTCTGCCTTCCTCTAGTCTAGTATAGCCCAATCCATTCTCCATTCATCTAATATAGTGATTTTCCTAAATCAATGTTTGACTCTTTCATCCTATCTGCACTCAATAAATTCCCCTCTTACCTGTCTAGTCTTTTACATGTTACTCTTTGATCCAGTAACATTGGCCTCATAACTGCTCCACAAACAAGACATCCCATCCCTTGGCTCTTCACACTTTCTCTGATTGCACCCCAAACTTGGAATGATCATCCTTCTCAACTCTTCCTATTGGCTAATCTGATTTCCTTTAAGTCTAAACTAAAATCCTATCCTTTGCAGGAAGTCTTTTCCAATGTTTCCTACTTCTAGTGTCTGCCCTCTGTTAATTATTTCCCATTTATCCTTTGTATAGTATACTTTGTATATATTTGTTTGCATCTTGTCTCCTCCATTAGATTGTGAGTTCCTTTTGCCTCTTTTTGTATCCCTAATGCTTAGCACAGTGCCTAACACACAATAGATGTTTAATGAATATTCATTTATTATTTGATTGAAGAGAGAGAATGCAAAGAGAATCTTTTCTCCTGTGCAGAAATTTTTTCCTGGGAAATTTCAGCAAGGGGATTATTTGTTAAATCAACAATCTGAAAAGTTGGGCAACACAGAAAATATAGTTTTAAAATGCAGTCAGAGCCATATTGGATGGGTGGGTGGGGAATGATTAAAACATAGAAGCCGACACAGAAGATTTTCAAGAGCTCAAAATGCATTTAATGTCATCTAGTCTTATTCTCTAGGTTTTTTAGATAGTTGCTATGTATTTAAAATAACATGAAAATTCTCCGATTTTATAATTTAAAATAGATTTTATATCATATAGCATCACACATATCTGAAACATATGTGCAATAAAACACACTCTAGGTGGAAAATGCCCCCTTGCTAGTTTCTCTGACCACTCTCCCCTCCCTCCCCCACAGGGAACAGCATCTCTCTGAGTCCAGGACCCATATGCCCCAACATCACCTCCTCAGGGGATTTTGGAGAAGGAAGATGCACAGGCTAATAATGCATGAGAGTCAAAGGACAATGAAGTACCAGGCAAATGCAGTTGGGTCTGCAGAGGGGAGAGGGGAAACCAATCCCTCCTGTTGATCAGCAAACACATGAATACATACACACACCCATACATGAGCACACACTCATCTCTCATAATTGAATCTTCTTTGTTTGAGGTGGGACACTGATTTCACTCTCTCCTTTAGCAAAGCAAACTCAGATTTGGGGATTTTTGTACAGCTCAGAACCGAATGCTCTGTCTTCTACCTGCCACAGACCTCCGTGTTTCAAGGGCTGAGATGCTAAGGAACTAGACAAGGAGACTGCATTGCCTTCTCTGCCTTGTGTCACCTCTTTTGAATACATGCATACATACATACACACATATAGAATGGGGTGTGTGTGTGTGTGTGTGTGTGTGTGTGTTACATATTTATATGTATTTTTCTGCTCTGATCACCTCTCTCTTTTTTAATGCAATAAAGAGGGGAAACTATTTTGGTTTTCAGCGCAAGCAAAAAAGGGAACAAAAAAAGGTAGAAGAGTTTAAAAATAAATGCATTTGTTCTGCCTGATTAAAGGTACAAAAAAAGGCAGCTCTGAATTAATCTTCCACCAAAAAAAGGTTTATAGGTCAAGCAGGCACCAGAACACATGGGAATAGGAAAAAGTTAAAGGTTAGTGATTGTCCCAGCCCTATCATCTAAGTGTGCTAGATAAACCGAAGAAGGAAAGAGAACAGGGGCCATCATCACAGTTTTTGTTTCCAGGTCCTTTGTGCTCTCGCTCCAGATTGGATTTCCTTTGCACAGACTGTTAGTAAAGAAAATTGGATTGCTCAGGGGCCAGTTGAGGAAAATGGGAAACTTCTTGCCATCCAGAGGATGGAGCATGGTGCTAGGAGGAAGGAGCAGCGTGGCACCTTCATTAATAACTACTATTTGTTTTCATAATCTGGGATATCTACAGGAACCAGGGTCTGGCTCCTAAGTAGATATCTGGTTGTTTTATTCTAAAGATGCAGACAGCATCTAGCAAGTTAATTAGATGATTTCCGTAGTCAGCTGAGGGGTTCATTGGAGCAATTGGACATGAGAAAGTCTTGACATGGGAGGCTGCTTTGAAAGAGACAGGAAAGTGACAGTTCCATTGGAAGTGCTGATGCTAATTGATGGTATGTAGTCTGTTATGGGCAGGTGGGATTGTAATCCATGCTCAATGGATGTAATTAGAGAATTAAGATGGGAAGAAGTTGTAAATTAATGGTCTTTCTAGTTCATTACCAGATAGTGCCAAAAATAGATGCAGCCACTTCCTGGGAGGGGATTTTGAATGGCATGGTGACCACACCACCACCCACTCTCTAAACACATGGGGTGGTGGAGAGGAAATGCTTGCCTAAGTCTTGTCTCCCTCTTGTCTCTTCTTTGTGGGAAGAAGCCAGTAGATAAGGGCACATAACAAGTTACCATTATTGAAAGCTGAAGGCTTTCATTTTCCTTTGGAGAATGTAAAAAGTAGTTTCCTACTCTTGGGAGGACTATTGGGTATCAAAGAGCTTAAACCATAAACTCTCTGAAGACAAAATATGTTGTGTCTTGGTGTTTCACCCCAACAGGGCTCACAGAATTGTTTAATGAATGTGTGTTGGATTACTGAGTGAGAATCCTAGAACATAGGCCATATAGACTGGAAGGGACTTTAGAAACAATCTAGTACAACTTCTCATTTTACAGAAAAGGAAACTGAGGCCCTAAGTGGGGGAAGTGATTTATTAGTTAGTGGCCAATATGGAACCAGAACTCAGGTTTTCTGATTCTCAGAGCCAAGGTAAGACCCAGAGGGCAAGTGAATTCCCATAATACTAAACTGCTGATTAGGTTTGTTAGGGATAAGAGCATCACAGAGGTTGAGTTTGATCATTGTTCTTCCCTCCTCCCACCTCAAAAAAAGGATTTGCTACTGGCAAATATCCCAATATTTCTAGGTACTGTGACTCTGTGCTAGTTCTTTTAAATGGTGTTTAAATGGTGTTAAATCTCACTTGTATGGTTAGGGATAAAGTATGGGAATGAATTAGAGATTAAGAGATAACATACTGTTTCCAGTTTTGCTTCTAATTTTATGACCCTGAACAAGTCATTTTCTCTCTTCTGAATCTCAATTTCTCTTTCTGCAAAATGAGGGGCTAGATTAGATGACTTCTGACATCCTTTTTAGTCCTTAAAATCTATGAATCCCAGAAATCCCTCCTTCCCTTGGAACTCTGATCTTCTCTCAAAGATGTGACTAGTTCTCAGGAAGTTGTCTTGGAGATGGGGACCCCATGTCTGAATTCAACAGAACCTTGGTATTCAAGGTAGTGTGGAACAGAGGTGGGCCATCTTGGTTTTGTTTGTTTGTTTTTAACAACAATGATGTCTTTTGCCCAAATCAGGTCTTGGCCCTACTTCTAGGCCATGCCTCTCAAAGGGTAGACTCTTTTTCTTGATTTAATCAATGACTTGTCAATTCTAGCCTAATGAGAAATAATCCAAAACACTCCTATCAGCCAACCCTTTAATTTGGATGATCATCTTATTGGGTTTCTCTCTTCCCTGCTCAGAAATTCTATCTCACAAAAGGAGACAATAAGGAAACTAGTCACCTATAGTGTTCACAGGTAGCCTCCTCCTGCCCCTAATATTAATTATCAGATTTATACAGAGTATGAAATCATGTGCCATTTCTCGAACTACACATTATAGAGGACCATTGCCTGCCATTTTGATGTGTTCTATTTTGGGAAAGAGGAATAGATGAAAATCAAAATTGGAAGGCAGGTATCAGGCTGGCCTACCTTGCTCACAGACAAATTTGCATCCACCCCAGAAGTTAAAAATACATACATACATACATACACATATATATATATGTATATGTGTATACATATACATATATATAATTCTATTTCTCTCAGTTCAGACTATACAATCAAAACATTAAAAAGCAATAATTTATTTAAAAGTGTATCTCTCTCTCTTTTTTATCTCTTTAAACAAATATTCACCATGAGATAGGATTGGTGGTGATGAGGTAAGGAGGCTGATGGCTAAAGAAACAGACCAGAATTGATCCACCAGAGTGAATCTCCTTTAAAGCTGTTAAATTGAACTAAATTGAATGATCCTTAACCTAAGGAGAGCTACTCAGAAGGTGCCCCACTTTGGAAACTGCCTTTAGAGTTTGCTCCATATTCTTTTGCATAGCCTCATGGGAGGCAAATTTCTTCTTTCCTCCTCCCGTTCCTTCTCCTCTGGTATTTTTTTTAAAAAAGAATGGTTCCCACCCCTACCCAGTGCCAAGACTTGTGATTAAGGTTGGGGATCAGGCTGGGAAATCTTGTTTGGGATTAAAAACACTCACATACATACCACCCAAATCGCACCATACGTGATGACTATAAAGTCATGAGAGGCACTGTGGTACAGTGGGAAGAGCACTGGATTTGTATTCAGAGGACCTGGGTTCAAATCCTGACTTAAGCACACTACTTGTATGATCTTGGACAAGTCAGTTCAATTCTTTGGACCTCAGTTTCCTCAACTGTTAAATGAGAGAGTTGGCTTAAATGAGCTCAAAAATTCCTTCCCGATCTAAATGTATGATTCTATGACTAGGTTCTTCTTGGCTTATATATTGGCTCGGACGGCAAGTCCCAAAGAGGAGCACCAACAATGGCTGGAGAAATGGCAGTGGGTGGCCTCCTGGGGGACTAACTACTTCGAAGGGGATAACCCAAGGACTTAGTGAAGCTTTGTCTTCCACAAACGCCTAGCGCAGTGCTCAACCAAGTTTGTTGTTGTCAGTCATGTCTGACTCTTTATGACCTCCTTTGGTGTTTTCTTGGCAGAGATGCTGCAATGGCTTGCCATTTCCTTCTCTGGCTCATTTTATAGATGAGGAAACTGAGGCAAACAGGGTGAAGTGACTTGACCAGGGTCACACAGCTAGTAATTGTCAGGCCAGATTTGAATTCAGGAAGAGGAGTCTTCCTGACTCCAGGCCTGGCACTCTATCCACTGCTCCACCTAGCTTCCCCAACACCAAAAAGGCTTTAATAAATATCTATTCAGTTGGATTGAATCAAATTTGGATGGATAAATTCTGGTGTGTTTATTACTTTAACAAAAAAATCAGTCTTATTACTCTTTAGTTAACGTCTTGTAGATTAAGAAATCATCAAGCCTCTAAGAACACTTACAGCAGCATTTTTGCACCTTGGAAAGAACCTAAAAGCAGTTAAAAAATAAATAAGAGAACCCTGTCCCTCTATACCCACCCTCCCCCCCGACCTAAGATGTCCCCTTCTACCCCTTACTATTGCTTAAACTATCCCAGACTGTATTAGAGGAAGTGGGAAGTCATCTCCAGCTTTTGTGGCTAGGTCTTGAGACAGCTGGAGTGGGTGAGACCAGACAGACATCTATTTCTTGCCTTGGAAATACCAAAGATGAGCCTCATGTCATATGGTTCTCAGTCATGGGGAAGCTCAAGGGGGAGAGAAGGTTGAGATCGTCTGCAAGGAAGCAGGTGGAGACAGAGATTTGGGGTGAACCTTGGAGAGAAAGGAGATGGAGAAAGCACATGGATTTTCCTTCTATGAGTGGCAAGGAAAGGCAAATGCTACCTTCCCTCTCCCTCTTCCCCATATTCTTTATTCCCTCACCTCCAGTTAAAAAAAAAAAAAAGAAAGGGGGGAAAAGAGTCAGCTGCATTGAATTAATTCTGGATCAGGAACCAGAAATCCCAGGTCCTAGTCCTGGCTCTTCCCCTAATGTGCTGTGTGACCATTTGCAAGCTTTTTAACCAATCTGGTCCTGATTAGCCTTTTCTGTTGAATGGACTACATAACTTCTCAGACTTCTTCAATATCTAGGTGCTTTTTTTTTACCCCAAGTCGGGGGAAAGAAGAAGTTGAAAAAGAAGCCAAACTCCAGAACCATCATTCCAAGGAGGTAGGATTTGAAATGTTTACTCCCTGATTCCCAGTCACCTAAGAAAACCCCTTCCCACTCCCAAAATCTGGATGGTGAAGCTGAGCTCTAATGGATCTGGATTCTGAACCCTCCTGGGCCAGAGTTGGGACAGATGGCCCTTGGTCAGCAGCCCTGAAACATTGCAACTCCATCTCAGGGTTCCCGTGGCCAACCAGCTGGCTCATTCTGGGAGTCAGTTAGAGAATAATAAACGATCTTGTATATAGACAGAATAGTGGCTACTGACATGGATGCTGGGAGTAACTCTGTGCAAATTTATCTCTGTCCCCAGTGCCTCAAATTCTATTAGAAATGCATTCCTTTGGGCTAACAATTGCCTTCTTTCAAATTACACTCCCAGGGAGGTTACATATTAAGTTTGAATGAAGTGATCAGACTTGGACATTAGCAGGCACCAAAAAGGTAAGCAGGGAATAGAGAATTAGCAGGAAACATTAGGGAGAAAGATTTCAGGAAATTAGCCTGAGAGCTAGATGGATCCTCAGAGGCCAACTAGCTCAATTTCCTTATTTTACAGATGAGGAAACTGAGGATTACAGAAGTGACTGACTTGTCCAAGCTCACCCAGACTCCAAATCCATCTCTCTTTCTTTTGAGCCAGGTTGTATGCTACTTCTGGCTGGCCCTGGATGACACTTCCTGATTTAGATTGGTTAGGGATGATAAGGCAAACTCTTCCTAAATTCTGTTCCTTTCCACTTAAGTGATGGATGATATTGGACAGGCCTCTTTTAGGACATCCAGGGGAAGGGCAGAAAGTAGTACACCTTTTCTCTGTTTTTTCTCTAAAACTACCAGAATTCTGGGATAGAGAGAGGATAGGATGACAGATCTCCAATATCACGCTGGACACCTGGATTGGTCTCTTCAACGAACCTCCTCCAAGTGGGGGAAAGGCAATTTGTTTTTATGTATTTGTGTATTTTATGTATTTTTATGCATGTGGCTTTACTGATTTCTCAGGGCCACAGTCACAGCCAAGAAGGTGGGATACATAAAGAATGGCAGAGGGGAAAAAATGAGATTTTTTTAGGAGGTGCATCATGGAATATTTTAAAAAGTGTGAATCATGATTAGGTAAAAAGAAACTTTTGCTGGGCAATTTTGTGTCTCTAAGGCACGACCTATTTCAAAGTGCCTGGAGAGTGAAGATGGTTTGACTCAGAACAGTGGGATTTGTTTTTTGTTTTTATTTTTGTTTTCATTTTGTCAGTTTCTTCCCTGGTTTTCCTTTTGCTATTTGGGAACTTGACAGACACACCTCCATACATGGCATGATTATCCAAGATGGCAATTCATAAATCCCCAAGTTGCCAATTGTGGAAGAAAGATCATAGGATTTTAGAATTAGGTGAGACCAAGAAAGATAATCCAATCTAGTCCACTCTGTAGACTGAGGAGATCTTGGCTCAGGAGATTAAGTGATTTACCTGATAAGTGTAAGAGGTCTATAGACTCCTTATCTAGGATTCCTCCAATTATATATGCCACACTGTCTCAGGAGACCAAGATAGAATAAGCAATAACCTACTTTTTGCTCAACTCAAAATGTAAGATGGATTTCTTGGGGTTCAGACAGTTGGGTGGTTGAGTTAAGAAAAAAGGAAAACAATTATAGACCTAAAATCCAACAATGCAAATCCCTAACATTTCCAAAGGCTCAGGGAAACAATGAGCAGTGGCCTTCAAACCACATGCAGGGGGATGGGTTTAAGTGGGATATGATTCACACCAAAATGTATCTCTAAGGTGCAAAGAGATTTTAGACCAATCCCTTCCCTTGCCCCAACCCTCCCCCCCAAAACCATACTTTTTGATTTTTATTATTATTATTAATATGGTTCTGCTTTTCTATTACAAATGGAATCTAAGTTTCCTTATGAGCAACATGAGCTAAGGTGTAGATAATTGTGCTTGCTGTTGCCGACACCACAGGTGGGGAACTAGTGTCCACTTCCCTGGGATGGATGGAGCTTGCTCAAGGGAAAAGACAGTTCTAGCCCCAGGAAGTCTTCCAGTGTATCCCTAATCCCCTTCAGCCAGATGCTGGGGCCTTCTTTGGATGTTCCATTCCACTGTGGGGGAGGGAAGTTCTGATCTCTTGTGTTTTTTTTTTTTAATTAAAAAATGTTCTTTTTTGGAATTATATTTTAATTTAATATATATGTATTTTTTTGTAAACAGTCTCACCAGCGCTAAGTTGAAAAATTAAAAACCTGATGTCTCCCCCCTAAGTTAAAAACCAGTGTGCAGCATTGCACCTACCCAGCTGCCATCCCCAGGCAAGCTCAACTGTGTCTCCTGGCCTGATTAATTCTCAGTCTGTTCTAACCTGATTAGGTTTCAGGCTATGCAACACTGAGACTCTTTGTGACCTTTGACTTCAAGGAGCTATTTGCTGTCTTACAAGGCATCCAAGGGAAAAGCCTCGGGTGCTGAATGAGACCCCTGTGCAGCCCCCGGGGGCTGAGCCCACAGACTGAACCTCGGGGAAAGACCCTCTGGTCAGCGATGGCCAGAAGTCTGAACCCTCAGGGGGTCTGCTTGGGACTTCTTATCCCTCTCCCTGCCAACCCTTTCAAGGTTATTGCGATGAAACATGTGAAACTACTAAGACACTACTAAAATCTTCAACCATCCCTATGGCACTTAACAATGTTCTGCATAAACCTGGGTGGATTGTAGGGGAAAAGAGAAGAGGAAGAACTGAACCGGCAAGGCTCAGATTTCTGACTCCCTTCTGTAAGATCTCTGATCAAGAGCTATTGTGGCCTGAAGTCTATCAAACTCATGTCTGTTTTCAGGGCTCAGGTCATCCAGACCTCGACTGTCATCCTCCTCCTCCTCATCTTCATCCCGACTCATGAAAGCCAGTTCATTCTCATAGCAAAAGGAGTTGGTGCTTGGGAGCAAAAACTTATTTTCTACCAAGTCCTTGGCACTGCAACGGGGCGTGGATGGGACCTCATAGGTTTTGTGAAAGTGAGAATAGTCGATTTTATATTGGTTTTTCTCCTCAAACAGGACGGGCTCAAAGCGGTGACCCCAGAGGATCTCGTTGGCCAGGTAGGAACTCCTGGCCTGCGTGGTCATGGCCGTGGCCTCCACCATCCCTTCCAAGATGACCACGATCTCAAAGTCATCAGTTTCCAAGTCCTGTCGGCTGATCCCAAACAGGGGGCTCTCCTCATCGATCTCGTGGAGGATGGTAATGGGGGACACCAAAAAGATGCGGTCTAGACCTTTGTCGAAGCCGACATCAATGTCGATCTGGTCGAGGGGGATGTACTCCCCTTCTTCGGTGACCCTCGGCTTGATCAGCTGAGCTCTGACGTGAGCCTCCACAATGTGACTCTTGCGCAGGTTTCCCACCCGCCACATAAGGCAAAGCTTCCCGTCTCTCATGGCTACCACCGCGTTATGGCTGAAGAGCAAGGTCTGGGCCCGTTTCTTGGGCCTGGCCATCTTGGCCATGATGGCCCCTATCATGAAGGAGTCTATGATACAACCAACAATGGACTGTACCACCACCATGAACACGGCGATGGGGCACTCCTCCGTCACACAACGGAGGCCGTAGCCGATGGTCGTCTGTGTCTCAATGGAGAACAAGAAGGCGGCCATGAAGCCGTGCACCTGCTGAATGCATGGCTTGTCTTTGTCGTCCGGGGATTTCTCCATGTCCCCATGCACAATAGCGATGACCCAGAAAATTACCCCAAAGAGCAACCACGAAACCAGGAAGGCAAGAGAGAAAATCAGTAGCATGTATCTCCACCGGATATCCACACAGGTTGTGAACATGTCAGCCAGGTACCTCTGAGACTTGTCGTCCATGTTGGCAAACTCAATGTTGCACTGACCATTCTTTTTGACAAAGCGGTTACGACATTTCCTGCGTGTGTGGATTTTGCCGTTGCCAAAGCCATTGGCTCCTGGCATTGTGGCTAGATGCAATCCGTCTTCTTCGGAGGATACTATACTATAAGGGTTGACCCTCCCTGCAGTCATCCCTGAGGAACTGGCGTTGTGGGCCGGGGGGATCCCTTGGATCTTTGGACTCCCCCCTGTCCCTGACAACCCACTGGGGCCCGCTCCTCTCTGAGAGAAGTCCAAAGTTTTACAGATGTGGCCAGCGCTCAGGTCCAATAAGTTGGGGAGAGTGCCTGCAACAAAGAGACAAAGGCTGCAGTTAAACATGAATAGAATATAAACCAGAGTACAGGAGAGAATGAATCAGCTTACAGTGATGATAATGGCGGACGTGGGCAAGATGAGGGGCCAGTGTGGAGCTGAGGTTCAAGCTTAGAACATTCCCCCCTATAGAATGTAAGCTCCTCAAAGACCCCTCTAATTCAACCTGACTTGCCCAGGAAATACGGAAACTAATCTAAATGTTTTAAAGTATTTTATTCACAACAATCTTAAGGCAGGAAAAGAGCATGGATTATTATCCCCATTTTACAGTTGAGGAAACTAAAGTTTAGAGTGATGAAATATCATTCCCAAGATTATAGAGCTAATTACTGGGGCCAAGGATACAACTCTGGTCTTCTAATATTACAATCAATGCTTTCTCTCCTAAACCACTTTATGATTAACCAGAGGCAAAGCCAGGACTATAGACCCTCCCCTTCCCAAGTCTTCCATCACTCCAAACACATCTCTCTCTATCACTATACACACTCACATATTTTTATTATTTTTTTTTTTTGTTGTTGAGGCAACTGGGGCTAAGTGACTTGCCCAGGGTCACATAACCAGGAAATATTAAGTATCTGAGGCTGGATTTGAACTCAAGTCCCCCTGACTCCAGAGCCAGCACTCTATCCACTGTGCCATCTAGCTGCCCCTACAGTTTGTACTTTTTTATGTGTTAAAATCACACAGATATTGCCTTCTGAGGCAACGTACAATACAGACTCTTTGCACATGTATGCCCATCTTCATATGTGTAAATATATACATATGAGTACAGATACAGAAGAACTTGGTGGAGCTTGAATGGTAAATTCTTTTTGCAAGAGACTGACAACAGGTATAGTTATACAATCCTCGAATGCCAGGGCTTAAAGAGACTTTAATGCTTAGTGCATGAGTTAGAAGTGCCCTAAGAAAATAGAATACAGAATTTTACAATCAAAAAGGACCTTAAAATTTTTTTTAATAGATGTGATTTCTTCTTTTTTACTTTTAATAGTATTTTGTTTTTCCAAGTACATGCAAAGATAGTTTTCAATATTCATCTTTGCAAATTTTTTTGTTCCAACTCCTCCCCCCCTCCCTCCCTCCTCCCTTCCCCCTCCCCTCGCTCCCTGCCCCACAAGACAGCAAGCAATCCAATACAGATTAAACATGTGCAATTCTTAACAGACATGATTTCATTAGTATTGACTGTTTCTAGAGAGTAAACTCCTTTTACCAATGAAGATTGGCACTTGCATTGTTGCCTGGGGTCCTGAGAAGGAAAGTGACTTGCCCAGAATCACACCGGCAAGTTGTGACAAAGATTATAATATAGCTACTATAATATTCTGTTTTTAAGAAGGGATTTTGGGACAAACAAAAAATGGAAGAAGCTGAAGGGCCTTTAGAATAGAGAACCTTGTGACAGTTAGGTGACACAGTGAATAGAGCACCAGCCCTGAATTTAGGAGGACCTGAGTTCAAATGTGATCTCAAGACACTTAACACTTCCTAGCTGTGTGACCCTGGGCAAGTCACTTAATTCCAATTGCCTCAGAAGAAAAAAAAAAAAAAAAGAATAGAGAACTTTGTATGCCAGATGTGGAAGTTAACCATGGCAATCATCCAGTAGGTACTTTACAGGCACTTTTTTGTACCATGGGTCCTTTTGGCAGTCTGGTGAAGCTTATGGATGGTCTTCTCAGCATAATGCTTTAAAAATAATTGATGGAGAGGGGATGGAGGGAGGGTAAAAAAATTGGAAAAAATTTTCTTGATATGTAACTGGGGAAAAAATAAAATACCATTTAAAAGTAAAAATAATTGAAGGAAATGTTAAATTTCAGTAAAAATTCAGTAAAAAATTTAGTAAAAATAAAGATGTATTTTTTTTCCATCCAAGTTCATGGACTCCTTGAAATCTATTCATATACTCTTTGTCTGGTAAAGAACTTCTGATTCCAATTTCCTGAGTTAATGGAGGAGGAAATTCAGGCCTAGAAATGGGAATGTGGCTCACCCAAAGTCACACAGCAGGAACAGAGGTGAGATTAGAAATCAGGTCTCCTAATTCCTCCTAGCCTGCCCTTTTTTCTGTACCATATTTAACAAACACAACTTTAAGGAAGGCACAGACTCTGCCTTCCAAGTTTATTTCCTGCCACCTCATCTCTAGTGTTCCCCTATTGTTGCTGGGACAAATCAAACTCGTGCTCATCAGGGCTTGGCTGAGGATATCTGAGCACGCGGGTGAACTGTGTGCGTCCTATCCCAGCTGCATGGCCTGGCACAATTGACAAGTCTCCATCACATGGACCTCACCACTCCCTGCCAGGCCCTTTCCCAGCCACGTGCCCATTGACATCACTGGGCCCTGGGGCCCCAAAGTCAAGGGCAAGGACCAGGAAAAGCCTTGCAGCGCTGTTCCAGCTAGTGAAACTACTGGCTACCTTCTGCTCAGTGATTCGGTATGGGACAAAGGGTAGAAACAAGGGCAGGGGAGGGATGGGAAACCTGGGGACAGATCATTTACTCAATTCCTAAGAATATGTGATAACTGCAATCCCAGTAGGGTAAGTGGCTAAAACAGCTTTGATTACAGATTTGGTCCTTGCTATTGCTTTCTCCCATTTCCACCCCCAAGCCCCAAAGCTGTTTAATTAGGTTGGTTAGGCTGAAGCAGAGCTATTGATTCCTTGAGTTCAGCTCCATGCCCTAGGCAGTGACTGAAGCAAAGGACAGAAGCTGTCTCTCATTCCTCTTCCCTCCCCATTGGATACCTCACTAAATCTGTGGAGCTATTGCAGATGGAGACCTAAGTGGGACTCATCTGAGGTGCAGGAATCAGGACCCACCTTTTCCATGTTGTTTTTCAATTCAACCCACATAATCTGATCTAAACTTTATTATTATTATTTTCTAAAATTAGTTTTTTGGTATCTACATTTTTGACCTCATAGTCTTTCTTGATTATCATTTCTCTCTCCAATTAGCATATGTGACGACATGTGACAATGTATACCACATTATGTACCCATAGTCCCTCACCTCTCTCCTAGGGAGCTTTTTAAAAGGAACTTTTAAAAAATCTCTTTTCTGAAAGCAAATATAACTTTTATGATTTTTTTAAAACAATGAGGGAAAATCACATCCTTTCTCTGGGTTTCAGTTTTCTAACCCATAAAGTGTCAGGGTTATAATGGATCAAGTATTCTTAAACTGAAGTCTATGAACTATATACATACACATAGATGCATATATATTTACATATATGTACTTGCATATTATATACAAATTCATAAAATATATAGGCATCTATCTATATGTATGTAAATTTTATTTCTTTTGCAATCCTATACATTTTACTTTATGCATTTAAAAACATTATTCTGAGAAGGCGTTCATAGGTTTCACCAGCCCATTAATAGGTATCTAAAACACCAAAAAAATTAAGAATATTTTCCCCAGATAGCGTGTAAAATCGTTCCCAACACTAACATTCTATGTTCTAGTTCCTTTCCAGTTCTGACATTATGTATGTTAAGGTCTCTAGCAGAGCTGATATTCCACGACGTATGGATCCTTTTGTTTGATATGATGATAGTTATCTCCTGGGACCAAATAGTTCATTCCTATTATTTGCCTAGGAGTCTGAGGACTATGAGGGGAAGCTTAATCTCCACCAGGCTGAAGAAAGGAGGTTGCTGGCACTTGAAGACGGGGGAGGTGGTTTCTATCAGCTTGTCCAACCTGTTGGATCCCCTTCTAACCAATCAGATGCTACAGCTGCAGACTTCCTCCTGGAATGTGGTCTGGAAAGTGCTCTCTAATAGAAGTCCCCTTCACTGCTGTGGCAAGAATATTGGAACATGAATAAAACTGAAGAGCTATATTCCAGGCATTGGAGCAGTACAGAACCATAGGACCTATAACTGGATGAAACCTTAAGACTTGATGGGGTCACAGATGCCAAGTGGGCACTCTGGAGGATGTCTAATACAACCTTTCATTTTTAAATGAAATTGAGGATCACAGAGGTTGAGCCATTTGCCCCAAATCATGGAGATACAGTGATGAACCTATTTTTACTTTAAATACATTAGTATTTTCATTATATATAACTCCCCACAATACTGAGTATATCACACCTAAATTACTAGAGGACCTGGGCAGATTGTATCTCATCACTTTCCCCAATATCTTTGAATATTCAGAGGTCAAGCCACTAGTACTGACCAGGAATCTAAATGGGCTTTCCCCAACCCTAATGGGCTTTATGTGGGCCTCAGGTAATATTTACTGACCCAGGCAGGTCTTTGACCCCAATTCTTTGCTACTTCTTTCCCCTAGGTCCTCAGGGTTTTCAGTGACAATCTATGGAAGCTAAGCTCACTTTCCCTATTAGGACATTACACTCATATCTTGGGACTGTTGGGAGTGGGGCCCCTGATCATTTGATTCTTGGCTCATAAATTTCTACCTCCTTTTCTCTTTATCCTTGTCATATTGTCCAGCCTTCTGCTTTATAGATCATATAATCTATAGTCTATATATAGTCCCATATAAAGTACCTTATAGTCCATCCAGTCTAACTACTTCATTTTATAGGAAAGGAATCTGAGGCCAAAAGAAATTAAGATAGAAGGATTTGAACATAAGTCCTTTAATTCCAAACACTTCCAGGCTCTAATAAGTGACTTATCCAAGTTCACATAGGAAAGAAGGGGCAGAACTGAGATTTAAACCCAGTTCAGCTGACTGTAATAGTCTAATGACTATCTCCTAAGGCCAGTTATTTCATTCCCAACATTTGTCCAGGAGCCTGGGGACCATGCTGCCTTCTATGTGTTTACATATACCTAATCATCAAATTATAGCCTGGAAAGGAACTCACACAGTAATTTAGGTCATACTCTATCTTCAAGCGAAAGCTAGAAGAACGCTAGAATCTGAAATGTCGGAACTGGAAATTAGATTTGAGTGGTGTTTAAAACCCTTCCCAGCTGGGTCCCAGTGACCTTTCTCGATCTAATATGTATTGCTTTCCTTTCCATCCTCATTCAATATGGCTTCCTTGGTGTTTTCCTTGTACCATACTCCATCTCTTGCATCAGTGACTTAGCAGAGTAGGTCCCTCATTTCTGGACTACTCTATCTTTTTACCTCGGCCTTTTGAAATTCCTGACCCCATCTTCCACATGAAGTCTCTTTTGGTTCACTCTGCCCATCTTCTAGTGCCCTAGCTCCCAAAATACTTTGTATCCTTTAAAAAAAATGTATTCTAGGTTTTGCAAGGGCCGATGTTGCAGAATTATCTATGTATATGTTTTGAAAAATAAAAAAGCTTTAAATAAAAAAGTGGGAAAACATGAGTGGGGTTGGGGCATTCTCTTTTCTGGAAAAAATGTAGGCTCCCTGAAGGCAGTTTCATTTTTTCTTTGTATTCCTGGTACCTAGCACAATGCCTAGTATGTAGTAGACACTAAATGCTTGTTGATTAATTGGTTCACTGAACTCAGGCAGATGGGGGCTTTCTCCCTTGAAGTCTTCCTGCCAAGGTGACTTTTCATGGCCCATGTCCATAGCCCCTGGGCAGGAAAGAAAAACCGCTGTGGTCTATTGGCACTCCCTTACATATAAGCTCTACTTATGGAAAGCTCGATGTTATGGTCTCACCATTGGGGCCAGGGGCAGAAGCCTGGTCACATAATGCTGGAGGGCGTTTGGCCCTGGGCCAGGATGATGACAGTCTTCGGTCTGCTTTTCTGACAGATTGGCTGGAGGCAGAGCCTGTCCCTCCGCCTGGGACCCCACCAAGGGAGTCACTGGCAGGGAGTGTCAGGCGCCGTCTCTGCCTAAAGGAACACCATTGGGTTGCAGGTTTGGAGGGCTCAATGGCCTTGAAGGAAGTCCACTTTGTCATCGTGAGGGCTGAGGCCAAAGCAGGGACACTGCTCCTTTGTTCCAGCTCTGGATCAGTCAGGCTGGACCAACAGCTATTAAGCACTAATGAAGTGATGGACAGCTGGAGTTGGGGGTGCTCCAAGAGGTTCAGACAGCCCTGCCTGTGCAGGACAGAATTATAATCAAAAAGAGACAATGGAAACTGGAAAGAAATTTCCTTTTCCCCTCCCTCCCTCCTTCTCTACCTCTCTCCCATTCTCTCTAACTTCCATCCCCAAAATAGAGGTCAGGAAAGACCAAGCTATGATGTGAGGGAAGATACATCCCAGAAGGCACTTGGGCATATGCATATTTATCAATAGGGAGGCCTACCCTTTTTCAAGGGCAAAGAGGGTCCCTTGCAGCATAGGTGATGATGGCTCACTAAGTACAATTGTTCTTCTAAGATTAACTCTGTTTCAGTGTTCACCACAATGGTGAAGAGTTTTCCTATGAAGGCTGGTTGAAGGAACCAGGAGTCTTTGTGGAGAAGAGAAGAAGAGAAGAGAAGATTCAGGGGAGAAGTGATAGCTAAATTCAGGTATTTGAAGGGTTCCTATTTGTGAAATGAAGGAGTTGGGCTAAACAATGTCTGAGGCTGCTTTCACTTCTAGCCTTATGCTCCTCTGTGGAGGAGATGAAAGACTCTGTCTGCCCTCTGTGAAAGGAGCAGGGAGCAACGATTCCTGCAAGTGAGGATGGACTAAATGTGGGATATATGGCCAATATGCGAATTTGTTGGTTTGTTCATTTATACATTTGTTTTTTTTCTTCCTCCCTCTCTCTCTCCTCCCTTCTTTCCTTCCTTCCTTTTTCTTCCTTCCTTCCTTCCTTCTTCTTCCTTCTCTCCCTCCCTTCCTCCTTATTTCCTTCCTTTTTTCTTCCTCCCTCCCTGCCTTCCTCCTTTCAATTCTTCCATCCATCCTTCCTTCCACCCTTGTTTCTTTTTCTCCCTTCTTCCCTTCCTTTATTCATTCTTTGCATCATTTTTTCCTTCCTGCCTTTCTTCCTCCTTTCTTCCTTTTTTTAAAATTTTAAATTGGAGATTGGGATAGGAGGCAAAGAAAACAAATGCTTATCAATTGAAAGGGAAAAGAGAAACAATGAAGTCAAATAATATATTTAGATCTGAAAGCATCCTTAGATGCCCTAAAATCCATCCCCATCATTTCATGCATAGGAAAAAGAGGCTCAGAAAGGTTAAATAATTTTCCCAAGGTCACATAGAAAATATCTGAGGCAGGATTTGAAATCAAAAGCATCCTGACCTGAGATTCAGTACTCTGTCTCTTACATCATCTTGTTTCTTAGAATCATAAAACCTCTGAGTTGGAAAGTACCTTAAAAACCATCTAATGCAAACCTATATTTAGTGAAGAATCCCCTATGTAACACAGCAGACAAATGATCATTCTGGCTTTATTTGAAGACCTCCAGTAAGGGAGAATAATATACTATCTCTCAAGGCAGCCCATTACACTTTGGACAGTATCCCAAGAACAGCCACTGCTGTTACTATTTGTTTTAAACCATAAATAGAAAATAACTAAACTCGTGTGTGTGTGTGTGTGTGTGTGTGTGTGTGTGTGTGTGTGTGTGTGTGAATGAGTGATTATAGGGATTTAATACAAGGACAGACACAACAAATGAAACATAGGTCAGAATCAGCAAACCACCAATCATAAAGAAAATAATGAAATGCCAAATATACACATCCACACAGAGGGTAAGAACAGCAATATACAATGTTGCTATCTTCAAAACTGATTAAAAATAACTGCAACAATAACCACCACTACAGATAAAAATAACATACTTGACTGGTGGCCAAAGTAGTATAGTATATTAAGATTGGATGAAAACAAGAAATAAAATCATGGAATGTGAGAGAAAGAAGGAACCTTAGGAAGAATCCTATCACCCCCTCATTTCACAGTTAGGGAAATTGAGAAACGTGAGAGATAGCACTAGAAAATTAATAAAAATGCTATTCACTATCATCATTATCATTATCATTATCAAAGATGATTGTTGGTTGAAGGTATAACTGCTCAAGATCCTTAGAAAGCATATGTATATAGGTATATAGATACATACACATGAACGCATAACACATACATGTATATACAACACATATATGCATGTATATATGCACCTATATTGTGTATATAGGTTGTTATATCCCTTATGATCACTATATACAATATGTAAATATACATGTGTGTGCCTATATATATAACCTACATATACATGGAGTATCCACAAAATTTTAGTGCAATTTTAAAACATTAAAATTCTTTGATGGGGCAGCTAGGTACTTCAGAGTACATATGTGTGTGTATATACACATATATATATATATAAATATATGCCACATATATTACACATATACATACACATACACAAATGCACATATACACAAACATATATTTGTGTATATTTATACATATTAACAAATGTGTTTATATACAAGAAGACAACTAAGTGGTGTAGTAGTTAGAATACTGGAAATGGCAAAACACTCCAGTATCTCTGCCAAGAAAATCACAAATTGGGTCACAAAGAGTTGGACATGACTGAAATGACTCAACAATAAAAGTGTGTACATATATGTATATATACACACATACCTAAACAAAGCTATTATGTAAACATTTTTATACATGGTCATATATGTATTAGTCTCACAGTAGTATGGATAGAATGCTGGATTCAAGGCAGGAAGGTATAAGTTGTATGACCATGGACAAATGTCCTAGTTTCTCTAAGTACCAACTTAGGCAACTTTCAAGCACAGCATAGTTCAGAGCAGATATTATATGTATCATTGACAAGATTTCTTTTAGAAGTAAAGTTTTAAATCCTTGATTAGTGACATACCCAATATGGAATACATAATGGAAATTATATAAGATGTGAGTCTGGATGGACCTATAATTTCATCAGTTTAGGGAACTCCTAGGGAGGGACCTCCCGAATCAATACAGAGAGCTACCAATTTTTCAACTTAGAGTGAGTTTACATATGTGTGTAAATGTAGATTATATATGTGTTTGTCTGTCTGTCCAACTCTTTGTCCATCCATCTATCTGCTGCTTGTTTACCTACCTCTCTAGTTAGTTATTATATAGTCTATCACTCTAGGTGGACAGGGAACTGTCCATATAGAAAATGGAATTTTCAGACAATGAAGCTACCTCTACCGGTACAGATTGGTCTTTTCTTTGCAACTCACAGTCTTAGCAAAGCACCTAGAACACTGAGAAATTATGTTATTTGTCCAGGGTCACACAGCCCCTGTGAGAGAGCTGGATTTGAAAACCAGTCTTCCCAAATGTGAAATCAAATTTTTACCTGATTTTCCACATGAGTTCTCAGATATACATCTATTTGTATATGTATATATATGCATTTATACATGTACCTGTATATACCCCATAGGGTGTTCACAAAGTCCTACTGCAGTTTTAAGCAAATAAATAATTTGTAAAAGCCATTTAAAATCATAAAAGAACTTTCTTTTAAGAGAAAGCATTCAGATTTAAGTGACTTGCCCAGGATCACACAGCTAATAAATATCTGAGACTAGATTTGAACTCAGGTCCTAGGGCCAGTGATCTATCCACTGCACCCACCTACCTGCCCCTGACAAAGAATTTTAATGACTTTAAAATGCAATAAAACTTTGGGGATACACCATGTAGATGTATATTATACATGTACACATGCACACACATATATATGCATAAGAATATTCCTGTCTATATATACATATATTGCATTATATATATAACAAATATATAAAATATTTAATACACTAATAATTATAAATAATATCAACAATATCTTAGCTTACACTTATAAGCTTAAAAAATGCTTTATGTATATTTAATTTGATCTTCATGACAGTTCTTGAAGTAGATAACACAATTATTATTTTTTCCATTTTACAGATAGGGAAACTGAAGCTCAGTGAGTTTGGGACTTGTCCAGGATCGACAAAGCCAAGAGATGATGTTAGGTCTCTTGGCTCCAAAGCAAACTTATACCAACTACTCCAAGCTGGCTTTTGAGATATTAGGGATAGATCTATATGAGATACAGATCCCATAAGCCTCTAACATTAACCATTGCTTGTTATGTTGCACATATGCCATTCATTTGATATTGCAGAATCTTTTACATTCAGTATACATATACATATATATAATAGGTGACATGTGAAACATAACATCTAATTCTTTAATGTACTACAAACGAACAATAAGTAATTAAAAAAATTTTTTTTTACAAAAGCAACATCAAGAGAGATCAGTATGACTTTAAAGCCTTAGGAAAATCAACAGCCCCAGTAGGGACACTTTGTACTTAACTTTCATCCCTTTATTCTTGAGGACCTTGATTTCCATTTGGGGCTCCTAGTCCCACAACTGAGGACCATCTCTCAGCTCAGTCTTCTGCTTCAGGAAATGCATGAGCCCAGGTTCTTCCTTCTCAAAGTCTGGGATGATTTTGGTTTGGAGAAGACAAGGGATCTATTGGTATTTGAGCTGAGGTGTGTCTTGCCCTCCCACCCTGTAGGTGGGAATTGAAAGAAGGTGCCCCAACCAGGCTCTCCATGTGACTCCCAGGGTGAGGTGGGTGTTGTCACATTCTAGATGGTGACTAGATTCAGGAAAAAGTATCCCAGATAGGAAAATTATTAAGAAGTTCTGTGGTGTAGAATGGCCAGGGAGTTATAGCTATTAGCTGAAAAAATACCTAAGATGAAATCAGGGTCAAATTTGGGTTTCACATTGTAGAGTAATAATAAATACTTAGTTTGATCTCAGAGGAGCTCGGGTACCAAAATTACAATTGTAGAGTAATAATAAAAACTTAGTTTGATCTCAGAGGAGCTCGGGTACCAAAATTACAAGTCTTTAGATCCTTTCCATTCCTAATAGCCAAACTTCCCCAGAATAAAAGTGAGACTGCTTTGGAATCTAATAATAATTGACATTTATATTTATTAATTCAGCAACAAGCATTTATTATATTATTTGATGGAGCAGTTAAGTACCATAATGGATGGAGTACCAGGCTTGAAGACAGGAATTCAAATGTGGCCTCTAATACTTTTTAGATATTATAAGACCCTGGGAAGGTAATTTCATCCTGTTTACCTCAGTTTCTTCATCTGTAAAATGAGGTAGAGAAGGAAATGGCAAACCACTCCAGTATCTTTGCCAAGAAAATTCCAAATGGACCACAAAGAATTGGACATGACTGAACCGACTGAACAACAATAAATATTAGGTACCAGATATCATCTTGAGAACTAGAAATGAAGAAAACAAAAATTCCTACCCTCAAGGAGCTTACAATATAATTGGGGAAGGAAAATGTGAACTTGAAACCAGGTAATTGAGACTGGGGGGAGGAAGACACCAACTAATTGGGGCATCAGAAAAGGCTTTATGTTGAAAGTAGCTTTTGAGCTGGGTCTTAAAAGGAAGTAAGGATTCCTATAGGGAAAGAGTAATATGAATTCCAGGTCCGAGGGACAGAGAATGCTAAGAATGCCTGAGTGTGTCATATGAGGAACAGTAAGAGAAGTTTAGCTAGACTGTAGCATAAGTGAAGGGAAATAATGTGTATTAACACTAGAAATGTAGGCTGGAGTCAGGTTGTAAAGACCTTTAAATGCCAAACAGAGGAATTTATGTTTCAATTATCGAAGCAATTGGGAACTGCTGGAACTTATTGTATGGAAGAGTGTTATGGCTAGACCTACACTTTAGGACAATTCCTTTTGCAGCTATGTGGAGGATGGATTGGAGTGGGGTCATACTTTAAAATCTACAAATAACTTTAGGTACATTTTCTCATTTGATCCCCAACAACAACTTTGTGAGATAATCCTTTCAGATGTTATTACTCTTCAGATAGCATTAACTCTATTTTATAGATGAGGAAACTGAGGCTCAGAGAGGTCCATAGACTCATAAATTTTGAGTTTGAAGATATCTTAGAGGTCATGGAGAGGTCCCAAGGAAGCTCAGAGATTCATAGGAATTAAGTGGCCTGCCCAAAGTTACACAGGTAATCAGCAGCAGAGCTAGGATTCTCTACTTTCAATCAAGCCCACTTTGTACCATACTTCACTAAGTGTTTAAAGTGACCTAGCTGTGCTCACATAGGTAGTGAGTGAAAGAGATGGTTTCTCCTCATTCCAAGGCCAGCACAATGCAGCAATGCCTTCCCAAAAGAAAACATCCAAAAGGATGTCATAAACAACTGATAAATTCAAGCTTAGAAATAAAGAACTCCCATCAGAAATCACATGAAGAACAGCTGTCAGAGAACCAACCAGAAGATGACCCTGAGGGGTACCTTACATTATCATAATTTATTATGTCCAACTATTTGTGACACTATTTGGGCTTTTCTTGACAATGATCATGCAGTGATTTGCCATTTCCTTCTCTAGCTCATTTTTACAGACGAGGAAACTGAGGGAACAGAGTGAAGCGACTTACTCAGGGCCACACAGCTAGTAAATGTCTGAAGTTAGTTTTGAATTCAGATTTTCCAAGTACAAAGTAATTTTTGGGAAACATTTTTAAGTTTGTTCCTCTGGCAGTATTAACACCCGGCACAGAGTTTTCCATCAATTAATAGATATTTATTGCATCTACTCTACTATTGCATATTTCTTTAATGTTTACAGAGTTTCCTTTGCTATAACCATATGAAGTAGGTTGTATAGATGTTATTATGCCTATTTTACAGATGAGGAAACTCAAGTTAAGTAACTTTCTTAAAATGAAACATCCAATCAATTCTGATGGACATGGCTCTCTTCAACAATGAGATGATTCAAACCAGTTCCAATTGTTCAGTGATGAAGAGAGCATCTACACCCAGAGAGAGAACCATGGGAACAGAGTGTGGAACACAACACAGTATTCTCACTCTCTCTGTTGTTATTTGCTTGCATTTTGTTTTCTTTCTCGGTTTTTTTCTTCTTGATCCAATTTTTCTTGTGCAGAGAGATAATTGTATAAATATGTATACATATATTGGATTTAACTTATATTTTAACATATTTAACGTGCAATGGACTACCTGCCAGTTAGGGGAGGGGATGAGGGGAAGGTGGGGAAAATTTGGAACAGAAGGCTTTGCAAGTGTCAATGTTGAAAAATTACCCATGCATATGTTTTGTAAATAAAAAGTTTTAATAATTTTTTTTAAAAAGATGAAACATCCACTAAGTGGCAAAGGTTGGATTTATGTCCAAGTCTTCTGACTTGAGGTCCAGTACTCTCTGTAGTACAACACAATGACTTTCTGCTCTAAATAGTGTTCCATACTAGGTCTTATGGACTAACCAAGCAAAGAACCAAAATGTTCCTATTCCCTAGGTATATGTAGTTGTAGCAAATCATATTATGTATAAGGAAGCTTCATAAACATTCCAGGATTGAGATTTGGATAAGGCCTTATATTTTATCCTTTAGAGGTAGAAATAAATGCTCATAAAACTAAGGATTTGCCACTTTTTTATATAGAGTGGCAGAGGTGGGTTTTTGTCTCAGATCTCTGCATTCCAAATCTAGTACACTTTTCTGCCAGACCTGGCTGCCCATGAAAAAAAAAAGCTATCACATTAGAGTGTATGGATTAATTACCAAGTGAGAGGTACAGACTGTACATGCTGTGAACTCAGAGGAGGGAGGGACTCCTATAGTCTGCAGTGATCTGAGGAAGCTTCATAAAAAAGTTCATGCCTTGAACTGGAACCTGAACCCTAGGTAGCATTCAAAGAAGGGAAAGGGGAGAAAAGGAGGGCATTCCTTGAAAATGTTTGAGCAAAGGGCAGGAGATAGAGAGAACACAAAGTACCTTTGGTAAACAACAAGTGGACCAGTTCTGCCACTCTAGGATTCCAATAGGTGAGCAAGGTGGGGCAAAATTGAGCCTTAAAGATCCTGGCTCTCCTGGAGAGCCTCTCTGGCCTTCAGCTCTTCATATGGAAAAATGACAAGGGGCTGAGGAGGAGGCTGGGGTGTAAGAATAGAGATTGAACTAGATGTCATCCAATAGAGAGTACCAAACTTGAAGTGCTGAAAGGGGTAGTTCTTAAATTAAGTCCCAAAGAATGGATAGGATTCAAAAGGATGGAAAAAAAGATATTACTTGAGGGAGGGATGATTTAAACAAAGGTGGAACTAGTACAAAATGTCTTAGGTGACACTGGAGTGGACCAGATTGGCTACTCTAGAAAGGTTCAAATCCTGCCTCAGATGCTTATATGTCTGTATTGTTTTATGAAACAAAAAAGGAATTAAAGCAAGATAATATCAATAATAATTGACTTTTTTAATGCGCCAATGGCACAATGTTGCATTTATTTCCTTGTTAGTGAGCTTTTAGAAGACTTATTTTAAGGTAAAAGATTTGCTACATGACTGACTAGTTATATTGTTCCACACTTCCTGTTCTGTTTGTATAATCTAATTTCACTTATGAATGAGGAAGGGAAAAGATTTATGCATACACTTCATCACATATGTATACCATTCAGAATTTTCAGTAAAATTAAAAAAAAAAAAACCTTGCTTCTGTGACATGGGCAAATCACTTAGTGTGTGTGTGTGTGTGTGTGTGTGTGTGTGTGTGTGTGTGTGTGTTTCCTTATCTATAAAATGACTGGTTTGGATTCAGTGGTCTCAAGGGTCCCCATCAATTCTAAATCTATGATCTTATGATAGTCATGTATGTAAAACATTATGTAAATTCTGTTTTTATTGTTCCTTTCCTTCTTTAAATCTCAGAGACTATTCCCTGTGGTCGTCACACTCCTCCCAACCCCTTGGACACATGGAAACAGTTGCTAGGTCCTCCTCCTTCAGCATCCTCTTCTTCAGATGAAAGGATGGTGATTTATTTCACTTTGCCTCCTCAATCCTATTTCCAGCTGCTTGGGCTGAGAGCACAAGTGTGTCTGTTTGCAGGGTTGCCTTGGATAGTTGAGACAGCACTGGTTACAGTGAAGGCCTTGTTATCAGACTGATGGGGAGGATGTCCTGGGAACTAGAAGTGACCTCAGTTAATTTCAATGGTCTCTCTCTTATCAGCATCTCTTGTCCTCTGATGTGAATGAAAGGCAATGATTCACTGCCTGTCAATCATTATTTCCTCCCCCAAAGAGCTGGGTAACAAATCTGAGCTATTGCAAATGGTACGTCAGAAGATGAAACTTAAAGAGTACCAGGGATGTAAGGGGTCTTAGGACAGAGAACATGAATGCAGCTGGAAGGGGCCTTAGAGGACAGAACACAAAGATACAGTTGGAAGCAGCTGTAGGGCATAGAACACAGAATAACAGAGCTGGAAGAGACCTTAGGACTTAGAACACAATGATACAGCTGGAAGGGGCCTTAGGGCATAGAGCATAAGAGTGTTGGAGCTGGATGGGACTTTAGGGCATAAACACAAAGATACAGTTTAAAGAAGCCTTAGAACACAGAACACAAAGATATATCTGGAAAAGGCCTTGGGGCATAGAACAATGATTCACTGGAAGAGACCTTCGGGCTCAGAATACAAGAATGTTCAAGCTGGAATAGGCCTTAGGGCATAAAACACAAGAATGTTGGAGCTGGAAGGAGCATGGAACACAGATAGTGCTAGAAAGGAGCTTAGACTATAGAACTGGGAATGTCAGAAATAGAAGAGGTTTAAGACCATAGGATATTAGAACTAAAAGTAACCATAGCATATAGAATTTAGAATGTCAGAACTGGAAGAGAAATTAAAAAGTAAAATGTTAGCGCTAAAGGGGACTTCATAATGAAAACCTAGAATGTCACAAATTGAAGGGGAGTTGGGCTGTGGGATATAAGGCAGTGATATAAGGGACCTTAGAACATACAACCTAGAATGTTGGAGTTAGAAGGCATTTAGAATATAGACCTGAGAATGTCATCACTGGAAGAGAGATTAGCAAAGTGACTATTAGGGTTAAATCTCAGTTCTGCTATGTGCTTCCTATACAAGCTCAGTCAGGCTCCTTAAGTTTCTCACCTGAGTTTCTTTATCTATAAAATGAAGGTGTTGGACAGGATAATCTTGGACATGCATGCCAGCTTCAAATTTTTGGTCCTGTGCTAAATGTATGAACAGAGAACACAGAATGCTAATTTATATACCTATAGCACTTTAAAGTTTACATATTTTTCTCACAAATCCCATGAGGTAGTGTTATCCCCATTTTATAGAGATTATGAGTGGTTAAATGACTTGAACCCAATCACATAACTAGCAAGATTCTGGGTCAAAATTTGAATCCAGATCTCTTATGATTTTACCACTTCACTGCAATATTCATGCTTTAGAAACTTGAAATGCAGAAAGTCAGACAAGAAGAGATCTTTGGACAGACAACAGAGACTATATATAGATCATGTAAACCAAAAATCAGATGTGTAGATTCTTTTGAACATATAACAGAAGACAGGGCTTCTTAATCTTTTTCCAAGAAAAGTTTTCACCCAAGAAATTTTTATATAACCTCAGGCATAGGTATGTAAAATTGATATATAAATCAAACATTTACTGATAATAAATCCTAGTTCTATGCCCACTACATTCAATTATTAAATCCCATTTGGGGTTGTGAACCACAGTTTCAAAAGCTGGACTATTGGCTACATGCATAAAATGCTGGGAAATATCTCGAAGCTCATCTCTTCCTACTCTTGATCCTTCTTTACTATCACTATTATACGGTTGAGGAAACAGAAGCCAGACAGGGAAGTAAGCTAACCAATGTCACACAGTAAGACAGTGGCAAAGCTGGGACTGTTGTTTCCCTGAACCATTTTTTTTCTGAAATATCCCAGCTACCTCCTAGGAAATAACCAGATTCCAGCTAGGACTATTCTGCTCAGGCACTGGCACTGATGTGAATGGATAGTTTGAAGACTGGGTGATAGATGGTTGAAATATCTAGGTTTCCCACTGGCAAAGTGCTGGCTTTTCCCACCTATGCCCATGATGGGTGTGGAGCAAGATATTCCAAACACACTATAAAGAAGGCTGGCTTAATTTACCTGGTAAAAAACATCACGAAGTAATTAATGGGCTGGAATACTTAGGGGTGATGGGGTGGGGAGAAGAGATTTTTCGGTTTGCAAGATTTGTTTATATGAATCATAATTCTGGATTTTCTTGAAAGTATATCCAGTTTCACCACACCCCTTTTCTTTAGATACAGTATTGGGAAGAAGAAAGAAACCGCCATTTTTAGGAAGGCTGCTTGGCAGGTGATGAACAAGGACCACAGATCAGGGATCGAAAAATGAAGATCTCTGGGAAGGTTGTTCTGAGAAACAGGTTCACATGCCTTAGGAATGTCCTTTCACCCTTTATACAGGGGAATCATAGCTATAGATGAGATCTCAGAGGCTACTTGAGACCAATTTTCTCATTTTATGCATAGGAAATTGAGGCTCAGTGATATTAATTGCTTTGCTCAGACTCACACAGTAAGTATTTTGCCCATCTTGAATGACATATCCAATACTTTTTCTTTGAGAAGAGCCTTGTGGTTGTATTTTTCTAGGGATGGGGTGTGTGTAGGGTAGACATTATTATTCCTGGATTACAGAAGAAAGGTATAGAGAATTTAGTTGATTAGTCCAGGATTATATAGCAGCAACAAGTGAGTCTAGCACTCCAACAACTTGACCTGGCTCAAAGGTAATTTTCTAAAAAGTATTAAATCACAAGCCCTCCTCTTTCTATCACCTATTCCCTCACTTCATTCCTCTGTGTTGTGATACATAGGAAAAGCCACTTATTTAGGAGTTAGGGGACTTGTGTGTGTCACTCAATACACAAACACATATTAAATTCCTACTCTGTTCCTAGACTTACTGATCTAGAAGGTGGGAATACAAAGACCAAAATAAAACAATTATTATTATTCAGTTGTTTCCAACTCTTTATGATCTCATTTGAGGTTTTCTTCACAAAGATACTAAAGTAATTTGTTATTTACTTTTCCAGCTCATTTTAAACATGAGAAAGATGAGGCAAACAGAATTAAGTGACTTGTCCAGGATCACACAGCTAGTAAATGAAGTTAGAGATGAACTCAAGAAAACTTCAGGACTCCAGGCCTGGCACTCTATCTACTGCACTATCTAGCTGCTAAAGTAGTGCCTGCCCTAAAAAAAGCTAATATTCTACACAGACAGTATGGACCAAGTTTGACTACAAGGACAGGAGGAGGTAAGAGGAGGGAGCCATCCATCAATGTAGGCTTAATGGTAGTCAAGAAGGACTTTGTGGAGGAGATGAGGATTGAGTTGAGCCTTGAAGGATGGATGAGATTTGAATATGTGAAGATGAAAATGAGTAATAGTGTAGATGTGGCAAAGTACCAAGTATATCCTTTGGAGAATGAATATCCTAGTGTGACTAGAGCAGAGAGAAGAAAGATTAAGAAAGAAGCTGAAATCAGCTTGAGGCAATAGATTAGTATCAGGTCACGAAGAGTCTTGAATGTCAAACTAAAGAATTTTGACTTCAATCTGTAATACTTCTGTATCAAAACCTACACAGATAAGTGTGGTTTGTCTATGATTATATACCCTGACCTTCACCTTGAGAAGCTAAATGAGCTGACCATAACCAGTAGAGCAGGTGTTTAAGTCCTTCAAGGTCCCAAGTATTCATCCTTATGGACAGAGCCAAAGAAGGGGCCACTAATTCACTGAATGATCTTGGATATGTCTTTTTCTTTCTCTGGGATTTGGTTTCCTCTTCTTTCAGATGAGGTGGTTGTTGTGGAAAATAGTAAAGATCTCTTACAAAGATATCAAACTCATGGAGCAGTTCACAATTTAATCCACAAAACTTTAGATTAAATTGTAATCAGGATATTTTTTTTTACAAACATGTCCAAACTTTATTTAAAATGACATTTTAAGTTTAAAGTTACTAAACAAGTCACAATGAGAAACAAAAAGGATATATTTAACTAAATATAATCAAATAGAACACAGATAATATTAACATATGGTTTTCTAAGTCAATGTGTACCTGTAGAGATCCTTATACATCATTTGGCAATCAGTCTCTATTTGAATTTGACATCAAAGCTATAATATATCACTAAAGTTCCATGATTCCATGCTCCCAGGTTCATAGATTAGTCTCTTCTTCAGGAATCCTACACTCTGACCTGTTTCTACCACTGACATATCTGTCAATCAAAGTGAATAGAAAAGAGAAAAATTTTCATAAATTCTGCCTTGATTTCTTTTATGGTCTAGGGAACCAGGACTACTCATCAAGCTAACTACTGCTGGTAACATTTGCTACCTATCACAGAAAAACACAGTGCAAACTTGATTGTGTTTATACTTATTATGATACAGCAAGTGACTCACACAAAATTCTCAATTATCCATAAGAATGGAGGAGACCATGGCAGAGAATTCCCAACCCAAAAGTGTTGCAAAACAAAACAAAACACAGACTAGAATTCTACTGCAGAAATCTTTGATATAATTTCTTTCTTAGAAATTATTATAGCTTTTAGAACAGATTAGAAACATCAACTTCATTCAAAAAAGTCATTATTAGCCACAAAAATAACAAAGAAACTTTAATATAGTATTGGTAATATTAAATTTTGACCATGCCAAGAGTTAAAAAAGCAAGAGTTCCTATGAAAAGGAATATTTTAAAGATGATCTGGTCACATTATGTGAAGCTAAGTGGAGTGTGGGTGTTTATTTTAATAAAGTTTCTTTCATAAAGAAGGAAATGAAATATAATAAAATCATGCACTTTTTTGATGGAAAAATTTTGTTTAAATTTTTTGCTAGAGCAGCTCCTAAATGGCTCCCCTATCTCCTGTGCCAGTTGTTGGAGTGGGGTTCTTTCTTTGCTCAGGCACCTTTAATGATTCCCCCAATCAAAGCAGAGGAGGAATGATATCATGCTAAGAGCAATGGGTTTAAAACCAGCAGAATAGGTTCCAGTTCTATCTGATACTTATTAACTGTATGAATTCTAATTTATTGGAGCTTCAACTTCCTTACTTGTAAAAGGGGGGAATAAAACCTTATACAGCCTTCTATATAGAGTTTTGTCCTTTGAAATCCTTTAAATACTATAAAAGTATCAAGTTTTTATTATTACAAAGTCTTAATTCCTTAGTTTAAGTTAAAAGAAAATAAATTAATAATAAAAGTAAAATAAAATAAATTAAATTAAATTAAATTTCAAAATTCTTCCTGACCTGATCCTGATTTACTACTCCAAACTGATTTCGGCTTCTCTCCTACTCTTCCTTCCCCATGCTCAGCCAGGCTGGGCTATTTATTCCCTATAAAACACACTTGGTACTTATCCACATCTACACCTTCACTGATATTTATCCTCACATATTTGAACCTCACCCATCCTTCAAGATTCAACTCATTCATCTCCTCCATAAAACTTTTTTTGGCTATCACAGGCCACAGTGATGACTTCTTTTTTGCCCCTCCTGAAGTTGGATCCATATTTGGCCCATCCTACCCAAAATTGTATTTACTTGTCTATCTAATCTTATCTTGCCCCTTTTCTGAAGTTCAGAGAACTTTATGATTGCTCCTCCCACCTCTTTCTAGTTTTTTCTACCTTACTCTCCCCTACTTCTTCGATGAACTCCTGAAATTTCTCAAACAAAACATCTATTAACTCAAGATGTTTCCATTGATTGTCCCTCATGCCTGGAATGCTCTCTCCTTATCTCTGCCTCCTGGCTTCCTTCAAGTCTCAACTAAAACTTCATCTTCTATAGAGAGCCTTTTTTGTTTCCCCTTAATTCTGGGATACTGATTATTACCAGTTTATCCTGTATGTAGCTTAAATGAACATGGTTGTTTTCATGTTGTTTTCTCCATTAGACTATGAGTTCCTTGAAAGTAGCAACTTCCTTTTCTTTGTCTCTCCAGCACTTAGCAAAATGCCTGGCAAATGGGAGGTGCTTAATTAATTCACATGGACTGACTTCTAGGTTTTAAACCACTGAAAAGTAAGGGAGGGTCTTTTTTTCTCTAGCTCTCTCCTCAGGAAGCCTAACATAGGAAGCTGAACACATAGGAGACACTCAAAACAGAGTTGATGATCTAATTAAGAGGCAGGTATTTAAGCATCAAATTTGTTATTCAAATGGTCAAAATCAATAACTTCCAAAAAATGAATGAATTTAACTTAAAATGTAACAAAAAAATAAAAATTTGATTAAAAATGAATAAGCTTTAAAGCCTTTGGCAAGTATACCTAAAGACTCATATTGAGAAGCTCTATTTTGGGGGGAATGGCCCTAACTTAGAATGGGAAGTAGATTTCAGTATCATGTTTGAAAGAGTCTCGTGATATTCTTTTGGATGAGATACTGAGATATGAGTTAAGGAATGGTAACGTTAGGTAGATTTGGAATTGAATGAATGGTCTGACTAAAGAAATGATAAATTGAGGTTAACCTGGAGTGCTCCACGAATCTATCCTTGCCCCAATACTACTGATTATCCTTACCAGTGGTTTGGATAGATACATAACATTCTGATGATATTGGCAGAAGGGAGGCATAGAAGTACAACTGAAAGAGTGTTGGCTTTGGAATTGGAGGACTTGGGTTTGAATTTTATCATTAGTGTTTGCTTCTTAGGTAACTAAAATTTCCTGGGTCTCAATTTACTCATATGTAAAATAAATGGCTTGGACTGAGATTCTTTCTAAATCTAGATTTATTAACATTGTTGTATGGAAGAGGAGTGAGACTAGTTTTTTGCCCTGGAGGAAAAAAGCCGGAGCAATAGGTAGATCATAGATTTAGAACTACAAGGGAAATTTAAGTAATCTAGTCCAATGCTCTCATTTTACAGATGAGAAAACTAAGGCACAGAAAGGCTAAATGATTTACATCTAATCACACAGCTAGCATGAGGACTAGGCTCTGAACTCAGAGCTTTGGATTTTGAATCCAGTAATCTCTACATTGTATCATGCAATCTTTCAAATTTCAGCTCAATGTAAGGAAACTTACTAAAAATCTGAACTCTTCAAAAGTAGCCTTCAGGGATATACTTTCTATCGCTAGAGGAATAGCTCCATCAGAGTCGGGTGTAAGGACCACCTGGGAGCTGGTCAATCCAGTGTAACCATTCTAATGTTTCTAAGTCTTAAAGAATTCTCCTCTGTCCTCTTTATTTCTTCCTTTACAAAGCACAGGATAATGGTTAAAGAGGGCATCAGGAAAGTGGGATGGGGGCAGGGAATGGCAGTGATTAGTCAATTTTCTTTCTTCCAGAGCCAGGGGGAGTTGGCTGGCAGGGAGAAACCTTGCTGCTGTCAGATACTCCACCAAGTGGGTAATCAACCCCCTGTGGAAAATCGAGAGCTCATGACATGCATTTTAAGAAACAGTCAGAGCCAAGTCAGCTGAAAAACCACAACATGCCCTGAAGCAATTGAGATGTTTAAAAAGTGATCCAAGTCACAGCAAGAATGCCCCCCATGTCCCTCCCATCAGAAAATTCCAGGGCAAGTTTTGGCGATATCATCATCAACATCATCATCATCATCATAGTTAGTATTTACAAAGCATTTTTAGAATTGCAAAGTTTTTACATGTTATTTCATTTGATCCTCACGACAACACTATGAGGCATACATTCTTATTATCATCATTTTACAGATGGAGAAACAGGTTAATTAAGGTTAAATAACTTGCCCATAGTCATACGGCTCGTAATGTCTGAGGCAGGACTCAGACTCAGGCTTTCCTCATTCCAAGACCAGCACTCCAAACATATAGCTAATCACACCTGTATGGGGGTCCAAAGTTCATGAACAAAACAATTTATAACCTTAACTCATTTACCCTTTCATAATAGCCCCATGAAGGAGATCAGGAAGCGATTAATGTTGACAGATGTAGAAAATGGGACCCAAAGATGTTTGTCCAAAATCACAGAGGTGGCCACAGGCAAATTGATGCTTATAATCATAATACTGGGCTTTTCTTCTTGTCATACTAACATTATCCCAAGAGTAGTCTAGACAAATTTCTTCCCATGGTACCAAGCATCAGGGAGGAACTCCCTGGGGATGGCAAGTCAAGTTGCCTCAGCATCATAATCTTGATTAGCTGGAGAAGGAAATGGTAAACCATTCCAATACCTTTGCAAAGAAAATGCCCCCTCAAAAAAAAAAAAAGTCAGACATGAATGAAAAAGACTAAAATAACAATAGCTGTGTTTCAGCATTTGGAGAGTGTTTAAAGGCTGGTTGTGCTAGTGAAAGGAGCCTGACTCTCTAAGTGACATTGGGCAAGTCATTTAACTTCTCTGAGAGTTTATCACTTGATATGCCTGAATTCATAAATGATTTCACTGGACTCAGCTTCCTCATCTCTAAAATGGAGAGCTTAGTCATTGCCTACTCAATCTCTTTCAAAGGACTGTTAGGGTGGGACAAATGCTTAATAGATAAGTTAAAGATGACCCATAGATATGAAAGACTAAAGCATTACAGTTAATGCTGCTGTTTGACTTATATTCTGCTTGTTTCTAGGACCAATTTGAATGACTATAACCTTGACTCAAGGACCTGGAATTGAGGGGATAAGATGGTGATGTTAATGGGAAGATACTGAGGTCTGACGATCAGTTTTGAGGCTTCACATCTTTCCTTTTCTTCTAATGTTTGGTATAAAATGTACCACTTCTAGCATAATCATAATCTAATTAAAATGATCCTCCACTGGTGTCAAACCACAGAAAGTTAACTTTGTATGTATGTGTATGCATGGGTGTGTATATATTTATACATATGTATACACATATGTATAAATATATACATACATATTTATACATATATATATGTATATGTCAATATAAATATATCTGTGCTTAATTACAGTCTTCTTGGAGGAAGTGGAAGGATTAGAAATGGGGAAAAAAGAAGAAAGTAAAAAGTGTATTGCCAAGAACAACAGGAAAACATACATGGAAGTAATGAAAAGATGGACAGTTCTGAACACAATGCATAGTATTTATTATATAGGTTTCTTGAAATGGAAATTTATTGTCTCATATTTTGAATTCTTATATTCTGCTGTGCATATATCAATTTTTTCTTTTTATATTTTATATTTAAGTTTGAAAGAAAGAAAGTTAACTGCAAGTATATGGAAAGAACCCTGTCCTGGAATGGGGAGAGTGTGTTAGGAAAACTGGATTCTGATCCTACTTCTGTTATTATCTTGAGTCAGTCCCTTCCCCAATCTGCTTAGCACAGCACCCAGGACATAGTAGATACTTGATTAATGTTTGTTGATTGATTGACTTTTAATTTTTTCCTCTCTAAACTAAGGGAAGGGAAAACCAGATGGTACAGTGGAGAGAGTGCTGGGCCTGGAGTGAGGAAGACTGATCTTCCTAAGTTAAAATCTGACATCAGATACTTACTAGCTGTGTGACTCTGAACAAGCCACTTTATCCATTTTGCCTCAGTTTCCTCATCTATAAAATGAGGCAGAGAAGGAAATGGCAAACTACTCTGGTATTTGGTTCCAAGAAAAACCCAAATGGGATCACAAACAGTTAGAAATGACTCAAAAATGACTAAACAATAACAAATTTAAGAAAGTTGGACTAAATTATCTTTTGGCTCTAATGATATATGAAGATTATGACTCCCCTTGATTCATTCCAAAATTCACTGTATCTTCATTTATATTTCATTATTTCAACAAGGATTCATTGAGATCTGTTATACACAGCCCTGGAGTTAAGTGTTGTGGAAGACATTAGTCAAAAGGTGGTCTCTGCCTTTGAGGAGTTTATAGGCAGATAACTTGGTGCAGGCTCTCATTCCTTCACATTTTGACTTTTTCAATATCTTTCAGGTTTGGTCTTCTTGTCTCCTTCTTCCCCACTCCATCCAACTCAGTTGCCAAAGTAATTTTCCTAAAATACAAATCCAACCATGTCTCTTCCCCTACTCAGTAAACTCAAGTGGTTCCCTAGCACTTTCAGGATCAAACATAAAATTCTTTAATAGTTATTTAAACCCCTTCAGGGCCTGGCCCTTTCTACTTTCTAGGCTTTTACACTTTATTCTACACTCTATAAGCTTCCTTGCTATTCTTTGAACAGGCCCCTCTATCTCTTAGCATTTGATTTTTTTTTTTCCTGAAGCAATTGGGGTTAAGTGACTTGCAAGCTAAGAAGTGTTAAATGTCTGAGATAAGATTTGAACTCAGGTCCTCCTGACTTCAGGGTTGGTGCTCTATCCACTGCAGCACCTAGCTGCCCCATTATCACTCTGACTTTGCTTCAGTTGTCCTTCATGCCTGAAATGTTTTCCCCCTTATTTCCACCTCCAGGCTTGCTTTAAGAAATCAGGCTGATTTCAGAAAGTCCTAGAAAGATTCACATGAACTGATACTAAGTGAAGTGAGAAAAACCTAGAGAATATTGTACACAGCAACAATAAGATTATGTAGTGAGCAACTGCAGGAGTTGGCACTTTCCAGTAATAAGGTGATTCAAAGCAATTCCAATAGATTTGTGATGGAAACAGCCATTCACATTCAGAGAGAGAGAGAGAAAGAGAGAGAGAGAGAGAGAGAGAGAGAGAGAGAGAGAGAGAGAGAGAGAGAGAGAGAGAGAGAGAGAGCTATGAAGACTGAATGTGCATCAAAGTATTGTATTTTCACCTTTTTTGTTGTGGTGGTTTGTTTGGGTTTTTTTCTTTCTTGAGCTTTTTCCCCCTTTGATATGATTTTTCTCATGCAGCATGACAAATGTGGAAATATGTTTAGAAGAATTGCACATTTATCCTATACTGGATTATTTGCTGTCTAGGGGAAGGGGGAAAGAAAGGAGGGAGAAAATTTCGGAACACAAGGTTTTTCAAAGGTAAATGTTGAAAACTATCTTTACATGTATTTTGAAAAATAAAAGGCTATT
Source organism: Antechinus flavipes (assembly GCF_016432865.1). Classification (NCBI taxonomy): domain Eukaryota; kingdom Metazoa; phylum Chordata; class Mammalia; order Dasyuromorphia; family Dasyuridae; genus Antechinus; species Antechinus flavipes. The sequence goes on along the minus strand of NC_067398.1, from coordinate 245,934,496 downwards.
ATTATATATAAAAAAGACTAAGCTCAAATCCCACCTATGACAGGAGTCCTTTCTATTTTGTACTCTTCCCCCACACTGATTTCCTTCTTAGGTTACCTCCCATTTACTCTATACATATCTTGTGTGTAATTGCTTACATGCTGTCTTTCATTAGGATGCAAACTCTTTGAGATTTTAAGGACTGTTTTTGCTTTTCTATGTAAATCCCTCTCTCTCCCCATGCTTAGCACAATGCCTGGCACAAAGTGACTGTTTAATAAATTCTTGTTGTCAGAGGACAAAAGTTAGATATTAAATCAAGAGTGCCTACTGAGTCACACAAGTAGAAAATAAAGGCAGTATATCAGTGTGAAATGGAATATCTGGATGAGGTGGATTTTGAGCAGGACAGGATGTGGATAGATGGAAGGGAATTTTATACAAAGCAATTAACCACCCTAAGTCCTGGAGAAAAGCAGAAACATCTCAGGAGCAATGAATATCCTTTGGTGCATTGGGTTTGCAATATACCTATCAGAATGAACATCTCTCAGCAGAGGTCTTGTTCTTAACAAATGCTCCCATTTCTATGACCTTTCAAAGATTCATGAAATGTTTTACCTAAAACAACTCAGGAAGTAGAAGACCTGCTTTCAAATCCAGTCTCTGATACCTATTGGCTTTGTGACTCTGGCCAAGTTACTTAACCTCTCAGTGCAACGCCTACTTTGAGGGAAAAGGTATCACCTTGAATTAGTGCAAAACATTTATTCAACTTGGGAGTTCCCTGTATTGAGAAAATCAAAGGTGCAGTCCTTGTTTGTATTTTACAAATGAGGGAACTAAGACTCCAAGGTCAACCTCAGCCTTTAGAACATATATCTAAACTATGGGACTTGGCTGTTTTCAATAAAGAGGTAATCCAAAGCAATTCCAATAGATTTGTCATGGAAAGTGCCATCTGCAGTCACAAAAAAGTCTATGGGGACTGAATGTGGATCAAAACATAGTATTGTCACCTCTTTCGTTGTTTGTTTTCTTTTTTGTGTTTTTTCCCCTTTTAATTTGATTTTTCTTGTGCAACATGGAAAATATGGAAATATGTTTAGAAGAATGGCACATGTTTAACCTATATCAGATTGCTTGCTGTTTTGGGGAGGGGAGAGAAGAGGAGAGAAGGAGAAAAAATTGGAACTTAAGGTTTTTCGGGGCTAAATGTTGAAAACTATCTTTACATGTATTTGGAAAAATAAAATACTATTAAAAAAAAAAAAAAGAACATCGATCTAGAAAGGGAATTCAGATTTCATTTATCCTAACATTATACTTTTATAGAGGAGGAAACTGAGGGTAACGACATAGAGGAAGTATCAGTGGGAAGATTTGAACCCAGGTCCAATGACCTAGAACTAGTGCTCTCCCTACTATTTTACGCTTATGCCCATCTCTACTGTGATTTAATTTTTTTCTGCCTACTCTCTGCCTGCATCATTTGTCAGACTGATATCAGTAATTCAGAGCAGGGAAGTCGCCAATCTGACTTCTCTGAAGCAGAGAGTTTTTCTGCCCATAGTCTATATGTTGCCAATATTTAATAATGCTCATTCCTTGGAGCTGGGGTCAGGTATTCAGCTGCTGCTTGCAGAAGGGCAGTGAAGGGAGGGAAGTAATGGACCTGCCAAGAATATGTCCTTGGAGGTTCTGGCCTCTTTTGATTTGAATTCTTTCAAACAAAATATGAACCATGATTCTTTTTTTTCCCCTCTCTTTTGAATATTTATTTAAATACTTAAAAATCATTATGATCAGATTTAGACTTTTTGCCCTATTGTGGCATGAGATCGAACAGCTAGTCTGAGAACCATATAGACTCCAGGTCCACTTAGATGAAGATTTTTTGATGGTGTAGGAATCCCAAGAAATCAGTCTCAAGTGCTTAATCCCTTTTTTTTTATTTTACAATCTTTTTTTTTTAATAACTTTTTATTGATAGAACCCATGCCAGGGTAATTTTTTACAGCATTATCCCTTGCATTCACTTCTGTTCCGATTTTTCCCCTCCCTCCCTCTACCCTCTCCCCCAGATGGCAAGCAGTCCTTTACATGTTGAATAGGTTACAGTATATCCTAGATACAATATATGTGTGCAGATACAATATGTGTATTTCTTGATGAACCATGATTCTCGCACACTTCAGTATCACCATTTTCTTGACCACATATTCACATGCTTATATGGGTAAGAAGCTCTTCACCAGTTTTACAAAAGGGGGCAGTGGACATTAGCCCAGTGGTCTAAAGAATCACTTAGACTTTTTAAACTTGAGATTGACAGTGAGGAAAAGGAAAAGACTTGGGAGTTTGGGAGGCAAGCTCCAGGTATGTGCTACCTTGAGGTGTCCCTGAGGGAGACGGATGGCACTGTAGAATCCAAGGCTGGAAGTCAAGAAATCTAGTATGAACCTTAACTGTATTGTTCACAGCTCCCTGTGACCATGTACAAATGTCTTCTTTTCAGGCCAAAGATTTTCCCTCTGTAAATTGAGGAAGTTTACTTGCATGGGGTCTTAACCTACAGTTTGCAAACTTGTTTTTAAAATATTTTTTTGATATGTATTCTGACCTAGCTTGAGGAAGACTTGTAGAACTATTAGAGCCATTTCAGCAATGAAATGGACTACTTTAGGATGTGCTGATCTTCCTATCACCTGAAATGTTCAAGGAGAGACTAATTGACCATTCATTAGACATGGAGTAAATTTTAATTTTGAATGTGAGTTTGGACTAAGTCACTTTTTAATAATAATAAATTAATATATATTTGTCAAATTTTAAAAAAATTTCTTTTTCATTTCTTTGGGGGGGAGGGGGTTGTTAAGGTAATAGGGGTTAATTGACTTGCCCAAAGTCACATAGCTAAAAAGCATCAAGTGTCTGAGGCCTTGAGGCCAGAATTGAACTCAGGTCCTCCTGCCTCCAGGGCCAATGCTCTATCTACTGTCCCCTAAAATATTTTCAAATTTTTATTTAAATATAATTGGTTTTCTTTATAATTCCATATATTTTATTGTGTTTAAAACTGTTTTCTGAGAAAAATCCCATAGTTTCACTACCAAAGGGATCCATGACATAAAAAAGAGTTCCCGTCTAGATGATCCATTAGATTTCTTGTGCTATGTTCTATCTTTCAAAATTCCTTCTGACCAGAGAACTCAGGTGGTATCAGGAGCTGGAGCCAGTTATAACAGGTTTGTGGATTATTTAATTTTCAGTGAGTATCATTTACACTTCAGAAACTGACAGCTTCTGATCAAATAAGGGATTGATTTATTGTTTTGTTGATTGTCTAGACTTGAGCAAATGTTAATTATCCACATTAAACTTAAAAGTTTGTATGCATGCACAAATATTTTACTTTTTCTGGAGAGTTTGGTTGTTAAATATTTACCAGCTCAGCTCTGTGTTACTCTCTAAATATTGCTTTGCTCAGTAGGAGTGTAATAGAAAGCTCAGAAAATAAAATCATCACCAGACTAGAGACTTAGTAATTGTAGGTTAATAATAACTATTAATATATGTCATTTAGTTATATTTAACACAATTGCATAATAATTATTAAACACAAATATTAATACAGTAATGTTTGTAGTAGTAGTAATACTAGTGGTAATAGTAGTGGTAATTAGCATTTACATAGCACTTTAAGGTTTGCACAATGCTTTACATTCATTATCTATTTTGAATTTCACAACATTCCTAAGGATTCTATGATTCTACTGCAATTTATCTTCCCTGCTTGAGAAGCAAGCCAGTTTATAGATGTGATGGACTTTGGGTGTGGAATATATTTACAGGCTTAGTTGATATGTTGATTAGTTTTGCTGAAATGCTCCCCGCCCCTTTTAAAAATTATTCATTAAAAAAAGAATGGGAAGAAAGCTATAGCTATAAATAAAAGGCATGTAAAAAAAATAAGATGGAATTTTTAAAAAATTAAAAGAAAAGGCAAGCAGAAAATTATATTGTATATTTCAAAGACCCTTCCAGTTTTAGAATCTATATTTTGATAAAACAGAAATCTAATGTCAAATAAACCAGGTGGTAGGAAAGACAGTGTGGTGTAGTGGTTAAGAGAGATGGACTTGGAGCCAGAATACTTGGGTTCAAATGTGTTCCTTAAAATATATCATGTGTGATCCTTGGCAAATTGACTGTGACTTCCAGACAACTGTCTAAGACTATAACTTATAGCAGTTGTCAATCCACATTTATACAGGGGGTTTCCCCATCACAGTTTTCCAAAATCAAGAAAATTACGAGTCTATTCCCAAAGGGTGCTAGGTGGAGTGCTAGAGCATAGAGTCAAGATGATTCATCTTCGTGAGTTCAAATCTAGCCTCAGACACTTGTTAGCTGTGTGATTCTGTTTGCCTCAGTTTCTTTATCTGTAAAATGAACCAGAGAAGGAAATGACAAATCACTCCAATATCTTTGCCAAGAAAACCCCAAATGGGGTCATGAAGTTTGGGCACGACTGGAAAAATGACTGAACAACAATGGAATCACTTCCTATTCCTGTGAGAGGTACTTGTTCCAGGGGTCAGATGGCCTCCTTGAATAGTAGAACACATCCTTAGGCTGACCTTGGCTGTGGGAATTCCTGAGGTTTCTTCTTCACATTCTTTCCTCCATTCAATCTTTTCCAAACAATTCCCACCCTAAAGTCAAGGTGTTGGCCTTTCTTTGCTTCTGACTCCCTTTCTCTGGCAACCTGACAGAGTGGTTTGTGTCTCCCTTTATCTGTCCTTCCCATCAAAGGGAGTTTTCCAATAATTCTGAACTAATTAATTTGAATTAGTCACCTACCTAATCTCTAGACGTTGGATGCTGGTTTACCTGAGATGTTCTTGGGATGTCCCTCAGGGCACTGCTCTTGGTTTCAGACGTGTTAAAAGGCAGGAAGGAACCTGGGCAGGGAGAAGTGGGAACAAATATTTTCTTGTCATGGAAAGGATTTCTCAGTGCTTTTTCACTCTCTCTTTTTGGGCATCTGGAAACTGGAGAACTCTCAGCTGATTCACAGCTGAGAGTCCTATGTGTGTCCTCAGACTGTGGCCAGACATTTTCAGTCATGAGGGGATCTGCTATGTGTTCCTCTGTGGCAGATTGGTTGAGGGCCAGTGGTTTTTATCTCTAGGAGTGAAATAACTGCAGGGCCAGCTCTTGGCAATGTTGAAGATTTGATAGAGTTGGTCTTGTCTTTTCCTATTCCCCAAAGGACCTTCCTTCCTCCCTCCTTTTCCTTCCTTCCCCCTTCCCTAAAGGGTCTTGCCCTCAGACATCTCTGCTGGATAAAGCTAGATAAATGATCATAGAGCTGAAAGGAACTTCTAAGACTATTTAGTCCAACTGCCTTTTTTTTTTTTTTTTTAAGATGAAGAACTAGGCTAAGGGAATCCTCACTGAGATGTTGGCTGGGAAGCAGCGAGACAGAGTATGAAAAAATATTGACCTGGGATCAGGATGCATGGGTTCTGGTCCTGATTTTGCCAATAACTTGAAGTATAACTTTGGGCAAAATCACCTGACTTTGTGTACCTGGAAGATTGGAAGTTGGCTAACACCATCCTCCCCAGCCTCAGAGAAGCATCATGTAGTACCAGATCAAGCACTGGACTTGGTTCAAATCCCAGATTCATCACTTGCTTCCTTAGGTGTCATTTAAAATTCACCGGCCCAACAGTGTTCATAATACTCACTGTTATGCATCCTAACATCTAGATGGCATAATGGTTCTGGGCCTGGAGTTCAAATGAAGTCTAAGGTTAACTACTTTGTGAGCATCTGAGAAAGGATTTGAATCCAGGAATGCTCAGGTCTTCTGAGGTTCAAATCTGACTTTAGACACTTACTAGCTGTATAAACTTAGGCAAGTCACTTAACTGCTCCCTGCCTCAGTTTCCTCAGCAGTAAAATGGGGATAATAATAGTACTTACCTCCTGAGACTATGGTAAAGATAAAATGAGATAATATTTGGAAAGTGCCTGACACATACCAAGTGCTTGATAAATATTTTTCCTTCTTTTTTCCCTCCCTCTCTTCCATCCTCCCTCCTTTCTTTCCTTCCTCTCTCCTTCCCCTTTCTCCCTTCATCCATCCCTCCCTCTCTCCTTTCTTTTTTCTACTTTCCCTACCTTCCTTCTTTCCTTTATTCCTTCTTCCCTCCCTCCCCTCTTTCCTTCTTCTTCCTTCATTCCTTCCTTTCTTTTTCCATCCTGCCTTTCTTTTCTTCCTTCCTCATTCTTGCCTTCTTCTCTCCCTCCTTCCCTTCCTTCCTTTGTCTTTTCTTTCCCTCCTCCTTTCTTCCTTTCCTCCTTCTGTCCCTTCCTTTCCTACCTTTTTTCCCTCCTTCCTCATCTGGGAAATGAAGGATCTGTACTAGATGTCAGCCAAGCCTTGTCCCAGCTCTAAAGCTATGATCTGATGTCCTGGTTCTGACACTTATTAACTGCTGTGTGACCTAGAACAAATTACTTAACTTCTCTGCCCTGTAGTTTCTTCATCTGGAAAATGAAGGATCTGAATGAGATGACCTCCAGAGAACCATCCAGTTCTAAAGCTATGGTCAAAAGCACAAACTCTGACACTTATTACTGCTGTGTGACCACAGGAAAGGTATTTAATCTCTCTGATTCTTAATGTGCTCATTTATTTTAAAAAATAATAATATTTGCAGCACCTACCTCACAGGATAATTTGTACGCTTCAAAGCAATATAGAAATGTGTGTTATTATTCTATGATATTTTATGATCCTTCCACTGAAGTGTCTCAACGTGGCATGAAGGTGACCCTGGCTTCTCAAAGATTTTCAGCAGAAGACAAGCTCTAGCAGGCCTTACAAAGCTGGAAAAACTTTGACTCCAACCTTGGTAATTAACTACATGTCTGTCCTCTCAGGAATAGCCTGGTTAAGTTCTGAGAGGCCCATCTTCAGAAACTTGGCCATCTGGATGGAAGTTTTTAGTCACAGTGACTCAGGAAGAGTAACTGCTAACACAGGCCTAGGCTATCGAACATGTAAAACTAAGGGGTTTGACCAAGTGCCCTCTAAGATTTCTTCCAGTTTAAAATCTATTATCCTAGAGGAGCTGTGATCAGCATTTGGGAGGGTAAGTATGATGAAAAAGATAATTTGATTTTTCTTATGCAGCATGACAAATATGGAAATATGTTTAGAAGAATTGCACATGTTTAACCTATATTGGATTGCTTGCTGTCTTAGGGAGGAGAGAAGGGAGGGAGAAAAATTTGGAAAACAAGATTTTGCAAAGGCAAATGTTAAAAACTATCTTTGCATGTATTAGGAAAAATTTTAAAAACTATTTAAAAAATAATCTTTTTTTATACTTGTTTCAGGAGTAAGGATAGCAAGAAAAGCTGTCTCTTTTCCACTTCTCCCAGCCAGGATCATAAAGGTCAGACATCTAGAGCTGGAAGGGACCATAGAAGTCTTTGATTCCAGTCTTATTATTTGACAAATGAGAAAAGCAATGTTGTGATTTGCCTGGGATCACACGGCCAATATATCTGAAAGAAAATTTGCACTCAGAGTTTACTGTCTCCAAGTTTCAGCGCTCTCTCCAAAGGGTACAGTAGATAGAAGACCGGAGTTCAATTCTGACCTCAGATATTTACATGATGTTGGGCAAGTTATTTACGCTGTTTCTTCAACTGTAAAACAGAGATCATAATAGCATATATCTTTTAGGGTTGTTGGGAAGATCAATGAGGTCATATTTATAAAGCACTTAGCATAGTATCTAACAGATAGTAAGCACATGATAGATGATTAGAAACAACTTGGATAGAGTGCTGCACTAGAAGTTGGGAAGAACTGAGTTCAAATTTAGTCTCAGACATTTACTAGCTGTGTGACTGTATAAGTCACTTTACTCTGTTTGCCTCCATTTCCTCTTCCATAAAATGAGTTGGAGAAGGAAACAGCAAACAACTCTAGTAATTTTGCCAAAAAACAAAAACAAATAGAGACCATTATACATTACTGAAACAACACAATAACAATAAATGCTTAATCTTCTTTCCTAACCACAATAGCTGGGGATGGGAAATGTGGGTCCCAGGAGAGGGCCTGTGAATGGCCTCTGGGAGTGGTGACCCAGTAATGAGATGTGATGTTTCAGGAAAGAAGTACCATATCTCATGCCCTCTGCAATACCCGCCTCCCTCCTCCCCATGCAGAAGGGCAGAGCACCAATACAAATGAAAGGATCTAGGAAATGAACCAGTAGAGTGACTGTGTCCCAGTAGCAACCATTTTTATGGTGGGAAAAAGAGTGGACAAAGACTTGGGAATACCTAACTCCTGCTTTTTTTTTTTTTTTAAGAAAAACACTTTCACCAAAACCATTTGATATTGGCTAAGAAATAGACTAGTTGATCAGTGGAATAGGTTAGGTTCACAGAACAAAATAGTCAATAACTATAATAATCTAGTTTTTGACAAACACAAAGACTCTAGCTTTTGGGATAAGAATTCACTGTTTGACAAAAACTGCTGGGAAAATTGGAAATTTGTATGGCAGAAACTAGGCATTGACCCACACGTAACACCGTACATCAAGATAAGACCAAAATGTATATGAACGTTATGGAATATTATTGTTCTGTAAGGAACGACCAGCAGGATGAATACAGAGAGGACTGGCGAGACTTACATGAAGTGATGCTGAGTGAAATGAGCAGAACCAGGAGATCATTATATACCTCAACAATGATACTGTTTGAGGATGTATTCTGATGGAAGTGGACCTCTTCGATAAAGAGAGCCTTAATTGATCAAAGATGGACAGAAGCAGCTACACCCAGAGAAAGAACACTGGAAATGAATATAAACTGCTTGCATTTATGTTTTTCCTCCCGGGTTATTTATACCTTCTGAATTCAATTCTCCCTGTGCAACAAGAAAACTGTTTGGTTCTGCACACATATATTGTATCTAGGATATACTGCAACCCATTCAACATGTAAAGGACTCTTGCCATCTGGAGGAAGGGGTGGAGGGAGGGAGGGGAAAAATCGGAACAGAAATGAATGCAAGGGATAATGCTGTAAAAAATTACCCTGGCATGTGTTCTATCAATAAAAAGTTATTTAAAAAAAAAGATAAGACCAAAATGGGTCCATGATCTAGACATAAAGAATGAAATTATAAATAAATTAGAAGAACATAGGATAGTTTACCTCTCAGACCTATAGAGGAGGAAGGAATTTGTGACCAGAGAAGAACTAGAGATCATTATTGATCACAAAATAGAAAATTTTGATTATATCAAGTTAAAAAGCTTTTGTACAAATAAAACTAATGCAGACAAGATTAGAAGTGAAGCAATAAACTGGGAAAACATTTTTTCAATCAAAGGTTCTGATAAAGGCCTCATTTCCAAAATATATAGAGAATTGACTCTAATTTATAAGAAATCAAGCCATTTTTCAATTGACAAATAGTCAAAGGATAGGAACAGGCAATTTTTGGATGAAGAAATAGAAACTATTTCTAACCATATGAAAAGATGCTTCATATCATTATTAATCAGAGAAGTGCAAATCAAGACAACTGAGATACCACTATACATCTCTCAGATTGGCTAGGATGACAGGAAAAGATAATGCTGAATGTTGGAGAGGATGTGGAAAAACTGAGACACTGATACATTGTTGGTGGAATTGTGAATGCATCCAACCGTTCTGGAGAGCAATTTGGAACTATGCTCAAAAAGTTATCAAATTGTACATACCCTTTGAGCCAGTAGTGTTACTACTAAGCCTATATCCCAAAGAGATCTTAAAGAAAGGAAAAGGACCTGTATGTGCAAAAATGTTTGTGGCAGCCCTTTTTGTAATGTAAAAACTGGAAATTGAATGGATGCTCATCAATTGGAGAATGGCTGAATAAATTGTGGCATATGAATGTTATGGAATATTATTGTTCTGTTAAGAAATGACCAGCAGGATGATTTCAAAGAGGTCTGGAGAGACTTACATGAACTGATGCTGAGTGAAATGAGCATGACCAGGAGATCATTATATACTTCAACAACGATATTATATGATGATCGATTCTGATGGACTTGCTTTCTTCCACAATGAGATGAATCAAATCAATTCTATTTGTTCAATAATGAAGAGAACCAGCTACACACAGTGAAAGAACTATGGAAAATGAGTGTGAACCACAACACAGCATTTTCACTCCCTCTATTTTTGTCCACTTGTATTTTTGATTTCCTTTCAGGTTATTTTTACCTTATTTCTAAGTTCAATTTTTCTTGTGCAGCAAAATAACTGTATGGATATGTATACATATATTATATTTAACATATACTTTAACATATTTAAATGTATTGGTCAACCAGCCATCTAGAGTGGGGGGAAGGAGGGGAAAGTTGGAACAGAAGATTTTGCAAGGGTCAATGCTGAAAAATTACCCATGAATATATCTTGTAAATAAAAAGCTATAATAAAAATAACTAAATAAATAATAAAAGAAAAAGAAAAACATTTTCTAGCTGCCTGAACAGCACTATTATTGTTTGTTCTCCATTCTCAAAGAGGACTTTGACATCAGCGAGGTGATGCCATGACATACAAGTGAAATGGATTTAAGTAAGGGAGGGCTGTGCAAGGCCACCTGCCTCACTTTCCTCTCCAGAGCCATCTGTGTCCAGTGACCAGAGAGAGATCAGGCCTTTTTAAGCTATGATCTTTCACAGGTCTCAGTTTGACTGAGGCAGCACCCATTCACTGATTAAGGCTAGGTAGTAATTGAGGCAAGGAATCTCCTCTTTCATCTAGTCAAAAAAAATTTTTAATCAAAATAAAGTCACTTAACAACCCTGAGGCTTAGTTTTCTCAACTATGAAATGGGGAAATGGGGAAATTTTCCATTCATATGGTACAGTGTCAAATCCACTTGTTACAACAGGAAAATAGAAACTAAACTTAAAAATTTTGCATCTAAGATGCTTATCCTGGAATAAGAATGAATGAATGAATGAAAAAATAATTTAAATGCTTATAATGTGCCAAGAACTGTGCTAAACCTGGAGAAACAAATAGAAAAAGGGAAACAATCTCAGCAATTATTCAGAAAATATGCTACAAATTCAAGTACAAGTGATAATGGTTTGATAGTCTCCTCTTAATACCATGACACCATCAATCACCATTCCTTCATTTATTTATTTATTTTTAATAATTATAACTTTTTATTGACAGAACCCATGCCAAGGTGATTTTTTTACAACATTATCCCTTGAACTCACTTCTGTACCAATTTCTCCTCTCCCTTCCTCCACCCCCTCCCCCAGATAGCAAGCAGTCCTATACATGTAATTACCATTCCTAGGAAAGACCAATTAGTGCAGGGTTAGGGAGAGCATAAAACCTTTGTCTCTATCTGTGAGGACACAATGATAATCTTTGGATTTCTAAAGGGCTATCACAGATGGAAGAGGGAGAAGACTTATTTCACTTGGTCCCAGAAAGTATAATAAAAAACAACCAGTTGAAATTACAAAGAAGAAGATTTTGGCTGAAGTCAAGGAAGACTGACTTACCAATCAGAACTGTCTAGCAATGGAAGAGTTTGCCTTGATAGGTAGTGAGTTCCCTGTCATAGGAAGCATTCAAGAAAAAACTAGATGACTGGCTATCTGAAATGCTACTACTTGGGATTTGTACGCGGTGTGGGATGGGAAATTAGACTGATTCCTAAGTTTGTACCCAATGCTAAAAGTCTGTGATTCTTGGGTTGTATAATCAGGAGAGGAAATCTTTTTTATCAGAATCAGTGGGGCAGATCAATTTAGGCAGACGCAGCTAGCTCCTTGGGAGAAAGGCTGCAGTTAACTAATCCTATCTCTCAAAGACTAAGGTAGGTAGGACCTAAAATCATGATCAGCATCAAGCTTCAGACTCTTTGTATGTTAGGTTCTCTGACTAATTTGACTAATTTGACTAATCTGACTAATTTTTAAAACCTTTTATGCCAGTCACCAATATAATGAAGTATGACTTTATTCTTTAAAAAAAAGAATGTAATAGATATGAAGGGCTTCTAGATATCTTCTAACTCAACCCCTCATTTTACAAAGAAAGAAGCAAGATTCAGTAAGGGAAATGACTTTCACTATAGCATAAACAATGGAGTTTGCAATTTAGCAAAGAGAGGCAATACATGTACACAAATAACTATAATTAAAAATATATGATAAGTGCACAGGAGAGACAAAAACAACAACTTTTATTTACAAGATCTTTTCAACTCTACAAAGCCTTTTCCTAGCAACAACCTTGAGGAAGTAGGGATTTAAGGTGCCATCCCCACTTGCTAGAAGAGGAAGCTGAGTGTCAGACAAGTGAAATGGCTTATTCAAAGTCATGCTTATGGTAAATACCAGAAGAGATCGTACCAATACAGGTTTTCCTCTCTCCATGATCAGGGTTCTTTCACACTGCCTCTCTGAGTGTTTTGTGAGAGGGAGACAGCATGGTACAGTGGCTAGAACACTGGTTTTATAGCCACAGGATCTGAGATCAAAGCCCAGCTCTGTCATTTACTATCAGTGTGACTTCAAGCAATTCACCCTCTTTGGGGTCTTCAGCTCCAATATGCTGGGATTGGAATAAATAAACTTTGAGATCCCTTCCAACTCTAGATCTAGGATCCAAGGAAAGAAAGGTCATTTCTGGCTGAAGCAAAAGCTCAAGGGAGAGATTATATCTGACAACTTTGAATGATGAGGCAAAGATTTCAAGTGGTTCTAGAGAAATGTCTAGAGAATGTCAAGTGACATTCTAGGCAAAGAGGAGTAATGTGAGTAAAGGTTTAAGGGCTGGAAAATAGAAGATATGTTTATGGAATATAGGCTGGAACCCAGAGAATAATACTGAGCAGTAGAGACATATAATCTGTACTCTCTGAAAACCTCAGTAGTAAAACAAAGTGGATTGGAAAGGAACAGGGTGAGGGAGACAGGTGTCATCAAGACAAGTTAGGAGGCTATTTCAATAGACCACACAAAAGCAGGGCTGGAAATGACCTTAAACATCTTCTAACTCTATATCACCATTTTGTAGATGAGGACACTGAGGCCCAGAGAGGTTAAGCAACAATAGCTGATTGCTTTTTTTTTCTTTCTCATTTTTTTTCTCTTTTTGATCTGATTTCTCTTGTGCAGCATGAAAAACGTGAAAATATGTGTAGAAGAATTATACACATTTAACATATATTGGATTACTTGCTGTCTAGGGGAGGGAGGAAAAATTGGAACACTAAGTTTTGCAAGGGTGAATGTTGAAAACTATCTTTGCATATATATATATTTAATTATAACTTTTTATTGACAGTACATATGCTTGGGTAATTTTTTTTCCTTGTACTCACTTCTGTTCTGACTTTTCCCTTCCCTCCCTCCACCCCCTCCCCTTGATGGCAGGCAGTCATATTATAGATGTTAAATATGTTATAGTATATCCTAGATACAATATATGTGTGTAGAACCAAACAGTTCTCTTGTTTTGCATATATTTTGAAAATAAAAAGCTATTATTTTTAAAATGAATAATATTAAATTAGTAATCATTAAAACTATTTGAAAGTATAATAATAAAAATTAGATCTGTGAAATAGCTTTAATAAACTAAAAAATGAAAAAAATTAACAATAGCTGACATTCACAGAGTCTTTCACTTTTGCAAAGCATGCTGCCTCTCCTTGCCCAAGTGGCAAATCTGGGATTAGACCCAGGACCCCAATCCAGAGCTCTTTCTATGAGACAGGGTTTCAGAATAACATAGAAAATGTCCTTTTTTTAACCTTTTCAGACTTTTCCCAGATGTTCTATTCAAGGAGAGAGACAATTGGCCTGATCAGGAAGATCAGGGTTTGAATTGTGACACATATTAGCTATATGACTCTGGATAAGTCATGTTTCCTCTCAGCATCCAGGAAACTTTCCAAGATTATAAAATACAGAAAAAGTGCTGATATACATATCATCAGAGAGTACCCTTTAATATATGAATTCATAGGTCTTCTCCTATCTCTATTCCTATCCTATCCTAAAGGAATATCTAATCAGGTCTAGAGACAGGAGTAGATCTGTTGACCTTGGGAAGGCAGGAATCAAGTGGGTTTGCAAGGATTCTTTAAAATGACAAAAAAAAAAAAAAATGATTGACCCTACTGTATCTTCAAAGGTGAATCAAGGACAGGCAGAATGACAGAGTTGCACATGGATTGGGGGTGGGGAAAGTTCTCGCCAGGTTTTAAGCTTTTCCTTCTGCTCTCATCACTCCTCATGTCTGAACAAGGGGGTCGTGATGCCGGCCAAGGAATGTTTCTGAATGTATTTTTATCTTAAGAACATCCCTTCCCCAGAAGAGGAGGCAGTGGGGGCAGGATGTCCCTGGCCTTGTTCCATTTTTGGGCTGGGTGTTGGGGAGATCACAGAGGAGCCAGGACCTCAGAACAAGCCCTTAAATCAGGGTTGGTCAGAAGCTTTTTCCTCCCTTTCCCTGTCCCTCCTCTGAGATCAATCTCTTTGCCAGGCCTGTTGAAATTAATAGGGAGCTCCTGGTCTCTCTTGGGGGAGTCTGGGAAGTTGGTAGAAGCTAGAGGGTAGCCCAAGTTCCCAAGGTGCTCATTTAAAAGGAAGCCCATCTTGACAGAGTGGAGACTTGGACTCTAGTCCCACTCTATCAGTAACTCCCTTTAGTGGATTCAGTATGTTTAATATCATGGAAAGAGAATTAGATTTGAAGTCAAAGATCCTGGATTCAAATCTCAAATCTGTCACTAACTAAACTGTGTGACAGTGGGAGAAATCTCTTCAATCTTTAGTTTCCTCTTCTATAAAATTGGAGAATTGGACAAAATACCACTAAGGTCTCTTTGACATCTAAACACCTCACTGCGACTCTGTTTGCTCACTTGGCAAATGGGAATAATCAATCAACAAACATTATTAGACATTTAACTGCCGGCATTACACCTAGCTCTAGAGATAAAAGATAAAAATGAACCAGTCCCTGCCTCAAGGAGCTTACATTTTAATGAGGAGAGAAAACATAACAATTACTAGCTGAGTGAGATAAAAGATAAAATTGAAATAGTCCTTCTCTCAAGGAACTTATATTTTAATGAGAGAAAATATAACAGTAACAAAATATACAGAATGTATCTAAAATCTGTATACAATATAACTGAATAAATTATAATTGCAAATTACAATTATATTGTATATAAATTTATATATTGCAAATAGACAATTTGCATCTAATGTTTACAAACTATGCAGGTTCCCCTATGTCTCTGAAAGAGGTGCTAGGGGGTAGGGAGCCCTCAGTGCATTTATGCCACGGAGCCTGTGTTCAAATCCCAGTTTTGCCACTCACTACCTATGTGACCTGGGTAAATTATTTAACCTGCCTGGGCCTCAGTTTCTTGATCTGTAAAATGTATAATGGGACTAGTGCCAGCTTCATTCACAACCCCATGTGGATCACATAACTGAATTTTGGAGTTGTGAAATTAGGATTTATTATCAATAAATGTTTGATTTGTAGGTCTATTTTATATACTTATATACCTAGGGTCACCTAAAAATTTCTCAGGTAAAAAAGGATCACAAGTAGAAAAAAATATAAGAAGCCCAGACTTAGATGGTTGAGTTTCCATCTATCTCTTGAGCTAGGACCCCAATATCTGCATAATAATTCACAATTCTATAATATTTTAACGCAGGTAAAGCATTTTCCTCACAACAATCATATAGATAGGTAGTACAGCACAGGGACCATCCTCCCCATATTACAGGAGAAGAAACTAAGCTTTAGAGTAGTTGAGCATTTTGCATGGCCACATAACTAGCAAGTGCTGCAACTGAAGTCTGAACCCAGTTCTTCTATCTCTATTCTTTCTACTTTGCCAAGCTGTCTCTCAAAGCAGCAATTCTCTATGTGAGCTCTGGAGCAGATGGTCCCTGATCTGGCCTCCCTGGTCCCCAAATCTGTGTCCCACCTGCTCCCTGTGGCCTGAGATTCTTAAGCAGGGGAGAGAGTCTGGCATTGCACATTGAGGGATTAGGCTTCAGCTACAGGATCTCCCTACTCTGGTAGTGCTGTGACCAACGAGTTGCCCCAAGGGGGTTTACAATGGAGAGCAAAAAGAGGTCAACAAGTGGGCACAGATTAGGGCCTGGGAGGAGGTGGAGGAAAGGAGTGGCAAAGTATGTAGAAAATGGGGCGTGAAGACAAATTTTTCTTCTTTGGGGACTCTGCTGCCGATGGGCCCTAATAGTTTTACTGTATAACATGTGATTATGTCTCAGCTCATGACACTTATTAGTCATGACTTCAAAGATAAGTCCCTTCCTGAGTCTGAGACTATTTTTGACCCTACAAAATGAAAGGCTGAAATTTCTAAGTCCTGGGGAACTGGATTCAAATGTTGTTTCTGTCCCTTATTCTTTGTATGATATTGAGCAAGTTACATCTTCATTATAAATGATTTTCTACATTTGTAAAATGGGTGTGTCTGTGTATATGTGTTAAAATGCTATAGAGGTAGCTAACTCAATGATAAAAATATTAGATTTATACCCTAAAAAAATAAAAGAATGAGAAAAGGAACCATATGTATAAAAATATTTATAGCATCTCTTTTTGTGGTGGCAAAGAATTGGAAATTTAGAGGGTGCTCAACAGTTGGAGAATGGCTGAACAAGTTATGTTTTTTAAATATAATGGGCTACTATGTACTGTGCTATAAAAAATGAATAATACAAATGAAAATAAAAAAATATAAAAAAGTTTCAGAAAAGCCTGGGAAGACTCATATAACTGACGTGAAGTGAACAAAACAATTTATATAATAAAGACAATTTGTAAGAACACTGCCCAATCAATCACTAGCCATAATTATTGTGAGTCATTATCAAACATGCTACCCACCTCTTAACAGGGTATCAATGAGGATGTATGCATATGCACATACACATACATATACATAATATATATATATATTATTATTATGTGTTGGGGCAACTAGGTGGCATAATGGATAGGGTGTTGCACCCAGAGTTGGGAACACTCTTCTTCCTGAATTCAAATTTGGTTCAAATACTTCCTAGCTGTGTGACCCTAACAAATCACTTAATTCTGTATGCCTTAGTTTCCTTACTATAAAATGAGCTAGAGAAGGAAATGGCAAACTACTTCAGTATTTCTGCTAGGAAAACCCCAAATGGGTTCATGATAAAACAGACACAACTGGAAAATGATGAAACTACTAAATTATTATATACCATTTATGTATATGGTCAATGTGAGACTTTGACTGTATATATTTACAGCAGAGGCTTTGTTTTTATTTCTTTTTCACTGGGGGTGAGTAGGGAAGAGGAGATAAAGGAGGAAAGAAAGTAGATTTTTGTTGATTGAAAAAAAAAGTTTGGAGACTGAATGTCACTTTTTCTTTTTACTTTTGTTTTTTCTCTCCCATGGTTTTTCTTTTTGTTCTGATTTTTCATTCCCAACATGATTCATAAAGAAATTTATATTTAAAAAATTGTTTCTAACTCTTCATGGCCCTATTTGGGTTGTTTTTGGCAAAGAATAACTGGAGAAGTTTGCTATTTCCACTTTATTTTACAGATGAGAAAAGTGAGGCAAATGAGGTAAAATGACTTGCCCAGAGTCACACAGCTACTAAGTGTCTGAGGCTGGATTTGAAGGCTTGTCTGATTACAGGCCTGCTGCTTTATCTACTGCACCATCTGGCTGCCCAAAGTATTATATAAATGGTACCTATTATCATCATCATTCTCATTTCCTTGGTAAGAACTCTTTTTTTTTCTTCAATAGTATTTTAATTTCTCAATTACACGTAAAGTTGGTTTTCAACATTCATTTTTGTGAGATTTTGAGTTCCAAATTTCTTCTCCTTCCTTCCCTTCACTCCCCTCTCCCTAGGACAGAAAGCAATCTGATATAGGCTATACATGTACAATCATTTGAAACATATTTCTGTATTTGTAATGTGAAAGAAAAATCAGGAAAAGGGGGGGAAACCATGAGAAAGAAAAAGCAAAGAAGCAAACAAGGTGGAAATTGTATATTTCAATCCACATTCAGTTTTCTGTATGTGGATGGCATTTTCCACCCCAAGTTTATGGGAATTATCTTGGATCATTTAGTGAGAACTCTTTTAAAAAAATGTTAATAGCATTTTATTTTTCCAAATACATACAAAGATAGCTTTCAATATTTATCTTTGCAAAACCTTGTATTCCAAATTTTTCTCCCTTGTCTCCCTTTTTCCTCCTCCCTAAGTCAGCAAGCAATCTGATATAGTTGAACATGTGTAGTTCTTCTAAATAAATTTCCATATTCATCATGGTGTGCAAGAAAAGCCAGATCAAAAGGGAAAAAATATGAGAAAGAAAAAAACAAACTACAATAAAGATGAAAATACTATGCTTTGATCCACATTCAGTCTCCATAATTCTGTATCTGGATACAGATGGCATTTTCCATCCTAAGTCTATTGGAATTGTCTTGATTACTTGGTGAGAATTCTTAAGAGTAAGCTGAGCAAACATCTGCCAATGATTTATTAGGTCCCCTTGCCAACAGATCCCTAAATTTGGGGATGTTGATGAGGTGCTTTTGACATAGAATCCAGAGTTCAATAAGACTTTGGAGTGCTCTCCATGGCAGCCCTGCCTTGCCCCTCATTGGCCAAACCTCAGCAAATTATGTCAGTTCATTCAGTGTTTCAATGTGGCCTTTAAAAATACACACATTTACACATTTATATGTATGTATGTGTATACATATTCACATATATACATATGTATGTATATATTTATATGTATGTATGTATATGTGTATATATAATATCATATATATATACATGTATATATAGTTCACCTGAGAAATTGATTTCACTATTTTCCCTTGCCAGGCCAGCTACTGAATCCTTTGGGCTTCGACCATTGCTTTCTCTGAACCTCACTGAACCAAGCAGGCGTGACTGAAGTCAGAGACTGCTTTGATTAGAGTCCTCTGGGTTAAGCACCATTGAGTTCCAGACACATTAAAAACTAATGGTTTCTACTGTCACCCTTTGTCCAGAATCACTCACCTTCCTCCCTATCCTCTTCCTCCTGGCCCCACATTTCTCCCAGAGTCGAATAAAAATCTAATTCTAGAAGAAGAAAGAATTTAAGGAGTCCAAGCCAGGATATCCATTTAACAGTCAAGTGGGCTGAATTTCACATCTGTTCTGGACTCCCAATTCCAAAAGCCAGTGGGGTTCCCCTTTAATGACTGGGTAGAACTTTAGGGATTAACTACTACATAGATAGTGTGTTAAGAGTGACACGTAGGAAGAACTCTGGAGTGCTGAATTTGGAGTAAAAGGACCTGATCCTAAGTGTGCTACCTGTTATCTTTATGATTAAGGCTAAGTCATCTGTGCCTCAGGTTTTCTTATCTCATCTGAAAAGTGAAAAAATTTCATCATTGAACTAGATGAATCCTAAGGTACCTTTTAACTCTCAAGATCATGTGAGCTGGGTCCTACTTTGACATTATAGCTCTGAGATGGAAGTAACCTCAGAGGTCATCTAGCCTAACCCCATCATTTTACAGACAAGGAAGCTGAATCACAAAGAGGTTGTGACTCGTCACCAAAATGGCAGAACCAGTTTTTGAACCTAGGCTCTCTGCCAAAAGCCTGTGTACTTGCCACTGCACCAAGTTATACAACCTATGGCACATCACTTTGCCTTTCCCTTGCCTCAGTTTTCCCTTCTGTAATTTGAGGACAATTGACCTCAGGTGGATTCTAAAGGACCTTTTTGTGGTAATGGTGGTTCCAAATCTGTGATTCTATGGCCTCGTTCCCAGCTTCAAAATTTAACAAGCTAGGTAAATCTTGAACTAGGGCAGTTAGGTGACACAGTGGTAGAATGCCAGGCCTGGAGTCAGAGATTTTGATCTTCCTGAGTTCAGTTCTGGCCTCTTACTAGCTGTGTGATGCTGGGTAAGTCACTTAACCCTGTTTTCCTCAGTTCAGACATCTTTAAAATGAACTTGGAACCTCCAGTTGTCTTGATATGTATCTTGCCACTGAACCCAGTTAGCTCTGGAGGGAAAAGTGAGGCAGATAAACTTGCACAGCCCTGTCTCCCTTAAATCCAATTCTCTTTCATGTCATAGCATCACCTTCCTGATGTCATGGTCCTCTTTGAGAACAAAGGACAAGCAACAACAACAACAACAAAATGGCTGGAGAAGGAAATGGCAAACTACTCTGGTATCTTTGTCAAGAAAACCCCAAATGGGATCATAAAAGAGACATGAATGAACAACAACAAGGCACCTTGTTTTTTTGTTTTGTTTTGTTTTGTTTTTTGTTTTTTTTAGGAAGGCCCTTGATAAATTGGAGACCCTCCAAAGTAGAACCAGAATGGTAAAGAGCCTCAAATCTCTGCCTTAGGAAGGTTTGTTGAAGGAATCAATGACTGTTTTCAAACCTCTGAAAGGAATGAGAATCGGACATGAGGGAAGAGATTTTGATTAGATGATTCCCATTTCACAGATGGGGAACATAAGACACAGTAAATAATTGATTTAGTTACATTCACCTAGCAAGTCAGAGGCAGAATTAGAACTAGAATTCAGATTTAAAGGCTCTTTTCCCTGTTCCACATTTGTTTGGCTTGGGATATAAGGTCCCACAGAGTAAGGTCTGCTTCTGTTGGCTCCTTTCTACTCCTGGATAGCTGATGGCACAGTAGATAGAGTCTGGAATCAGGAAGAGTTAAGTTCAAATCTAGTCTCAGAATACTTATTAGCTATGTGAGTCTGGGCAAGTCCCTTGAACTCATCTGTAAAATAAGCTATTAAAAAATATATAGTTGGAATTCAGACTAGAACAGCTTTTAAATACTAAAGAGAAAAGTTTGTATTTTACCATATATCATGGAGTCACTGGAGTTTCTTGAATAGGGCAATGACAGAGTCAGAGCAGGATTGTAGGAAAATCAGCTCACCAACGATATGGAGGAGAATGGATTTGTGAGGGTAGAGACTTGAAACACCGTGTGACCCTAGTTACTGGCTTCTCTGGGTCTCCAATTTCTCATATGTAAACTGAGATTAATCATTTTTGGTCTTGCCATTCTCACCTGATTATTAAGAGGATTAAATAAGGTTGAGCATATGAAACTAGTCTGAAAAGCATAAATTATAACATTTGTATCATAGAATTTTAAGATTATTATTATAATTTCATATAAATATTGGGGTGAGGGTAGAAGAATGGAAAAGGGTATCAGAAAGGAAACTGGCTTTGATATATACAATCTAGCTATAATCTCTAAAGATTCTCCTTTACTCCCATCCTCAACTTGTAGAAGCTCAGAGAAAGGGATATCTCCCAGTTTACTTCCCAGTCTATATTCCCAGTTGGGAATAGCACAAAGTATCTAGGTAATCCACAGGTTTCAAGGAAATGAATGGTCTGCTTTTCTTCCTGGCCTCTGGTACATAATTCTCAGTGCCTGAAATTCTAATCTTCCTCTTCTCTCTCCTCATGTTCCACAAACTTGCTCTCCTTTTCATCTCTTCTATTTCTTTCAATGTACTATCAATGACCTATACTTATAATAATCCTTGACCCCTCCCAATCCTTGATACTCTTATTCAATCTGTCATCACATCCTAATCCTTTTTTAATAATGTCTCTCCTTTCCACCCCCACGGATACTTCCCTATTTGGGATCTTTGTCACCTTTCATCATATTCATAGTAGTCAATTAATAAATGTTTGTTTAATCAAACCATGATAGCAGCAGACTGATGGTGGTTTCTATATCCCCAATCTACCTGCTCATAGGAATCCTTTTCAATTCAACACCACTAGTCAAATTCTTCTCTATAATCTTCAGTGGTTCTCTATAATCTACAAACGAGATTCCAAACTTCTCTTCTGGGAATCTAAGGTCTTCTTTAATATGCCTTAGACCTTGCCCTTTCCTTCATGTTTACTCTGTTCCAGAACCTATCTCCAGAAAATCTCTGCCACAGGCATCTGACCACATCTCTATCCACTGTTATACTGGTGCCAGATCATGCAGGCTTATAAGATCTAATTGTTAAATTTTCAGTGTCAGTTTTTACATCTTGGGCACTGGCAAACCTCATAAACTGGGGCTTGATTCATCGCTTTGTTGGTTGTCTAAACTTAAAAAAGTGATGGAGAAAATGTTGATAATACTGATTAATCTTAAAAGTATTGAACTTATTGTTTTGTAAGAAATGATAGGGTGTGGCTTTCAGAAAAGCTTAGAAAGACTTATATGAACTGATGCTGAGTGAAGTGAACAGAACCAGGAGAACGCAACATTGTGTGATAATCAATTATGATAGATTTAGCTCTTCTCAGTATCTAAGACAATTTCAAGAGACTCATCACAATGGAAAGTGCAATCCACATCCAGAGAAAGAGCTATGGAGCCAGAATGCAGATCAAAGCATACTATTTTCACTTTTGTTGTTTTTCTCATGGTTTTCTCCTTTTGTTCTGATTCTTCTTCCACAACATGACTCATGTGGAAATACATTTAATATGATTATATGTGTATAAACCATATCAGATTGATTGCTATCTTGGGAAAGAGTAAAGGGAAAGAGGAAGAAAAATGGAAATCAAAATCTCATAAAAGGAAATGTCAAAAACTAACAAATAAAATTTTTAAAAAGGAAATTATAAGCATGTGGATTTCAGAAAAACCTGGAAAGGCTTCTATAAATTTGTGCTAAGTGAAGTGAGAACCAGAACATTGTATATAGTAAGCAACATTATGTGGATGATCAATTTTGATAGATTTAGCTCTTCTTAGCAACACGATGATCTAAGACAATTCCAAGAGACTCATGATGGAAAATGCCATCCACATCCAGAAAAAGAACTAAGGAATCTGAATGTAGATCAGAGAATGCTATTTATACTTTTTTTTTGTTTTTTGCTTCTTATGGTTTTTTTCCTTTTGTTTTGATTCTTCTTTCACAACATGACTAATATGGAAATATATCTCATATGATTGTATGTGTACAACCATCAGATTGCTTATTGCCTTTGGGAGAATAAAGGGCAGGGAGGAAGAAAATGGAAATCAAAATCTTATAAAAGTAAATATTGAAAACTACCTTTACATATAATTGGAAAAAATAAAATATTAAGTAGAAAAATGAAGAAGAAAGTGTTAAGCTTGTTTCATGGGATTTTAACATTATTATTATAATCTTATAGTGATATTGGGATGGGGGTAGAAGAATGGGGGAAAAAAGGGTTTCAGAAAGGAAATTAGCTTTGGTATTTACAACCTGGCTATAATCCCTAAAGATTCTCCCTCATTCCCACCCCCAAGTTGTAGAAACTCAGATAGAGAATGGGATATCTCCCAGCCTATCCTAACTGGGAAATAGAACAAAGTGGCTAGGTAGTCCATAAACTTCAGGGCTATTCCTCTCCCTTAGCTATGTTCTAGTTTATTTTCCCCACATTTCTACATATAGAAGTGTTTAAAACCTGCCATTTCTTAAAGGTTCAGCTCAATCATTCCTGGCAACACTAATAATTCTGTCATATCTCTATAATGTTTTAAAATATATAAAACACTTCCACATTATCTTCCAGGTCCTTTTATCTTCATAACAATTTTGAGATGCTGGAGTAGGTATTATTATGTCCATTCTACAGATGAGGAAACTGAGACTCTGAAAAGTTAAGTCACACAGCTAATAAGTGGCAGAGTCAGGTCCTTGGAATTTCAGTCCACTGCACTTTGTCTGACCTATACTTTCTTTGACTGAAATCCTAAATAACTTATAATCTATAATGAACTTAACATCCAATCATTTACTGTATAATATTCTGATTGCTTCATAGGACCATAGATACAGATTTGAGAGACTTAAGAAACCACCTCGTATAAATCTTTCATATGGATGAGGATATAGGTCTACAGAGATAAATTATCTTGTATAAGGTCAAATAAGTAATAAGCATTAGAGATAGGATGGTCATGTCTGATCTACCCAATTAGACTGTACACAAGCCTGAGAACCCTGGCCCTATCTATCTCTACCACAGGTTAGTCACACAGTATTCATACAACAACTATTTGTTTATTATAACTAAATTGAATATCATGTTCTGGTCTCCCAGTCTGACAACCACCCCCTTTCATCTTGTTACCCAAACTCTCTACCAAGCATTTAGAATTGGTCCTTGCTGTTACCATAGGCAAGAAGGTAGGGCAATTGATCTGAGGGAGCAGGAAGACAACAGTTGCTATCAATAATGAGTCTGCTTATAGAGAACAGAGAAAAACAGGGATCACTCAGGCCTTTGTGTTGGTCTTCTAAAACTAGTCCTCTTAGGAATAGATTGGAAGAAAAGAAAGTTGAAGAGACATTTTTTGTGGCAAAGGAGTACAGCTCCAGGGGTACAGTGATCTAGAAGGCTTTCCCTGTGTGCCTATGTTTATGCTACTCTGTATTTTCTGTATACCTCAGAACATCTAGTATTGAGCTTGTAGCACCCAAGATCTTGGCACATCATATATCAAAAGTCTGGATGATAATGATCCTGCTACTTATGAAGTCTTTCTCTGGATATTATTATTAGATAATGTTGTAAAGCATTTAGTACAATTCCTGGCACATAGAGGATATTTTTTAAATGTTTTTTCCTTTATTCCCCACCCTGTTCCTTTCTTCCTTCCTCTCTTCCTCCCTCCCTCTCTCATTCCCTCTCTTTCTTCTTTCTTCCCTCCCTTCCTCCCTCCTTTCTTTCCTTCCTTCCTTCTTTCCTTTGTTCCTTCTTTCTTGATCCTCCCTTCCTCCCTCCCTCCCTTCTTTTCTTCTTTCCTTCCTTCCTTCCTTCCTTTTCTCTTGAATGAGTTTATGTCAGAAGCTTCAAGGCCCTGAAATTCAGTGAAATCTTATGGATGTGAAGAAAGATATATCATCTTCCTTAAATCAAAGGTTCTGGGAAATCTCTTTCTATACATGATAAGGAAACTGTTCGATTAGGGACAGTAATCAAAAAATATCCATCCCCAGATATAATTGCTCAGAACTTCCCTTTCCCTTCATTTAGTCCTATTGATCTTCTGGCCTACTTAAAGATCCAGGCATTAATATCAACTCCCAGAGTCTCAGAAGAGACTAGTATGAAAGAGATGAGCAGTTGTTGGACATATTTATCTGGAGCTGTTTGGCCTTAAAGCTTGAGATGTGAGATTTAAGTAAAGTTAAATCAGATGCTGCCCCACACTAAGGGAGTAAATGGATGGAACTTGTGACCCTAAACTCTAGCTCAGGGTCAGACTGTCAATAATTTCTGAAAAGGTTTAGCTAAATTCTTAGATCACCGATCCATGATGGGTCCCTTGGGGAAGAGAAGTGCTTTGGTCTTGTCCTACCCAATAAAGTGATGTTAGAAATACATATAGGGACAGTTTGGTAGTATAGTGGATAGAATACTTGGCAAGGAGTCTAGAAGATTCATCTTCCTAAATTCAAATCTGCCCTTAGACACTTACTAGCTGTGTGACCTTGGGCAAGTCAATTAATCTGTTTGTCTCAGTTTCCCCATCTGTAAAATGACCTAGAGAAGAAAATTACAAACTACTGCAGTATCTCTGCCTAAAAAAAAACTCAAATAGGGTCATGAAGAATTGGACACGGCTACAGAAAAAGACTGAACAACAACAGCCATGGCCTCCTCATGGATGTTTTTCTTCAAAGTGAGAATCCTAGTTTGGAGAAACCATGAAACTCATCCAGTAGGACAATGCCCTATTGGCCTGCTTCCTTCTCCTAGTCATCCCAGATCCTATGCCTTCATGAAACTTTCTTATCAAGGGTAATAATCTGGATTTTGCACACAGAGACATATTCTTACTTTCTTTCTTTCCTTCCTTCCTCCCTCCCTTTTACCTTCCTTTCTTTTTCTCCTTTCTTCCTTCTTTCCTCCCTCCTTCCTTCCCTTCATCCTTCCCTTCTTTCCTTGTTTTTTAATATTTTATGTGACCTTGCAAGTCACTTTAACTTCATGGGCCTCAATTTCCTCATCTGTCAAATGAGGGAGCTAGACTCCTTTCTAATTTCCTGTGACACCATGAACTGACATTGGCTGTAATAATATTATAGCCAATAGTTTGGCTAGGAAATTTTAATTTTATAGAGTTTTTACAATCCTATAAGGTAAGTTCCATCATTTCCTTTATGGCAAAGAAGGAAACTGAATGTAAGGGAGGTTAAAGAGGTTGCCTAGGATCATGTAGCCAACTAAACATTTGAATCCAAGTCTTCCTGCCTCCAATCTACTACACTAGGTCCTCTTCCTTTTACCAAGAAATAACTTAACAATTCTCCAAGTATGGTCCATGGACATTTGAGTACCCTGAGACCCTTTCCAAGGTTCTATAAGGTCAAAATAATTTTCAATTTTCCTATAATTCTAAAACCTGCCTATTAAAATACTCTCAACTTCTGCAACTACAAAAATGTAGGAGGTAGGATTTGCTTTATATACGTAAACCAAATAACAACGGATTGAATTCAAAATTAGATAGTAGAATTCATCTTATCTTCTATTAAGCCAGATGTTAAAAAGATTTGAAAAAATAAGTAAAACAATATCATTCTTCTCACTAAATTTTTTTTTAGTTTCTAGGTTTCTACCCATGTTATTTGTGTTAACATGTAAAGGGTTGATTATTTATAAGTGGATTAAAATATTTTAGGAATTTATCAATTTTTATTTCAGTTAGTAAATATTGATAGACATGATTCATATAAACAAAAGTTCTTTGGAGTCCTCAATAATTTTTAAGTATATAAAGGGCTCCTAGGATCAGAAAGTTTGAAAATTGCTGCACTAATCAATTCACATTTCCAAGCCAGTGAGCCTCTCAGACTGTCTACTAGCTAGTCTCTCTCTGTGTGTGTGTGTGTATCTTTTATCTACTTAGTTGATTAAAAGATGTCTTCTTCCTGTAGAAAACCTCTGGGTTGAGTGTTTACCTAGAACACTAATGCATTGTTAGTGAAGCCACAAATTAGTATAACCATTCTGGAAAGCAATTTTGGAATTATGCAAATAAAGTGCCCAAAATGTCCATACCCTGTGACACAGAGATTTCATTGTGGTAAATATTCATTTTACTGGTTCATGAATGAGATGGGATATTACCATGATGTAAGAAATAACAAACAGGACTAATACAAAGAAGCCTGGAATGATTTACATAAACGGACACAGAATGAAGTAAGCAGAGTCAAGAAAAAACCATATATACAAAGACTTTAACAAGGTAGATGGAAATAGCCACAAGACAATCAAAAGTGAATGTTGCAAAATTACAAAGAACAAACTTCATCCTTATGAAAAAGAAATGAGATGAAACCTCCCTCTACTCCTCTGCAGAGGTTGGGAGAAGGATGTGTCCCCAGATGTGGGAGATTGTATAATTATCAGATTATTTTTTTAAATGTATTGATCAGTTTTAATTTTTTTCTTTAAAAAATTCTTTGTTGCAATGGGTGGCTCTCTAGAAAGAGAGAAAGATGCAGGGGAAAATTTAGGCAATGTAAAAACTAAAGATATCAATAGCAATATATATTTTTAAACAATGTAAGTTCTTTGAGGGTAGGGACTGTGTTTATGCCATTTTTTTGTATCTCTGATGTTTAGCATAGAGCTTAATCCATAGCAAGAGCCTAATAAATGCTTATGGATTTGACTTGAAAAGAATATCCCTAGAGAATACTGGGTTTGAGCAACCTAGATGCAGGGGAACAGGGCTAGGGAACATCATCACAAGAAGGCCTGGAGTAGTATGTTAAAAGGATAAGGAAGTGAACTTTTTAAAATGGTCTTGTTCATCTCATAGTATCAATGAACTATCCCAGATCCCCAAATAAATGAAATTGCCCTCTCCCCTTTTTTGGTAGTGGACTTGAAATTTCATAGGTATAGGGAAACTTCCATTGAGAAAACTCCATCTGTTGATGCAAATCAGTATCTTCTCTGTTATTCAGCTAATTTTCCTGCCTTATCTCTTCCCATTTTAATCCATTCTCCACACAGTTGTTAAAGTGACTTTCCTAAAGCATAGGCCTAACCATGTCACTCCACTACTCGGTAAACTAGCATCAAATATGCACTTAATCTGTTTGGGTTTTCAGGTCCTTTGCAACAAACAGACCTTCTTTTCTTTCTTTCTTTCTTTCTTTCTTTCTTTCTTTCTTCTTTCTTCTTTTCTTTCTTTCTTTCTCTTTCTTTCTTTCTTTCTTTCTTTCTTCCTTCCTTCTTCCTTCCTTTCTTTCTTTTCTTTTTTTCTTCCTTCCTTCCTTCCTTCCTTCCTTCCTTCCTTCCTTCCTTCCTTCCTTCCTTCCTTCCTTCCTTCCTTCCTTCCTTTCTTTCTTTCTTTTAAAGCTTTTTATTTTTCAAAACATCTGCGGGGACAATTCTTCAACATTAGCCCTTGCAAAACCTTGTTTTCCAATTTTCTCCCCTTTCCCCACACCCTCACCTGATGGCAAGTACTCCAATATATGCTAACCATGATAGAAATATATGTTAAATCCAATATATCCATACATATTTATATAATTATCGTGCTGCAAAAGAAAAATTACATCAAACCAGTAAAAAAAAAAGTGAAGCAAAATAAAATGGAAGCAAACAACAACAAAAAGACAAACAGACCTTTCTAACCTTGCTATAACAAGACATCTAGATGGTAAAGTAAATAAAGTAATGAAACCGGGATCAGAAAGAGCTGAATTTG
This sequence comes from Antechinus flavipes, assembly GCF_016432865.1. NCBI lineage: Eukaryota > Metazoa > Chordata > Mammalia > Dasyuromorphia > Dasyuridae > Antechinus > Antechinus flavipes. The sequence goes on along the minus strand of NC_067398.1, from coordinate 245,905,556 downwards.
AATCTGCCCTCAAACACTTAGTTTTTAAGTAACCCTAGCCAAATCACTTAACTACTTTCAATCAAAGTTTTCTCATCTGTAAAATGACATAATAGCACCTATCTCTTAAGGCTGTGAGGGGGAAAAGTGCTTTGTAAAATTCAAGGTACTGTATAAATGCTGGCTATTATCACATTTTTCCTCTTTCTATACTCCGTGACCTCCCAGATTGGCCTTCTTGTTACTCCTCACATATAACAGTCCAACTCCTAACGCTATGCTACATCTGTGCATTCTCTCCTTACCTCTGCCTTTCAGAGCATTTTTCCTTCAAACACCTCAAAAAATTACTTTCTACTGGTTCTACAAGTGTTTTTATAGCTGTTCCTGATCCCTCAATTGTTAGTGCCCTTTCCTTCTCTTTTTCTTTCCCCTACTTCCCCAATTATTTTATATATTTTCAATATCTTAATAGTTGCACAAATCATCTTCTTGATAGAATATAACACTTTGCAGGTTTTTTGTCTTTGTATACACAATGCCCAACACTATGCCTGGAATATAGCAGCACTTAATAATGTGTGCTGATTGATTGGTAAAGAAAAAGGTTGCCCAGAGATGCTAAACTCTCAGCCCCAGCAAGTCACAAAACTCCAGATTAAAACACAATTGTAAAATATTTAACAAAATAAATATGAATACATTATAATGTTAATAATGTTAATTTGTGGTTTTCCAAGTCAGCATGCCTGCAGAAATCTATTTCTAATTGAATTTGACACTACTAAAGAGCACTGAGAAGTTAAATGAGTTGTACATGATCATACACAGTAAGTATATGCTAAAAGCAGAATTTGAACCCAGGTTTTCTTGACTGAAACTGGCCTATCAGAAGTGTTCTGGACTCAGTTCAATTTAGCTGGAAAGAATATATTGTTAAATTTTCAGTGTAAGCATTTACACTTCAAAAATCAGCAAAAGTTACAAATTAGGGCTTGATTTATAATTTTGTTAATTGTCTAGGTTTAAGAAAGTGCGCATAAGATGTCAGTGATGCAGATTAAACTTAAAGTATATACTACATTTTTGGAAAGTTGATTGTTAAATATTTACCAGCATAGCTCTGACTCTCTCTAGTATATCTGCCACAGCTGCCTTAACCAATGTAAGAAACCATACTTCAGGGCCCAATTGGAGTCAGCCCTGGAGATAGGAAAATACTTGTAATTTGCAATAAGTAGTTTCTCACTAGAAAACAAAAGAACATGTTGTGCTCTTAGACTATACTTGTATAGAATTTCTTCTTTCTGAGATGAAACAGAAGGTACTTTAAACATGATGGGCCCTCAGGGTCACCATTCATTAAACTAAAAAAAAAAAACAAAACTATCAAACAGCATTATGCTTTACAACAGACAGGTGCTAAGTACAATAAAAAATTTAGATAAAAAACAATCACATTCTGTTATTATGGAGTTAGGTGAAAGGGGCTTGGCTTGTGATTTCTTTGGTATAGACAAAAACTGTATGAGGAAACTTCCTCTACTAATGTGGCAAAACACTTTCTCTGAAATTTACAGTTTAAGAGCGTTGCCCAAGATCCCAGAGCCTGTATATATCCTGGTTGGGTTTGAACTCTCATCTCCCTAACTTCAAGATCAGCTTGCTATCCACTGTACGACAGTGCTTCACTAGTTAGGGGGAAATCAGATAACAAACTGAGATCTACAACACACAAAATTACATAAGAGGTATCTTAGAGAGGAGCAAAACAAAGTGCAATACTTTTATCCTTTGGGGAAAGATTAAGGAAGCCTTCCTGGATGAGGCAGGATGTTAAAGGATTAGGTAGGGATTCAATTGGTAAAGATAGGGTAAGAGGGGGCATTGGTGACTAGGGAACAATGTAAGTGAAGACACAAAGATGGAAGGATATCAGGTATATTTGGGGGCAGTTAGAAAAATGGGAAGAAAAACAGGAGAGTGTGCTACTTGAAGGAAAGAGCATAATAGGAAGAATGCTCTATAGAGCCAAAGCTGCAGAGAGAATGGGGAGGATGAGGACCACTCAGCCTCCTGTACCCCTGGGAAACACCTTCTCTCTCCTCCCCGTCCTGTTCCTTTTCGGTCCCAGTTATAGCAAAGAACTTCACCTTTTTTTCCATGACGGGACTCAGCCTAAAGGGGAAAGGCAGGCTTGGGAACCTCTGAACTCTAACCCCTTACCACTCTCCAATCCAAACTGCCCCCTGCCTCCCTCCACCTCCCTCCACCTCCCTCACTGTCAGTGTGGCACTGAATGACATCATCAGGGAAAAATATATAGTTTATTTTTTTTTCCGTTTCGCACATATGACTTTATTTGGATGTAGAGAATTCTCATGGGGATAAACATGGAAACACAAAAGCAACTCCAGGGATAATACCAAAGGAGGGAAGTGATAAGGATGAAGGGGTGTCCAGAGAGTGAAGAAAGGAAAGGCTGGGATGGGGTGCTAAGGTTCACACACTACCCATCTTTTATCCACTTGGAAGAGGATATAAGAACAGGAGGAGGCTGGAAGGCATCCTCCCAAATAGCTTCCTGCTATCAGGAAGGGCTTGGGCCTTCAAGGTTCCTGGTTCTGTAAAAGCCCCGCCCCCCTCCCAACTCCAGACTGTGCCTTGCCCCTCACTCCTGACAGTACAAGGGTGCAACAAGCTTGGTTCTCCAGGGATTGATTCCCAGACAGCTCAGAGCATCTCCTTCTTCCATCTAGTCTGTACAGAATAAGGTTTTACACACACACACACACACACACACACACACACACACCCCTATTGTGTACAATTTGTTAGAACTGGAAATGACCTTAGAACACCGAATGTTAGTATTAGTGGAGAGAGAAGAAACTTAGAACTTAAAACAGAATGTTGGTATTGAAAAGGACTTCAGATTAGAAAATAAAATATCAAAGCTAAAAGGGATCTTAGAATGCAGAGTGTCTATGTCTGGGAGGGGTCTTAGAAACAAAGAATATCAGAGCTGGAAGAGACCCTAGTATCCATTTGAGAAGGAACTTAAGAGACCTGATTTAATCCTGTCATTTTTCATTAGAGGAAATAGGTATTTGGGGACAGAAGGTGTAATGGCCTTCAGAACGTCTCCTGAGGACTGGGGGGAAGGGACATGGTTCTGGCTTCCTGGGGGGGGGTGGTAGTGAAGGAAGGGGGAATGACTCAGAGCCCTGAGAAACGTCTACAATCTTGCTTCATCCCCAAACAATGTCAGGGAGGCCCTTTGAGCATATCTGTAACTTCACTCCCCAGAAGCAGGATTCAGGATCTGTCTTAAAGGGAAAGCTACCATTGTCTCCATGGCCCAATCACTCCCAGGGGGGTGGGTAGAACAAGAGAAGAAAGCAGCAGGAAGAGATCTCAAGTCCTCCTTAGCTCTCATTAAACTGTTGATCCTTTTCCTAATAGAGTCATACTCTTCTTCCCTCTTGCAGTCAGCACTGGGGCTGGCCATCATTTCCCTGGAATGAAATGCTGTCATCTAAGAAAGTCCCCACAATAAGATAAATGTCAGCATTTCAATGAGAGCTCCCAGAGGGAGGGCATGGGTCTATGTGCCTGAAAACAAATGCCTGAAAACAGACTAGATACTACCTGGAGAGGATCCTTCCCCAGATTACCCAGGCCCTAACTATGTTAGGGGCCAAATGATGGGATAAACTAGAGAGATGGGGATCAGGCAGGTAGACCACACTGGACAATTCTGGCAGTTTGACACTTTCCTCCTGATTCCCTGGGCTTTCCCCAGGGTTTTCCCACCTATGCTCCCTCTTTCTATAAATTGGCCTGATGTGTGGCTCCCATGGCCACCTTTAGGATTCAGGTCAAATGTCACACCTTCTGCAGGAAGCCTATCCTGTTTTCCCCTACTCCACTTCTGAACTTTTTGTACTGTTCCCCTGAGACTGCCTCCCATTTATATTATTATTTGTGTGTATATAAATATACATACATATATATGTATGTGTGTAAGCATAATATATTATATACAATATACATATTATATACACACACTATATATTATATTATATATTATATATACATATATGTACCTTTATATATATTATATACATATATGTGCATTGTTTATATATATACATATATAATATGTACTATATATATAATACACATATAATATGTATATATTTATATTATAGACCCCTTTGGCAATCTGTTGAAGTCAATGGACCCCTTCTCAAAATAATATTTTTAAATTATTAAAATAAAATACAAGTATTTCAAAGGAAACTAATATTTCAATATTGAAATAATTTTTTAAAGTTGATAGACACTGGACTAAATAATCATTACAATCTTTTCCAGTTCTAACTTTTTATGAATCTGTGATTCATTTAAGGGAATGACATTTAAATCTATGTGTATATCTTTATCATCTATCTGTTTCTGTCTAACTCTACCTACCTACCTACCTACTTACCTACCTACCTACCTACCTAGTTGTTTGTCTGCCTTTAGAGGGCAGCTAAGTGTTACTAGTACAAAGTGCTGGGCCTGGAGTTAGGAAGGCTTATCTTCCTGAGTTCAAATCTAGCAGCAGATACTTCCTAGCTGTATGATCCTGAGCCAGTCACTTTACTCTGTTTGCTTCAGTTTCCTCAACTGCAAAATGAGCTGGAGAAGGAAATGGAAAATCACTCCAGTATCCTTTGCAGGAAAACCCCAAAAGAGATCACAAAAAGCCAGACACAGTAAAACAAGGGAAAGACAACATCTCAATATCTTGTTTGTACTTGGCTATTTGCATGTTCTCTCCACCATAAATAAATAAATATACCCATATACACATAAATATGTATATATACACACACAATATAAATATATACATATATACATATGTATGTGTGTATCTATCTACAATATACATATTATATATGTATATATAAACAATGTACATATTGTGTGTATATATACAATATACATATGTGTGCATCTATATACAATGTACATATTATATGTATATATAAACAATGTACATATTGTATGTGTGTATATATACAATATACATATGTGTGTATCTATATACAATTTACATATTATATGTGTATATGTAAACAATGTACATATTGTATGTGTGTATGTATATACATTATACATATGTATGCATCTATATACAATGTACATATTATGTATGTATATATACAATATACTTATATATAATATATATTGTGTTTATACATACGCACATATATGTATATTTATAGCATGACCATGAACTTCTTGAGGGCAGAGAATATTTTTACTTTTCTTGATATTCCCAGCACTTACAGAATACTTGATATATAGTAAGCAGTTAATAAATGCTTAATGATTGATTCTGAAGACAGGGGACCTGAATTGAGTATTGTAATGCCTTCCTCTTCTGACTTCTCTATCAAAAATTCCTCTCTTTCTACATACTTAAGTGCTTCTTACAGTGGTTTTACCCTCAGTGAATCATAAATACATAAAAATATTAGTGCTGGAAAAAAAATCCTAAAGATTATTTAATCCAGAAAATTTTACCCTAGCTTTTATGAACTTGAAAAAAACACTATAAATGTCAGTTTCCTTTTAATCCTTACACTTTATTTTATTCATTTAAAAACATCATTCTAAGAAGGGATCTATTGGCTTCACTAGACTGTCAAAGGGGTCCACAACATACACACAAATCAATAAATATCTACTAAGGATCTACTGTGTTCCAAATACTGTGTTAAGTGTTGGAGATACAAAAGGGGGCAAAAGACAGTTCCTCTCTGCCCTCGGGAAGTTTACAATCTAATGGAGAAGATAAAAACAGTTAAGAACCATTGATAAATTCCAACACCTCCAATTTACAGGAGGAACTAAGCCTGAGAATGGAAAGGAGACTGTTCCATAGCTACTTAGAAGAGGGGTCTAAATATAATAAACAGTTAATTAGCATGTGCTGAATAGAATTAAATGTTTGTAGAAGTGAGAAAGAAGTGGATCCAGGGTCACAGCTTTATAGAATTTAGAGTTTTAAAGGACTTTAGAGATAAGCTGGACCACACCCATCACCTTAGGAGAACAGTCTTAGAAAGAACTTATTTCCAACTACTCAAACCTGGTCCCTTAGCCAGGTCCAGGTTTCTTTTTATTCTAGCAAAGGATCACTGGAGCTTAGGATTTAGACCTGACAAGGGCCTTATGGATAACTAATCCAACTGCCTCCATTTATAGAGGAGGACACTAATGTCCAGAGGAGTAGTTTGATACTTTGCCCAAGTAGCAGAAGTGGGGTTTGTGAGCCTGACTCCATAGAATCTGCCTTCTATTGCTATCAGAGATGAACCAGGTACCCCTTTTTCTTCAAATGTGAGGATTCAGGACTGTCTTCCCCTTCCTCAGCTTCAGGCCCAGACCTTTTCTTCCCACAGCATTTATTTTGGCCAGGAGTGAAGGGCGGAGGGTGAAGGGAAAGGGAAGATCTCTTGCCCCATCCCTACATGGCCCTGAATATTTTACAACTGCATTCCCTTCCCCCATTCCTGGAACAAAACCCACGTCAATTTGAAGAGCATCACCAGGTCCAAGGGCAGGCTCCAGCCCGGGCTGCTGACCTATTGTGATGGAATCTAAACTAGGCTATTTTGGATATAGGAACATGGACGCTCAGGGAGGCTCTGGAGTGGGGCCACCCAGAGGGGACAGGAATGACTGAAGGCAATTGGGTCAGAGACAGGTCAACTTAGTCCAACCAGCTTAGTTCCCCAGGGGTGCAGGAAGGAGGACGAGGGCCGGATATGGGCTTTGGCAGCGCGGGAGTCTGACCCAAAGGTTGCCAAAGTCGCAGCATCCCTGGGCTCAGCTGAAATCCCACCTTCTTCATCCAGCAAGCCCAGCTTCTTCAGCTTTCACTGAGCTCTTTTTTTTTTCCCCAAACACCTCCTGCTCTTAAAGCTGGCCCTGCATGTCCCAATATCCACTGTGCTATCTACTAATTTGATTCATGAATGAATGAAAAGGCACTCATTAAGGACTTCTGATGTATAAGCAAGTGCTTAGCCTGGGGATACAGAGAAAAGGCAAGGTAGGATGGAAGGAGAGCTGGACTGGAGGTTAGAGAGCAGCATGTTACTAATTAGCTGCAAGTCCCTTGCTCTCTCTGGGGACTCAGTTTCTCTTCTTATAAAATGAGAGAATTCCAACATCCTAGGGGCAATTAGGTGGTGCAGTGGATAGAGCACCAGCCCTGAAGTCAGGAGGACCTGAGTTCAAATCTGGTCTCAGACACTTAACCCTTCCTAGCTGTATGACGCTGGGCAAGTCACGTTGCCTCAGAAAAAAAAAAAAAAAAAACAACCATCATTCTGTGATTACATATGTGTTAGTTTCAAGTCCCAGGTCAGTCTGTAAGCATTTTGAAAGCAGGGACCTGCTGTGCTAATCAGGGTGGGACCTGGCTGTGAACTCCCAGCCTGGTCAAGAAAGAGAGACTCAGTCTTTAGACAGAGAGACAGACAGATAGATGGATGGATGGACAGATGGAAGGGCAGAAATATAGATGGATGGATATCAATGGAAGAGCAGACATAAAGATGGATGGACAGATAGACATGCAGATGGATAGATGGATGAATGGATAAACAGAGAGACAGAAAATCAAATAGATATAGATAGATGAATCTAGCCTAACAATAAGCAAGTATGTCCAAACAAATAGAGGAAAAGCACTAAAATTAAAAGGAACTGGTTAAAGCTTCCTGAACAAGATGGGATTTTAAATATATATATAAAATATTTAATTTTTTTCCCCAGTTACATGTCAAAAAAATTTTAGCATTCATTTTTACAGAGTTTTAAGCTCCAAATTTTTCTCCCTTCTTCCCTCTCCTAAAATGGGATTTTAGATTGGACTTGAAAGAAGCCAGGGAAACTAGGAACCAGAGATGAGAGAGCATTTCAAACAAGAGACAGCCAGAGAAAATGCTCAGGGAATATAGATAGAATGTACAACCATTAATTCTAGAAAAAAGGAAACTGAGGCCTGAGTCCATTACAGGTATAAAATAAAATATGAAAAAGGCACAGAGATGAGAAAGAAAAGTAAGGCACTCTGAATAAACCAAATTAGTTGGACTATGTAGTTGGATACAAGGGTGTGCTAGCGCTAAGACCAACTGTCTTGTGACTGATCCTTAAATTTTCCGATGAGTATTTACATATCAGAAATCAGCCATGCTACCTTCTAGGTTGTTTTGTTGACAGTGCAGACTTAAGAAAGCGTTAATAATTCAGATTAAATGTGAAAGTGTGTGTGCATATCTATTAACTCTGCTTCCCCCTCCCCCTCACTAAGGCTCTTTAAATATTGCTTGAGCTCAGCAAGAGTAAAGTAGAAAGCTCAGGGAATGAAGTCATCCCTAGATTGGAGGCTAATAATAACAATAATAACTGGCACTTATGTAGTACTTTAAGGTTTGCAAAATGCTTTATATCATTCATTACCTTGTTTGAGTCTGATGATGTCTTTGGATGTACTGTAGTTAATGAGGAAGTATTAAAGGAACAGAAGAAGGACATCAGAATAGTACATGAACATTTTATTCAATCAGCAAAGTAAAAAATGAATGGTATGGCATGGTCACGGGAAGGACTGGAGTTAGGAGGCTACTGTGATAGCCTAGGCAGGAAGAGCTTTAGGGGACACTCATAGTTAACAGAGCAGTGACATGGATTAATCAGCTAAGAAAACTGAGGAAAAAGTCAGAGAGGTAGAAGAAGAACCAGGAGAGAAGAGTGTCACTAAAATCTAGAGAGGAGAGAGTTATTTAGAAACAGAAGGTAATGGACAGTATTGAATGCTGCAAGGAGGTCAAGAAGGGTGAGGATTAAGAAAAAACCATTCAATTTGGCAGTTCGGGAAAAGAACAATTTCAGATTAATGATGAGATTGAAGAAGACTGAGAAGATAATGAGAGAAGTGAAAGCATATAGCAGAGAATCCTTTCTCAGAGTTAAACTGAGAAGAGGAAGAGAAATATAAGATGAAAGCAATGAAGGATGGTTAGATCAAATGAGTATTTTTATAAAGGTTGGGGAAGACATGGTCATATTTGTTGGCAGCAGAGAAGAAGCCAATCCAAAAGGAGAGATTGAAGATGAAAGATAAAATGGAAACAAAAAAGAGGGCAATTTGTCAGAGAAGACAGGAGCATTTGGGGTCAAGGGTGGGACTGTCCTTGACAACAAGAAGAGATACATCTTCATCCAATATAGGAATAAAGGCAAGAATGAGGAAATATATTTAAGAAATATGACTTAGGGAAGAGTAACAAAGAGGGATATTGTTGTTGTTGAGCTATTCTTTAGTCCATTTGGGGTTTTCTTGGCAAAGATACTGGAGTGGTTTGCCACTTCCTTCTCCAGTTCATTTTTACAGATGAAAAACCTGAGGCAAACAAAGTGAAGTGACTTATTAGTAAGCATCTGAGGCCAGATGAGTCTTCCTGACTCTAGGTCTG